>NW_028225179.1:51830848-52430848 GCF_052327205.1 Somniosus microcephalus
GTATCCTTTTATACCCTTGCCTGGCAAAAATCTACCAATCTCTGATTTAAAATGATTAATTGTGCTTGTATTTGCTTTTTGTTTGAGAGAATTCCACACTTCTACCACCCTTTGTGTGAAGAAGTGTTTCCTAAGGGAAGGCCATGTCTGACAAACTTGATTGAATTTTTTTGAGGCGGTAACAAGGAGGGTAGATGAGGATAGTGCGTTTGATGTAGTGTATATGGACTTTAGCAAGGCTTTTGAGAAGGGTCCACATGGCAGACTGGTCAGGAAGTTAAAAGCCCATGGGATCCAGGGCAAAGTGTCAAGTTGGATTTAAAACTGGCTTGGAGGCAGGAAGCAGAGGGTAATGGTTGATGGGTGTTTTTGTGACTGGAAGGCTGTTTCCAGTGGGATTCCGCAGGGCTCAGTACTTGGTCCCTTGCTTTTTGTGGTATATATCAATGATCTAGACTTGAATATAGGGGGTATAGCGGTCCCACGGGTTGTTCTATACATAGAGATACATAATTCTCTTTAACTTAACTTATGCATGTATAACTTACTTTCCTTTAGTTTAACTTATTTATGCATGTATAACTTACCTAACTGTATGTATTTAATTTACTTAATTGTATTACTTACCAGTTAGGGCTGTTACCCCTTTAATGTACTTGTTGGGTCGTTGCCCCTTTAAGAGCCGACCTAACGCGCTGACGTCACGCAGCACGTGACGCATGCGCGTTGGCAGTCGACCTAACGCGCTGACGTCACACGTTGCGTGGCGCATGCGCACTGGCCGTCGGCCCGATTCGGGCTTCCCAGGCGGCCGCCGGCATAGTCCGGCCTACCGCGACTTTGGCTGCATTGGCTAGCAGGCGGGAGCGAAGAGATTCTCCGCTCCCGCAGCAAGTGCTGGCATGGCTCGGCCTTAAAGGCCTGCTTCTGTATTGGGGGGATGCACCCACGACGGCGCAGCTCACGTGACCGCTTGGGCGTACGTGAACGTGTTGACGTCACGACGCGGTCACGTGACACACTAAGCCCGGGAATAAAGAGTGGAGCAGAAAGAGGCTTAGGACTCGCTCCCCACGGGACTGGGACGCAGTCCCCGCTGGGACAACACCTACAAGATGGTGCTCCTGCAGATAACCATCTTACCTGCTGTAACTATCCTGTTCTGGTAAGACCTACAACATGGTGCTCCTGCAGTCAGCCATCTTACCTGCTACCTTACCTGCTGTAATTATCCTGTTCTGGTAAATAAACCTCTTATTTATAGTTCGTCGAAGACTAAACTCTTTCATTTGGTGGCGATTTACTCGAACCACCACAGGGGTATGATTAAGAAGTTTGCAGATGATACTAAAATCGGCTGTGTGGTTGATACTGAAGAAGGAAGCTGTAGACTGCAGGAAGATATCAATATATTGGTCAGGTGGGCAGAACAGTGGCAAATGGAATTCAATCCGGAGAAGTGTGAGGTAATGCATTTGGGGAAGGCTAACAAGGAAAGGGAATACACATTAAATGGTAGGACACTGAGTAGTGTAGAGGAAAAAGGGACCTTGGAGTACATGTCCACAGATCCCTGAAGGTAGCAGGCCAGGTAGATAAGGTGGTCAAGAAGGCACACGGAATTGCTTGCATTTATTAGCCGTGGCATAGAATACGAGCAAGGGGGTTCAACTGTATAAAACACTAGTTAGGCCTCAGCTAGAGTACTGCGTGCAGTTCTGGTCACCACATTACAGGCAAGATGTAATTGCACTAGAGAGGGTACAGAGGAGATTTACAAAGATATTGCCGGGAGTAGAGAATCTTAGCTATGAGGAAAGACTGGATAGGCTGGGTCTGTTTTCCTTGGAACAGTGGAGGCTGAGGGGAAACCTTATTGAGGTGTATAAAATTATGAGGGGCATAGATAAAGTGGATAGAAAGGACCTATTTCCCTTAGCAGAGGGGTCAAAAACCAAGGAGCACCGATTTAAAGTAATTGATGGAAGGTTTAGAGGGGATTTGAGGGGAAATTTCTTCACCCAGAGGGTTTTGGGAGTCTGGAACTCACTGCCTGAAAGGCTGGTAGAGGCAGGAACCCTAACCACATTTAAAAAGTCTTTGGATGTGCACTTGGGATGCTCTAACTTGCAGGGCTACGGACCAAGAGCTGGGAAGTGGGATTAGGCTGGATAGCTCTTTGTTGGCCGGCGCGGACACAATGGGCCGAAATGGCCTCCTTCTGTGCTGTAACTTTCTATGATTCTATTATACCATTTCATTTCGTAATTGTTTGCTGTATCTGCATGTTAACTCAGTGATTCGTGGAGAAGAAGACCCAGGTCCCTCTGAACACCAACATTTCCCAATCTCTCTCCATATAAAAAATACTCTGCTTTTCTATTTTTCTGACCAAAGTGGATAACTTCACATTTCTCCACATTATATTCCGGGCCCCTCAATGACGATAAAACCCGCAGCTTCTGCCCCGCTGGACACACACGTCACAACCAACGGGACAATGGTTGCTGACGTCACACAAGCCGTTTTGCCGGCTTGCTGACTTCTCACAGCCGCCGTTGCCGGGTTACATGACGTCACTGATGCTGAGGCGGCTTAACGACTGTGCTGATTCAAATCGGTCGCCGCGCGACCACGAGCAGCGCCGCCTCCGACTGAGAATATGGGCAGGGTGCGTGGTGCTGTGCCGGGCCCCGATTGGTGGGTGCGCTGTCAATCAGCTGTTTCCACCCAATAGCAGGGGCAGATAACTGAGGCCACACTGCGCATGTCCAATGTTACCAGATGGAGACAGTTGTAGGGAAACAAAATGGCGAAAAGTGAACTTGAGAGCGCGGCGCCGGAATGGATTGACCAGAGGATCGGGACCGCCTGGACCAGGGGCTGAGTGTGAGTGTCCCGGGACTGAGCCGCTGCTCGGAGCCGCGATGGGCGCAGCCCGGGGGGTGAGGAGCAGGGCTGCGAGTGAGCCGGACCCTCATCCTCCCTAAAGTGCGGGGCCCAGACTCGGCCCCCAGACCCCAGCTGGGACTGAATCAGAGTTTGATCCAGGCTCGGCTCAGCACAGCGGCCGGACTCTCGTCCTCTCACCCCGCCCGCCTCTGTCTGGAAAGCCCCGGATCCCCAGCACAGACTTTATTCTCCGCTTTGTTCACCGGTGCCGCCAGCTTCAGAGATTTGAGCACCAACACCCCCGGCTCTCTCTCTCCTCCCGCCCCCTTTAAAATCCCCCCCGTTTGGCTCCTCTAGTCTCCTCATTCTCCCCCAGACTCTCCGCCCTCCCTCACACTCTCTGCACTCAATCCCACCGGTCCTGTGTCCGCCCATTCCCCCAGCCTGTCTGTCCTCCTCACTCTTCACCACACGGCCCAGGCTCGGCTCATCGGCGCGGCGCACAGTCCCGCACCGAGCCCCCGAGTTCACGGCAGCTTCACACCGACACAACCGCCCTCAGAGCCACAGACAGTTTGATGGGACGGTGTAGAGGGAGCTTTACTCTGTATCTAACCCGTGCTGTACCTGCGCTGGGAGTGTTTGATGGGACAGTGTAGAGGGAGCTTTACTCTGTATCTAACCCGCTGTACCTGCCCTGGGAGTGTTTGATCGGACAGTGTAGAGGGAGCTTTACTCTGTATCTAACCCGTGCTGTACCTGCCCTGGGAGTGTTTGATGGGATAGTGTAGAGGGAGCTTTACTCTGTATCTAACCTGTGCTGTACCTGCCCTGGGCGTGTTTGATGGGACAGTTGTACAGTGTGCCCTCTCCCTCTCTCTGTCTCTCTCTCCCCCCTCTGTCTCTGTAATTGAAGCAGATTGGTTATTTTGTAAATTTATCTGAAATTTTAGAGCAAGTGACAAGCGATTCCTGCTGATCGCGTATTTCCATATAGGACACAGATGCTTCGGGGGAGCAGAGCTCTCGGTCATGTTGAAATAATGCTAAACAGGTTACTGTAGAGACCGCCTAGCAGTGGAAGGAAACTATGTCAGCAAATCTATAAAAAGAGTAAAATACATATCCTAATCATGGGAGATTTTAGCTGCACCAAATAATCCGTCAATAAGAGGAAGGGAATGGAGTATTTGCAGTATGTTCAGGACTCCTTTCTTACCCAGTACGTAAGAAGCCCAACAAGAGAGGATTCACTGATGGATCTATAATGGGAAATGAACCAGAGCAGATAAGAGAAGTAAACTTCGGTGAAAATCTAGACAGTATAGATCACAACATAGTAATAACGATTGACAAAGACATAAGTAGTAATAAGATTGTGAAATATCTGATTTTGAGGTGATGACAATGGAACTAGGGAAGATAAACATGGAACAGAAGAAACAGACACAGAGAGAGAGAACAGCAGTGGGAAATATTTAAAAAGGTGATCAGTAGAGTTCAAGAGAAATATATTCCACTGCAAAACAAGAACAAACTAGCCAATAATAAAACACCAGGGCTGAATAAAGAGATGAGGGTAAAATGGATACTGAAGAAAAATGCTGAGTACAGTGAAAATAAAGGAGAGGATGACAAAAGGTAATTGGACAAGGCTGGGAAAGTATTAGAAAAACAATTAGGAAGGTGAGAAGGAACTGCAAAATTAAATTATCAAGGAATATTAAAAGCAATAGTGAAGTATCGTACAGGCACATAAATAATAGGAAATTCAGGATAGGGACAGAGCCACTAAAGGATCACAAGATAAACCAACAGGTAATGACAGTGAAATGGCAGGAATATTGGATACAAAAGCCTGACCTGCTGAGTATTTGCAGCGCCTGACTGGCTGAGTATTTCCAGCATTTTCTGTTTGTTTCAGATGACCCAGAAATTCGGGTCTCCACGGGTGAGTACGCACGGGGTACTTGCCCGTAGGCCGAATGGAAGTGCCGGTTTTCTGCATGCACTGCGCATGCGCGGGAAACCGACACTTCCATTCCCCTGAAGGAAGAGGTTCAGAGGTCGAACGCGCGTGCAGGAGAGGCTGCGCGTGCGCATCAAACTTACAATTCTTTTTACAGGTTTTCCCGGGATCGTAAGCCTGCAGGATTTAGAAATATAAAAAGCAGGCGTAAGGCCTGCTTTTTACAAGGTAAGTGGTCAATTAATTAAAATTAAAAACATTTTCCACAGGTTTATTATTTTTAAATATTTTAAAGCAAGGTAAGTTTATTTTTAGCCCCGTTAGAATATAAAATTATTTTTTTCAAAAATTTAAATTATTGTTTAAAATAGTTATTTAATGTAATTTATAGTTTATTTAAAAAGTGTGATTTAAAAAAAAAAAAAAATTATTTGAAGGTTTACTGCTATTTTGGGGCCGTAGTATTTAAGTCTTGACAGCTCTTCCTGTCAATACTTATGAATGGAGCATTCCCTGCTCCGATTGGCTGCCCATTGCCCACGTGATCCTAGGGGATGCATCAAACTAACTGCGCCCCTGGGACACGCAAGCACTGCGCGCCGGCAGTTGGAGCAGGCCCAGGATCAGAATTCCACGGGGGCCCACAGCACAACGGCCGGCGAGCTAGCTAAGTGCAGGGCGGGAGCTTACACCCGCGGGGAGCCCCTGACCTGAATTTCTGGGCTATTGGATAGTTACTTTGCCTCAGTTTTTACCAGGTAGACGAAAAAGGTGGACATGACATTGGAAGAAGAGATGAGAAGAGAGATCAAGACATATAAAATAGAAAGGGTGAAATAATTGATAAACTAGCAAAAGTTAGAGAATAAAACCCCTATACTAAAAGAAGCAAGGGAGAGAGAGAACAGAGGCTCCATTATATATACTCGGGAATAGTTAGTGTAATTTCCAAATTTACAGATGACACCAAATTCTGGTGCATAGTTAATACTGAGGAGCACTGTGACAAAATACAAGGTGTTAATAAACTGGCAGGTTGGCGTGTAAATGGCAAATTAATTTCAATATAGATAGATGAGAGATGCTACAATTTTGGTAGGAGGAATAAGGAAACATACTCCTTGGAAAGTTACCGTCTAAATGGGGTAGAGGAGCAAAGGGATCCAGAGGGACAGATGCACAAGTCATTAAAAGCAGGTTAACCAGGCCATGAAAATGCAGACAAAGCACTGGGGTTCATTTCTAGAATGATAGATATGCAAAGCAGGGAAGGTATTTTAAACATGTATAGAACCTTGGTTAGACCGCACATGGAGTTCTAAAAGCTTTCCCACCGCCAAGGTTAAGCTGACTAGCCTGTAATTGCCAGGTTTATCATTCTCTCCTTGTTCGAACCAGGGTGTAACATTTGCAATCCTCCAGTCCTTTGGCACCACCCTTGTAATCGAAGGGAGGGTTGGAAGATTGTGGCCAGCACCAATGCAATTTCTACCCTTACTCCCCACAGTAACCTCGGGTGCATTCCACCCGGACCGGGTGACCTATTCACTTTATTTACCGCCAGCCTGTCTGGTACCTCCTCTTTATCTATTTTTATGTCATCCAGTATCTATTTTTATGTCATCCAGTATCCCAGCAATCTCCTTGTTTACCATAACTTTGACAAATGCTCTTCCTTAGTTAACGCTGATGCAACGTACTCATTTAGTACCTCGGACATGCCTTCTGCCTCCACCGGTCGTTCTCCATTTTGGTTCCTAATCGGCCCCACCGCTCCTCTGACGACGCTTTTTCTGTTAATATGCCTAAAGAAGACCTTTTGGATTACGGTTATGTAATTCTGTGGTGAATTCTGAAAAGCCATGGTACAGCACTCGAAACAATCTTCAGCAATGGGCTGGGTGTCAGAGGGTCAAAACTCCGACCTTTCACCCCTACCGATCTGAAGGTCTTGTGTAAAATGAATGTGGGGATTTCAAACACAGTCCTTGGTCAGAGGTCAGATTTGTGCCAAATTAGGCCGTTTGACAGTTCAAGATTTCCACTGGGCTTTGTGTGAAGACGTGCTTCCTGACCTCACCCCTGAATGGACTGTTTATAATGTAAATATTGTGCACTCTTGTTCTGGACTCCCCCACTAGAGGAAAGAGTTTCTCTGTCATTTTGACCAACTTGATTTGAGGTTTTTGACGAGGTAACAGAGGGTGGATGAGGGCTGTTCAGTTGATGCTGTGTATATGGACTTTAAAAAGTCCTTTGATGAAGTATCACGTAATAGGCTTGTTGGCAAAATTGAAGCCTGTGTGATAAAAGGGGCAGTAGCAGCAGGGATACAAAATTGTCTAAGGGATAGAAAGCAGAGAGTTGTGGTGAATGCTGTTTTTTGGACTGCAGGGAGGTATTCAGTGGTGTTCCCCGGGGATCAGTGCCAGGATAACTGCTGGTTATCCCCAGAGACCAGGTGAGGCCTCACAGTGTTGGCGGGAAACTCGAGCAGCAGAGCGGGGCTATAAAAGGCCCCAGAGACCAGGTAAGGCCTCACAGCGTCGGCTGGAAACTCGAGCGGCAGAGCGGGGCTATAATAGGCCCCAGAGACCAGGTAAGGCCTCACAGCATCGGCTGGAAACTCGAGCGGCAGAGCGGGGCTATAAAAGGCCCCAGAGACCAGGTAAGGCCTACCAGTCTCCGAACTCGGAGGGAAGGAGAGAGGTAAAAAGTAATCCAAGTGTGACGTCACCAGAAAGCGGGTAAGTGATTGGTTGGTAAGTATTTCTCTTTTTTAAGCTTAAACTCTGGTTTATAGTTTCTAAGGTGCGATATTCATCATCTAGACGGTGCAGAGTGTATTGAGAAATAATAAATTAAATTAATTACATAGAATGGGCGATCAGGTGATGTGTTGCTGCTGCAATATGTGGGAGCTGGTGGACACCATTGATGCTCACGGTGATCACATTTGCAGTAAGTGTTGGCTGCTCGAGGAATTCCGGCTCCGTGTTGAAGAGCTGGAGCCCGAGCTTCAAACACTGAGACACATCAGGGAGGGGGAGAGTTACCTGGACCCTGTGTATCAGGAGGTAGTCACACCAATTAGATTAATTAATTCAGATGTAGTCCGTAGCCAGGGTCAGGATGGTGTGACTAGAAGTGAGGCAGGTACGGGGATACAGGAGGTAGTGTTGGAGGAGCCGCAGCCCTTGCTCTTGTCCAACAGGTTTGAGGCTCTTACACCGTGAGGATGGGAACAGGGACTGCAGGGAGGATGAGCAACCTGGCCACAGCACCGTGGAGCGGGGGGCCATTCAAGTGGGGGGAGTTAAAAGAAATGTTGTAGTGGTAGGGGATAGTATCGTTAGGGGGATAGATAGAGTTGTTTGCAGCCGAGAGCGAGAGTCCCGAAGGCTGTGTTGCCTGCCCGGTGCCAGGGTTAAGGACATTTCCTCTGGACTGGAGAGAAACTTGGAGGGGGAGGATCCAGTTGTCATGGTCCATGTTGGTACCAACGACATAGATAGGACAAGGAAGGAGGTTCTGCTGAGGGAGTTTGAGCAGCTAGGGGCCAAATTAAAAAGCAGAACCACAAGGGTAATAATCTCTGGATTACTACCTGAGCCACGTGCAAATTTGGCTAGGTTAAATAAAATTAGAGAGTTAAATGTGTGGCTCAAAGAATGGTGTGGGAGAAATGGGTTTTGCTTCCTGGGACACTGGCGTCAGTACTGGGACAGGAGAGAGCTGTTCCGTTGGGACGGACTTCACTTGGCCAGTGCTGGGACTAGAATCCTGGCGAATCGAATAACTAGGGCTGTAGAGAGGGCTTTAAACTAATTAGTGGGGGGGAAGTTTTAAGAGCGCGAAAAATAAAAATGACAGCGGAGAAGGCAATAGAGCAAGGTAGCAGTGGGGGAATTAAAAACCAGAGCGTGTCAGGAAGGGACAGAATATATAATGATAAAGGTAAAGTAGTAAAAGGGGTAAAAGCAGGAATAAATTGCCAGAAAACATATTTGAAAGTTCTTTATGTGAATGCATGCAGCATTCGTAACAAAATTGACGAGTTGACGGTGCAAATAACTACACATGGGTATGATCTGGTGGCCATTACGGAAACATGGCTGCAAGATAATCATGACTGGGAACTAAACATACAAGGGTATTTGACAATTAGGAAGGACAGACAGGAAGGAAAGGGAGGTGGGGTTGCTATGTTAATCAAGGATGGAATCACTGCAATAGTCAGAAATGATATTGGGTCAAAGGATCAGGCTAGTGAAACAGTTTGGGTGGAGATAAGGAATAATAAGGGGAAAAAGTCACTAGTGGGCGTAGTCTATAGGCCTCCTAACAGTTGCAACTCTGTTGGTCGGAGTATAAGTCGGGAAATAGTTGGGGCTTGTAATAAGGGAACAGCTATAATCATGGAATAACAACAGAAAATGCTGGAAAAACTCAGCAGGTCAGGCAACATCCGTGGAGAGAAATTTGAGTTGACATTTCGGGTCGAACCCTTCTTCAAAACTAGAAAGAAAAGAAAATAGATCGAAGGCAGGGCTATAATCATGGGGGATTTTAACTTTCATATTGACTGGACTAATCAAATTGGGCATGGCAGCATTGAGGAAGAGTTCATAGAGTGTATTAGGGACGGGTTCCTTGAGCAGTATGTAACTGAACAAACCAGGGGGCAGGCAATCTTAGATCTGGTCCTGTGTAATGAGACAGGATTAATAAAAAATGTCCCAGTAAAGGATCCCCTTGGAATGAGTGACCATAATATGGTTGAATTCCAAATTCAGTTTGAGGGTGAGAGAGTTGGATCTCAAACCAGCATACTAAGCTTAAATAAAGGAGACTATGAAGGTATGAGAGTAGAATTGACTAAAGTGGACTGGGAAAACAGATTAAAGTGTAAGACGGTACAAGAGCAGTGGTCGACATTCAAGGAGATATTTCACATCTTTCAAGATAAATATATTCCACTGAGGAAAAAGGGGAGTAAAAGAAAAGACAGCCATCCGTGGCTTAGTAAAGTAATAAAGGATAGTATTCGACTGAAAACAAGGGCATATAAATTAGCCAAATCTAGTGGGAGGATAGAAGATTGGGAAGCATTTAAAAGCCAGCAAACAATAACTAAAAGATTAATTAAGAAAGGGAAGATAGATTATGAAAGTAAACTAGCAAAAAATATACAGCTATATAAAAAGAAAAAGGGTGGCTAAAGTGAACGTTGGTCCCTTAGAGGATGGGACCGGGAAAGTAGTGGTGGGGAACATGGAGTTGGCAAAGACGCTGAACAAATATTTCGTATCAGTCTTTACAGTAGAGGACACTAAAAATATCCCAACACTGGACAAACTGGGGGCAATTGGGGGGGTGGAGGAGCTAAGCACGATTAAAATCACTAAGGAGATGGTACTCAGTAAAATAATGGGACTTCAGGCGGATAAATTCCCCGGACCTGATGGCCTACATCCTAGGGTCTTGAGAGAAGTGGCGGTAGGGATTGTGGATGCATTGGTGATCATTTTCCAGAACTCCCTGGACTCAGGAAAGGTCCCGGCAGATTGGAAAACTGCTAATGTAACACCCTTATTTAAGAAGGGAAGTAGACAAAAAGCTGGAAACTATAGACCAGTTAGCCTAACATCTGTGGTTGGCAAAATGTTGGAGTCCATTATTAAGGAAACAGTAACAGAGCATTTGGATAAACATAATTTAATAGGACAGAGTCAGCATGGTTTTACGAAGGGGAAGTCATGTTTGACAAATTTGCTCGAATTCTTTGAGGATGTAACATACAGGGTGGAAAAAGGGGAACCAGTGGATGTAGTGTATTTGGACTTCCAAAAGGCATTTGACAAGGTTCCACACACAAGATTACTGATCAAGATAAAAAATCACGGGATTGGGGGTAATATACTGGCATGGGTGGAAGATTGGCTATCTAACAGAAAACAAAGAGTTGGGATAAATAGTTCATTCTGGGGCTGGCAATCAGTAACTAGTGGTGTTCCGCAGGGGTCAGTGCTGGGACCCCAACCCTTTACGATCTATATTAACGATTTGGAGGAAGGGACC
This sequence comes from Somniosus microcephalus, assembly GCF_052327205.1. Classification (NCBI taxonomy): domain Eukaryota; kingdom Metazoa; phylum Chordata; class Chondrichthyes; order Squaliformes; family Somniosidae; genus Somniosus; species Somniosus microcephalus. The sequence goes on from NW_028225179.1 coordinate 51,841,791, forward strand.
GAGTGCAACATATCCAAGTTTGCTGACGATACAAAGATGGGAGGGAAAGCAGTGAGTGAAGAGGACATAAAAAACCTGCAAAAGGACATAGACAGGCTAAGTGAGTGGGCAGAGATTTGGAAGATGCAATATAATGTTGGAAAGTGTGAGGTTATGCACTTTGGCAGAAAAAATCAAAGAACAAGTTATTATCTAAATGGAGAGAAACTGCAAAGTGCTACAGTACAAAGGGATCTGGGGGTCCTGGTGCATGAAACACAAAAGGTTAGTATGCAGGTGCAGCAGGTGATCAGGAAGGCCAATGGAATCTTGGCTTTTATTGCAAGGGGGATGGAGTATAAAAACAGGGAAATCTTGCTGCAGGTATACAGGGTATTGGTGAGGCCACACCTGGAATACTGCGTGCAGTTTTGGCTTCCATATTTAAGAAAAGATATACTTGCTCTCGAGGCGGTTCAGAGAAGGTTCACTCGGTTGATTCCAGAGATGAGGGGGTTGACGTATGAGGAAAGGTTGAGTAGGTTGGGACTCTACTCATTGGAGTTCAGAAGAATGAGAGGCGATCTTATCGAAACATATAAGATTGTGAGGGGGCTTGATCGGGTGGATGCGGTGAGGATGTTTCCACTGATGGGTGAGACTAGAACTAGGGGGCATAATCTTAGAATAGGGGGCTGCCCTTTCAAAACTGAGATGAGGAGAAACTTCTTCACTCAGAGGGTAGTAAATCTATGGAATTTGCTACCCCAGAGAGCTGTGGAAGCTGCAACATTAAATCAATTTAAAATGGAGATAGACATTTTCCTAGCAGATAAGGGAATTAGGGGTTACGGGGAGAGGGCAGGGAAGTGGACGTGAGTCTAGATTCAGATCAGCCATGATCCTATTGAATGGCGGAGCAGGCCCGAGGGGCCGTATGGCCTACTCCTGCTCCTATTTCTTATGTTCTTATGATATATATTCATGACCTGGATTTGGATAAAGGGCACAATTTTGAAATTTGCAGCTGACTCAACTTGGAAGTGTTTAAAACAGTGAAGAAGTTAGTAATGGACTTCAAGAGGATGTAGACAGGCTGGTGGATTGGACGGACACATGGCAGATGAATTACAACAAAGAAAAGTGTGAGGTTATACAGTTTGGGAGGAAGAATGAGAAGAGACAATGCAAGCGAAATGGTACAATTTTGAAACTGTGCACGAACACTGACCTGGGGGGATGTTTGTGCACAAATCTTTGGTGGCAAGACAGGTTAACAAAGCAATTGTAGTTAATAAAGCCAATTGGATCCTGGGCTTTATAAATAGGCGTAGAGTACAAAAGCCAAGAATCGATGGTAAACCTATATAAGACACGAGTTTGGCCTCAGCTGAAGTATTGTGTCAATTCTGGGCACCACACTAGGAAGGGCGTGAAGGCTTTGGAGAAGAGACTTGCTGGAATGGTTTCAGGGATGAGGGATTACAGTTACTTGGAGAGACTGGAGAAGCTGGGATTGTTCTCCTTCGAGCAGAGAAGGTTAAGAGGAGATTTGATCGAGGTGTTCTAAAATGAAGAATTGTTTAGATCGAGTAAATAGAACAACTTGTATTTATATAGCACCTTTAACGTAGTGTAACGTCCCAAGGTGCTTCGCAGGAGCCGCATAAGAATATATTGGGGCAGATGACCAAAAGCTTGGTCAAAGAGTTTGGTTTTCAGGAGCGTTTTAAACAGGCCATGAAAATGTAAACACAGCGCTCGGGTTCATTTCTGGAGAGATCGAATTGCAAAGCAGCGAAGTTATGTTCAACATGTAGATTCTGTTTGATCCTTGGTTAGACCACACTTGGTGCACTCTGTACAGTTCTAGTCTCCATATTATGAAAAGGATAGAGAGACACTGGAGAAGGTGAAACAAAGATTGACGAGAATGATACCAGAACTGAGAGGTTCTAAGTATCCAGAATGACTGACCGTGCTGGGGCTCTTTTCTCTAGAAAAGTGAAGTCCGATGGGTTATTTATTAGAGATCTGTATAATTATGAAGTGGTTTGATCGGGTAGATGACAAAGATGTTGCCACTTGTGGGGAATCCAAAACTGGGGGTCAAAAACATAAGATAGTCACTAATAAATCCAATAAGGAGCTCAGGAGAAACCTCTTCACCCAGAAAGTAGTCAGAATGTAGAGCTTGCTGGTACATGGCGTAGTTGAGGTGAATCGCAGAGTGCCTTTAAGGGGAAGCTGGATAAGTACGAGGTAGAAAGGTATGGACGGATATGATGATAGGGTGAGGTAAAGTAAGGTGGGTGGAGGCTCGTGTGGAACATAAACACTGGCATGGACCTGTTGGGCTGGATGGACTGTTCTGTGCTGTATATACTATAATTCTACGGTGAATTCTGAATAGGCACGGTACAGCACTCGAAACAATCTTCAGCAAGGGGCTGAGGGTCAAAACTCTGACCTTCCACCCCATCCGATCTGAAGGTCTTGTGTAAAATGAATGTGGGGAGTTCAAACACAGTCCTTGGTGAGAGGTCAGATTTATACCACACTAGGCTGTAAATCGGCAGACTGGCTGTTACGTGCCGATGAAGTGCCTTCAAAATCCTGTTTAAAACCTCTCCGTCACTGATCTCAATCCACCTACAACCTTAACCCGTTCTCTGCTGCTCAGTCTGTTTGTGTCTCTACGAGCGTGTGTTTCTGTGTCCCACTATACATGTGTTTTTATATGTGGGTATGTCTGTGTAGGTGTTTCTCCATGTGTCTCTTGTACTGATGTGTGTGTCTATAAACAGAACCCTACCTAATGAAAATATATCAATCTGAGGCTTGAACTTTTCAATTGAGCTCCAGCATGAACAGCTTTTTTGGGGAAAGTTCCAGATTTCTACTACCCTTTGTGTGAAGAAGTGCTTCCTGACATCACACCTGAACAGCCTAGCTTTAACTTTAAGCTTTTGCCCCTTGTTCTGGACACTCCCACCAGATGAAATAGTATCTCTCGATCATCATAAAACCTCAGTGATCGCATCCTTAATTTTCTATATTCAAGTTTATAAATTCAGGAACAGAAATGGTATGGAGCGGGGAGGGGAGCAGAGTAACAGTGGTAATGTCTAGGTAATGAAGAGGGAGCTCAGAATTTTACCTGCCTTTGAGGGCTCAATGCTGACACTCTATAAAGTGGAGGTAGGAACAGGAGTCGGCTATTCAGCCCCTCGAGCCTGTTCCCCCATTCAGTGAGATCATGGCTGATCTATCATAACTCCATCCACCTGCCTTGGCTCTGTATCCTTTCTCGACCCTTGCCTGGCAAAAATCTATTGATCTCGGAATTAAATTATTAATTACGCGAGCATCTACTGCTTTTTGTGGGAGAGTTCCATACTTCTACCACCCTTTGCGTGAAGAAGTGTTTCCAAACTTCTCTCCTGAATGGCCTGGCTTTGATTTTGAGATTATGTCCCCTTGACCTAGACTCCTCAACCAGTGGAAATAGTTTCTCTCTCTCTACCTTGACAATTCCTTTTAACATCCTAAAATCCTCAATCAAATGAAATCGCCCCTTAACCTTCTATATTCCATGGACTACAAGCCCAGTTTATGTAATCTCTCCTCACACAATCCTGGCACTCCCTCCCTAACAGCACTGTGGGAGTACCTTCACCACATGGACTGCAGCGGTTCAAGAAGGCGGCTCACCAATATCTTTTCGAGGACAATTAGGGATGGACAATAAATGCTGGCCTTGCCAGCGATGCCCACATCCCAGAAATGAATAAAATAAATAATTTAACCTTTGGTACCCTGGTAACATTCTGGTCGATCTGTGCTGCACTCTCTCCAAGGCCAGTATATCCTTCCTGAGGTGCGGTGCCCAGAACTGAATGCAATTCTGCAGATGGGGTCTTTCCAGAGCTCTCTACAGCTGAAGTACCAACATTCCATTAGCCTCTTTAATTATTATTGTACCCGTCCACGAGCTTTTACTGATTTAAGTACTTGGACCCCTAAATCTCGCCAGTAAGAGGTGTGGGGTGTGTGTATTTTCTGTTTAAATTGGTGCATTTGATTTAATTTGATTCTGGTATTTAACAGCAACAAACAACTCCTGTAAACCCTCAGCAACTGAATCTCTATTTGGAATAGTTCACCAGTCCCGGCGACTGATCCAACTCTCCCTACGTATCTCTCTGCCCCACTATCCTTCCCCGGTGGGTTCAGATGTTGCAGACCGAAACAGTGAAAGATCCAGTGATTGTTTCCCACCAGCCCGAGCACTCCATGTTCTCACTGAATGAAACCTTCCTTCACGGGAAGCAGGCTCTGTTTGATTGTTTAGGTCCCGTAACCCCTGACCCTGTATTACTGCTGTCAGAATAATGGGCTGTACTCAGAAATAAAACTTACTGCATTGATCACAGCTTCACACCCATGTCTTGTTTCTCTTTAGGGTCAATGTGCTGGAGGACAAGGTGTCTGGGGATGAAATGAGACTGGGAGAAGATTTGGGAATCGCAGGAAATGGGAAGAGGAAACTGGCACAGGGAATCTCTCCAAGTGTCCAATAACACATTCAGAAAGGTACTGAGATAAGATGGCTGTTCCAGAGCGTCAGCACTCTGACCGTTTGGGGTTCAAGCTGTTTAACTTGAAACGGTGCCTTCAGGCAGATTGGAAATTGACATCTATTGCATCAGACCCACAGATCGTTTGATGGGACAGTGTAGAGGGAGATTTACACTCAGTCTAACCTGTCCATCCTCTATCTTGTTTTTTCTCTAGCTACCTCATTTAATCTCTCTCTCTCTCTCTCTCTCTCTCTTTGCCTCAACTCACTCTCGTCTCTTTCTTTCTCAATGGCTCTATCTCTCCTCACCTCGTTTTCTCTCTCTCATACACCTTTGCTCTGTCTCTCCTCTCTCTATCTCTCTCATTTCTCTCTGCCTCGCTGTGTCTCACGCTTTCTGCCTTTCTCTTCTCTCCCTCGGTCCCTACTTCTGCCTCACTCTCAGTCCCCCTCTCTCTGCATGTATCGACTGTTGTATCCTGAAAAGTGGACCTGGTGTTGTGCCAGGTCGACACTTAACCCTTTCCCCCTCAGAGCGGACTAAGTGATATACAAAGTCGACGCTTAGCTTTGGTGCAGATGACAGACTTCGAGTGAAGGATGGTTCAAAACGGTCTTTGTTCACAGGCCTGGGGAGAACCTTCTGAGACCCCTCTCAGATCCGACTCCACCGATTCCCTAGCAACAATTACAGTTATACAAAAACAAACCCCTGCCCTAGGGGCGGGGATAAAGCTTATCAGCATATACAGAGTTATAGCTAAACGGCAATTATAAACTGTGACATTTCATCTTCTTGCCGCCAACAAATCCCACATTTCAGTTTATCAGTTTGTCCCATCACCTCCTGTGACTGTGGGCCTCATCTTAATTGCTCAACAACCATCCATTTGTCCATAGCCAGGTGGTTTTGCTTGTTACATGTTGTCTTAAGATAACAGTCCTCGTTAAGGTGTGCAAAGCACAGACTTTCGGCCTCGTCTCGGGTTACCTCTGCAAAGCAAGCACATTCTGATTAGTCCCACCATACTTTGAAGAATGGAACCCTGTTGTGATTTACAACAAACAAATTCTTAGGTGCGTTATCTTGCATATGTGTTGCCTGGCCTGGCCAAATAGACCTCCTCCCCAATCTTCCCGTGAGTTGTTCTGCAGTTTAATCTCTCAGGATTTGAAGTCACTTAATCATGTTTTAAAACTTAGCTGGGTAAATGCAATATACAGACCTCTATATCGTTTAACTCAGGATGGGGATTAACCCATTATCTCCACCTTGTACATTGGTGCTGCATTATACATATTCTAACATAAAAACTAAATTATAAATATTCTAACATAAAAACTAAGGTATAATAGTAATTTGGCTACTTCAGTCCCCCCTTATGGACCATTGGTCATTTTGACCCAATACAGCCAATATGCTGCAGTTTAAGATTGTTTGCTAAGAGTACCGTCGCCCTAGTGGTACCAAGCCAGGGTGTCTAATACTCATACTTCCGCAATCCTAAACGCAGTCTTCATAATGATTCTACTCACGCCCTACCCCTTGCTTGTTGGTGGTTAGCAACAGTGTTTCTTTCTCTTCTTCCTTCGTTATTCATTTGGTTATGGCCTGTGCGAGGTTGTGGTTCTTTCGCCATCGGCAATATCCACAAAGTTAGAACAAAGGGATCATTAATACGGCGCCTTGCACAACTACCAGCACGTGTGACATGATCCTGATCCAGGGGTGTATATCGACATTTAGCCCCCAGTTCCAGATCTTATTGTACCAAGGAGTTTCCGCTAATGTTGTACCAATGTCTTTTTGTTGTTTCTTTAAGTCTTCCTCTATTTTATGATAATATAATTTAAAATTTCCTTTGTTTCCTGCCGTAATTTCTTCCAAGCCTCCTCTTCCTCTAACTTAGGAATTGCCTTGGGCTCTGGTATGACATAAGCTTCAACCTCTTTATTAAGTACCATAGCATCAAGTGACCATGTTTTCGTTTCCTGTGGTCTTGGTGGGTGTATATATTGATGTCCTATCTGTGTAGATATCTTTGGATCAAAACAAAAGTTTGGCTGGGGAATGGGACAAATCATATCTTGATATTCATATTTCTGTTCAGTTGTGGTGACACAAAATGTCCCGTTGTTCCTTGGTGCTACCCTTGTCCGGTGTATTCCCCTTGGGTGTACCTCAATGGTGCAATTGGTGGTTTTTGTGAACCCGCACTCGGATGTGTCTCCCTTAGTGGGGGGGGTGTGTGCACGCCCATGTCCTTCCCTTGTGGTGGCACCCGTCCATTACCACCCCCCTTAAGGTTCCATTCTTCTGTTTATTCTCTTCATCCCCGTCCCAAAGTGCCTTGGTAGGGACATCATGATATTTAACCCAACTTTCCCTTTGTATCTCTCCTATGTTAATCACGTCGTATAGGGGCTGTCCCTCTTCTGGGAGTTGTGGGATGGCCAGTACAAAGCCAATCACCTTAGTCCATGGGGTCAGACAATTGCCTGCCCGGTATACTTGTCCCATTTTACGCCCCTTACATAGGCTTTCATTTGCGTCAATCAAGGGTTCCAGATCCTCATTAGTAATCCAGACAGAGATCTGTCCATTATTTATTTGCCTCATGTTATGTTGAGCATTTGACAATAGCCATGAGCCATACATGGCACATACTAGTTCCTTATGGGTTTGGCGAGAAGCATTGTCAAGTCGATCAATAATTGTATTGATTGTTTCTGCATGGGGGGCTACTACCTCTTCCACCCCCAACAATTGCATTATTGTTTGTTTTCCTGCCAGTGCCAATTGCTGGCTATTTCCAGTGGTTTGTTTTAGTAGCCTTTTTTATTTTTGGTTGTAGTTCCTCTACTCCTTCGTTTACTCCTTCTATGTCCAAGCTATTAACTGTTGCTAACCCGGCCGCACACCCTGCTCCAGCCATTTCCAGTGCTCCCCTTTTCTTGCGTCTTTGTAAGAGAGATTTTCCCTGTGGACCCTCTAATTGTTTTACCCACAGGGAGTTCCATATTTGTTTTGTATGATTGTTACACATCGCGGGCATCTCTAGAGTACTCCTATTAATGGCAACCTTAATAGTTCTATGTGTTACACTAAAGTACACCTCATCTTGTGTTTTCCTTGTTATTAAATCCCCGGGTGCCCCTTTTTCCATTGGTGGGCCAGTTAGTGGAGTGAGGGTATTTTTATGCTTGTTGCTTTTCCTTTGTAACCCTATCCCCTCCGTCCTTTCCCTGATTTCCATCTGTAATATTTGTCCTCGCCGGGATCCCTTTTTGCGTTCCGCATTATAACATCCTATCATTCCCCTTTGTCTTTGACCTATTTTGGGCCAATTTAGTGGATTCGAACTCTGTCCCAAATATGGGAGCCCTGTGTAATTTGGTGTAATCTCAACTGCTTTATTGAATCCGGATCCTGTATCTACGAAATATCCCTTTCCTACTCAAAACTTTGGAGTTATTTGAACATTGTCCTTAGTACATAGGCACTCTATTTTAATCCCTTTGCCCTCCGTGACCCAGACAAACAAAGTCCCGTTAGCTGTACTTTCGTATTCACAATAATCACAGTACACAGTCATATCGCATCCGTTTCCCGAAGCCGCCCCCCATTCTAATGGTGGCGTATTGTTGGTGGGCATCTTGATTCAATTCTGGATGATGATTATGTTTCAAGTCGGGTCGATACCAAAGAGCATCAGAAGTCCCATTACAGATTCAGGGCGTATATTTAAGCATAAACTCCCGAGTTGCTCGCGCCTCCCACTAGACCCAGCGCTTATACTTAGGCATAGAATCCCGATGAGAGCGCGATTGATGCTCCACTTCATTTTTCTATGCATTTATCGTTCCTGTAAAGATAAATAAAGGGGCCAGTCGTCACCAGCCAATTAGAACGGATAAGAATGGCATAATTCTATCACTTCAAACTGCTGTACGTCTGGTTCATTTCTTGGTCTGTGGCTCTGTTTCCAGATATACTTGAAGATGCAAACCACGACGTATAATATTAACATCCCGCACAGCCCTAGCATTAATATATGTAGAAACTGCCCTTCCCATTCTTTATACCTTCTAGCAAACTCCTCACTCTCCTCAAAAGGCGCCATCTCTGGTTTACTCATTGTTTTTGTTATATATTTTTAACTGAGTCCAGTGCTTCCACCGTCCTTTACCTGTTCCGGACTCATCTATACAAGCGCATGTGTCACTGTTCATTCATACTTAGTAAGGTCCTGACCATCTGGGTGCTAGCCCTGGTTTGGCTGGTATTATTTTTGCCATCACCTTGCTACCTACAGCTGGGACCTCCTTCTGGTCGTCCTGTGCATCCTGTTCTGGATCCTGTATAATCTGTTGGTCTTTGGCCTCATGTCTGAGAGCGTGTAATTGCGTACACAATTGTTTAATAAATCTGCTAATTCTATCCTTCAGGGGCCCTACATCCCCACCCCCGGTAGCGACTCCTTCCGGCAGTGTCATTGCTCGTCCGCTCATTAGTTCGAAAGGTGTCAGCCCCGTGGTTCTATTCGGAGTTGCTCTAAGTCTCATCAGTATACTCGGGAGTAACTCTGCCCATCCCTTCCCCGTGTCTTCTATTGCTTTAGCTAAGGATAATTTCAAAGTCCGGTTCATCCTTTCCACCATCCCTGAACTCTGAGGGTGATATGGTATGTGGAACCTTTGTCTGATACTTAATAATGCGCATGTTTCCTTTATAACATTTCCTGTAAAGTGTGTTCCCTGGTCTGAATCAATCTGCAGCGGGACCCCCCATCATGGTACAACCTCCTCTGCCATTATTCGTGCTACGGTTGTTGCTGTGCAATCTCTAGTGGTGAAAGCTTCAACCCATCTAGTAAATTGATCTATTATTACCAAACAGTACATTTTCCCCATTGATTTCGGTAGAGGTCCAGTAAAGTCTATCTGCAACTTCTCCCATGGGCCTCTTGGTCTCGGCTGATGTCTCCACTTTACCTCGACGGGTTTCCCTATGTTATACTGCGCACATATGGGGCAGTGTCTACAGAATCTGTCCACAGCTTGTTTCATTCCGGGCCACCACCAGCATCGCTGGAGGTTGTTTAACATATTGGATATACCTGTGTGTTGCCTACCATGGTACATTTTCATTAATTCCTGTTGTATACAGCCTGGTGCATATATCTGCTGCTCTTTCCTCCATATTCCCCCCGCCCTTTCTCCTTGTCCCCCTCGTTCCCATAGCTGTTTCTCCTCCTGGGATACTTCCTTATGTAATTTGGATATATCTATATCTTCTGGCAATGCAGTTATAGCAGCTATGTCTATCTGTGTTTCTGGTTCTGTGCTTCTCTTGTTTGCTGCTGCAACCTGTTGCTCTACCAATTTTCTGTCTGCACGATCGGCGGCTCTGTTTCCCTTTCTGTGGGGGAGTTCCTCCTCTGGTGGGCTTTTACCTTCACTACAGCTGTTTCAGTGGGTAACCCTGAGGCAGCTACCAATTCCTTTACTAATTCCTCATGCTGTATGGGTTTGCCACCTGAGGCAATATACCCCCTTCTACTCCAAGCTGCCATATAATCATGTACATAACAACTATCGGTATAGATATTCACCCGTTTCCCTGCTGCCAATTTTAATGCTTCTGTCAACGCTGTTAACTCAGCAACCTGTGCTGAACTACCCCCTGGTAATCTTCCTTCCCTCTGGACGATGCCATCTCTGGTCACCATGGCCCGACCTGTTCGTAGTGTTCCGTTAACATATTTACGGGACCCGTCCACATATAGCTCTAGGTCTGCCTGTGTCAAAGGCAATTCCCTGATCCTGTCTACATATTCTGATTCTTCTTCACTGGTGCAATAGTGTTCCTCTCCTTCCATTCCCATCATAGCTGCGGGGTTCTGGCTCATATCTCTAACTATCTGTATGGATTTATCTTTAGGTAACAGGACAGCCTCCCAAGCAGCCTTCCGGCCGTTTGAGACGGTTTTTAATCGTCCGGTGTTTAACAATTCCACTAGGGTGTGTTATGTATGTAACACAATATCCCCTGTCATTACTACAGGTTCACTCACTTTGTGCACGGTGGGCAGTCAATCAATCGCAGCAACGCATCTTGGCATACCGGCTACTATCGGGGATCTCCGTGTCGAATAGTAGGCTACAGGTCTCATGTAATCCCCATGCTTTTGTGCTACCACTGCACTGTACTGTCCCCCGTGATTGTGGCAGAAGATATGATATGGCCTCCCCATATCAAGTAATCCTCAGGCTGGTGCGGCAGTCAGTGCCTGTTTTAATTTAGTGAAGGCTTCCGCCTGTAACTCTGTCCATTCAATGGGTTCGTCTGGAGCTTTTCCCCCTTTGGTCAATTCACAGAGAGGTGCAGCTAGTTGTGAGAATCCTTCAATAAAATTTCTGCTATAATTAAATAGTCCCATTACTTGTCACACTCCCCTTGTATTCACAGGTTTGGGCATATCGTTTATAGCCCACTTTCGATCCCCTGCCATGGCTCTCTTGCCCATGCTGATGTTATATCCCAGATAGGTTACCTCTGATTTCCCTACTTGAGCTTTGGTGGGGTTTACATTGGGGAAACACTGTGTGTATGTAGATAAACCTGTATAATCCCCTTTTAACTGCTGTATTCCCCTCCCCCTGCAAGACAGTTGCAAGCTGAGAGGAATAAGGCACGTTTAGACTTGCCTGCTGCTGAGAGAAGGAAAACCAATCGGGTTCCAGCAAGTGACCAATCCGTGAGTCATCACAGGTTCGCGGGCTTCACGAATTCAGTACTGTATTGTGAGAGTTGGAGTAAAGACCTATTTCTTGTAGCTCGCTGTGTTGCCTATTTGTTTACGCGGGAGACCGTAGTCCCCCACAACTTTAAAGCCTGCATCCCGAAGAGCTTTCAGAATTTTAGACAAGGCTTTAACATGCCCCTGAGTGCTTGTGGAAGCTATCAGTAGATCGTCGACATACTGCAACACAGTGCTGCCGTCCTCCTCTAACTCTACTTCCTCCAGGGCCTTGGCCATGTGTCGGTGGAATATAGCTGGACTATTATGGAACCCTTGAGCGACCCTCGTCCAAGTATATTGTTTCCCATCTAGTGTGAAAGCAAATTTCTCTTGCGATTCTTTGTCCAATGGTATGGACCAGAATCCGTTCACAATGTCTAATACTGTAAAAATTTTGTGTTCAGGCTTTAGTTCATTAAAAATTGTAGCAGGGCTTGCTACTATCGGGCATTCCTTTGGGGTTACCTTATTTAGTTCTGTGTAATCTATTGTCAGTCGAAATGATGCATCTGGTTTCCTTACTGGCCATATCGGGGAATTAGTTTCAGATATAGTTTCTCGTAAGATTCCCTGTTTGGTTAATTCCAACACTGTCCCGTACTGCTGCTTTGGCTCCCTCCTTTAAAGGATATTGTTTGTGGGCGATGCATTGGTCCTGGTATGTTCACCAGAGGGGTTTGGACTAGTCCACAATCTTGTTTGTGTTACCCACACCCCAATATACTCTCTGCATGGGATTGTCCACGGTCCCTTCTTACCCCATTCTTGGTCTATAATCTTCGTTGCCCCTGCCCGATCTGCTTTGTTTCCCGGGGCTGCCTGTTTGTTTGACTTATAATCTGGTGGCCAGTACACTTCATTTGCTTTAGGGTCGACTAAAGCTCCTACTTCTCGCAGTATGTCTATCCCTAGGATTGTTCCTTCAGTATTCTCGCATACCCACAACTGTGCAGGTATTATTATACATCCAATTTCTAGTAAAACTGTTTCGCTCTTATGAGCCCTGATTTTTCGTCCACCGATTCCTGTTACATTAATTGAAAGTTTTGTTCGGGGCAACTCCTCTGCGGCAGCTATCTTAAACTTTTGCATGTTATCCACTTCTGTTGCGCACCTAATTAAGTCTTCATAGTTGTCAATGAGATTGTGGCTCCTGTGTCTATTAACATTTTGCACTGCCGGCCCCCTACCAATGCGTTAACAAACATCCTTGGATCCCCCTCCCCATTCTCCCGGAGGGCCGCTACCTTTCATTTAATATTCAACTTCTTCATTATGTCTCTCATTTGCCTCACAGTGCATGTGTCACCACCTTCCCCATCCTCTGAATCATACCCATGTCGCTTCTCACTTCGGGTATTTTTCCAGTTACTATATTCCTTAAGCTCCCTTTCTTCCCTATCCCTTTGTCGCGGTCTATCCCTATCTCTGTCTCTATCCCTTTCCTCCTGTTCCTCTCTTTCTTCCCTCATCCATCTTTTAAAATCCTCTCTTCCCCCGTCTCCTCCTGGCTGTCCTCTTTGGGGTCCCCCCCTTTGGTTTGGCCCCTGGCTTTCCATTCCTCTCCCTTTCTTCCAGCAGTCTATTCTCTTATGTCCTGGCTTGTTACAATTCTAGCAAATTAGTTTTGTATCCGATGCTGATCTGGCAGCCCTTCTCTGCTTCTGTTTGTATTCTTTAACGAAATGTCCCTCCTCTCCGCAAGCATAACAGCTCGCTATCCCCACTGTTTCCTCCTGTTCCCCGAACTCCTCTGCGGCAGCTATCTTAAACTTTTGCATGTGATCCACTTCTGTCGCCCACCTAATTAAGTCTTCATAGTTGTTCATTGTAACAACTCCTAATCGTATGGCTGCCTGATGTGCGGGACCCAGTCCGGCTTTAAATTATTGCAGGAAACATTGGTTCTCTGTGGTGGGGTTTCAGATGCCGGAACATCCCACAAACCTTTCCCATTTCCGTTTACTATAGTCTACGGCAGATTCCCCCTTCTCCTGAGCTATATTGGTTATGGCTGCCCAATTTACCGGGGCCTGTCCCATAACCTCTTCTACTGCTCGCTTGAATAACTCGTAGTTTTGGTCTAACTGTTGCGGGGTGAGATTACACTCCAGGCACCAAGTTCCGTCCCTGAAATTCACGGGCAATTGGTCCCAACGATCATCCGAAACTTTTGCTCGCACCAACTGGTTTACATCTTTATTGTGTAAACTATGACTGATCCTCAATTCCCTCATCTTTTGCCAAAATGGGTAGTTATTCCCCCGATGTTGCAGCTGGGGTAATTTATTCACCAGCATTTGTTTCTCTAAGGGTTTGAAGGGCTGGTAGGTAGTTCGAATTATCTGGGGTCTTGCCGGAACTGCAGGGACCGCTGGAATTTCCAGGTTGTCTCCTACCACGGGGATCATGGCGGTACCGGGAATCTCTGGGTGTCCTGGGATTACTTCAGCTTTTACCGGGGCCACTTTTACCGTGCGGTCCAGCGGATTATAGGGTGGTGGGAAATTATTTTCTTCTGGCCAAGGCAGTGGCTCCAGCCAGTCCCTTTCCTTACTATCTCCTGCTGATTTCTCTCCTAACCCACCCCCATCTATATTACCTTTTCCCAGTAGGTTTGGGTATAGGGACGTACTGCTGGAACTGGCTGCCGCCACCAGATGTCCCTCTCCTCCTGGTTTGGGAGTTGTAACTTCTTTCTCTTCCCTTTCTCCCTTTTCCTTCTGTTTCAACTCATTACATAGTTTCTGGTAACCAGCTAAAACTACCATTCCCCCTTTCCCCTCTTTATCTTTGGATTGTCCTCTCTGCCAAGCTCTTTGGCTCTCTGCACTATCTTCAGGATCCCATCCTTTTTCATATTTTCGATAAATGTTCGATTCTTGTCCGCTAAATAGCGGGTGACAGAGCCGGGATCTCCCCAAGGGGACAGTCCCTTCTCCTGTATCTCTGCATTCACTTTAGGCATTCTATATAGCTTCCGACTTACTTCTCAATGGTTCTTATATTACCCTATCACTCACTCACACACACTTATTTTGCACACACTCACTCATCACGGGGTCACGATCCTGTGGTGTTTCGTTCCCTACACCTACTTGGTCCTGGCCGTCACGTGGGACTACGTCCTCTTAATTCGGGCTCAGGCTAGGCGTTTAGGATAGACAACCACCCTTGTCCGTGTTGGTCACCCCATGACTCCCAAGGATCCACTATTCGTAGGAGTTACCGCCCACTTAACCACCTCTTTACCCTAGACGCCTTGCCATCTTAACGGCTCTGAGGATTTGGTTTGCCGCCTCCCGGCTTCCTCGTAGGTCATTATAGCCCACTTATCTGCCTCTTTATCCTAGAGGCCTTGCCGTCTTAACGGCTCTGAGGATTCGCCGCCTCCTGGCTCACCAGACCGCACCCCCTTTCTCGAGTCTGTCTCTAATTTAGTTCTTTTATTCACAGCTTTACCAGATCTCACAGTACGTTCTGAGCTTTCTAATTTATGGGTGGTAATTTAAAATGTACTCGCCCTTCTTAGCTCGTCGTTCCTGTGGACCGGTCAGAGTCTGTTATCCTGTTCGTGACGCCAATTGTTGTATCCTGAAAAGTGGACCTGGTGTTGTGCCAGGTCAACACTTAACCCTTTCCCCCTCAGAGCGGACTAAGTGATATACAAAGTCGATGCTTAGCTTTGGTACAGATGACAGACTTCGAGTGAAGGATGGTTCAAAATGCTCTTTATTCACAGGCCTGGGGAGAACCTTCTGAGACCCCTCTCAGATTCAACTCCACCGATTCCTTAGCAACAATCACAGTTATACAAAAATCAAACCCCCTCCCTAGGGGCAGGGATAAAGCTTATCAGCATATACAGAGTTACAGCTAAATGGCTATTATAAACCGTGACATTTCATCATCTTGCCGCCCACAAATCCCACATTTCTGTTATCGGTTGGTCCCGTCACCTCCTGCGACTGTGGGGCCTCATCTTAATTGCTCTACAACCATCCATTTGCCCGTAGCCAGGTGGTTTTGCTTGTTACATGTTGTCTTAAGATAACAGCCCTCGTTAAGGCGTGCAAAGCACAGACTTTGGCCTCATCTCGGGTTACCTCTGCAAAGCAAGCACACTCTGATTAGTCCCACCATGCTTTGAAGAATGGAACCCTATTGTGATTTACAGCAAACGAATTCTTAGATGCGTTATCTCGCATATGTGTTGTCTCACCTGGCCAGACATCCTCCTCAATCTTCCCATGAGTTGTCCTGCAGTTTAATCTCTCAGCACTTGAAGTCACTTAATTATGTTTTAAAACTTAGCTGGGTAAATGCAATATACAGTCCTCTATATCGTTTAACTCAGGGTAGGGATTAACCCATTATCTCCACCTTGTACATTGGTGCTGCATTATACATATTCTAACATTAAAAATAAATTATATATATTCTAACATACAAACTAAGGTACTGCCTACCACTCGGAAAAAGACCCGTTTATTCCAACAGTTTGCTTTCTGTCAGCCAACCAGTTCTCTATCCAAGTCAATACCTTGCCCCCAATCCCATGTGCCTTAACTTTACACGCTAATCTCTTATGCAGGACCTTATCGAAAGCCTTCTGAAAGTCCAAATACACCACATCCACTGGTTCTCCCTTATCTATCCTCAAAAAATTCCAGTAGATTCGTCAAGCACGATTTACCTTTTGTAAATCAATGTTGACTTTGTCCGATCCTGTCACTGTTTTCCAAGTGCTCTGCTATTACATCATTTATAATGGACTCTAGCATTTCCCCCACTACCGATGTCAGGCATACCGGTCTGTGATTCCCCATTTTCTCTCAGCACCTTTTTTGAATAGTGGGGTAACATTAGCTACCCTCCAATCCATGGGTACTGTTCCAGATTCCGTCGAATGCTGGAAGATGATCAGCAGTGCATCTATTATTTCTGGGGCCACTTCCTTAAGTACCCTAGGATGTAGATTAGGGTTGCAAAGGGGTGGAAAGTTTCCGGTAAATTTCCGGAAATTTTCCACGGGAAGTTTAGCTTGGGAATTTTGCCCAAAAAAGCACATGCTAGCACAATATTGTTTTTTTTGTATTTTTTTTTCCACAGGTCCTCTCTTAAAATTACTAACAGAGATGGAATCTTAATTATTAAGGAATTTCTTAATCAATATATGTTTATCTTACTTGGCTTGTTTTAATAATTACAACTTTTGTGTATGACTGTGAACAAATGTGTCCTGATTGGTTGGATGAGTGGATGAGCGATTAGCTCCCTCTATTTGTAATATTTGCATATCGAATTGTGATTGGCCTGCAGGCATCTGTAAGACTGCTATAGTTTTTTTAAGATCCAGGTTAGGGGTCCTGAGGGAAGTCATTTTGTTTTCTGCTGATGTTGTGATGATGCAGTAAGTAAATCAGACTTTATACCAAATAAACCAGTTACTTGTTGAACTCTGTTGCCCTTCAATTTAAAATATACAAAATAATACACTATTGGTGATGTAGGGTCGTGTGTGTACAAGTCATGCTTCCATCACATGGAGCATCAGCAAAAATGTACTCACCCTGTTGCAAAAGAATGCCACAAAGATGCAGCAGCATTTATCCAAATGCAACAACTTCACTCAAAGCTCACAGCAGTCAGCCCAGAGTTCCTCTGCTTCCATTCAAGAAGATGATGGTTCTCATTCTGTATCAGGCTCCTTATCATCAGCAACTCCTGGCCCACTTGGAAGGTTCTTTGATACAATGGATAACCATAGCCAGAAGAATGCAGATGAGTGCCTTGCTGGAGCTGTATATGCAACAGGCTCACCCCTCATGCTCACAGCCAATGTGTACTGGAAGAGATTTTTCAATGTTATTCGCCCTGCATACTGTCCTCCCACCAGACATGCTTTGTCTACTTATTTGCTGGAGGCTGAGTATAACAGAGTCCAAGGAAAGCTCAAAGAAACGATAGCGATGGCAGACCGAGGTGCAGTTATCTCAGATGGGTGGTCAAATGTACGAGGGGAGGGCATCATAAACTACATCGTCTCCACTCCTCTCCCAGTGTTCTTCAAGAGCACAGACACGAAGGACAACAGACACACAGGCACATACATTGCTGATGAGCTGAAAGCGGTCATCAACGATCTTGGATCACAAAAGGTCTTTGCAGTAGTGACTGACAATGCTGCGAATATGAAGGCTGCTTGGGCTCAAGTGGAGGAGGCCTACCCTCATATTACGTCTATTGGGTGCACAGCTCATGGGCTTAACCTGCTCCTCAAGGACATCATGGGTTTGAGAACCATGGAAGCACTGTACAAGAGAGCCAAGCAAGTTGTTAAGTATGTCAGGGGAAAACAGGTAGTTGCAACAACCTACAACTCCAAGCAAATGACAAAGAACAAGAACACCACACTGAAGCTGCCCAACAACACTAGATGGGGTGGTGTTGTCATAATGTACAACAGCCGTCTGGAGGGTAAGGAGTCGCTGCAAGAAATGGCAATATCTCAGTCTGGGGATATGGAAACCACCATCAAGAAAATACTGCTGGATGATGTGTTTTGGGAGAGAGTGGTTAGCAGCCTTAAACTTCTCTCACCAGTAGCATCTGCAATTGCTCAGATTGAAGGAGATGACGCTGTCTTGTCAGATGTTCTCAGGCTTTTTACTGATTTAAAAGAACAAATCAGCATTGCCCTACCCACATCCCTGCTGCTCACAGCAGAGGAGAAGGCAATTGTTCAATTCATACAGACGCGTCAAGAATTTTGTGTCAAGCCGATTCATGCTGCAGCATACATGCTGGACCCAAAGCATGTTGGGAGACCAGTACTTTCTGGAGAACAGATCAACAGCGCTTAGTGTGATTTCTACCCTCTCACACCATCTCAATCTGGATGTGGGCAAAGTTCTGGGAAGTCTGGCAAAGTTCTCTACCAAGCAAGGTCTTTGGAATGGGGATGGGATATGGGAATCATGCAAGCATATCTGTGCACATACCTGGTGGAACGGACTTTGTGCATCTGAGGCCCTGTCACCAATTGCATCGGTGATACTCCAAATCCCACCATCAGCGGCCTCTGAACGAAACTGGTCACTTTTTGGGAATACGCATACAAAGGTGCGCAACAGGCTGACTAACAAGAGAGTGGAGAAACTGGTGGCTATCCGGGCGCACCTACAACTTATTGAGCCAGATACAGAAGTGTCCACCATACAGCTAGACACTGACACAGAGGAGGAAATGGACACGTCAGACCCAGAGTCAGAGAATCAGGAGGAGCAATGAGGAGTAGAAGACTCAGAAGACTCAAAGGGACAAAATAAGGACAAATTACAGGCTAAATAAGCTGACGCTTTTTATTTTATTTTAGATGGGTCTTTTTTGTGGGGGTTCAAAATTATAACCTAAATAAAGTTTTGAAAGCCTGTTTTTATTTGTATGGAACAGTATGTCTATTTTGACGACAAAGATAATATAAGGGTCAGAGACAAAAACCATCAGTGTGCAAAAAAACTCAAAATTCCCATAAATTCCCATGGAAAGTTTCCTCTTTTAAAAATTCCCAGAATTTTGCAACCCTAATGTAGATTATCAGGCCCTGGGGATTTATCGGCCTTCAATCCTATCAATTTCCCTAACACCATTTCCCTACAAATACTGATTTCTTTCAGTTCCTCCCTATCATCAGACCCTATGTTCCCCGACATCTCTCGGAGGTTATTTGTGTCTTCCTTTGTGAAGACAGAACCAAAATATGTATTTAATTGGTCTGCTATTTCTTTGTTCCCCATTATTAATTCCCTTGATTCTGATTGCATGGGACCTACACTTGACTTCACCAATCTTTTTCTCTTCACATATCTATAAAAGCTTTTACAGTCAGTTTTTATGTTCCCTGCAAGTTTACTCTCGTATTCTATTGTCCCCTTCTTAATTAATCCCTTTGTCCTCCTTTGTTGAATCCTAAACTGCTCCCAATCCTCAGGTTTACTGCTTTTTCTGGCCAATTTATATGTCCTCCTTGTATCTTATGCTATCCCTAATTTCCCTTGTTAGCCACGGTTGAGTCACCTTTTTTTGTTTTATTTTTTATGCCAAACTGGGATGAACAAATTCTGTAGTTCACCCATGCGGTCTTTGAATGTTTGCCATTGCCTATCCACCGTCAACCCTTTGAGTGACATTCCCCAATCAATCCTACCCAACTCGCACCTCAGACCTTCGTAGTTTCCATTATTTAAATTGAGGACCCTTGTTTCTGAGTCAACGACTTCATTCTCCATCTTAATGAAGAATTCTATCATATTATGATCGCTCCCACCCAAGGGGCCTCGTACAACAAGATTGCTAATTAATCCTTTCTCGTTACATAATACCCAGTCTAAGATGGCCTGATCTCTGGTTGGTTCCTCGACATATTGGTCCAGGAAACCATCCCGTAAACACTCCAGGAATTCCTCCTCCACAGTATTGTTACTAATTTGGTTAGCCCAATCTATATGTAGATTAAAGTCACCCATGATGACTGCTGTGCCCTTATTGCACGCTTCTCTAATTTCCCTTTTAATACCATCCACAACCTCCACATTACTGTATGGAGGTCTATATACCACTCCCACTAACGTTTTCTGCCCCTTGGTATTTCTCAGCTCTACCCATACAGATTCCACATCATCAGAGCAAATATCCTTCCTTACAATTGTGTTAATCCCTTCTTTAACCAGCAATGCTACCCCACCTCCCTTTCCGTTTTGCCTATCTTTCCTGAATATTAAATACTCCTGGATGTTGAGTTCCCAGCATTGGCCACCCTGGAGCCATGTTTTTGTAATCCCAATCAAATCATATTCGTTTACCTCTATTTGCACAACTAATTCATCCACCTTATGATGAAACACACTCACTGACATAGTGTGTACATCATAACCCACCGCCAGAGACACACTGTGAACTGTAATACACTTCTACTGACCTCAGGAATATTAACACTCTGACAGAGACCCCAGGTTAATATTATCACACTCACTGCGACACTCTGTCCTTATGTTTATACTGCCAAATGCTGACAGTAATCAATAACACACTCCCACAAAGCCTTGGCTCATATTTACAATGAGAGGGAGAGAAAACCTCGTACATATTAACACAGTCCCGGTATAAATATTAACTGAATCACAGAATGCCTGGCATAAAATAAAACATTACCAAAGACAGTCTTTGTGCAATAAAATTCTGCTACAAATCCACAATAAATATTAACACACGTTTAGAGACACATTGTTCATAGTGACTCTGTCATGGATTTCCTGTGGGAAAATCTTGTTCACTCTCTCTACTTTCCCCTCATTCTCTCTCACTTATTCTATTTGCAGTATGTACTGGAGCTGACACTGAGACACACACGGGCTATACAGTGCCAGACAGGAGTGAAGCGTTCCCTTTTACCCGCTGTGTGCTGTCCATGTACTGGAGCTGACACTGAGACACACACGGGCTATACAGAGCCAGACGGGAGTGAAGCATTCCCTTTTACCCGCTGTGTGCTGTACATGTACAGGAGCTGACACTGAGACACACACGGGCTATACAGTGCCAGACGGGAGTGAAGCGTTCCTTTACCTGCTGTGTGCTGTACATGTACAGGAGCTGACACTGAGACACACATGGGCCATATAGTACCAGATAGGAGTGAATTGTTCCTTCTACAAGCTGTGTACTGTATATCACAGAGTCAGAGAGTCCATCGGCACAGAAGGAGGCCATTCGGCCCATCAAGTCCATGCCGACTCGCTGTAGAGCAATCCAGTCAGTCCAATTGCCCCACTCTATCCCTGCAGCCCTGCAAGTTTATTTCCCTCAAGTGCTTATCCAACCTCCCTTTGAAAACATTGAGTGTCTCCGCTTCCACCACTTCCGTCGGCACTAAACTCCAGTTCAACACCACTCACTGTAAGAAGATTTTTCCTCACATTCCCCCCTGTATCAAGTCTGTGTCCCCTAGTCCTTGTACCATCAACCAGTGAGAACAGCCTTTCCCCGTCTAGCCTTTCCAAACCCGTCATAATCTTGTACACCTTGTACATCTCTATCAAATCACCACAAGGGAAGATGTTACCATGTGTGGCGAGTCCAAAACTAGAGGTGATCAGTGATATCTGCTCCTGCTATTGCCTGAAGACAGCTGATTGACAGCGCAGCCCCCAATCGGGGCCCGGCGCAGCGACCCACACCCCACCCATTTTCGCAGTCGGAGGCGGGGTCGCTGCGCAGGGCCCCGATTGGTGGCTGCGGGTTTGAATCCCGCGTCCGTTAAACCGCCTCAGCGGCAGTGACGTCATGTAACCCGGCAACGCGGGCTTTGTGACATCAGCAGCCCAGCAATGGGGGCCCTCCCTGCCCCTGGTGCCAGGTTACTGAGGTCAGATTTGTACCACACTGGGCCGTAAATCGGTAGACTGCCTGTTCCGTGCCGAGCAAGTGCCTTCAAAAGCCTCTTAAACCCTTTCTCTCCGTCACTGCTTTCAATCCACCTACAACCTTAACCCGTGTGTGTGTGTTTCACCGTGTCTGTCTCTCAATATACAGACACACAAAACCCTGCCTATCAATCTGAGTCTTGAATTTTTCCAGCTCCAGCTTCAACAGCTTTTTGGGGAGAGAATTCCCGATTTCTACTCCCCCCTTTGTGGGAGGAAGTACTTCCTGACATCACACTTGATCGGCCTAGCTTTAATTTTAAGGTTTTGCCCCTTGTTCTGGACTCTCCCACCAGATGAAATAGTATTTCTTGATCATCTTAAATACCTCAGTGATATCACCCTTAATTTTCTATATTCAAGGAAGTAAAAGGCTAGTCTATGACACCTGTCCTCCTCATTTAAACCTTTCAGCCCGGGTATCATTGTGGTGAATCTGTGCCGAACCCCCGCCAAAGCTAATACATCATTCTTGAGGTACGAGGTCCAGAATGCAATGGGTTCTTCCCTTGCATGTTTTAGTACACTCGGATGTAATTCATCCAGTTCTGATGATTTATCATCTCTAAGTTTTACTGGTTTATAAATTCAGGAACAGAAATGCTATGGAGTGGGATGGGGGACAGAGTAATTGGCAATGTAGAGGGAGCTCTGTATTGTACCTGCCCTTGCAGTGCTCGATGCTCCAGGGTGGATAAAAGGGAACCAGTAGATGTAATGTATTTGGATTTCCAGAAGGCATTCGATAAAGAACCGCATAAAAGGTTACTACACAAGATAAGAGCTCATGGTGTTGGGGGTACAGGAAACTTTTTTTTATCTGGGACCGACGTGGTGCCGGTTTATCAAAAATTCCGGATAACTGAGTGCTATAGTAAAAGATACGGAGAGCTGAGAGCTCCGTATAAAGCAACAAACCCTGTTGCTTAGCAACAGGTGCAGAACAATGGCCACAAGTTCCAAGCATCTCTGTAGCTTAGCAACAGCTGCAGCCACACCCAATTGCACAGCAACAGATCGAGGAAGGCAAGTAATATGAAGTAAAACTTACCTGAACCACCTACTGAATTTTGCCGGTTAACCGAGATTTCCGGTTATTTAGGTGCCGGTAAATAGAAAGTTTCCTGTAATATATTAGATTGGATAGGGGATTGGCTAACGAACAGAAAATAGAGAGTCGGAATAAATGGGTCATTTTCAGGTTGGCAAACTGTAACTAGTGGGGTGCCACAGGGATCAGTGCTGGGGCCTCAACTATTTACAATCTATTAATGACTTGGATGTACTGTAGCCAAATTTGCTGACAATACAAAGATAGGTGGGAAAGCAAGTTGTGAGGAGTACACAGAGTCTGCAAAGGGATATAGATAGGTTAAGTGAGTGGGCAAAAATTTGGCAGCTGGAGTATAATGTGAGAAAATGTGAGATTCACTTGGTAGGAAGAGTAAAAGAGCAAAATCTTATTTAAGTGGAGAGACTATAGAATGCTGCGGTACAGAGGGATCTGGGAGTCCTCGTCCATGAAACACAAAAAGTTACCATGTAGGTACAGCAAGTAATTAGGAAGGCAAATGGAATATTGGCCTTTATTGCAGGGGGATGGAGTATAAAAGTAGGGAAGTCTTGCTGCAGCTGTACAGGGCATTGGTGAGACCACACCTGGAGTACTGCGAACAGTTTGGGTCACCTTATTTAAGGAAGGATATACTTGCATTGGAGGCA
This sequence comes from Somniosus microcephalus, assembly GCF_052327205.1. Taxonomy (NCBI): domain Eukaryota; kingdom Metazoa; phylum Chordata; class Chondrichthyes; order Squaliformes; family Somniosidae; genus Somniosus; species Somniosus microcephalus. The sequence continues at coordinate 51,865,364 of NW_028225179.1, forward strand.
GTTCAGAGACGGTTCAGGAGGTTGGTTCTGGAGATGAAGGGGTTGTCTTATGAAGAAAGGTTGAGCAGGTTGGGCCTATACTCATTGGAGTTTAGGAGAATGAGAGGTGATCTGATTGAAACATAATATTCTGAGGGAGCTTGACAGGGTAGATGTAGGGAGGATGTTTCCTCTCGTGGGGGAATCCAGAAATAGGGGGCATAGTTTCACAATAAGTGGTTGCCCATTTAAAACGGAGATGAGGAGGAATTTCTTCTCTGAGGGTCGTGAATCTTTGGAATTCTCTACCCCAGAGAGCTGTGGAGACTGTCATTGAATATATTCAAGGCGGAGATAGACAGATTTTTGAAAAACAGGGGAATCGAGGGTTATGGGGAAACGGCTGGAAAGTGGAGTTGAGGCCAAAATCAGATCAGCCATAATCTTGTTGAATGGCGGAGCAGGTTCGAGGGACCGAATGGCCAACTCCTGCTCCTATTTCTTATGTTCTTGTGCTGATACTCTATAATGTGGAAGTAGAAACATAAGAACAGGAACAGGAGAAGGCATTCAGCTCCTCGAGCCTTTTCCCCCATTCAATGAGATCATGGCAGTTCTGTATCTTAACTGCATCCAGCTGCCTTGGCTCAGTATCCTTTTATACCCTTGCCTGGCAAAAATCTACCACTCTCAGAATTAAAATTATTAATTGCGCTTGTATTTGCTTTTTGTTTGAGAGAATTCCACACTTCTACCACCCTTTGTGTGAAGAAGTGTTTCCTAACTTCTCCTGAATGGCCTGGATTTGATTTTAAGACTATGTCCCCTTGTCCCAGACTCCTCCACCAGTGGAAATAGTTTCTCTCTCTCTACCTTAACAATTCCTTTCAACATCCTAAAAACCTGCATCAAATTAAATCACCCCTTAACCTTCTATATTCTAGGGAATATGTAATCTCTCCCATAATGTAACCCTTGGAGCCCTGGTAACATTCTGGTCTATCTGTGCTGCACTCTCTCCAAGGCCAGTATATCCTTCCTGAGGTGCGGTCCCAGAACTGAATGCAATTCTCCAGATGGGGTCTTTCCAGAACTCTCTACAGCTGAAGCACCAACATTCCATTAGCCTCTTTAATTATTATTGTACCCGTCCACTAGCTTTTACTGATTTAAGTACTTGGAGCTCTAAATCTCTCTGCTCATCCACAGCTCCTAGCTTCTCGCCAGTTAGAGAGGTGTATGTGTCTGTGTGTCAATCTGTGTGGCTGTGTATGCGTTTATTTGTATATTGTGATCTAGGTATGTGTACATGCTTGTGTATGTGCTTCTGTGGGCATGTCTCTACATGAGTGTGTCTGCATGTCTGTGGTTATGTGTGTCTATGTACATGTGGGTCTACGTTTATGTGTCTGTGAGGTTGTCTGATCCACCATCCCTTTGCTCTGTTTCTTTCTAAATACGGTTCCGTACCAATGTGTCTGGGCCATTCACCTCCACAGAAAGTGCTGAACTTTCTGTTTCAATTGGTGCATTCTCATTAATTTGATTCTGGTATTTAACAGCAGCAAACAACTCCTGCAAAACCACAGCAACTGAATCTCTATTTGGAATAGTTCACCAGTCACGGCGACTGCTCCAGAGCAACATAGGAACAGGAGTAGGCCATTGAGCCCCTCGAGCCTGTTCTGCCATTCAATGAGATCATGGCTGATCTGCACGTTGGCCCATATCCTTTACTACCTTTAGTTAACAAAAAGCTATCAATCTCTGATTTAAAATTAACAATTGATCTAGCATCACTTGCCATTTGCGGATGAAAGTTCCAAACTTCTACCTCCCATTGTGTGTAAAAGTGTTTCCTAATTTCACTCCTGAAAGGTCTGGCTCAAATTTTTAGACTATGCCCCCTAGTCCTAGAATTCCCAACCAGTGGAAATAGTTTCTCTCTCTCTACCCTATCTATTCCCCATAATATCTTGAAAACTTCAATCAGATCACCCCTTAGACTTCTAAATTCTAGGGATTATAACCCTAGTTTGTGTAATCTCTCCTCGGAACAACCCTTGGAGTCCGGGTATCATTCTGGTAAACCTACGCTGCACTCCCTCCAAGGCCAATATATCCATCCTAAGGTGTGGTGCCCAGAACTGCTCACTGTACTCCAGGTGTGGTCTAACCGGGGTTTTGTATAGCTGCAGCATAACCTCTAACCCTCTGTACTCTGGTCCACTAGACATAAAAGCCAGCATTCCATTAGCCTTTTTGATTATTTTCTGTACCTGTTCATGACATTTTAATGATCTCTGTACCTGGACCCCCAAGTCTCTTTGGACCTCCACTATTTTTGAGCCTTTCACAATTTAGAACGTACCCTGTTGTATCCTTTTTAGGTCCAAAGTGGATGACTTCACATTTGCCTACACTGAAATCCATTTGCCACAGTTTTACCCATTCACATAATCTATCGATATCACTTTGTAATTTTATGCTTTCATCTACACTCCCTACAATGCAGCCTATCTTTGTGTCATCGCAGATTTAGATATATGACTTTCTATGCCATCATCTAAGTTGTTAATAAATACTGTGAATAGTTGAGGCCCCAACACAGATCCCTGTGGGACACCACAGTCACATCCTGCCAATTTGAGTACGTATCCATTATCCCTACTCTCTGCCTCCTGCAGCTCAGCTAATTTCCTAACTAGGTCAATAATTTGCAATGAATTCCTACTATCACCAAATTCTTCCACTCTGCTTGTGTGAAAGATCCAGTGATGGATTCCCACCAGCCCGAGCTCTCCACGTTCTCACTGAATGAAACCTTCCTTCACGGGAAGCAGGCTCTGTTTGATTGTTTAGGTCCCGTAACCCCTGACCCTGTCTTACTGCTGTCAGAATAATGGGCTGTACTCAAATAAAACTTACTGCATTGATCACCGCTTCACATCCGTGTCTTGTTTCTCTTTAGGATCAGTGTGTCCGAGGACAAGGTGTTCGGGGTGGATTGAGGCTGGGTGTAGATTTGGAAATCGCAGGAAATGGGAGGGGGAAACCGCTGTAGGGAATCTCTGCAAGTGCCTAAACACATTCAGGAAGGTACTGAGTTAAAACGGGTGTCCCAGAGTTTCAGCACTCTGACCGATTGGATTCAGGATATCTCACTTACAGAATCATAGAATGATCCAGCACAGAAGGAAGCCCTTCGGCCGATTGACGCTGCACCGGCTCTTTCACAGAGTAATCCAGTTAGTCCCCCTCCCCCGCTCTGTCCCCATATCACGGCAATTATTTCTCCTTCACGTATTTAGCCAATTCCATTTTGATGGCTATTCCTGAATCTGCATCCAGCACCCCATCAGTCAGTCATTGCAAATTCTAACCACTCGTTGCATAAACACATTTTTCCTCATGTCACCTCTGATTCTATTGACAATCACATTAAATCTCTCGTTATCGACGCTTCAGCCATTAGAGAGAGATTCTCATTATTGACTCTCTGAACCCTTCATGATTTTAAACTCCTATCAAATCTCTACTTGGCCTTCCCCGCTCCAAGGAGAAAACCCCATCTTCTCCAGTCTATCCATGTAACAGTAATCCCTCATCCCTGAAACCATTCTAGTAAATCTCTTCTGTACCCTCTCCAAAACATTCTCATCCATCCTAAAGTGTAGAGCCCAGAATTGGACACAACACTCCAGCTGGGACCGCACTAGTGTTTTATATCGGTTTAACACATTGTTCTGACTGTTGTTAACCTGTCCTCCCCCCAAAGGTTTGTGCACAAACAACCCCAGGCCTCGTTCTCGCACCCCCTTTAAAATTGGAACATTCAGATTGTGTTGTCTCTCCTCATTCCTCCGACCAATCTGTATCACCTCACACTTTCTGTGTTGAACTTCGTCCACCATTCCAGCCTGTCTATGTTGTCTTGAAGTTTATTACCATCTTCCTCACTCTTTACTGCACTTCCACATTTCGTGTCATCTGTACATTTCTAAATTCTGCTCTGTATCCCCAAGTTCATGGGTTTCCTCAGGCAGACTGAAATGAGACATAATCTACATTAGACCCACAGACACTATCTAACCCGTGCTGTACCTGCCCAGGGAATTTTCGATGGGACATTGTAGAAGGAGCTTTAGTCTTCGGCTAACCAGTGCTGTACCTGCCCTGAGAGTGCTTGATGGGACAGTGTAGAGGGAGCAATACTCTGCATCTAACCCGAGCTGTACCTGCCCTGAGAGTGTTTAATGGGACAGTGTAGACTGAGCTTTACTCTGTTTCTGTCCTGCACTGCACCTGCGCTGGGAGTGTTTGATGGGACAATGTCGAGGGAGCTTTACTCTCTATATAACCCATGCTGTAACTTCCCTGAGAGTGTTTGATGGGGAAGGTATAGAGGGAGCTTTACTCTGTATCTAACCTGTGCTTTACCTGCCCTGGGAGGTTTTGATAGGGACAGTGTAGAGTGAGCTTTATTCTGTATCTAACCCGTGCTGTACTTGCCCTGAGTGATTAATGGGACAGTGTCGACTGAGTTTTACTCTGTTTCTGTCCTGTGCTTTACCTGCCCTGGGAGTGTTTGATGGGACAGTGTAGAGGGAGCCTTACCCTGTAACTAACCCAAGTAGTGCCTGCCCTGAGAGTTTTTGATAGGGACAGTGTAGAGGGAACATTACTCTGTATCTAACCCGTGCTGTACCTACCCTGGGAGTGTTTGATGGGATGCTGCAGAGGGGGCTTTACTCTGTATCTAACCTGTGCTGTACCTGCCCTGGGAGAGTTTGATGGGACAGTGTAGAGTGAGCTTTACTCTGTATCTAACCCGTGCTGTACCTGTCCTGGGAGTGTTGGATGGGACAGTGCAGAGGGAGCTATTCTGTGCAACTAACCCGTGCTGTACCTGCCCTGAGAGTTTTTGATAGGGACAGTGAAGACTGAGCTTTACTCTGTTTCTGTCCTGCACTGCACCTGCCTTGGGAGTGTTTGATGGGACAGTGTAGAGGAAGCTTTACTCTGTATCTAACCCGTGCTGTACCTACCCTGGGAGTGTTTGATGGGGACAGTGTAGAGGGCACATTACTTTGTATCGAACCTGTGCTGTACCTACCCTGGGAGTGTTTGATGGGATGCTGCAGAGTGAGCTTTACTCTGTATCTTATCCGTGTTGAACCTGCCCTGAATTTTTTTGATGGGACAGTTTGAGTGATCTTTACTCAGTTTCTGTCTTGTGCTGTACCTCCACTGGGAGTGATTGATGTGACAATGTAGAGTCAACTTTACTCTCTATATCTGTCCTGTGCTGTACCTGCCCTGGGAGTGTTTGATGGGGACCGTGTCGAGGGAGATTTACTCTGTATCTCTCCCGTGCTGTACCTGCCCTGGGAGTGTTTGATGGGGCAGTGTAAATGGAGTTTGACCGGGGACCCATGTGAAGCTGGCAGTATAAATCAGATCTGCTGGATAACCCTGCTCTGAAGTCAGTGCCTGTCTCAAAACCTGTACTGACTAAACAAAATCTCATTGCTTTAAAGTTAGTGATTATAACCTGACATCGATATGATATGATAGAGTAAGAAAACATCGAGAAATATTAAACTGAACAGAGAAGGAGCGATTAAAAAAAAAAAATCTCTTTCCGTCTCTCTGCCTCTTTCTCTCTTACTATGCCTCATTCCGGCGCGCTCTCGCGCTCTCTCATCTTTCTCTCTGCCTCGCTGTCCTTTACTCTTTCAGCCTTTCTCTTCACTTCCACTTGGTCCCTCTTTTTGCCTCTCTCTGTCTCCCTTCCCTTCTCTGTCTCCCTTCCCCTCTCTCTCTCCTTACCCCCTCACTCTCCCTCCCCTCTCTCTCCCTCAGACCCCCCTCCCCTCCCATCTGTCAGTTTCTACCTTCTCAGTCAAGATTCCTCACCTAACTGCGCTCTCTGAACACAACCACTTTATCACTGAGCCCAGCCTGTGCTCTGAACACATTGCATGAGCTGGTCACAGCTTCTTCACCCCCCAGTTTTAAAATGTGCTTTCCAGGATATGTCCGGTCCCAGCAGGGGCTTGGAGTCCTGCAAGATTTCGCTGTTAATCTAGAGGGAAGCTTGCTTTTTATTCTAACCTCTGCTGCACCTCTTCCGCCACATCTCATTCATCCCCATTCCTGAATTCATTGTTTTACATTTCATCGTCCACTGACATCTCCGCCCACATATGTACACATTGCCTCCGATGTGCTCCTCTCTGTAAATCTACTGGGCCTTGTTTTTCAAGATTTTTGTCAGCCTGCCTCTGTAATTGAAGCAGTTTGGTCATTTTGTAAGTTTATCTGCAATGTTTCAATAATTGGCAAGCGATTTCTGCTGATCTGCTGAGCGTATTTCCATAGGACACAGATGCCTCAGGAGAGCAGGGATCCAAACCAGGTTAACATGACACTGAAAATGTTATTCTACAGTCCAGCTAACAGGGGAAGGGAATTGGAGGGAAAATATGTCAGTACATCTATAAAATAAGTCAAATACAAATCCTATTCATGGGAGATTTCAACAACACCAAATAATCTGGCAAGGAGAGGTAGGGAAAGGGGAAAAGGGAATGGAGAATTTACAGTGTGTTCAGGACTCCTTTCTTACACAGTACGTAAGAAGCCCAACAAGAGAGGGATCAGTGATGGATCTATAATGGGAAATGAACCAGAGCAGATAAGAGACAGACAGAGAGATAGAACAGCAGTGGGAAATACTTACAAAGGTGATCAATTGAGTTCAGGAGGAAGATATTCCACTAAAATAAACAAGAATAAACTAGCCAATAATGAAACACCATGGATAAGGGCAAAATTTAAACAAAAGGAAAGGCAGACACTGAGTACAGTGACAATAAAGGAGAGGATGAGAAAAGGAGTAGGGCGAGGTTGGGAAAGAAGCAAAAAAACAATTAGGAAGGCGAAAAGGAACTGCGACATTAAATTATCAAGTAATATGCCAAGAAATAGTAAAAAGTAATCTACAGACCCACAAAAGAAAAGGTAAAACAAGATAGGGTCAGGGCCACTAAAGGATGCAGAAGATAAACTCGCAGGTAATGACAGCAAAATGGCAGAAATATTGGAGAATTACTTTGCCTCAGTTTTTAACCAGGTCGACTAACAAGGTGGATATGACATTGCAAGAGGAGATCAAAAAAGATACCAAGACCTTTAAAATTGAAAGGGGAAAATAACTGATAAACTAGTAAAAGTTAGAGAGGATAAAGCGGCGGGTCTGGATGTGTTAATTCACACATACTAAACGAAGCAAGGAAGAGATAGCAGCGGCACTAATATATTTACTCAGAATTGTTGGTACAATATCAAAATTTGTGGATGACACCAAATTTGGGATTGTAATCAATACTGAGGAGGATTGTGACAATACAAGATGGTAATAAACTTGGGTGATGGGCGTGTGAAGGGCAAATTAATTTCAATACAGATAGGTGTGAGGTGCTGCATTTCCTTGGAAAGTAAGTGTCTAAATGGGGTAGAGGAGCAAAGGGATCTGGAGGAACAGCAGTACAAATCGTTAAAAGCAAGCTAATAAGGCCATGGAAATGCAAACAAAGCATTGGAGTTCATTTCTAGAGTAAGAGAATTGCAAAGCAGAGAAGTTATGTTAAACATATATAGAACCTTGGTTAGACCCCACTTGGAGTACTGTGTACAGTTCTGGTCTCCATATTACAGTAAGGGTATAGAGTCACTGGAGAAGGTGCAAAAAAGATTTACACGCATTATACCGTAACTGAGAGGTTCTTAGTATTCTGAATGACTGAATAGGCTGGGGCTCTTTCTCTAGAAAAGGGAAGGCTGAGCGATGATCTAATAGAGACCTTTATGTAGAGAAGATGATCCCACTTTAGGGAGTCGCAAACTAGGGATCATAAACATAAGATGGTCATTAATAATTGCAATAATGAACTCGGGAGAAACCTCTTTACCCAGAGAGTGGTTAGAATGTAAAGCTTGCTGGCAAATGGAGTAGTTGAGGTGAATAGCAGAGTGCCTTTAAGGGGCAACCAGATAGGTATATGATGGAGAAAGGAATAGAAGGATATGATGGTAGGATGAGGTGAAGTAAGGGGGGAGGAGGTTGGTGTGGAGCATAAACACCGGCATGGACCTGTTGGACTGAATGGCCTGTTTCTGCGCTGTAAATACTATGTAATTCTATCGTGAATTCTGAATAGACACAGTACAGCTCTCGAAACAAACTTCAGCGAGAGGCTAGGTGTCACAGAGGGTCAAAACTCTGACCTTTCTCCCCTACCGATCTGAAGGTTTTGTGTAAAATGAATGTAGGGAGTTCAAACGCAGTCCTTGGTGAGAGGTCAGATTTGTACCACACTGGGCCCTAAATCGACAGACTGGCTGTTACGTGCCGAGCAAGTGTCTTTAAAAGCCTGTTTAAAACCTCTCTCTCCGTCACTGATCTCAATCCACCTACAACCGTAACCCTTTCCCTCCTGCTCTGTGTGTGTGTCTGTATGTATGTGCGTGTTATCAGTCTGTCTATGTGTATGCATGGCAGTGTCTGTGTGTGTGTTTCTTGGCACCATGTGCAGATCCCGCATCTATATTACCCTCTACATTCCGCGCAGTGCCAGTTTCTGAGCTGCTGTCTGAGTGTCGGATGCAGTGACGTGTGGTGGGCCATCTTCTTCATCTCCACTTTCCTCCATTATTTCGGGGACAGGCTATGCGGGTGACAGATCTTGGTCATCTGAAATCAGAAAGGCACAAGAGTCAGGTTATGATGAGGGGAGGGGGAAAGCAAGATATCCATGTATATAGCATCAGCAGCTTGTAAGTGAGAAGAGGTTGTGGGATGAGGGGATGTGGGATATGAGAAGAAGGATTAGGAATGAGCATTATTGACCCCCAGGGCTGCAACTTCCCCGTTGTTGCGGCCTCGGTGACTTCCCCTCCAATCATGTCGAGCACTGTCTCCTCCAGTTGGCAAAGGCCTGTACAGCGGTTTGGTCGCCTCCCGTCTGCCGCTGCTCACGGTGGTTGTGAGCCACCTTGGCCTGCAAGAGAAAGGGAAGTGTGTCAGTGAGTGCAGTGAGTGTTTGGTGATGTGTCTGTCAAAGTTGAATAGCTGTCGGTGTGTGCAAGGTGTGAGATGTGGCTGTGAGTGCAGTGAGTGTTTGTGTGATGTGTCTGTCAAAGTTGAATAGCTGTCGGTGTGTGCAAGGTGTGAGATGTGTCAGTGAGTGCAGTGAGTGTTTGTGTGATGTGTCTGTCAAAGTTGAATAGCTGTCGGTGTGTGCAAGGTGTGAGATGTGTCAGTGAGTGCAGTGAGTGTTTGGGTGATGTGTCTGCCAAAGTTGAATCGCTGTCGGTGTGTGCAAGGTGTGAGATGTGTCAGTGAGTGCAGTGAGTGTTTGTGTGATGTGTCTGTCAAAGTTGAATAGCTGTCGGTGTGTGCAAGGTGTGAGATGTGTCAGTGAGTGTTGCAGCAATGGTAAGGTTGTGAGGGTGAAATGAAGCTATGATTGTGAGGTCTGAGTGGTGAAACGTCGGTCAGTGATGGGGGTGTGATGCATTGAGCAGTGTCCGAGGCTTGTGGTGCAGATGCTGGGATATGACATTTGCTGAAGCCTTCACTCACCTTGACCTGCCGTGTGAGGTCGCTAAACTTCTTGCGGCACTGTATCCATGTCCGCGGGACAACACTATTGATCGTGACATGATACTGTTGACCGTGATGTAGCTAATGTTACCCCACTATTCAAAAAAGGTGGTAGAGAAAAAGCGGGGGATTATAGACCGGTAAGCCTGACATCGGTAGTGGGGAAAATGCTAGCGTCCATTATAAAAGATGTAATAGCAGAGCACTTGGAAAGCAGTGACGGGATCGGACAAAGTCAACATGGATTTACAAAAGGTAAATCATGCTTGACTAATCTACTGGAATTTTTGGAGGATGTAAATGGTAAAATAGATAAGGGAGAACCAGTGGATGTGGTATACTTGGACTTTCAGAAGGCTTTCGATAAGGTCCCACATAAGAGATTAGCGTGCAAAATTAAGGCACATGGGATTGGGGGCAAGGTATTGACTTGGATAGAGAACTGGTTGGCAGACAGAAAGCAAAGAGTTGGAATAAACGGGTCGTTTTCCGAGTGGCAGGGAGTGACTAGTGGGGTACCGCAAGGATCGGTCCTAGGACCCCAGCTGTTCACAATATATATTAATGATCTGGACGAGGGAATTGGATGTAATATTTCCAAATTTGCAGACGACACAAAGCTGGGTGGGAGGCTATGCTGTGAGGAGGATGTCGTGAAACTCCAGTACGATTTGGACAGGTTGGGTGATTGGGCAGACACATGGCAAATGCACTATAATGTGGATAAATGTGAGGTTATCCACTTTGGTGGCAAAAACAGGACGGCAGATTATTATTTGAATGGCAATAGATTGGGAGAAGGGGAAGTGCAAAGAGACCTGGGTGTCCTTGTGCACCAGTCGCTGAAGGTAAGCATGCAGGTGCAGCAGGCGGTTAAGAAGGCAAATGGTATGTTGGCCTTCGTAGCACGAGGGTTCGAGTACAGGAAAAAGGATGTCTTGCTACAGTTGTACAGGGCCTTGGTGAGACCGCACCTTGAGTATTGTGTGCAGTTTTGGTCGCCTTACCTGAGGAAGGACGTTCTTGCCATGGAAGGAGTGCAGCGAAGATTCACCAGGCTGATACCTGGGATGGCAGGAATGACGTATGAGGAGAGATTGTGTCAATTGGGCTTATACTCACTGGAGTTTAGAAGATTGAGAGGTGTAAGGATTCCGGGGGCTTCTTTTAAACTGGTTTAAGGTAATCTACCTGGCCAGCAGTCTTTTTGCTGCTGCACTCTAAACCAGTTTACAAACAGCGGTTTCGAATCGCTACCCCTCCTTTAGTTCTGAGTGGAGGAACTTATAATTAATGATATTAAAACGGAACAAGTGGTTTGGATGAGAGCAAAAATCAAGCTTTATTAACTAAAAGAAACTATAATCAAAAATATCAAACTATCCCACACGAACACAGTGAAATTGTAAAACTATATAACGGGGGTTGCAGACATTGAAAACGAGGGATACAATGGCTACAATGTTATTTAAACAATCTTAGCAATTCCTTTAAATCACCATCCCCCCTTAACTCCTGCTTGGTTGCCTTGTTGAGGAGTCAGAAACTCTGCTCACATGTGGTCCAGCAAAGAGGAAGAGGAAGAGAGAGAGAGAGAGAGAGAGCTCACCTATGGTCCCAGGAAGTCAAGAGAGCGAAATAGCTTCAGCATCTATCTTTATACCTGGTGAGCCCCTCCCGTTCTGCCTTGCAAGGCTGTGTGCAAAATTCCCCACCCAAAAGGGTCCAATACACAAGAGAAAGCTGTGATAGGTTAACTCAAAGTGGTTGGATTGAGTTAATGTGATTTTCGGAGCTCCCTGTGCTGAAACAAAAGGGAGATACGACTGCTCTATTGTCCAGTACTGGGGTGATTTAAAATCCATTCAAATGTTAACGCTTCCCATTCACGATACAAAAGTCTCTTCTGCAGTTTAGATGTCCTCCACTCGATATACAAACAAATGCTAATAGCATTCAGTTGCTTTGTAAACAAAGCATTGACCTTTGTCTTCATCGAACCTTACTTCCAGACATACAAAGCTGCATTCCAAGCCTCTTTTGTCATTCGGCCATGTGGTGCGACTGCCACTCGGCCTCGGGCGACTGTCTGTGTGGAGTTTGCACATTCTCCCCGTGTTTGCGTGGGTTTCCTCCGGGTGCTCCGGTTTCCTCCCACAGTCCAAAGATGTGCGGGTTAGGTTGATTGGCTATGATAAAATTGACCCTTAGTGTTGGGGGGATTAAATACGTGGAGTTACGGGGATAGGGTGGGATATGTGTTGGTGTAGGGCTTACGGGGATCGGGTGGGATATGTGTCGGTGCAGGCTCGATGGGCCGAAATGGCCTCTATCTGCACTGTGGGGCTTCTGTGATACTTTAATCAAAAAAATGAATCTTCAGAACTGTAAATTATTGCGAATTCTTAGAGGGGATCTCATGCAAACCTACAAAATTCTGTCAGGCCTGGACAGACTAGATGCAGGAAGGATGTTTCTGATGGCCGGGGAGTCCAGAACTAGGGATCACCGTCTGAGGATAAGGGGTAAGCCATTTAGGACTGCAATGAGGAGGAATTTGTTCACCAAGAGAGTGGTGAACCTGTGGAATTCTCTGCCACAGAGGGCGGTGGAGGCCAGTTCATTAAATATATTCAAGAAAGAGTTGGATATATTTCTTAAGTCTCAAGGGATATGGGGAGAAGGCAGGGACAGGGTACTAACTTTGCATGATCAGCCATGATCTCATTGAATGGCGGAGCAGGCTCGAAGGGCCGAATGGGCTACTCCTGCTCCTATCTTCTATGTTTCTATGTGATGTACCCAGCTATCTCCTGCCACAGCCTTCTCGAAGTGTGCACTGATGGCTTCCTGCCCCGCTGCAGGAACAGGACAGCCTGCCTCCTCTCCACTGCCACGACCAATGCCTCCAGAGCCGCATCGGAGGACCTTGTGGCTCGTTCTCTTTGCTGCTGCTGAGACTTGTGGGCCAACTGCAATTCCAACCCCTACTTCAGTGACAATGAGGTGCTGCTGCATCAAAGCACCTCAACTCTAAGTAGTGGAGAAACACTAGGCCACACATTACAGGCCATTAGACTGCACAAGATATTAGCCCACCTGTTTAGCGCTGTGATCAGCACTACAATCATGTAAATGAGCAGACAGCATGAATTGTGCATGCTGCCTGGGCCACTCTGAACGGGGGCAGCCAAATAGCACTGGGCCATGACACCGCCCGTTTTCGGGCCATATCCAATTTCTAGGCCTAGGTTTGATGGGTTAAAAGTCCTGTTGAGAACATAAGGACATAAGAATAAGGAGTAGGAGTAGGCCATACGGCCCTTCCAGCCGGCTCCACCTATCAAAAATACCATGGCTGATCTTTGACCTCAACTCCACTTCCCCGCCTGATTCCCATAATGTTTGTGTACCAGCTGCATCATGCCAGCTGAGCTCAGGAGTTCAGACCTGGAGTTGGGCCCAAACACACAACCTTGTCTTCTGAAAGATAGAGAACTGCCAACTGGGTCCAGCTGCCAACTGATCCACGTCACATAAAAAGGAAACGCCTTTTCCCAGGATATCTCCAGAGAACAGAGCCACTCCCCGTGTGTGTGACTATAAATGCAGCAAACTCGGAGTCCGGATTCAGAACATTTCCACTCCAGCCGCCTGAATCTGACTCTGGAAAACATCACAGAAGATGAAAGCTCTGCTCTTGCTTCTTGGATTCCTGGTGCTGACTCAGGCCAGCCTCACTGGAGGGGAGATCGGTGGAGGCGCCAATTGGAAGATATTAGGAGGAGGAAGAGGTAGATTTGGAGGAGTAGGAATAGGTTTTGGTTTCTAGGTTTCTCTGATCTCTCCGCAGTCAGTGTCCAGTCAGTTTTATGTTTTAAACTATTGTATTCTCTGTTTGAATGTCACAGTTTGATTAATTGAGTGAAGGTGATTGTAAGAAAGTCTGAAGAATTTAACCTGAACCAGTTCCACGGGTAAATCCCCCGATTATTCAGCGGGTACCTCAGTGGGTCAAGGGAATGGCGGGTGTTTGCTGATCCAAACAGACCAGCAATAAAAGCACAAATTACTGGCCGGTGCCGAGTGGGCGGATCTCAGCCGCAGCATTGACCCGGTTAGGAGACTCTGTAATTGGCCTCAGTACCCAGGTACTGCAGAGGGGAAACTCCCAGTTGTTGCTTCCGATCACTGCTACCCGCTGCAAAGTGTGAGAGTGCGGACTCTGTGTGAGGACCGGAGCGGGAGATCCTTCAGTCCCTTTCCCCCCCACTCACTGTCCAGTCTCACAGATGAAGAATGGTGAATTGGGAGCGATGCTGGAGGTGTGAGAGGAACCGGTCCCCAGACAAGAGTCAGCTTTTCATTACAGGAGGGCAGGGAATGGGATCAAAAAGGTTTCAAAACAGGTTTATTTAATTGGAATAATTCTGCAGCCTTCATAGAGATCGGGATGTGAGAACACGGACTAAGTAGAGGAGGCAAGCGGTGAAATGATCAATTGCCAGTAGCTGGGTGTCAGTTTGGCTCAGTTGGGAGTTGAGTGAACAAGTTGTGGGTTGATGCCCCAGTCCAGTACATACAGCCCAGCACTGGGGGAGTGCTGCACTGTTGGAGGTGTCATGTTGTGGATGAAACGTTAAACGGAGACCCTGTCTACCTGTTCATGGGGCAGGAAACATCTGGTGACATTATTTGAAGAGCTGGGAGTTCTCCCGGTGTCTTGGACCGACATCACTCTCTCATCCAACATGAGCAGAGACTCCCCATCCTGTCCAATCTCATTTGCTGTTTGTGGGACTTTGCTATGAGCTAATTGGCTGCCACATTTCCTACAAAACAGTGTCGGCACTTCAGAAACAAGCCCTGGTCTGTGAAACTCTTTGGGCCCTTCTGGTGCCGGGAAAGGTTCTCCATCAATGTCAGATCTTTCCTCTCTGTGTCTCTGGTCTCAGATAGCGGGTGTGGTAGACTCCTTTCTGAGGAAATCCCCTTGGGCTGCCCTTCAGGACAAAGAGTGAGTCTGCACAGGTCGGGGGAGAGGTGTGGAGTTTCATTAAGTATAAAAGAGTTAATGTTCATGTGTGGTCCAGAGTCAGTCTTAGTAACACTGACAGACTCAGCTTCATGTTTTCTCATTGTTCTCCCTCCCTCTGTGTACAGAACCATCAATCAATTCATTCTTCATTTTGGATTTTAGTGCCCTGCACCTGGTATGGAGGAGCATGTCGTGAGGGCGGCTGTAACAGAGACGAGATGCCTTTCCCAAAAAAGTGCCCTGATATGTTACAATGCTGCTTTCTGAAATGATGAAAGATCCAGTGACGGATTCCCACCAGCCCGAGCTCTCCACGTTCTCACTGAATGAAACCTTCCTTCACGGGAAGCAGGCTCTGTTTGATTGTTTAGGTCCCGTAACCCCTGACCCTGTATTACTGCTGTCAGAATAATGGGCTGTACTCAGAAATAAAACTTACTGCATTGATCACAGCTTCACATCCGTGTCTTGTTTGTCTTCAGGGTCAATGTGTCCGAGGACAAGGTGTTCAGGGATGGGATGAGGCTAGGAGAAGATTTGGGAATCGCAGGAAATGGGAAGAGGAAACCGCTGCAGGGAATCTCTGCAAGTGCGAAATAACACATTCAGAAAGGTATTGAGATAAGACAGGTCTCCCAGAGTGTCGGCACTCTGACCGTTCAGGGTTCAGGATATCTCGGTTGAACGGATTTGTTCAGGCAGAATGGAAGCGGACATACTTTGCATCAGACCCACAGACTGAGGGGACACTGCAGAGGGAAATTTACTCTGTATCTAACCCGTGCTGTACCTGCCCTGGGAGTCTTTGATGGGACAGTGTAGAGCAGGGGTGGGCTATTATTTGGGCTGGAGGGCCGGTCAACAAGTTTTGTTGAGCTGTTGAGGGCCGCACACCAATGTTCCCCCGAAGGTCCGCAGCCGCGCACCTATGGTGAGGTCACGTGCAGGCCGCTCACCAGCTCCTGCCGCTGGAAGAGAAACTGCAAATTTAAAGGGACCGCGCACAAAAAAATAATTAGAGGGAACATTGCTGCTCAAATAAAATGAATTGTGTTCACCACAGCTACCATTAAAATTCGTTCTGGCATTTATTGTATAAAAACTCTTCATGTCGTTTGCACACTGACTAAAAATAACAACACTTATTAACAGGCTAACCAACATGATGCAGGTTCACCAGTCACTTTGAAAAGTGCTCGGTCTGTTTATTCCAAATGGTCTCAATTCATTCTTATAGTGGAAAATGAGAGATCGACTCTGCTTCCACTGGCGATTATAACCACGGTATAAGGCACAATCAAGGATAAAGTCATTGATACAACCTTTAAAAATTGCACATGAAAGTGCTACTTTGATGCTTCGGCAACCTCACTGAGAAATAATTAGGTGACTCGGAAAGTGATTTAATCCACAAATTGCGGCCCAGGTCAGCCATCAAATTGGGCTTGTTCATTGTCAACGTGCGATCACTCCTGAGAAAAGCCAAGATGCCGATAGAGTTTGTGGATTTTCACTTGAGAATGGCCACAAGTAATGCACCATTATAATGTACATTTCATCCCCGAGTGCTATTTATTACTGGGACTGGCCAACGACATCAATCTCTACAGCTCTCGCTCTCTCTCTCTCTCTCTCTCTGCCCCCCTTTCTCTACTTAGGAATACATAGGATATACGGCACAGAAACAGGCCATTCGACCCAACCAGCCATGATGGCATTTATGCTGCACTCGAGCCTCCTCCCACTTTTCTTCATCTAACTATCAACATAACTCTCTATTCCCTTCTCCCTCATCAGCTTATCTACCCTGCGCTTAAATACACCGATACTATTCGCTTCAACCACTCCCTGTGGCAGCGAGTTCCACATTCTCACCAATCTTTATCTCTCACTGTCTCACTTACTCTCTTCCTGCCCCCTCTCTCTATCTCCATTTCTCTCTGTCTCTCTCTCTGCCCCGTCTCTCACCCACTCGTTCTTTCTCAGTCCTCTATCTCTGTCTTTCTGTGTTTCTCTCTCTTTCTCCCCCCTAATCTCCATCTCTCTGTCACTATCCCTCTGCCCTTCCATCTTGTCTATCTTTCTCTCCCTCTTGTCTCTGTCTCTCTCTCTCTCTCGCTGTCTTTCTATCTCTCTCTTTTTCACCCCATCAGTCTCTCGCTCTTTCTCCTTCTGTCTTTCTTCCTGTATCTCTCCCTGCCTTTGTCTGCTGTGATACTTTCTCTCTCGCTCTCTTTCTCTCTGTTCTGTGTCTCGCTCCCCTTCTCTCTTTTCTCTCACTCAGTCTCTCTATCTCGCATTCTGTCACTCACTCTCCCCTCTTTATATTATTCTCTCTGCCCCTCTGCTTTACTCTGTCTTTCTCTCAGTCTCACTTTCTCTCCCTCTCTATCTGTCTTTCTCTCACCCTTTCTGTCTCTACCCCACTATATTTTCCTCTCGCTCGCATTCCTTCTCTGTCTCTGTTTTTCTCTGTCTCTTTTTTCTCTCACTGTCTCACTTGATCTCTTTCTCTGTCTTTCTGCCCATCTCTCTTCCATCTCACACTGCCCTCTATCTCTGTTTCTCTGTGTCTCTGTGTATCTCTGTCTCTCCCCCTCCCTCCCTCTTGTCTCTGTCTCTCTCTCACTATCCTTCTGTCCCTCTGTCCCTTCATCTTGTCTTTGTCTCTCCCTTCGTCTCTTTCCTTCTGTATCTCTCCGTCATTATGTCTCATTTTGTTCTCACCCTGTCTCTCTATCACTATCTGTCTTTGCCACCCTCTCTCACTCTCTCTAAGTCTCCGCCACTATCCCTCCCTCTTCTCTCTCAGCTCTATGATTCTATCTCTCCTCCAACTCTTTGTTTATCTCCCCTTACGTCACTCTGTCTCACTCTCTCTCAAACTCTCTTGCTTTCTCTCTGACTCACTGTCTCGGTCTCTCTCTCTGTCTCTCTATGTCTTTCTTTATCTGTCTCTGTTTTTATGTCTTTCCTTCGCTCTCTCTCTCTGTCTCTCTGTTTCTCTCTCTCTCCCGCTCTCTCATTGTGTCTCCCCCTCTCTCACTCTGTCTCCCCTTCTGTCTCTATCTTTCCTGGTCAGCAGTGCTCCCTGCTGGTATTTTTCGACACTGAGTGTCTGGGCTGACACAGGAGATCAGACCCCTGGGGGCAGGTTCCAGTGATGCAGCCTGGGTCTGTGGATCCCGACCCTCAGCGACAGTCTGTACCTGTGGAGGCTGAGAGGGGGAAAAAAAGGAGAGATCAATGTAAATTAATCACTAATGTTACCAGAGTTACTGTTAAATGGGGAGGGTCAATGCTGGCTGCATTTCACCAACAGGCCTCTAGGGGGAGAGGGGATATTTTAGGCAATGGCGCCACCTCCTGGTAGCAGGGAGTATTACACGTCAATATTCCTGGAACGATACAGCACGGGAGGACGCTAATCGGCCCATCGTGCCTGTGCCGGCTTATGAAAGCGCTACCCAATTAGTCCTACTCCCCTGTTATTTCTTCAAAGCCCTGCAAGTTTCTCCCTTTTCAAGTATTTATCCAATTCCCTTTTGTAAGTTGCTATTGAATCTACTTCCACAGCCCGTTCAGATAGTGAATTCCAGATCCTAATAACCCGCTGTATAAAAAAAATTCTCATCATCTCCCTGTTATTGAAGGGAGTGAAGATTGAATCCCCATTTTAAAGTAATCCGTTCTCTCCTGTTCCCATTGAACCGGCCAGTGTCCCGTGACCTTGAACCTGGGCATATGAAGAGGAAGACACACTGGAACAAGTATTTTGAAAGGAGATGATATCGATCGATAGGCACATGCTGGTTTAAATGATGGATATGGTGTTTAAATGTGGCAGCATTCAATTACAAGAAAACGATTTTAAATAGGCACAACTTTTAATAGATACGTGGTTTAAAATTATTCATGCAATGTTTAATTTATACTTGTTTTCTGAAAGTTTAGATATGCCATTTCAATATATAGATATGTTGCATTAAATTACACACACGTATATAAATTCCGCTAATAATGCTAGCTTATAAATACAATATTGCAGGAATATGCTATGTTGAGAGATAAGTATACCCGGTTACATTGTACACAGGCTGCCTTAAGTTAAATGCATGTAGCTTGGATTTATATTTCTAATCTTGTGAGTTATAGATAGGCCAATTTGTTCATGTTAATGTTTTAATTTATATAAATGCTGATTTGAAGTATATACATATAAAACATTATGCTGTGGATACTTAATTGAACTCTCTCATTGGTATACATACCTATCAACAACATCAACATGCATTTATGTAGCACCTTTAACGTAGTAAAACATCACAAAGCGCATCACAGGAGCGATTATCAAACAAAATTTAACACCGAGCCACATAATGAGATATTAGGACAGGTGACCGGAAGCTTGTTCAAAGAGACAGGTTTTAAGGAGCATCTTAGAGGAGGTACTGTCCCCCTCACATTCAAATCTGCCGTCATCACCCCCCTTCTCAAAAAATCTACCCTTGACCCCTCTGTTCTAGCAAACTACCGCCCCATCCCCGACTCTGTTTCCTCTCCAAAGTCCCTGAGCTTGTTGTCACCTCCCAAATCCA
Organism: Somniosus microcephalus; assembly: GCF_052327205.1. Classification (NCBI taxonomy): domain Eukaryota; kingdom Metazoa; phylum Chordata; class Chondrichthyes; order Squaliformes; family Somniosidae; genus Somniosus; species Somniosus microcephalus. The sequence continues at coordinate 51,884,649 of NW_028225179.1, forward strand.
TGCCCATCTTTCCTGTAACTCCATGTTTGAAACACTCCAATCAGGTTGAACCCCTGCCACAGTCCTGAAATGGCCCATATCAAAGTCACAAATGACATCCAAAGTGACTGTGACCATGTAAAACTGCCCCTTCTTATCCTTCTCGACCTGTCTGCAGCCTTTGACATGGTTGACCACTCCATCCTCCTCCAACGGCTGTCCTCCGTCATCCAGCTGGGTTGGGCTGCACTCACCTGGTTCCATTCTTATCGATCTAACCATAGTCAGTGAATCGCTTGCAATGGTTTCTATTCCTGCTTCCACACTGTTACCTCTGGTGTCCCCCAAGGATCTACCCTTGGCCCCCTCCTATTTCTCACCTTCATGCTGCCCCTCGGCAACATCATTTGAAAACACAGCGGCAGTTTACACATGTACGCTGAGGACACCCAACTCTGTCTCACAACCACCTCCCTCGACCCCTCTGCTGTCTCTAAATTGTCACACTGCTTGTCCGACATCCAGTACTGGATCAGCAGACATTTCCTTCAACTAAATATTGGGAAGATCGAAGCCATTGTCTTTGGTACCAACCACAAACTCTGTTCCCTAGCCACCAACTCCATCCCTCTCCCTGGACACTGTCTGAGGCTGAACAAGACCGTTCACAACCTTGGTATCCCATTTGACACTGAGATGATCTTCCGACCACATATCCGCTCCATCACCAAGACCGTCTATTTCCAGCTATGTAACATCACTCAACTCTGCCCCTGCCTCAGCTAATCCGCTGCTGTAACCCTCATCCGCTACTGAAACCCTCATCCGCTACTGAAACCCTCATCCGCTACTGAAACCCTCATCCGCTGCTGAAACCCTCATCCGCTACTGAAACCCTCATCCGCTACTGAAACCCTCATCCGCTACTGAAACCCTCATCCGCTGCTGAAACCCTCATCCACTGCTGAAACCCTCATCCGCTACTGAAACCCTCATCCGCTGCTGAAACCCTCATCCGCTACTGAAACCCTCATCCACTGCTGAAACCCTCATCCGCTACTGAAACCCTCATCCACTGCTGAAACCCTCATCCATGCCTTTATCACCTCTAATCTCGACTATTCCAATGTTCTTCTGGCCGGCCTCCCAATTTCCATCCTCCATGAAATTTAGCTCATCCGAAACTCTGCTGCCAGTGTCCTAACTCGCACCAAGTCTCGTTCACCCATCACCCCTGTGCTCGCTGACCTACATTGGCTTCCAGTCCAGAAACGTTCATTTTAAAATTCTCATCCTTGTTTTCAAATCTCTTCATGGCCTCGCCCCTCCCTATCTCTTTAACCTCCTCCAGCCCTACAATACATCAAGATACCTGCACTCCTTTAATTCTGGCCTCTTGAGCATCCCCGAGCTTAATCGCTCCACCATTGGTGGCCGTGCCTTCAGCTGCCGAGGCCCGAAGCTCTGGAATTCTCTCCCTAAACTTCTCCACATGTTGTATTTCTTTCCCTTCCCAAAATTTTGTTCCCCACACCCATTTATTTCCCCAAACCCCACCCCCATTTTTTCCCCCTTCCTCTCCCCCGGGTTTCTCCTCTCTCACCCACTGACTTTCAGCTTTAATGATCATCAGTGAAATATAGTTGCACACTTTAATTCTCAGTGCGGCTCCTCTTTAAGAGCGCTGTCCCACCTCCACTCTCTCATTGAGTCCGGCACGACTCTCCGTCACAGTGGGGTGACGCAATGAAGCTGGGAGGAGAATAACGAAACGCCGCTGGGCGGAGATAAACCACATGTCTGTGCTCTGATTGGTCATAGCGTGTACACGGCGCTCAGCGATTGGTTCGGTGAGTTGACGTCACAAAGTCTGCGGGTGGTTCCACTGTGATTAGTCCATCGCGTTTTAGGCTGCGCTTTGATTGGGTAAGACAGCTGTCTGTTACACAGCGGCTTCTCCGATTGGCCGTAAGGCCTCCTCAGAGGGTGGGGATTGTCAGTGAGCCAGCGGGCGATGGATCAGTGTTGAGCGGCAGCAACAGGCAATGTCCCAGCCTGCGGCCCCCGCTCCTAATCCATCGGGGGGACTTGGGGCTGGGAATCCCCGCGAGGCCCGAGAGTAAATCCCCGATAAAGGGTTTCCAAAGGGAGCTTCCTATGTAAACATGTCACGCTGCAGCACCCGCTCCTGCCAGTGGCGGCGCTGCACCACAACTCTTCAAACCTCCTGGTGTCAGCCAGATAGCCCGGCCCCATTCACCAGGTGAGAGAGGGCAGCTCATTGGGATTATCCTGCTCTGTGTGTGGGGCTCAGTACCACAGCGGGTGAGAGAGGGCAGCTCACTGGTCACAGGCCCGGCATGGAGACTGGGACCTTCCTGCTCTGTGTGTGGGGCTCAGTACCACACTGGGTGAGAGAGGGCAGCTCACTCAGACATGGCTGGGGATGGAGCTTGGGATCTTCCTGCTCAATGTGTGGGTCTCAGTACTAAACCAGGTGAGAGAGTACAGCTAACTGGGCACAGGCCGGGCATGGAGCCTGGGATCTTCCTACATAGAACATAAGAAATAGGAGCAGGAGTAGGCCAATCGGCCCCTCGAGCCTGCTCCGCCATTCAATAAGATCATGGCTGATCTGATCCGAACCGCCAATCCACTATCACAGAACCATCTCCTGAATCTAACAGAATTAGACACACGAAATAGGAGCAGGATCAGGCTACATGGCCCCTGGGCCCGCTCCGCTACCCACAGGGCCATGACCGATCCGAACCTAGACTTATATCCAAATTCCTGCCTGCTCCCCGTAACCCTTAATTCCCTTTACTTCTAGGAAACTGTCTATTTCTGTTTTAAATTTATGTAATGATGTAGCTTCTACAGCTTTTTGGGGCAGCATATTCCATGGACCTACCACCCTCTGAGTGAAATAGTTCCTCCTCATCTCAGTTTTGAAAGAGCAGCCCCTTATTCTAAGACTATGCCCCCTAGTTCTAGTTTCACCCATCATCGGGAACATCCTCCCCGCATCCACCCGATCCAACCCCTTCACAATCTTATATGTTTCAATAAGATCGCCTCTCATTCTTCTGAACTCCAATGAGTAGAGTCCCAATCTACTCAACCTCTTCTCCTATGTCCATCCACTCATCCCCGGGATTAACCGAGGGAACCTTCTTTGTACTGACTCGAGAGCAAGTATGTCCTTTCTTAAGTATGGACACCAAAACTGTACGCAGTATTCCAGGTGCAGTCTCACCCATACCTTGTACAACTGAAGCAATACCTCCCTATTTTTATATTCTATCCCCCTAGCAATGAAAGCCAGCATTCCATTGGCCTTCTTAATCACTTGCTGCACCTGCATACTAACCTTTTGAGTTTCGTGCACCAGGACCCCCAGATCCCTTTGTACTTCAGTACTTTCCAGTTTCTTGCCATTAAGATAATAACTTGCTCTACGATTTTTCCTGCCAAAGTGCATAACCTCACACTTTCCAGTATTGTATTGCCAAATCTCTGCCCACTTACTTAGCCTGTCTATGTCCAGAGTCTGGGATCTACCTGTGCTCTGTGTGTGTGGGGTTCAGTACCAACCGGGTGAGAGAGGGCAACTCACTCAGCACAGGATGGGGATGGAACCTGGGATCTTCCTGCTCTGTGTGTGGGGCTCAGTACCACACCGAGTGAGAGAGGGCAACTCACTCAGCACAGGACGGGGATGGAACCTGGGATCTTCCTGCTCTGTGTGTGGGTCTCAGTTCCACACCGAGTGAGAGAGGGCAGCTCATTCAGCACAGGTCGTGCACGGAGTCTGGGATCTACCTGTGCTCTGTATGTGTGGGGTTCAGTACCAACCGGGTGAGAGAGGGCAACTCACTCAGCACAGGACGGGGATGGAACCTGGGATCTTCCTGCTCTGTGTGTGGAGCAAAGTACCACACCGGGTGAGAGAGGGCAGCTCACTCATCACAGACTGGATATGAAACCTGGGTTCTTCCTGCTCTGTGTGAAGAGCTCAGTACCACACCCAGTGAGAGAGGGAACGTCACACCAAACAGGCCTGGGATGGAACCTGTGATCTTCCTGCTCCGTGTGGGAACCTCAGTACCTCACCAGGTGAGAGTCACATGTTGCGAGAGACCGAGTGTTAATTATTGTGCCCTGCCCTGATTTGGGCCCCAATCTCTGTTGCTTTTCCTCCCCCAGCTCCTGCTATGTCCAGCCTGGTGATGTCGGGTACCTGGGCTGAGGAGTTTCTGGTCACTGAGCCGACCCTAGGCACATCGCAGGCTGACAGCAAAGTTAATTGGTCAAAGGAGTTCCTAAGGAGATGGGATTGTGGGTTCAAGGCCACTGATCCTGTGCATTGTTGGTACTTGGTCACTGACCCTTGGCATTGTGGGTAAGGTCACTGACCCTGGGCATTGTGGGTGCAGAGTTACTGATTCTGGGCATTGTGCATAAGGTCACTGACGCTGGGTATCGTGGGTGTAGGGTATAGGTTCACTGACCCTGGGCATTGTGGGTGTAGTGTTAGTGATCCTGAGAATTGTGGGTAAGGACACTGACCCTGGGCATTGTGGGTACAGTGTTACTGACCATAAGCATTGTGGATATAGGGTCACTGACGCTGGGCATTGTGTGTATAGTGTCACTGACCCTGGGCATTGTGGGTTTAGGGTAAAAGGCCATGAGCATTCTGGGTATCGGTCGCTCACAATGGGCATTGTGGGCACTGGGTCAGTGACACTAGGCATTGTGGGTTTAGGGTCACTGAGCCTGGGCATTGTGGGTATAGGGTCACTGACCCTGAGCATTGTGGGTATAGGGTCACTCATCCTGGGCATTGTGGGTTTAGGATCACTTACCCTGGGCATTGTGGGTAAAGGGTCACTGACCCTGGGCATTGTTGGTACAGGGTCACTGATGCTGGGCATTGTGGTCACTGGGTCACTGACCTGGGCATTGTGGGCACTGGGTCACTGAGCCTGGGCATTGTGGGCACTGGGTCACTCACCCTGGGCATTGTGGGTACAGGGTCACTGAGCCTGGGCATTGTGGGTTTAGGGTCACTGACCCTGAGCATTGTGGGTACAGGGTCACTCATCCTGGGCATTGTGAGTTTAGGATCACTTACCCTGGGCATTGTGTGTTTAGGGTCTCTGACCATGGGCATTGTGGGTACAGGGTAACCGACCCTGAGCATTGTGGATACAGGGTCACTGTCCCTGGGCATTGAGGGTACAGGGTCACTGACACTGGGCATTATGGGTTTAGGGTCACTGACCCTAGGCATTTTGGGTTGAGGGTCACTGACCCTGAGGATTGTGGGTACAGGCTCACATGACCCTGGGCAATGTGGGTTAGGGTCACTGAACAGGCTCGAGGGGTTGAATGGCCTCCTCCTGTTCCTCTGTTTCGATGTTTTCAGATTTGTAGTAAATCTGTACATTTTGACTGTTAAAGTTAATTCCACCGCTCGCTCTGTTAATAAAAGTTAAAGTGGAGGAACTGAAAAGAGCTCCCGTCCTGTTTCCAGCCCACGATCTCTTTCACTGTTAACAATCTCCCGGGCTAGAAAATAATCCCACCCAGGGCTCAGTAACTGCCACAGAGATTTCAGCAATTCTGTCCCTCCTGCATTTCCCGTATTTAAATATTTCCCAATTCTTCGAGGGGTATTTGGGAATAGGGGAGAATTCCTTGGTTTAAATAACGAACATTTAAATGCGGAGAAATCCGTCTGTTGTTCCCAATTCCTTGTGTTTTTTGTTAGTAATAACTTGCGGGAGCAGAATTGGAATCAAGTCCGCCGTTTGTTCCCTTCTCTGTTCCTGTTCTCTCTCGATGTCTCTAAAAGACGATTCACTGTATCGGGAATCGAGTTCCGATCAGTCCTGTGACGGACAGACCTGCTGAGTATGACAAGCATTTTCTGTTTTTATTGCAAACTAGAATCCGTCTCTGAAACACGGAGACACAGGGAACGCTGCTGAATCTGCTCCAGGGACACTTTCCTGAACCGCTGAAACGTTTGACAAATAACCAACCTGAGACAAAAGCAAAATGTTACGGATGCGGGAAATCGGAAATAAAAACAGAAAATGCTGGAATCTCTCAACAGGTCAGGAAATGTGTTCTGACGAAAGGTCGTGGACCTTAATCGTTAACTCTGTTCCTCTCTCCACAGATGCTGCCTGAGCTGCTGAGTATTTAGAGTATTTTCAGTTTTTTATAAATAATTAATCTCAGAAAAATTTGTCTATTCTGAGTTTCGAGTTGCAAAACTGACTCAAATGTTGTCCGAATCTCTCTGTAAAAGTTGTATAATAATGTTCAAACCAATTATTAGAAATGTTTAAAGCCTTGATTCTCATTGACTCTGATTACCGTAAAGAGTAAAGAAATTGAAAGAAAAGCCGCACAGAGCCTCGTCATAGAATTATACAATAATACAACAACAGCATTGTGCTGTGTTTCTGACGTCACACACCCCGTGTGTCGCGTTTCTGACATCACTCAAATCACAGCAGAGTTCAGAGTTCTCTGCGGCCGGACCATTGTACAAATACTATTAACGGAATGAGGTTTAATTGACATATTGTGTCACTGTATTGTAAAGATATTCTGTTTTATGCTCGGTATTTTTTTTAGATTTCTATCAGGTCCGGACAAAACGTTTCCTACTCCCTCGTTAGCTTCCTCTGGTTCCCGAATATTGGTTTGCATTATAGAATTAAATTCAGAACGATTGCCTTGTTGTTGCATTAAACACTTTAACTTTTTGATTCTGACATCATTTCGGGTTTAGAGAGCGACCGATGTGACTGCGGCCCCAGGAGATCCACTCGGAGATCTCGCTGAGACCCCAAACAATGCAAGTTGGGAGGAGCGCGGTTTGAGCCGGAGAAGCTGCTCCCTCTGACCAGATGTCCGTCTACCAGCGGCCGCTGTTTATTCCACACTCGGAGTTTAGCGCCGTACTGCTTGTGAAAAGTAACCCGAGGAATGTGACTCTCTAGCGGACTCTATAGGGAAGCAAGCTCTGATCGGGGCGGATTCACATCCCAACTCTCCCGACCCTCATACCAGTGGGTGAAAAATTCCCCTTCTGTGTTCCGGCTGCAGCGAGGAGCCCAGATCAGGAAAAGGTGAAGTCCCAGTCCACAGGTTTCGGTCCATTAATATAAGTGGGAAATTTACGAAACAGCAGTGTTGTTGCTGGGGGAGGTGGATTATAAACGGGATTCCCCTCCCCATCCCTGAGGGCGCTCCGTATACCCCGGGTTAACCTGTTTATTTTGGGGTTAACAGCAGACACGGGACTGCCACATGTCCGGATGTGACGTTCGCCGGTTGGAAGATCCGCATCTTTTCTGTTGGTGAATATTGCCCAGAGTTCATTGATGTTTCTTTTGTGTGAATTCGGTAATATTGCCTTATCCTAATATTCTCGCAGCTGTGGACTCTTCAAACTCTGGGGCGAATTTATTCTGGACCTTCTGTGATCTGTGGGGATTGTGGCACGGTGGCATAGTGGTTAGCACTGTTGCCTCACAGCGCCAGGGACCCGGGTTCGAATCCGGCCTCGGATGAGTGTGTGGAGTTTGCACATTCTCGCCGTGTTTGCGTGGGTTTCCTCCGGGTGCTCTGGTTTCCTCCCACAGTCCAAAGATGTGCGGGTTAGGTTGATTGGCTATGATAAATTGACCCTTAGTGTTAGGGGGATTAAATACGTGGGGTTACGGGGATAGGGTGGGATATGTGTTGGTGTAGGGGTTACGGGGATCGGGTGGGATATGTGTCGGTGCAGGCTCGATGGGCCGAAATGGTCTCTATCTGCACTGTGGGGTTTCTGTGATTTCTGTGTGTTCATTTCCTGAGAGGAATGAGGATGCAGTGTGGGGCCGGCAGAAAGTCTTGGGTCCAATTCCCGCAGTGAGTCCCACTGATAGAGCCGGGCTGGGTAACTCAGTGAGGACAGGACGTGGACAATATTCCCTCTGGGTCACGGGATGAGATATGTTCTCGGGCCGAACGGTACAACTGCTGAAAGTGAGTGCGGCATTTTAAACTCCGATATTGTAACAAGGGGAGGCAGACATTTCAAACTATTCACATCGGCCTCTGAGAGCCATAATGTTTGGATCGATTCCCGATCTTCTGTGGACTGAACCATATAGAGAAGGAAGGGCCCGAGTTCTGTCGCTGCTCTGTGTTGAGTTAGTTTCTCTTAGCTCAGGATTGGCGGGGACACTGAACTTGATCTCAGTGCTGCGGTCTGAAGAAACGAAGATCAGTGAGACTCCCTGCTCCTGGGAGTTTCCTATTGATCCGGGAGACGGTGCTGGTTGGAGTCAGTTCATCAAAACATTCTCTATATGAATGTTTATAATTCGACTAAAAACCTCAAACCAAGAAAATAAATCCCAACCCCCGGCAGGCCGGAGTGGGAGTGGTCAGGAAAGCTCTTTATGGTTAAAGATCCCACAAATAATCAGTGTCCAGACTCTCACATGAAACAAATTATCACTTCGGGATGTGGCAGACGCTCCTGGGCCCTTGGAACTAGATCCCAGCACAAGCCCGTCCCTTCTGGGGAGAAGAACATTGGAAGGAGGAAGGAATAACCTGAGGATGGAAATTGTTAAGTGGCAAGAAGTTTGGGTCTTTGTCGCTGGAAGCTCTGGACTAAAGGGAAAGGAAGGTGACCCGAGACAGACCCGGACCAGGAGCACCGCCTTCTCCCAATCTCTGAGCTCGGGCAGCTCTGCACTACTGGGACAGGCAGGTGACCCGAGACAGACCCGGTCCAGGAGCGCCGCCTCTTTCCAGTCTCTGAGCTCGGGCAGCTCTGTACTAAAGGGAAAGCAAGGTGATCCGAGACAGACCCGGTCCAGGATCTCCGCCTCCTCCGAGTCGCTGAGCTCCGGGCAACTCTGCACTAATGGGACAGGAAGGTGACCCGAGACAGACCCGGTCCAGGAGCTCCGCCTCCTTCCAGTCTCTGAGCTCGGGCAGCTCTGTACTAATGGGACAGGAAGGTGACCCGAGACAGACCCGGTCCAGGATCTACACCTCCTCCCAGTCTCTGAGCTCAGGGCAGCGCTGCAGTAAAGGGAGAGGAAGGTGACCCGAGGCCGACATGGTGCAGGAACACCACTACCGCCCAGTCTCCGAGCAGCAGGCTCTGGTCAGAATCTGCTCTTACGTCACTTCAATTAAACCGCACACATAATACTGGTGATCTTCAAAATATGCCTGGGATGTTATGGAGCAGGAAGCAACAAATAACTCTGAATCAACAGTCTTTGTGTGGTACTGAAATAGAGAGTCACACAGAACGAGAGAGACAAAGAGAGGGGATAGAGAGAGATGGCGAGACAGAGTTATAGAGAAAGGGATAGAGTTAGAGCGAAAGAGAGTTACAGAGAGAGAGGGGCAGACAGGGACGGAGAGAAAAAGGGAGAATGGGAGAGGGACAGAGATGTACAGGGACAGGGACAGCGTGAGAAAGGGACAGAGAGAGATACAATGAGAAGTATCGAGCTGTCAGAGATCAATCTCCAAGACCCATTAACCAACAGTATTGGGATCAGCAGCTGCCAGCCGGGGTTTAAGAGGTTAAATTAGGAGGCCAGGTAACAGAAACATGGCTTGTATTCCCTTTTATAGAAAATTGAGGGTTCAACTGATCACAGTGTTTAAAAAGATAAAATATTGAAATGGTAGATTACTGGAATCAGCACATGTACATAGACAGCGGGAGAGGAGTCTCACTACTGGAAACACCACTGTTCCTAGACAGTGGGACAGGGGACTCACTACTGGAAACACCACTGTTCATAGACACCGGGGCAGGGGACTCACTACTGGATACACCACTGTTCATACACACCAGGACAGGGGACTCACTACTGGAAACACCACTGTTCATAGACACCGGGACAGGGGACTCACTACTGGAAACACCAGTGTTCGTAGACACCGGGACAGGGGACTCAGCACTGAAAACTCCACTGTTCAAAGACACTGGGACAGGGGATTCACTACTGGAATCACCACTGTTCATAGACACCGGGACAGGGGGCTCACTACTGGAAACACCTCTGTTCATAGACACCGGGACAGGGGACTCTCTACTGGAAACACCGCTGTTCATAGACAACGGGACAGGGGACTCACCACTGGAAACACCACTGTTCCTAGACACCGGGACAGGGGAACTCACCACTGGAAACACCACTGTTCATACACACCAGGGCAGGGGACTCACTACTGGAAACACCACTGTTCATAGACACCGGGACAGGGACTCACTGCTGGAAACACCACTGTTTATAGACACCGGGACAGGAAACTCACTACTGGAAACACCACTGTTCAAAGACACCAGGACAGGGGAATCACTACTGGAAACACCACTGTTCATAGACACCAGGACAGGGGACTCACTACAGGAAACACCACTGTTCCTAGACACCGGGAGAGGGGGCTCACTACTAGAAACACCATCGTTCATAGACACTGGGACAGGGGACTCACGACTGAAAATACCACTGTTCATAGATGACGGGGCAGCTGACTCACTACTGGAATCACCACTGTATAGAGACATCGGGAGAGGAGACTCACTACTGGAAACACCACTGTTCCTAGACACTGGGACAGGGGACTCACTACTGGAATCACCACTGTTCATAGACACCGAGGCAGGGGACTCACTACTGGAAACACCACTGTTCCTAGACACCGGGACAGGGGAACTCACTACTGGAAACACCACTGTTCATAGACACCGGGACAGGGGACTCAATACTGGAAACATCACTGTTCCTAGACACCGGGACAGGGTACTCACTGCTGGAAACATCTCTGTTCCTAGACACTGGGACAGTGGTCTCGCTACTGGAAACACCACTGATCATAGACACCGGGACAGGGGACTCACTACTGGAAACACCACTGTTCATAGACACCGGGACAGGGGACTCACTACTGGAAACACCACTGTTCATAGACACCGGGACAGGGGGACTCACTACTGGAAACACCACTGTTCATAGACACCGGGAGAGGAGTCTCACTACTGGAAACACCACTGTTCCTAGACACTGGGCAGGAGACTCACTACTGGAAACACCACTATTCACAGACACCGGGACAGGGGACTCACTACTGGAAACACCACTGTTCATAGGCACAGGGACAGGGGACTCACTACTGGAAACACCGTTCTTCATAGACACCGGGACAGGGGGCTCACTGCTGGATACACCACTTTTCCTAGACACTGTGACAGGGGACTCGCTACTGGAAACCCCACTGTTCATAGACACCGGGGAGGGGACTCATAAATGGAAACACCACTGTTCATAGACACCGGGACAGGGGACTCACCACTTGAAACACCACTGTTCATAGACACCGGGACAGGGACTCACCACTGGAAACATCACTGTTCATAGACACCGGGTCAGAGGACTCACTGCTGGAAACATCGCTGTTCATAGACACCGGGACAGTGGACTCACTACTGGAAACACCACTGTTCCTAGACTCTGGGACAGGGGACTCACTACTGGAAACACCACTGTTCATAGACACCGGGACAAGGGACTCACTACTGGAAACAGCACTGTTCATAGGCAACAGGACAGGGGACTCATTACAGGAAACACCACTGTTCAGAGACACTGGGACAGGGACTCACGACTGGAAACATCGCTGTTCATAGACATGGGTCTCACTATTGGAAGTTTCTTTGTTCATAGGCACAAGTGCAGGGGACTCGAGCTGGAGCAACAACATTAACAACACCTTTTATTTATATAGCGCTTTTAAAGTAGTAAAACGTCACAAGGCACTGCACAGGTGCATAACAAGACACAAAACGACACAGAGATGCATAAGGAGAAATTAGGGCAGGTGAACAAACGCTTAGTCATAGAGTTAGGTTTTAAGGAGCGTCTTAATGGAATAAAGAGAGGTAGAGATGTGGAGAGGTTTAGGCAGGGAATTCCAGAGCTTCAGGCCTAGGCAACTGAAGGCACGGCCACCAATGGTTAAGCAATTATAATCAGGGATGGTGAAGAGGGCAGAATTAGAGGAGCGCAGATAACTCGGGGGGTTGTGGGGCTGGAGCAGTTTACAGAGATAGGAAGAGGCGAAGCCATGGTGGGATTTGAAAACAATGTTGGGAATTTTGAAATCGAGGCTTTAACCGGGAGCTAATGCAGGTCAACGAGCACAGGGGTGATTGGTGAACGGGACTTGGTGCGAGTAAGGACACAGGCAGCCGAGTTTTGGATAACCTCAAGTTTACGTAGTGTGGAATGTGGGAGGCCAGCTAGGTGTGCGATGAAATCGTGAAGTGTAGAGGTAACAAAGGCATGGATGAGTGTTTCAGCAGTGGATGAGCTGAGGCAAGGGCGGAGACGGGCGATGTTACTGAGGTGGAAATAGGCGGTCTTCATTATGCTGCGGATAGGTCGGAAGCTCAATCCAGGCTCAAATGTGACTCCAAGGTTGTGAACAGTATGGGCCAGCCTCAGACAGATGTTAGGGAGAGGGATGGAATCAGTGGCTGGGAACGGAGTTCACCACTGTTCATCGGCACAAGTCCAGGAGTGTCACTATAGGAAACAACATCACTTTAGTTCCAATAAATCCCACAGTTCCACGGGTGATGGAGAAGCTGTTCACGAGCTAGAGAAGGTAAAAATCCAAAGACAACACATGCTGATTGTTTTAATGATCTGTTTATTGTTCTCCAGGCATTCCACACACATAAACCGCCACAGTTATTATTCATGTCCTTTGTTAGGGTGAAAATTAAATAGCTCAAAGCAGCAACATGAATTTTAAAGATTGTATTGTAAGAAGTGAGAAATATAGCTACAAGATAAAATGGCTGCGCGGATGAGTGCGATGGGTAATGTCAACCGTCAGAATGCGTATGTGCGAGACAACATGAATCCCACCAAAGAGGAACAAATGACTACAATAATAGCACGATGGTTGCACCTAAGAACCAATCACCGTAAGAGAACTCCAACCGGCCAAGCAGGTGTGATGCAACACTCTGCGTGTTTTTCGTTCCAGAAGGGAAGTAACAAGAAAAACTTAGCTTAAAGCACAAAGTGTAATTAAATCAGTAGAGGAGGAATATGATTGGAGAAAGGACTTGTTGCTATGGGAATGTGATTGGACGAAGACCTTTGTATGTAATGAATTGCTTATCCGGACTGATAATGTATAAACAAATTCCGACACCATTGTAACGGCGAGAAGGTGATCACTAGACTGCGGGGTCTATGACTCTTCTCCCAGAGCGCTCTGAATAATAAACTGTGGACTTCTACTTTGAGACAGACTCGAGTGAATTTATTTTTCACCAACACCTTATATTATTTAGATATTAATAACAGACGGGCTTATTATCCTTTCACACTCAACTGGTGTAACCCACGTGTTCTGACGCTCATCCAGCAATCAACATCCCATTCTCACATCAGCCTAAACCTCAATGCTGGGTCTTGTATTTCTTTGTGTCCAGAGTTTGATTTAATCCAATTAAACCCCTACCACTTTTATAACCTTATCATCCACATAATTCCAGCTCTTCTACCTTGTTCACTGATTCTTACATGGGAATACGCGGGCCTTGTCAGATATTGGCCAGCGTTATATCTGGAGAATCCTAAGGCAGAGATGGAGCCTGTTGGGGTTCCGGTAAAAGATGCAAGAACACAGGATGGGATATGAGATGCAATGCAGGTCTAATGCTGGGAATTCCTCCGATCTTTTCGTTGCTTAACTAATTTAAATATTATTCTCAGTGTATATTTCATCCCAATCTTCAGCTCCTCTCTGAATTTAGTCTGTGTTACTGCATAAATACACGTGTTTGTGCAGCAGCTCAATAGCAGGAGCATATAGCTGGTATAATCTGCGATAAGTAACGGCTCATTGAAACTTATATAATAATAACGGTTTGTAATTAGCCTTAATAAGAAAAATATCACGTACGTCATCCAGAGCAGCAGGAAGTTGCTGGATATGGCGAAGAGTAAGACAATGGATTTCCTTCGGTTCTCCATCTCCGGATCATTGTGATTCCCATCATTCTTGCTGCTCCTCAGCTTCCTGCGGACTCTACTGGCCGCCAAAATGTGTCCCATGGTTAGAGCATTGAGCAGCAGCATCAGGAATATTGGGAGCAGTGGGGTGAAACAGCGATCAATCCAGCTAAATGCTACCCACGCAATTACAATGTAATACTGTAGTTTTATATTACAACCCCAGGGTACGTTGTCCACTGTATACCAGGGTTGAAATGCAAAGTACCAGGGAATGCTTTTCAAACAGAACAGCAGACACACGGTTCCTATAACCACGGCTGCATTTTTCTCGGTGCAATATTTAGTCCTCAGCCTCAGGCAACAAATGGTAACAAAACGATCAAAAGTGAAAGCGACTGTTAACCAGACAAACATATCTGTGGCTGCATGAGCCAGGGCGGCGAAGAAAGAACACACAGGTGTGAGCAACAGGAAGTTAGTCGGGAAATAATAATCATTAATCCGAACCAGTATCACATCAGTGATAATGCCCAGTAGATCCGCCGCCGCCATGGCCACCAGGTAGCGGGTGATACATCTGGAGAGCCCGCACTTTCCCCGGGACAGGATCACAATCGTCATCATGTTAGCTGCAAAAGGGAAACAGACAGAAACAGGGAATGAGCCTTCAGGTTACAGCAAGGGAGCCAGATTCACAGTATTTGATGTGAAATGTACTTTACTGCAGGGTCTGGGGATGGGAACTGAACTCGTTATCGCTGCAGGGATTGTGCAGTTGATAACGATTTTATCATAAAATTGCAGTGTTCAGTATATGAGAGTCTGGAGAAAATAAGTTAAAATAAACGCCTCCAGTAAAGATTAAAACATGAACAAAATGGATTCTCAGGGAATTTCCTCAGAGCTGCTCCTCTTCCACCATCACAGCTTCGTCAGAAGTGCAAGGAATCCCGGAGAGCTCCGAGTAAATTACCGGACCTTTAATTGTACGAACAAATGGACAGCGAGATAATGAGTTATAAATAATAGCAAGAAGTAACAGTTCAGTGACGGAAGAACGAATGAAAAGAAAACGAAAGAAAAGTGATTGAAAATAAGTACTGAATGGTCAGTTATAAATTGGGAGATAAATGATGGGTGAGGAGCAGTGAGAATGAAGCCGGCCCGAAATGGGGTAAATGCTAAACGGGGAGCACCGAGGGTGAGATGAAACGGCGGGGTTTGGATCCGTGGCCAGGAGAGGGGAGCAGATACCAGGCGGGGGTCAGAACAGGCTCGGATTTGTCAGGTTGGATTCTCAGACTGGGGGTCATGACTAAAAACTGCTGAAAAAACAAATGTCAAACACCATGTTACAAAGCGACTTGTTGTTGGTCAACTCGAACAGTTTCTGTTTACAAACCACCAGATGGACATTTCAACAAAAGCAAGGCTGGATGCTGGAAATCTGAAATTAAAACAGAAAATGCTGGAAATACTCAGCAGGTCAGGCACCAGCTGTAGAGAGAGAAACACAGTTAACGTTTCAGGTCGATGACCCTTCGTTAGAACAGGAAAAAGTCAGATGGACAGTTCACCTGATCAACCGACTTTCCCTCGCTGGAAACCCCAGGTCCTGACATCGGTGTAAGTGTTTGGGGGCTTCTTTAAACTGGTTTAAAGTAACTTTCCTGGTCTTGCAGGACCAATTCCAATAAAACCAATTTTATTACAGCGGTTACGAATCGCTACCCCTCCTTTAGTTCTGAGTGGAGGAACTTATAATTAATGATATTAAAACGGAACAAGTGGTTTGGATGAGAGAAAAAAATCAAGTTTTATTACCTAAATAAACTACAATCAAAATATCAAACTATCCCACACGCACACAGTAATTACAGTAAAACTATATAACAGGGGGTTGCAGACGGTGAAGATGAGGGATACAATGGCTACAATGTTATTTAAACAATCTTAGCAATACCCTTAAATCACCACCCCTTAACTCCTGTTAGGTTGCCTTGTTGAGGAGTCAGAAGACACTGCTCACCTGTGGTCCAGCGAAGTAAGAGAGCGAGATAGCTTCTCAGCCGCTATCTTTATACCTGGTGAGGCCCCTGCCGTTCTGCCTTGCAAGGGCTGTGTGCAAAATTCCCCACCCAAAGAGTCCAATACACAAGAGAAAGCTGTGATTGGCTAACGCAAAGTGGTTAGACTGGGTTAATGTGTCTTCCGGAGCTCCCTGGGCTGAAACAAAAGAGAATGCAACAGCCCTATTGTCCAGAATGCTAAGTGATTTAGACCCATTCAATGTAAAAAAGTCTCTTCTGCAGTTTAGATGTATCCACTCGATATACAAACAAATGCTAATAGCATTCAATTGCTTTGTAAACAAAGCATTGTCCTTTGTCTTCATTGAACCTTACTTCCAGACACAGAAAGCTGCATTCCAAGCCTCTTTTGTCTTCGGCCACGTTGTGCGACAGCCATTTTTATCCCTGGAAATTTAAAAGCACATCGCCCAGGGATTCTTTAATCAAAAAAATTGATCTTCAGAACTGTAAATTATTGCGAATTCTTACAGTCCGCCCTTGGATACTTCCAGCTTGCTTGTAGTATCCTCTTGAAGAAATGAGCAATGCTTTCTGACCCCTCACAAACAACCATCCCCTGTATTTGCCTAATAGCTATCTGCCTCTGATCCCCGTCCCGTCTATTCCACTTAAATTCAAGAAAAAAAAAACATGGTACGGTAGGCATCTTACAGATACTTCAGTTTTCAGTATGGGGTCTCATACCCCTACACGCTTGTAAAATTATACAAGGTAAACCAAATTTACAATCGCCTTTTACATCATAACTTATTACAAAATGTTGCAATCTTAGTTACACAATGTACTCAAAATGATCCCAAGCACGGAGAGTGTCCTACGCCTCTGCTCAACTTGGAGTTGTCACAAACTGGTCCCAAGCACGGAGAGGATCCGACGCCTCTGCTCAACTTGGGGCTGCAACACAAAATACAAAAAATCGTTAAACAACATGCTTAAATGAACCTCGATCACGTGCCGATGATGGGTCGTGAAATTTGAGTGGGTATTGCTCCTCCCACTCGGGCAGTAAAAGTACCTTCCACCCCTCTTTGATCATCTTAAACTTTAAAACAGGCAGACTGGATTTACAGACCAGCCTGCTCCGCCAGCCCCGAGCCGTTCCCTTGTCCTTTCATGGAGGCGGGGTACCCCTCATGTTTTAAATTACCTTGGCACAGACCGAGACCGGGAAGTATGGGATCTCATGACTCCCAGTCCCTCCCCCTCCCGTCTTCCATCGACTGGCTGCAGAAAATGATGGGTGCCTGTGTGGCGGCTCTGCCTGGCCCCACACTGATCCGGCCACCCACTCATCCTTCCCAGCCACACTTATCCTCTTTGCCTGTGGGCCCCCGGGTGAGTTCCTCCCTCCCCCGACCGCACCCCCGTGACTCTTGGGCCTCCCCCTCCTCTATGCAATCATTCCCGGGCCATCACCACCCACCCCCGGGGAATGCGTCCCTATCACAAGGCGCCCGCGCTTCCCCATTGTGACTCCTCAACAGCGAGGTCTCCCGCACGTGAACTTCGGTCAGGATAGTGCTGGGTTGGGGGCCGTGCCCCACCCAGCTGGGGCCATCTCCTCCCCGTAGGAGTAGGCAAGTTCCTCCGGACCCTGTCCGGTTTTTCCCAAAGATCGCTGCGGGGTCTCCTGGATTCGTCCAGTGGCGAGGTGATCCCCAACATTCTGTTTCCATATCTTCATTCGGTGTCCAGCTCGGGCTGGGGGAACATGGCTGCTTCATTTTCCAATCTCCTGTAAAAACTTAAAGGGACACGCAGCCAGGTCTCACAGACCTGCTGCCTTAGGTGGAGACATGGTCGGGTACCTCGACCTCTGACCAAAGCACAAACGTTCGGCACACATGTAAACTTAAACTCTTTAAACTACCAGTTAAATCAACAAAACTTAAAATACATCTTAAAGCAAGCTATATACACACACATAGCTATAATTCAAATGCCGCACGTCTCCGGATGACCAGGCCAATCTCTGGCACTGTCGCAGCTTGCTGCTGGCTGCAGCGAAGCTGGACTGCCTCCTGTCTCTGGTCCCCCGCAGCTTATGGCTGTTGAGTGGGGACCAGAGACAGGAGGTCTCATCTCGCTCCTCTTTACTTCTATAATTTGGTACTTTAGGAATTCTATCTCGTTCCTTGCATGGCTTTTTCCCTCGCTAGCTTCTTGGGTGAGGAGTGCGATTTCCTCCCGTAGCCTCATCTCACAGTCCCTTGCCTCTGTGACTTCCTGCAAAAGGCGCTCGATAAATGACTGGCATTTTGTGACCTCTAGTGTGAGGCGTGCATTCTCCCGCACCCTCATTCCACTAGTTCTGGCCTCATACACCTCTCTGAGGCGTTCTACCTCCGCCTGGCATTTTTCAAGCTGGGACTCCCGATTCTTGGCCTCTTCAACCTCCTCCTGCACCCTCTTCTCACCCTTCCTAACCCAGCCAACTATACCTTGATAGGTCAGCCTACATGCTGCTGCCAACATCCGCAGGGCTACCCACATACTGAAAACAACGAGAGAAACAAGAGCTGATGCTTTCTCCAGATCCAGACCACTTATTAAATCAAAAACTGCCTCCACTCCTACCTGGCTCGCCATTGTAAGGGTTTGGGGGCTTCTTTAAACTGGTTTAAAGTAATTTTCCTGGTCTTGCAGGACCAATTCCAATACAACAGTTACGAATCGCTACCCCTCCTTTAGTTCTGAGTGGAGGAACTTATAATTAATGATATTAAAACGGAACAAGTGGTTTGGATGAGAGAAAAAAATCAAGTTTTATTACCTAAATAAACTACAATCAAAATATTAAACTATCACACACGCACACAGTAATTAAAGTGAAACTATATAACAGGGGGTTGCAGATGGCGAAAACGAGGGATACAATGGCTACAATGTTATTTAAACAATCTTAGCAATACCCTTAAATCACCACCCCTTAACTCCTGTTAGGTTGCTTTGTTGAGGAGTCAGAACACTCTGCTCACCTGTGGTCCAGCGAAGTAAGAGAGCCAGATAGCTTCTCAGCCGCTATCTTTATACCTGGTGAGGCCCCTGCCGTTCTGCCTTGCAAGGGCTGTGTGCAAAATTCCCCACCCAAAGAGTCCAATACACAAGAGAAAGCTGTGATTGGCTAACTCAAAGTGGTTAGACTGGGTTAATGTGTCTTCCGGAGCTCCCTGGGCTGAAACAAAAGAGAATGCAACAGCCCTATTGTCCAGAATGCTAAGTGATTTAGACCCATTCAATGTACAAAAGTCTCTTCTGCAGTTTAGATGTATCCACTCGATATACAAACAAATGCTAATAGCATTCAATTGCTTTGTAAACAAAGCATTGTCCTTTGTCTTCATTGAACTTTACTTCCAGACGCAGAAAGATGCATTCCAAGCCTCTTTTGTCTTCGGCCATGTGGTGCAACAGCCATTTTTATCCCTGGAAATTTAAAATTGATCTTCAGGACTGTAAATTATTGCGAATTCTTACATCGGTGCCTTCAACAGTGCAACATCATCTGGGCAAACTCCAACCATTACCACAAGGGGGAGTAGGGCAGATGTGAGCAGCAACAAACAAGCTGACATTGTTCTGTGATCCAGGAATAATTGAACCTTCCAAAGTACACGAAGTAAGACGGAGCACACTCCCGACCTCGCTTTTGTCACCTCTGATAATGGATGAAACTTCAGAGGGAGGTGATGGCGGCGATCCCGAGCTTGCAGCAAAGATCAGTGCAAGTGACAATAGCGGCTGCTGTCCAACCCAGGACAAAAAAGTACCTGCCGAGATTCAGCTTCAGAAAGTTTGAGTGGGAAGGTCATACCTCTGAATTGGACGAATCCATCTGTAATATTAATCCGACACACGAGCAATATTGAGAATCTGTCACCCTGGTGTGTAAGATTTTCCAAAATTACATCCTAGCAGATATGGGACATATATACAACTGAGCATCTGGAATAAACAATCAAAAATATCAGAGTTTCACTCAGGATAATGTGTCGTATGGCAGGTTGTCAGCTTGACATAGAAAGAAGCGTCATGGGTTAATTGGTACAGAATAAGAGAGAGAAAGAATGTGTGGGACAGAGAGAGAATGAAAGACGGATAGAACGAGATAGGGAGAGACGAAATGAGAGAGTCAGTGAAAGAGAGAGGGGAGACAGAGGGAGAAAGAAAAATTGAGATTGAGAGACAGAGAGAGAGAAAAACGAGAACTATATATATCAGAGACAACTCTGTGCAGAAGGAACAGCCTTTGCAAGATAAGGTAGGTGAAGTAGAAATAATTCACTGTCTTCCTGCAGAACCGACTTTAGACAAGAGACTCTTAGGTGAAAATGATATGACATGATTTTAGGAGTGTATAATTTTTAAATAGTTAAGCAGCTGGGGGGATCTCCATGGATACAGAAATATATTGTAAAGGAACTGCCCCCGAATCAGAGATAAGAGATGTGAGGTGCTGTCCAGTGACCCTGAGCAGGTTGAGGTGGACCTTCTGCTTGAACCGCTGCAGTCCATGTAGTGATGATACTTCCACAGGGCTGTTAGGGCGGCACTTCTAAGGTTTGGACCGAGTTACTATGCACCAAATGTGACGGGATAATTTTTTCCCAATGTTACCAATATTTTGTAATGAGTCAAACCAATTCAGTAATTTATTAATCTAAAATATGCAGCATTATACAATATTGCTAAAATTATTCACCACATTTATCATTCACTAAACCATTAATTGATTCAACAATTGGATCAGTGTTTCAATGATTTATTAATTATGGACCCGCCTTACTTAGAGTCACACTTTAAACAATGGTGGCACTTAAATAACAAATGATCTGGTTACACAACGATTGCAGTCAATTACACTTGTTTCTATTTCCAAGTTCAATGACGGGAAACGAAGAGAAGAATATCCACCACTCTGAGAATCCAACCACCAATGTCGTCAGTTAAAAATAAAAATATCTTTACTGCTGTGCCGTAATGTTTCTATTTCCCCAGCTCTCCGTTCCTTCAGTCTCCGGGCTCACTGTCCATGCAATGTCCAGAATATAACCATTAAAGCACAGAACATTATAATATCAATAAGTATATCGCAAAAGGAAGAGGGAGGACAGTTAGGGCGTGATATTCCCAGAATTTCTGAAACTGACCCGTAATCTGTAAAATAATCACCTCCGGACAAACGCAGCAACTGAGCAGACCCGCAAGGAGAGCAGTAATACAAAGGGACACGGACTTATACAATCAATAACCGGTTACAATGGCTCACCGGGAACTCCACGGGCGGCAAGGATAACTTCAGAAATCACTTATACCAGTTACACTGAAAATGGACACGCGATTAATGGAACTCCCATTGCAGAAATGATGATGACTTGGGAGCTTGACGCACAGTTACACAGGGGCACAGGAGGAGGTCATTCAGCCCCACAAGCCTTTTCCGACATTACATTAGATCCTGGCTGATCTGCACCTTAACTCCATTTACCCGTCTTGGTTCCAAATCCCTTGATACCCATACCATAAAAAGTTGTATCCATCACAGTCTTCAATATTTCAATTGACCGAACATTGACAGACTTTTGGGAAAACGAGTTCCAGATTCCCACTGCCCTTTGTGTGAGAAAGTGTTTCCTGATTTCCCTCCTAAATGGCATAGCTCTCATTTTAAGATCATATACCTCGTTCTCCAATCTCCACCATAGGAAACAGTTTCTCTACATCAACGTTATCGAATCTCTTTATCATTTTAAATAACTCGAATATAACACCCCTCAACATTCTAAACACAAGGAATACAAACGAAGTTTCTGCAACCTGTCCTCACAATTTAACCCTTTAAGCCCCGGTGTAATTCTGGTGAACCTGCGCTGAACTCCCTCCAAGACAAATACATGTTTCCTGTGGTGCGGTGCCCAAAACTGAACCTCGTGCTCCAGATGGGGTCGGACCAAGGTTCGATATAAAACTGAAGCATCACTTGCTCACTTTCTAATTTAAACACGTTTGTGAAAAAAAACAAAATCCCATCAACATTTATCCCCACTTTGTGTCTCCTTCCTCGCAAGCAACTACCGACCCATCTCACAAGGTTACCTCCAATTCTGTGCGATCTCACTTTTGTTAATAATTTCTGTGCGAAACCTTAACTGAAGCAGTGAAATAACTGACTCTGTATTACAACTTGAGAATATGGGGATCAACATTCCATTGCATCGTGTGCTGACGATATTTACAGTTAAAATTACCCCCGCTGACAGGACATTGAATGGAGATAACAATTGGAGCTTTTGCTGGACATTATAAGTGCATTATGATCTCAATGAACATATCACTCAAGGAAGATGGCTGGCAGGGAGGATGTGATATTCAATTAAATTCTGACATTGATTTGGAAAAAGCAAAACAAATTCTTCAGAAGGAACAGAAAAGGTATCGGACATGTACAAAGACCAGTGACACACATGCACCCTGATTCACAAAGTCAGTAAATTCAGAATAAGTTAGCGGGAACACCAAATATCGCTTGTAGAACGGGAACATGGCAAACAGATATACAATACATTCCACTTTATTTATCACTGAGAAATGATGGGGACTCTTGATGTGGGACACCGAGCCACAATGGATTCTGTGAGCTGTAATATTCAGAGAAAGACTTATTAAGACAAGAGCGAAGCTTCCAATGGGAGCATTAGGCTGCATTGTCCCTGAGATTTGTGAGAGTCAGTGGGACAGTGAGACAACTCACTTCACTATGTCCTTACTGAGTAACATCTTTAAAGAGACCTGGCCGAGTTTTAAAGCCAATAGCAAAATATTGGAGTTTGATACCGATCACATTTGTTCAAAAAGCAACCTGGAACTTTTGGTAGCAGCGGGTGTTGGGAACTCATTCCACTGAATGTGAGATTTCAGTTTCCCAGCTGAAGGGGAGAATTTGATTCCTTGTAACGTAAGAGTTATAATACACCGGTTTCATACCCAGGGCTCAGTCACACGAAACTATGAATCTGAGCTAGAGGAATGTTACACAGACACAGATTACAGGGCGATATGATCAAAGTGTTTAAAATAATGGAAGGATGGGAGAAGGTAGATAGAAGCAGATTGATTCCAGCAAATGATGGGGTCAAGAACGAGGCGTCATAGATACAAGATTGAATAGAAGACATTCGGAACATTTGGAAAAGAGAGCAGGAGAAACTTCTTTACAAAGAGAGTAGGGACTCGGTGGAATTCAGTTCCAGAGTTAGTGGTTGAGGCAGAAGCTATGCACAGTTTCAGAGTAGAGTGGATAGGTGGATGGAGGAAGAGGTGATGAAGGGATATCGGGACAGGCTGGGTAAATGTGTTTACAAATATCTTCTAACTGTAAGGATCAGAAGGGAACTAAATATAACTTGGTAGCGAGCAGCGGCTTGACCCGGCAGACAATCTGGCTGAGAGTTCAGCCGGTGTTATATCAACATGCAAGTGTATGAGCTGAACGATAAAAGTGTCCGGTTTGTATAAAGGGATCAGAACGCGGCTTCTGATCGGTGATCTGGGTAAAATGCGGGTGATGGAAGCTGAAACGGATTTTTCAAATGGGGCCCAAGCCAGGACAGTTTCACAGAGCGCCGTTGCTTTGTTTCAACCGCTCTCTCAGTGCATTGGATTCCCGGTCTGAGCTGCTGGAAGGGATGTGACAGGAGTGAACTGCCCCCCGCAGGCTGAAGGCAGAACAATGCCCGCCCGGTGGGTGAAGAGGAGCAAGAGTACAGGCTGGTGACCGGTCAGGGGAGAAGACCAGGGGGAGAGTCTATATCCCTGCATGGAGCAGAAACCCACCCTCGGCATGGATTGTGATCACCAGGAACAATATCCAACACTTTGCTGGAAACAGACCGAGAAGAGCAGGGAGATTCTGATTAATGGGACTGAACAAATCCCAGTCCTGACTGTCCGGATTCCCAGGTATATGTCCAGGAGCAGCCACCAGTCGACCGGTCCCCAGCGGGAGTCAGAGGGGGAGAAACTGGAGCATTTTACAACAGAGTGAATGTTCAGTAAAATATAGTCCTTGTAAGATATTACCGAATGTAGCTGGAAAAAAGAGGAGGAGAGAAAATCTGGCCGGGCATGGAAACAATGGAATTAAAATATTCCATGGAATCACACATTGCACGAGTTCTCAATTAAAACGGAATAATTGGAAAGACATTAAATGCAGAAAATAATCTGCAGTTTTTATGGGGTTTAAAGAATCTTAAAAATGCAAAACATTATCAGTCAATGAACGAGGTACAGCGGGAAATACAGTCACTGAATTTCTGCCTTTCAATTGACTTGTGAAAAACATTGAGAAAAGGACACTTACCGAGATAAGAGCAGAAACATAGTTAACCCTGATTCACAACTTTAGTAATGGAATATAATCACTTACCGGGGATTCCAACGGCTGCTATAATCGGATAGTAAATCATTACTGTCTGTATATCTGGTGGTAAGATGGTAAATGGATACACGATGTACGGAACTCTCATTCTGTCTGAGAAGTGATGGTGACTCTTGGCACTGGACACAGGGCTCAACTGAGTCTGTGAGATGAGAGTCTAAGGGAAAACCAATTATAATTGAGGGACACTTCCCATGGGATCAGGAAGCATCAGGAGCATTGACGTTACTTCCAGTCATTTGGGCAGCGCGTCAACTCCCTTCACTGTAATGTCTGTGCTGCGCTAATTAGACACAAATTGATATTGCAAGTGTTTTGAAATGAAACCGATCAAAGATTGGAATAATATTTTGCTCACATTTCTCTCTGTCAATGTACTGAAAGCCGGGCTCTGACGGCATCGCTGCAACACCTTAAACAGAAGCAGCTTCAGTTTCCCCTCTGTGACGTCACACGGCTCACTCCTGTCGATGCACCAACTGAATTCCCCCAATTCTCAAACATCTTTCAATGTTTACACCGCCCCCGGCGCTCCAAACTCAGCCCTTTGAATGTGGGAGTTTAGGCTGGCAATTGAATGAGGAATTTTAGTATTTAGGACGGGAAGAGGTCATAAGAACATAAGAAATAGGAGCAGGAGTAGGCTACATGGCCCCTGAGCCCGCTCCGCTACGCACAGGGCCATGACCAATCCGAACCTAGACTCATGTCTAAATTCCTGCCCGCTCCCCGTAACCCTTAATTCCCTTTACTTCTAGGAAACTGTCTATTTCTGTTTTAAATTTATGTAATGATGTAGCTTCTACAGCTTTTTGGGGCAGCATATTCCATGGACCTACCACCCTCTGAGTGAAGTAGTTCCTCCTCATCTCAGTTTTAAAAGAGCAGCCCCTTATTCTAAGACTATGCCCCCTAGTTCTAGTTTCACCCATCATCGGGAACATCCTCCCCGCATCCACCCGATCCAACCCCTTCACAATCTTATATGTTTCAATAAGATCGCCTCTCATTCTTCTGAACTCCAATGAGTAGAGTCCCAATCTACTCAACCTCTCCTCATATGTCCATCCCCTCATCCCCGGGATTAACCGAGTGAACCTTCTTTGTACTGACTCGAGAGCAAGTATGTCCTTTCTTAAGTATGGACACCAAATCTGTACAGTATTCCAGGTGCGGTCTCACCAATACCATGTACAACTGAAGCAATACCTCCCTATTTTTATATTCTATCCCCCTAGCAATGAAAGCCAACATTACAGTGGCCTTCTTAATCACTTGCTGCACCTGCATACTAACCTTTTGAGTTTCGTGCACCAGGACCCCCAGATCCCTTTGTACTTCAGTACTTTCCAGTTTCTTGCCATTAAGATAATAACTTGCTCTACGATTTTTCCTGCCAAAGTGCATAACCTCATACTTTCCAGTATTGTATTCCATCTGCCAAATCTCTGCCCACTTACTTAGCCTGTCGATGTCCCCTTGCAGGTTTTTTATGTCCTCCTCACTCACTACTTTCCCTCCCATCTTAGTATCATCTGCAAACTTTGATATGTTACACTCTGTCCCCTCCTCCAAATCGTTAATATAGATTGTAAAGAGTTGGGGACCCAGCACTGACCCCTGCGGAACACGACTAGTTACTGATTGCCAGTCTGAGAATGAATCATTTACCCCAACTCTCTGCCTTCTGTTAGATAGCCAATCCTCTATCCATGCCAGAATATTACCCCCTATCCCATGATTTTTTATCTTAAGCAATAATCTTTTGTGTGGCACCTTGTCAAATGCCTTTTGGAAGTCTAAATACACTACGTCCACTGGTTCCCCTTTATCCACCCTATATGTTACTTCCTCAAAGAACTCCAGCAAATTTGTCAAACATGACTTCCCCTTCATAAAACCATGCTGACTTTGTCCTATTAAATTATGATTATCCAAATGTCCTGTTACTGTCTCCTTAATAATGGACTCCAAAATTTTACCTACCACAGATGTTAGGCTAGCCGGTCTATAGTTTCCAGCCTTCTGTCTACTGCCCTTTTTAAATAAGGGTGTTACATTAGCAGTTTTCCAGTCTGCCGGGACCTTTGCCGAGTCCAGGGAGTTTTGGGAAATTATTACAATGCATCCACAATCCCTACCGCCACTTCCCTCAAGACCCTAGGATGTAAGCCATCAGGTCCAGGTGATTTTTCCGCCTTGAGTCCCATTATTTTACCGAGTACCACTTCCTTAGTGATTTTGATCATGTTTAGCTCCTCCCCCCTTTAGCCCCCTGTTTGTCCAGTGTTGGGATATTCTTAGTGTCTTCTACTGTAAAGACTGATGTAAAATAGTCATTCAGTGTTTTTGCCATCTCCATATTTCCCACCATTAATTTCCCAGTCTCATCCTCTAAGGGACCAACATTTACATGAGCCACCCTTTTTCTTTTTATATAACTATAAAAACTCTTACTATCTGTTTTTATATTTTTTGCTAATTTACTTTCATAATCTATCTTCCCTTTCTTAATCAATCTTATTGTTATTTTTTGCTGTCTTTTAAAGTTTTCCCAATCCTCTATCCTCCCACTAGATTTGGCTACCTTATATGCCCTTGTTTTTAGTCGAATACTATCCTTAATTTTTTACTTAACCACGGATGGCTGTCTTTTCTTTTACACCCTTTGCTTCTCAGTGGAATATATATTTTTTGGAAGTTGTAAAATAACTCCTTAACTGTACACCACTGATCATGTATCGTCTTACCCTTTAATCTATTTTCCCAATCCACTCTACTCAATTCCGCTCTCATACATTCATAGTCTCCTTTATTCAAGCTTAGCACGCTTGTTTGAGATCCAACCTTCTCACCCTCCAACTGAATATGGAATTCAACCATGTTATGGTCACTCATTCCAAGGGGATCCTTTACTAGGGCATTTTTAATTAATCCCATCTCGTTACACAGGACCAGATCTAAGGTTGCTTGCCCCCTGGTCGGTTCAGTTACATACTGCTCAAGAAACCCATCCCTAATACACTCAATGAACTCATCCTCAAGGCAGCCCTGCCAATTTGATTTGTCCAATTAATATGATAGTTAAAATCCCCCATAATTATAGATGTTCCCTGTTTACAAGCCTCAACTATTTCCTGATTGATACTCCGTGCAACAGAGTTGCCACTGTTCGGAGGCCTATAGACTATGCCCACTAGTGCTTTTTTCCCCTTATTATTCCTTACCTCCAACCAAACTGTTTCATTATCCTGATCTTTTGACCCAATATCATTTCTCTGTATTACAGTGATTCCTTCCATTATTAACATAGCCACCCCACCTCCCCTTCCTTCCTGCCTGTCCTTCCTGATCGTTAAATAACCTGGTATGTTTAATTCCCAGGCATTGTCACCCTGCAGCCATGTTTCTGCAATGGCCACAAGATCATACCCATATGTAGTTAGTTGTGCCATTAACTCGTCTATTTTGTTACGAATGCTATGTGCATTCAGATAGAGAACTTTCAAAGATGTTTTGTGACACTTAGTTCCTGCTTTTGCCCTTTTTATTACTTTACCTTTTACTCCATACCTTCTGCCCCTTCCTGACACGCTCTGGTTTTTAATTTCCCCACTGCTACCTAAGTCTATGACCTTCTCTGTTGTCATTTTTATTATTTGCTCTCTAGGAACCACCCCCCCACTAGTTAGTTTAAAGCCCTCTCTACAGCCGTAGTTATATGATCCGCCAGGACTCTAGTCCCAGCACTGGCCAAGTGAAGCCCGTCCCAACGGAACAGCTCCCTCCTGCCCCAGCACTGGTGCCAGTGTCCCAGGAAGCAAAACCTATTTCTCCCACACCAGTCTTTGAGCCACGCATTTAACTCTCTAATTTTATTTGTCCTAGCCAAATTCGCTCGTGGCTCAGGTAATAATCCAGAGAGTATTACCCTTGTGGGTCTGCTTTTTAATTTGGCCCCTAGCTGCTCAAACTCCCTCAGCAGAACCTCCTTCCTTGTCCTATCTATGCCGTTGGTACCAACATGGACCACGGCAACTGAATCCTCCCCCTCCCACTTCAAGTTTCTCTCCAGTCCAGAGGAGATGTCCTTAACCCTGGCACCGGGCAGGCAACACAGCCTTCGGGACTCTCGCTCTTGGCTGCAAAGAACTCTATCTATCCCCCTAACGATACTATCCCCTACAACTACAACATTTCTTTTAACTCCCCCCACTTGAATGGCCCCCTGCTCCACGGTGCTGTGGCCAGGTTGCTCATCCTCCCTGCAGTCCCTGCTCCTGTCCCCACAGGGAGTAAGAGTCTCGAACCTGTTGGACAAGTGCAAGGGCTGCGGCTCCTCCAACACTACCTCCTGGATCCCCGTACCTGCCTCACTTCTAGTCACACCATCCTGACCCTGGCCACGGACTACATCTGAATTAATTAATCTAATTGGTGTGACTACCTCATGATACACAGAGTCCAGGTAACTCTCCCCCTCCCTGATGTGTCTCAGTGTTTGAAGCTCGGACTCCAGCTCTTCAACACAGAGCCAGAGTTCCTCGAGCAGCCAGCACTTACAGCAAATGTGATCACGGTGAGCATCAATGGTATTCACCAGCTCCCACATATTGCAGCAGCAACACATCGCCTGATCTCCCATTCTATGTAATTAATTAAATTTATTAATATTATTCTTAAATATCCTCTGCCCCGATTCTAGATGGTGAATATCACACCTTAGAAACTATAAACCAAAGAGATTTATCCTTAAAAGGGAGAAATACTTACCAACCAATCACTTACCCGCTTTCTGGTGACGCCACACTTGGATTACTTTTTACCTCTCTCCTTCCAGACTGGAGACTGGTGAACCTACCTGGGTCTCTGGGACTTTTATAGTCCCGCTCTGCCGCTCAGGATTCCCGCCGACGCTGTGATGCCTTACCTGGTCTCTGGGACTTTTATAGCCCTGCTCTGCCGCTCAGGATTTCCGCCGATGCTGTGAGGCCTTACCTGGTCTCTGGGACTTTTATAGCCCCGCTCTGCCGCTCAGGATTCCCGCCGACGCTGTGAGGACTCACCTGGTCTCTGGGGGCATTTTTGCCCCGCTCTGCCGCTCGAGAGTCCCGCCGATGCTGTGAGGCCTTACCTGGTTTCTGGGACTTTTATAGCCCCGCTCTGCCGCTCAAGATTCCCGCCGACTCTGTGAGGCCTTACCTGGTCTCTGGGGACTTTTATAGCCCCGCTCTGCCGCTCAGGATTCCCGCCGACGCTGTGAGGCCCTACCTGGTCTCTGGGGACTTTTATAGCCCCGCTCTGCCGCTCAGGATTCCCGCCGACGCTGTGAGGCCTTAGCTGGTGTCTGGGGACTTTTGTAGCCCCGCTCTGCTGCTCGAGATTGCACCAACACCTGGAATAAAATAAATGTAAAATCTCAGGTACAAAGATGTAACCATGGACACGGGCTCGAATAATCCTCGGTTTCACTGAAATCCACATTCTATAAAGGTTACAGGTGATGTTGAAGCAGAGCCCTTTCAGTTTTAAGAGGGATAACCCGGGTGTAGCGTACTGTACAATATTGAAATAGGTTGGGCCACACTTGGAGCAGAATCTCTGTGGAAATCTCCATCCCCCAGGATTCTGTGGGCTGCGGTGGGGTTTAGAGTTTCTGCTCAGTTCATTATTTTCTATTATTATCCATTCCCGGAGGCAGCACGGTGGCATAGTGGTTCGCACTGTTGCCTCACAGCGCCAGGGACCTGGGTTCGAATCCGGCCTCGGGTGACTGTCTGTGTGGAGTTTGCACATTCTCCCCGTGTTTGCGTGGGTTTTCTCCGGGTGCTCCGGTTTCCTCCCACAGTCCAAAGTATGTGCGGGTTAGGTTGATTGGCTATGATAAAAAAAAAATTGACCCTTAATGTTAGGGGGATTAAATACGTGTGGTTATGGGGTTAGGTGGGATATGTGTTGGTGCAGGCTTGATGGGTCGAAATGGCCTCTATCTGCACTGTGGGGTTTCTGTGGTTTCTGTGGTTTAACTTTGATCTTTCCAGTGATATTATCGAAGGTCAAGCTGTGGAACACAGGTACATTCAGACCAGGAGTAGGTCATTCAGCATCTCGGGCCCGCTCCGCCATTCAATTTGATCATGGCTGATCTGCAGCTGAGCTCCGTTTCCCCAGCTTTGCTACTTATCTCTTCATATCCTCACCTTACAACAATGTATCGATCACAACCATGAAAGCTCCAGATAATCCCGAGCATGGGTCAGAGTTTCAAATTCCCACCAGCCATCGTGTGACAAAGTGCATCTTGATTTCGCCCCTGAATGACACATAAATCTAATATTAAGCGTATTGCATAGAATTACATATAATATACAGCAGAGAAACAGGCCATCAGGTCCATGCTGGTGTTTCTGCTCTACCATTCTCCTCTCAGCCCATCACCATGGCCTTCCAGTCATTTCACCCTCATGTTTTTATCAAGCTTCCCCTTAAATGCATCTGTGCATCTCGATTCAACTAATGATTGTGGTAGTGAGTTCGACAATACGTCCCCTTGTTCATGATTCTTGCACCAGACGCAATTGTTTCCCGGTATCTACCCTATTGAATCGTTAGACATTTTAAGCACCTCTTACAGGTCAGCCCGCAATCTCCTTTACTCAAGGGAATGGATGCCATATTTTTGCAACCTGTCCTCATAATTTAACCCTTTTAGCTCAGGTAAATTTCAGGTGATTCTGCGCTCCACCCACTCCAAGGCCGATATATAATCAGTGAGGACCTCGGGAGTCAGGAGAAGAAAGGAAGACTGGAGAATGTGATTGGCGGGGGATATTGTGGCCTCATGTAAAGAGAAGGGCAATGGGGGTCGAAGGATGGGGAGAGTAGAGAATGGGAGGTCAGAGAGAGGATAATGGGGTCAGCCAGAGGGGGAATGAGGGTCGTGACAGGGAAATGGGATTAGGGAGAGTGGGCAAGAGGGTCAACAGCAGGTAAATGGGGTCCGAGAGAGGGGGGAAGAGGGTCAGCAGCAGGTAAATGGGGTCAGAGAGAGGGGGAACAGAGTCAGCAGCAGATAAATGGGGCCAGAGAGAGGGGGAAGTGGGTCAA
Organism: Somniosus microcephalus; assembly: GCF_052327205.1. Lineage (NCBI taxonomy): Eukaryota > Metazoa > Chordata > Chondrichthyes > Squaliformes > Somniosidae > Somniosus > Somniosus microcephalus. Next base: position 51,916,355 of record NW_028225179.1, read on the forward strand.
CAGCAGGTAAATGGGGTCCGAGAGAGGGGGGAAGAGGGTCAGCAGCAGGTAAATGGGGCCAGAGAGAGGGGGAAGAGGGGCAGCAGGTAAATGGGGTCCGAGAGAGGGGGGAAGATGGTCAGCAGCAGGTAAATCGGGCCAGAGAGAGGGGGAAGAGGGTCAGCAGCAGGTAAATGGGGTCCGAAAGAGGGGAAACAGAGTCAGCAGTAGGTAAATGTGGTCAGAGAGAGGGGGAAAGAGGGTCAGCAGCAGATAGATGGGGCCAGAGAGAGGGGGAAGAGAGTCAGCAGCAGGTAAATGGGGTCAAAGGGAGGGTGGAGGAGGGTCAGCTGTAGGTGAATGTGGTCAAAGAGAGGGGGAAGAGGGTCAGCAGCAGGTAAATGGGGTCAGAGACAGGGGGAAGCGGGCCAGCAGCAGGTCAATGAGGTCAGAGAGAGGGGGAAGAGGGTCAGCAGCAGGTAAAGGGGGTCAAAGAGTGGGGGAAGAATGCCAGCAGCAGGTAAATGGGTAAGAGGGGGGAAGAGGGTCAGCAGCAGGTAAGTGGGGTCAGAGAGAGGGGGAAGAGGGTCAGCAGCAGGCAAATGGCGCCAGAGAGAGGGGGAAGAGGGTCAGCAGCAGGTAAATGGTGTCGGAAAGAGGGGGAACAGAGTCAGCAGTAGGTAAATGTGGTCAGAGAGAGGGGGAAAGAGGGTCAGCAGCAGGAAAATGTGGTCAGAGAGAGTGGGAAAGAGGGTCAGCAGCAGATAGATTGGGCCAGAGAGAGGGGGAAGAGAGTCAGCAGCAGGAAAATGGGTTCAAAGGGAGGGTGGAGGAGGGTCAGCTGTAGGTAAATGCGGTCAAAGAGAGGGGGAAGAGGGTCAGCAGCAGGTGAATGGGGTCAGAGACAGGGGGAAGAGGGTCAGCAGCAGGTAAATGGGGACCGAGAGAGGGGAAGAGGGTCAGCAGCAGGTCAATGGGGTCAGAGAGAGGGGGAAGAGGGTCAGCAGCTGATAAATGGGGTCAGAGAGAGGGGAAGAGTGTCAGCAGCAGGTACATGGGGTCAGAGAGAGGGGGAAGAGGGTCAGCAGCTGATAAATGGGGTCAGAGAGAGGGGCAAGAGGGTCAGCAGCAGATAAATGCGGTCAGCTAGAGGGGGAAGAGGGTCAGCAGCAAGTAAATGGATTAAAGAGAGGGGGGAAGATGGTCAGCAGCAGGTAAATGGGGTCAGAGAGAGGGGGAAGCGTGCCAGCAGCAGGAAAATGGGTTCAGAGAGAGGGGGAAGAGAGTTAACAGCAGGTGAATGGGGTCAGAGGGAGGGGGAAGAGGGTCAGCAGCAGGTAAATGGGGTCAGAGATAGGGGGAAGAGGGTCAGCAGCAGGTAAATGGGTCAGAGAGGGGGAAGAGGTTCAGCAGCAGGTAAGTGGTGTCAGTGTGAGTGGGAAGAATGTCAGCAGCAGGCAAATGGGGTCAGAGAGAGGGGGAAGAGGGTCACCAGCCGCTAAATGGGATCAGAGAGAGGGGGAAGAGGGTTAGCAGCAGGTAAATGGGGTCAGAGAGAGGGGGGAAGAAGGTCAGCAGCACGTAAATGGAGTCAGAGAGAGGGGGAAGAGGGTCAGCAGCAGGTAGATATGGCAAGAGAGAGGGGGAAGAGGTTCAGCAGCAGGTAAATGGGTCTCAGAGAGGGGGTTGGGGGTCAGCAGCAGGTAGATGGGGTCAGAGAGAGGGGGAAGTGGGTCAGCAGCAGGTAAGTGGGGTCAGAGAGAGGCAGAAGAGTGTCAGCTGCAGTTAAATGGGGTCCGAGAGAGGGGGAAGAGGGTCAGCAGCTGATAAATGGGATCAAAGAGAGGGGGAAGAGGGTCAGCAGCAGGCAAATGGGTCAGAGAGGGGGAAGAGGGTCAGCAGCAGGTAAATGGGTCAGAGGGGGGAAGAGGGTCAGCAGCAGGTAAATGGGGTCACATAGAGGGGGAAGAGGGTCAGCAGCTGATAAATGGATCAAAGAGAGGGGGGAAGAGGGTCAGCAGCAGGTAAAGGTGGTCAGAGTGAGGGGGAAGAGGGTCAGCAGCAGGTAAATGGGGTCAGAGAGAGGGGGAAGAGGGTCAGCAGCAGGTACATGTGTCAGAGAGAGGGGGGAAGAGGGTTAGCAGCAGTTAAATGGGTCAGAGAGAGGGGGAAGGAGGTCAGCAGCAGGTAAATGGGGTCAGAGAGAGGGGGAAGAGGATCAGCTGCAGGTAAATGGGGTCAGAGAGTGGGGAACCTCCAGAGGGCTGTGGATGCTCAGTCGATCACCATCTTCAAGACTGAGATCGATAGATATCTGGGCACTAAGTGAATCAAGAGATATGGAGATCGGGAGGGAAACTGAAGTTGTGGTAGAAGCTCAGACATGATCTTATTGAATGGCGGAGCAGGCTCGATGTGCTTTATGAACTACTTCTGCTCCTTTTTCTTACGTTCTTATGAAACGTGGCAGCCAATTTGTGCACTGCAAGCTCCCACAAACGGCAATGTGAAAATGACCAGGTAATCTGTTGTTATCAGTGGATTGAGGGATAAATATTGACCTGGTCACCGGGTAACTTCCCTGCTCTTTTTTGAAATAGTGCCGTATGTGATATTTGCGCCCACCTGAGAGGGCAGACGGGGCTTGGGTTTAACGTCTCAGCTAAAACACGGCAACTCCGGCAGTGCAGCACTCCCTCAGTGCGGCACTGGAGAGCTCAAGACCTGAACCAATATCTTTCTGATTCAGGGTGTCATCAACTGAGCCACGGCTGACACCCGGCCTCCCTGAAGGCCCGCTTCATTGTATCGAAACGGAGCTGGAGCTTCCCGGATTGTTGGAACCGACAGGTTGCAGGTGTCCTGTTGAGCGAAAGAATCTCTCTGAGAAGAAGGGGAAGCCAATTGGGGAAATTAAAGGAAGTGGTGAATCAGTGACCTGCCAGACACCCAATCAGCGAATGATGGATTGAACCAAATATAGGAACGAAGGAACTCGACGGGTACCTGTTGGGTAATTCTTCAACATCGTAAAACCATCCCAAATAATTCTCCCGGTGTCCTGGCCGGTATTTCCACCTTACGTTAATTTCACGGAAACTTTGACTATAAATCAGAAAATAGTCAGAAGAGGGCAGCGTGAGTCTACATTGCAGCTGAATGTATTGTCATGTATTGTGTTTAAAGTTACCTCACACTATTTATAAAATGGGGCGCACAGTTAAGATGAAGCAGGGCCGTCGGACTGTGGATTCCACCGCGGCTGCTGCTCAACAACAATTGCCTTCAGTGTGTACAGTGAGCAGAAAGGATTTGCTGCTGTTTCTTCACATTTCCCACTGCACTCATTGTCATTCTGCTTTAACAGAACGAGCTTGGACCTCCGGATATATTTAAACAATAAACCTCGGGGCTGATAGAATAATAATACAATAATATGAACATCATGTGTTTTCAATGGAGAGGTGTTTTCCACCTGCCGTGGGCAGAGAGTTTGGTGAAGACAGCGTTGGGGGAATCTGCTAAACTGAGTGGTGATGGGAAGTTGGTGAGAGTGGGACTTCGGTGCAGAGGGGGAAAGAGCTGCTCAGTAATTTACATCAAGGAACAACAGTAAATACACAAAAATAGTCTAACTAATTAGATCTGGAGATAAAATTTAAATTAACTAGGTTCAGGATAGCAACATTAAAGGAATCTGAATTGAATTAAATAAAAATCGGATGTACATCATTAATTAAATAATAAGTAGGAGTAAGGGGTGCTAAACTAATATATATAGAGAATAATAGAATAGAATCACAGAAGTTTACAGCACTGAAGGGGCCATTCGGCCCGCCGTGCCAGTGCCGGCTCTTTAAAAGAGCTGTAAAATTTGAACCCAGACCCCATCGTTTTACTCTTAACCCTGGAAATCAGTTCCCTTCAAATACATGTCCAATTGTAATCAAGATCAAGGGGCAGCTGAGACCTGTTGCCTGCAATTCTTGTGGCATTTAGCAGCTCCAGAAAGTTTCCTGTGTCCTGGACAACCACGTGTGCAGGAAGAGCCCCAGCTGCTCGAGCTCAGGGTTTCTGAGACTGAGGAGCGGTGGGCGTAACTGCTGGGCATTCGGGAGGCTGGCAATTCCCCGCAGAAAAGTTGCAGGAGGTGGTAACCCGGCAGCTACAGAGCGTTCAGGTGGGAAGTAAGTGGGTGGCCAGCCGACAGGTTAGGAAGAGGCAGGCCCTGCAGGAATCCCCCGCGAATCTGGCACTCTCAACCCGGTTTTCCGTGCTGATACCGGTGACGGTGATGACACCCTGGGGGATTGCATTCCAGAGCAAAGAGCTTGGTGAAGGGAGAGTTGGGTGAATCTGCTAAACGGCTTCGTGGGGCAAATGGCTGCACAGGGGGGCGCAGCAAAACGAACACATTCAGTCGTCCTTGGGGATTCGATATTCAGGGGGATAGATATACGTTACAGCATCCGTCATCGTGAGTCTCGCAGGGTGTGTTGCCTCCCTGATGCCAGGGTGATAGACATCACTAGTAGGGTGCATAACATTTTGAGAGGGGCAGATGAACAACCAGCAGCCATGATCCAAGTTGGAACCAATGACGAAGATAGGAAACGGGCTGTGGTCCGACAGACAGATTTTCCAGAGCAAGGGAGGAAGTCAAGCTGCAGGATGAAAAAGGTAGTAATCTCTGGACTACTCCCAGTGTCACGTCCTGGAGTGTATATGAGAAGTAAGATATGACGTGTTTACGTGTGGCTGGAGAACTGATGCTGATGTGATGTGTAAGACTTTCTGATTGTCTGACAGTTTATAGAGTTCAGACTCGTGGAACAGACAACACAAAACCCAATGAATCTGTGAACCTTCTTTTACTTAAAAATCCACAAGAGGTTCCAAGTAATTACCAGAATACAAACTGTAATCAATTCATGAACTTATCACAAGCAAGTATCTAAAATCATTTACTTTAAGCTCATAATAATTATAAGCAAAACCACATACTTACAACACCTGGTTGGGTATTGGAGCCGGGGGTCCGTGGGTGAATGGTTGGGCATTGGATTCGGGGGTCCGTGGGTGAATGGTTGGGTATTGGAATCGGGGGTCCGTGGGTGAACGGTTGGGTATTGGAATCGGGGGTCCGTGGGTGAATGGTTGGGCATTGGAATCGGGGGTCCGTGGGTGAATGGTTGGGTATTGGAATCGGGGGTCCGTGGTTGAATTTTGGGGTATTGGAGCCGGGGGCAATGGATGAATAGTTGGGTATTGGAGCGGAGGGGCAGTGGGTGAATGGTTGGGTATTGGAGTCGGGGGTCCGTGGGTGAATGGTTGGGTATTGGAATCGGGGGTCCGTGGGTGAATGGTTGAATATTGGAGCTGGGGGCAATGGATAAATGGTTGGGTATAGGAGTGGAGGGGCAGTGGGTGAATGCTTGGGTATTGGAGTCGGGGGTTCGTGGGTGAATGGTTGTATATTTGAGCCGGGGGTCCGTGGGTGAATGGTTGGGTATTGGAGCCGGGGGTCTGTGGCTGCACGGTTGGGTATTGGAGTCGGGGGCAGTGGGTGAATGGTTGGGTATTGGAGTCTGGGGTCCTTGGGTGAATGGTTGGGTATTGGAGTGGTGGTGCAGTGGGTGAATGGTTGGGTATTGGAGTCGGGGGTCCGTGGGTGAATGGTTGGATATTTGAGCCGGGGGGCAGTGGGTGAATGGTGGGGTATTGGAGCCGGGGGGGAGTGCTGTGGGTGAATAGTTGGGTACTGGAGTCGGGGGTCCATGGGTGAATATTTGGGTATTGGAGTCGGGTGTACGTGGGTGAATGGTTGGGTATTGGAGCCGGGGGTCAGTGGGTAAATGGTTGGGTATTGGAACCGGGGACAGTGGGTGAATGGTTGGGTATTGGAGTCGGGGGTCCTAGGGTGAATGGTTGGGTATTGGAACCGGGGGTCCGTGGGTGAATGGTTGGGTATTGGAGCCGGGGGCAGTGGGTGAATGGTTGGGTATTGGAGTCGTGGGTCCGTGGGTGAATGGTTGGGTATTGGAGCCGGGGGTCCGTGGGTGAATGGTGGGGTATTGGAGCTGGGGGCGGGGGGCAGTCGATGAATGGTTGGGTAATGGATCCGGAGGTCATGATTGTCTATTGGAGCCGAGGGGGCAGTGGGTGAATGGCTGGGTAATGGAGCTGAGGGGGCATTGGGCGAAGGTTTGGGTACTGGAGCCGGGGGCAGTGGGTGAATGCTTGATTACTGGAGCCGTAGAGCAGTGGGTGAATGGTTGGGTAGTGTTACCAGGGGGCAGTGTTTGAATGCTTGGATACTGGAGCTGGGGTGGGGGCATGGATGGTGAAGTGGGGGGATGGTTGAGTATTGAAGCCGAGGGACAATGGTTGAGCATTGGAGCCGGGGGCAATGGTTGTGTATTGCAGCCGGGGGCAATGGTTGGGTATTGGAGCTGGTGGCAATGGTTCGGTATTGGAGCCGTGGTCAATGGTTGGGTATTTGAGCCGTGGGCAATGGTTGGATATTGGAGCTGTGGGGGGAGCAGTGTTTGGGTATTGGATCCAGCGGGCAGTGATTGAGTATTGTAGCTGTGGTGGGAGCAGTGGTTGGGTATTGGATCCAGCGGGCAGTGGTTGAGTATTGTTTCTATGGTGGGAGCAGTGTGTATGTATTGGAGCCGGGGGCAATGGTTGGGTTTTGGAGCTGGGGGGCAATGGTTGAGTACTGTAGCCGGGGGGCAATGGTTGGGTACTGTAGCTGTGGAGGGAGCAGTGGTTGGGTTTTGGATCCGTGGGGCAATGGTTGGTTACTTTAGCTGTGGTGAGAGCAGTGATTTTGTATTGGAGCCGTGGGGCAATGTTTGGGTATTGTAGCTGTGATGGGAGCAGTGGTATTGTTTTGGAGCTGGGGGGTAATGGTTGGGTATTGTAGTGGTGGGGGGAGCAATGGTTGGGTATTGGAGCCGAGGGCAATGGTTGGGCATTGTAGCTGTGGGGGGAGCAATGGTTGGGTTTTGGAGCCGGGTGGCAATGGTTGGGCATTGTAGCTGTGGGGGGAGCAGTGGTTGGGTATTGGAGCCGGGGGCAATGGTTGGGTATTGGAGATGGGGGGCAATGGCTGGGTTTTGTAGCTGTGGTGGGAGCAGTGGTTGGGTATTGAGCTGGGGGGCACTGCCAGGTGCAATACGATGACCATTAATTCCTTGGCTGAAAGTGAGGAAAAGATGCAACTGCAGCTTAAAATAACGTTGCTAAAGGAGACCCAGGTGTTCGAGGACCAGGGAGGGGAGATTAGACAGGTTTTGTTCTCAGTAATGGAACAATGAACATAGAATGCAGGACAGAATTAGTGCACCATCCAACTGGATGCTCAGGCTTCAAGTGACGCCTCAAAGGGAGATGCTTGTAGCATATATGGTGTATTCCTTCTTTCCCCTATACAACAGGAATTGGGTGATATCAAGAACAAACTAATCCCCAATAAACAGCTGGCAGAATGGAAGGTGTCGACGTCATGCTTTCCATCGTGAACTCAGGAGGTTGGACAGTGTCTGGGACACGTCTCACCCATGCCATGTTAAACTTAAGGGTCTGGGAGGGATCATTCCTGCCCTGACAATACAAGCGACCCATGGATCCATAAAAGTATGGCCAGTAGAATCAGTTCGGAAACTGGAGGAGAAATTGCATCATGAATATCATCCCTTCCCACCGTACCTGGAGCAAATAAATGAATGAAGGACAGCGGCAGACATGGCAGGATGTTCTTTAATCAAAGGATGTGTCGATATCACCTGGGAGAAGTTAATGAAATACTATGGGGGTTTTGTTTGGAATAAAGAAACACCAAATTGCACCATGTCTGGAACAAGCTGGCACCAGAGATAAGCTAATGCTAGTTGTGTCACACAGGGGCGATATTGTGTCACTACGCCCCTCAACTGCCCAGTCGCCCACTCCTCTTTCTGCTTTGAACCGACCCAGGTCACCAAGATAGATCATGAGATCCTGATACCAGTGACCAAGCATGATGTTACTAACACCACAGTGCACGGTGATATGCTCTCAGACACTGACAAAATATTGATTGGATTTGGATATCCGCTGGACGCCCCACCACCATCCCACACACGACACTAAAACTAAAAGAGATTATAGAACGAAGTGATATCTCAGTAAAACACCTGCATCAACTACACCAGGAAAATGAAAACCTGCTAACAGAGAGAGAGGAGGTGGGAAGGAAATCACGTTGGGAGCAGGTCAATAACATCTCGATACACCCGTTGGTCAGAATTATTTCACAACTGTTAGTTATTTTCCAATGCCGTCCACTGGACCCGGTCATCATCCTTTACATATTGCTTAGACAAAGCCTTACACAATTGAAGAGGAAAAACAAGAAGCCGGGTCAACAGAGAGCTCTCCCAAGCCTGGAGTGCGGGGGAACTCAGGAATAATTATCAACCAATCAAATAAGACCAAAGGAACCGTTGGAGCCGTGCGGACATGTTCGCAGTGCTGACATCAATGTAACAGTAATCGACTGCAAACTCCAAGCAGATCAACGGTAAAGACAGAAAGAAAGTTAATTGGCTCAGAGTGATTGCTGAAATTCTGGGTCTAAAGGTGGGAAATGTTTGAATGATTTAAGATGATTTATGTTAGAATGCTTTAAGGTGATTCACTGGTCCAACTATTCCAGCACCCTTTCACTTAGGTTTGCATTATTATATCAACATGGGAGATCGAAGCAGATTCAATGGTGACTTTCAAAAGTGAATTGGAAAAATACTTGATGGGGAAAAATTTGCAGGGCTCTCTGGAAGTGCAGGGTAGTGACTCTAATTGAACAGATCTTTCACAAATCGGGCACAGATCTGATGGGCCGAATAGCCTCCTTCAGCTCTGTGTCACTCTAGGATGCTCAATCCTCTGCCTCGGTGCGGTTTATTTAGTCCTGTGGGATACAAATAGTAATGTTCTTGAGCAGGTGACTTCAGATAAAGACATTTAGCAAACGATTGGGAAAATCAATGGACTGTGGAACATTTAATGGATCTTGAAACTCACGGGTTGGCAGACCTGCTTAATTATTACAATCCGACATCATGATGGGCTGCTCGGAACAACAGGAGGTCAACAACTTTTATGAAGACACGGACAGGGGTTGAACCCGCACTTTTCGCTTCACAGGACTGGCGCATTACCGCTTGATAACACAGCTTCATATCCAAAGCACTGATGTTACTTTTTCTACAGTGAAATACTGCGGATGCTGGAAATCTGAAAAGCAAACTGAAATTGCTGTACACACTCAGCAGGTCAGGCAGCATTAGTGGACAGAGAAACAGAGTTAATGTTTCAGGTCGATAACATTTCATCCGAACTGGGAAAAGTTTGAGATGTGAGCAGGGAAAGGGGGCGGGGAGGAAAGAACAAAATGAAAGGCCTCTGAGAGGGTGGAAGGCAGGAGTGATTACATGACAAAAGGGAAAGGGGATGGGAATGAGCCACGTAAAGAAAAAATATGCGCCTAGATGAAGTGTAAAAGGGAAAAGCAGAATCATTACCAAAAGCGACTGTCCAAAAAAAATGGGAGCAGTGTTTAGAATGTGAAATTACTGAGCTCAGTGTTGAGTCCGGAAGGCTGTAAAGTGCCTATTCGAAAGATGAGGTGCTGTTACTCGAGCTTCCATTGAGGTTCATTAGAACAGTGTCGGAAGCCGAGGAGAGAGAGGTCAGAGTGAGAGTTGGGCGGGGAATTAAAATGACCAGCGAAGAGAAGCTCAGGTTCATGCTTGCAGACTGAATTGAGGAGTTCCGCAAAGTGATCACCTAATCTATGTGTGGTCTCCCCAACGGAGTGGAGTCTGCGGCGAATATAGTTTACTAAATTGCAAAAAGTGCAGGTAAATCGTGGTTTCACCTGGAAGGTGTGTTTGGGTCCCTGGACAATGAGAAGGGAAGAGGTAAAATGGCCGGTTTTGCATCTCCTGCGCTTGCACAGGCAGGTGCTGTGGGAAGGGAAAGGGGTGGTGGGTGAGAGATGAGTGGACCAGAGTGTCGCAGAGGGAATGGTCTCTTCCGAATGCTGAAGGGGGATCATGGGAAAGATGTGTTTGGTGGTGGGATCACGCTGGAGGTGGTGGAAATGGCGGAGGATGATCCGTTGAATGTGGAGGCTGGTGGGGTGAAAGGTACGCACAAGGGGACCCCTATCGTGCTTCTGGGAGGGAGGGGAATGGGTGAGAGCCGAAGTGAGGGAAATAGAACGGGCACGGTCGAGGGTCCTGTCCACCGTGGTGGAGGCGATTCCTCGGTTGAGGGAAAAGTAAAACATATCGGAAGGTGGCATCATCAGAAGAGAAACAGAATAAGAAATAAGAATCAAGGTGGGAGGAAGTGTCGTCAAGTTAGCTGTGGAAGCAGCTGGGCTTATTTGGTTGATGTGAGTGGTTTCAAAGGAGAAGTAGTTCAATGTATGTTCAATACAAGTTCAGCCAGGTGGAGGAGGGTTCTAGTGACAGGGATTGTGTTGGTCTCCATTCAGGGAAGAAGCCATCCTGCTGGAGGTGTAGAGGGAATAGATGCCCATAGTGAAAAGCAGGAAACTGGAGAGTAACTGATGTTATATTTTTCCACAGCAGCACTCAATTCAATGGCATTATCAATGGATTTGTATTTTGATGTGAAAGGAATTTGTTGAATTGTGTACAACTGTGCATTGCTGTTTATATCACCAGCATGGCCGAATGGTTGAAGGAATCGAGTTATAAATCCTGGGTGTTTGACGTGCATTTTAACATTTTTACTTAAAAGGTGTTTGGTGTTGAGGGGAGGGTTACATGTTCTGTGGGCTAAAAGCCGAGGGATTTCTTGCCTAGTTACGAACGTTCAGCTCAATGCGTTCTTTGCCCAGCTGCTGTGCTTTAGCAGTTCAGCTTTTCACCGTCCGCAGTTTTAGAAAAACTCTTTATCCTCTCACACTTTCAGTTTATTTTAATATGTAGTTTGCTCTAACCTGAAAACTAAATTTCGAGTCTGCAAGGAATTTGTCGAATTTTCAAGCACTGCATAGAGAAACTCGTATCACCAGGATGGCCGAGTGGTTAAGGCGTTGGACTTAAGATCCGAATGGGCGTTTGTCCGCGTGGGTTCGAGCCCCACTCCTGGTAGATGCTCAGGCAATGGAATTGAACATAAAAAGTAATAATATTTTTGGTTTGAAAACGCTTATGATCTCTGCAAGGGATTGTGCCATATTTATAATTCACCCTTCAAGACAGCGTTTCTTCATTTACAATTGGTGTTCTGAACATGGGAACAGGAGGCCATTCAGCACCTTGAGCCTGTTCACCATTCACTGAATTCCTGTCTGAGCTGTGCCTTAACTCCTTCCATCAGCGTTGGCTCCAAATCATTTTAACGCATGTCTAGCAAAAACCTACCCATCTCAGATTTAAATTATTAGTTGAGCTGGCATATACTGCTATTTTGTGAGAGAGAGTTCGACACTGCTACCAATCTTCGCGTGAAGAAATGTTTGCTAACTTCTCTCCTGAATGGCCTTGAAGTAACCAAATTACTATTATACTTTAGTTTTGTAGGTCAGGGTATGTATAATGTAGCACCAATGTACAAGGTGGAGATAATGAGTTCATCCATACCCTGAGTTAAATGATATATGGGCCTGTATACTGCATTTACCCAGCTAAGCTTTAAAAACATGGTTAAATGACTTCGAATGCTGAGCAATTAAATTGCAGAGCAACTCGTGGGAAGATTAGGGAGGATGTCTGTTCGGCCAGGTGAGACAACACATACGAGATAACACACCTAAGAATTCGTTTGTTATAAACTCACAACAGGGTTCCATTACATCAAAGTATGGTGGGACTAATCAGAATGTGCTTGCTTTGCAGAAGTAACCCGAGAGAAGGTCAGAATCTGTGCTTTGCAGAAATTGAACGAGGACTGTTATCTTAAGAAAACATGTAACGAGCAAACCACCTGACCAGAGACAAACGGACGGTTGTAAAGCAATAGATTAAAATGAGGCCACAGTCACCGATAATAGGCCTGTGCATTTATAGGTGGCAGGAAGGATTAAATGTCACGGTTTATAATTGCCATTTAGCAATAAATGTGTATATGCTGATAAGCTTTGCACCCGCCCCTAGGGCAGGGGTTTGATTTTTGTACAATTGTGAACGTTGCTGAGATATCGGTGGAATCGGATTTAGACAGCGATCTGAAAGGTTCTCCACAGGCCTGTGAGTAAAGACCGTTTTGAACCATAACTCTGAGTCTGTCATCTTTTCCGGGGATGGTGTTAGCGTCGAACTTGCATATCACTTGGTCCACAAAACACCTACAACAGGCCTGCCTCTGATTTTATGATTATGTCCTCTTGTCCGAGACTCCTGAAACAACGGCAAAAAAGGTTTCTCTCTATCTACCTTATCAACTTGTTTCTAAATCTTAAAAACGTCAATCAAATCCCCACAACCTTCTATATTGCAGGAAGTACAAGCCCAGGTTATGTAATCTCTGCTCATATTTTAACCCTTGGAGCGCTGGTAACGATCTGGTGAATGTGCACTTCACTTCATCCAAGGTCAATCTATCCTTTTTAACAGGCGATGCCCAGAACTGTACACAGAAATCCAGATGCGGTCTAACCAGATCTCTGTATAGCTGTAGAATAACTTCCTCTCCTTTATATTCTAGCCCCTCGTTATAAAGCTTAACATGCTATGAGATTTTTATAATTATTTCTGTACCTGACTGCTACATTTTAGTGGTCTGTGTACATGAACCCGAAATCCCTTTGGAACTCCACTGTTCCAAACTGTACACCATGTAATTAATTCTCTGATCTACTTTTTTGGTCTAAAATGAAAGACGACATACTTACCTGCTTTGAAATCCACCAGCCACTGTTTCGCCCATTCACTTAATCTATCAATATATCTTTGTTATTATATGCTGCTGCCTACACGACTTACCATACCACCAACCTTTGCATCATCGGCAAACGTGGATATATGGCTCTCTATTGTGTTTTCTAAGTCATTAATGACTATAGAAGGAACCATTTATTTAATATCAACATTTATAAACGGGCCATGATGCGACACCCTGGCAGGGTCTGTGGGGAGAGGAAGGTAGGGTTAAGGTTTCAGCTAGATGACCATCTTCACCTATAAATAAACATCACGCAAGTGTCAGTAGTTTTTAAATAGTAAAAAAGAGAACTTGCACTCCTATAGCAACTTTCACGACTTTGGGACGTCCAAATTGCTCACCAATGCTCAGTTTGAGTCCCCACAGGACCACTAGAGTCCAGACCTCATTACAGCCTTGATCCTAACATGGACAAAGGAGCTGACTTCTAGGGTGAGATGCTCTTAGCATCAAAACAGCTTTAGACCAAGTTTTTTTTTATCAAGGAGCCCGAGTAAAATTGAAGACAATGGAATCTGTGGGGGGACAGGCGGGGGATGGGGGGAACCGCCACTGCTGGAGACATACCTAGCATAAAGAAAGATGCTTGTGGTTGTTGGAGGCCAATCATATCAGCACCGGGCCACCACTGCAGGAGTTAATCTTCACCTGCTTCATCAATGACCTTCCCTCTATCAGAAGATCAGAAGTGTGGAAATTCAGCCATGATTGCACAGTGTTCAGTTCCATTCTCATCTCATCAGATAATGAAGCAATCCTGGACTGCATGCAGGAGCAGTTGGACAACATTCAGGCTTGGGCTGATATGTGGAAAGTAAAAATCGCCCTACACAAGTGCAGATTATGGCACATCAAGTGCATATCCACGTACATTTCAAATATGGTGAGTGTTTCTGCCTCTACCACCATTTCATGTCGTGAGTTCCAGACCACCATCACCCTTTGGGTGAACAAAGTTCTCCGGAACTCCCCTCTAATCCTTCTACCAACAACTTTAAATCTATGCATCCTTGTTATTGACCTCTCTGCTGACTGAAATAGGTGCTTCCTATCCACTCTAGCTCGGCCCCACATAATTTTATGTACCTCAATTAAGTCTCCCCTCCGCCGCCTCTGTTCCAAAGAAAATAACTCCAGCCTATCCAATCTTTCCACAAAGCCAAAATTCTCCATTCCTGGCAACACCCAGAGGACAGCAGAGGACACAGATTGAATGTAATTGGAAAAAGAATGAGATGGGAGGTGAGGAGATTTTTTTTTACATTGCGAGTTATTATAATCTGTAATGCTCTGCCTGAAATGGTGGTGGAAGCAGATTCAATAGTAACTTTCAAAAGGGAATTGGATAAATACTTGAATTGGAAAATGTTGCAGGTGTATGTGGAAAGAGCTGGGAATAATTGGACTGCTCTTTCAAGAGCACGACGGGGCAAATGGCCTCCTTCTGTGATGTATGATTCTCTGATTCTCTGAAAGGATTCATGTAAATGAGGCTGTTGTTTGCTGGCTCCACTATCTCATTTTATTACTGTATACAAATGCCAGTTCTGTTTCAATCTCATTCAAATGAATCGGGGTTCGGTACTAATGAAGCTCAAGTCAAAATCTGAAGTATGGCATGTTGACCAAGTGATAAGGCGTCGGTTACATGAACCAACAGTGATGGGTTCGACCCCCCTCTACGCCTGGGAAGATTTGATCACATTTAATTTGACATTTTTAAGGTTTCTCCTTTTTGTCTCTTTTAAAACCATTCATAATTTTGAACATTTCAAACAACTCTCCTCTTGACATTCTCTGCTCTAAGGAGAAGAATTCCAGCTTCTCCAGTCTCTGCATAAATGAGGTCCCCCATCCTTGGTACCATTCCAGTGAATCTATTCTGCACTCTCTAGAAAGTCTTGACATCTTTCCTAAAGTGCCCGGAATTGAACGCAATACTCCAGCTGAGGCCTCAGCGGTGCTTTATAAATATTTCACGTAATTTCCTTGCTTTTATGCTATATTCATCTATTAATAAAAGAAAGGATCCCAAATCGCTTTTCACAGCTTTCTCAACTTGTCCTGCCACCTTAAAAGACTTGTTTGCGCACAGCCCATGTGTTCCTGTTTCTGCACCCTCTTTCAAATTGTAACATTTAGAGCTGGTTAATAAATTGCAGGGGAGGGCATTCTGAGCGGTTTGGGACCAGTGATCTACAGAGGGAGCCGATTAAAGGAAATAATCGGCCCCATTAAAGTTGGAACATTTAGTTTATTTTGCCGCTCCTCATTCCTCCGGCCAAAATATTTCACCTTGCATTTCTCTGCGTTAACTTTCATCTGCCATGTGTCTGCCCATTTCACCAGTCTCTTTCTGTTCATATTCCCCCTTTGTAGCTCTTACTATCTGTTGCGTGCCCCTTTGCTGTTTTTTGTAACTTTCCCATTCAACAGGATCTGTGCAATGTTTTGCATTTGTGTTTGCTTTTTCTTTTCTTTCAATGCGGTCTGTTAACTCTTTAGCCGTCCATGTCTGTATTTTGGCCAGTAGAGTTCTTGCCCCTCAAATGTATAAACTGATTCTGTTTCATAGCAAATTATTTTAGAACACCTCCCACTGATCTTCTGTCCTTTTACCTATGAAAAGGTTTGCCCAGTTTCCTGCGGACAGGCTTTGTCTTGTTGAAGTCGGCCTTAGCGAAATCTAGAACCTTTGTAGCTGTTTCGCATGTCTCCCTTCCAAACATTGCGTTGAACTCAATCATGTTATGATCACTATTAAATACATTTTCACGTACGCTATGTCTGATGAATAAATCTAGCTTGTTACACATTACTAAATCTAATATGGCATGCCCCCTCGTTGGTTCTAGGACATATTGTTGTAGAAAACTATCCAGGACACACTCAATAGTTAACTACCTTTCTGATAGGTGCTAGTCTGCTTATCACAATCTATATGAAAGTTAATATCCCCCATTAGTACCACTCTGCCTTTACGACGCCCCTGTCTATCCGCTGCATTTATACTTCAGACCTGCGACCAGGGAGCCTACACACAAACCCCACTTTCTTAGTCCCTCAGTCTTTAATTCTTGCCTATTTCTTAATTCTACCCATAAATTCTCCACTGTCTGTTTACCTCTCGTTATATCCTCCTTTAACATTGAATTGATTTCATCCTGAATCACTAAGGTTACTCCTCCCCCTGCACCATTTCCCTATCTATCATGTAGGCCTCCAGCAGTACTTCCGCCCCTTTGTATTCCCGCCATCTTGAGATTAAGGCTAATATTCCATGAACCTTGCATTTTTTTGTACGTGTCCGGTAGTTTGAAGTAATTACTGTACGTGGACTTTTAAATCTCTCTGCTCCTCCTCAGTTCCTAACTTCTCACCATTTTGAAATTACTCTAATCCACCTTTCTTAGTTCGAAGGTGGATGATCCGCACATTGAACCCCATTAGCCACATTTTTGCCCATTCACTTAACCTATCAATGTTCCTTTGCAAATTTCTGCTCCCACCTACACTACTTACTGTGCCGCCTAACTTAGTGTCGTCAGCAAACTTGGATATACGATGGAAGTCATCGAACTGTGAAAGAAGGCTGGGAACGGGAATAGAACTGCGGGCTGACATGACAGGGCGTTGGTATTCGGAATGTACAAAATACAGTCTCCAATGCTCCGCTTATCTGCATCAGACTGAAAGTAATTTGTAATACATGCTCGATCCTTATTGGTCGCTGTAACCTGATGCTGTAGCTCGGTGAATTAGTGGTTCAGTCTGGAAAGGGTTGTGTCTCTGTTACACAATCAGTTAACATGGTCGGCCGTGAGCACAAAAAATAATGGTTCCACGAACGATCGGGTAATCTTTCCCTTATTGTCTCGCAGCTTCAGGTTTCACCGTGTGTTTTGACTGAAAGGAAATGTGCTGCAAACATTGCCAGCTGGGCAGGGCTGACATTCCCACCATTTACCCTGCGATCGGATAGCAGGCACATCAAAAATATATAAAAGCCTGAGATTGGCTTCACGGAAATCAGAATTCGTATTAGCAGCCAAGGCCACGAAAGGCCGGATGGGAGGCTGCACTGGTTGCAGGAGAGCTGGTTCGCTGTGACATGGATATTTCCAGTGAGCCAGACCAGACTCTCTTCATGTCTCCACAATGAAAGTCACACCGTTCATTTTGGAAAAGCAAAATGATACTTACATTCTGACTGGTTTCAATTGATATTTGAGAGATCAGTATAATATCCTGCAGGGTGGCCTCGGTTAATAACAACTGTTCGAAGCTATATTTCAGACACGGCAACAAATCCATCGTTTTGTTGCTGTTTTCCAGAACCCTGAAAGAGCGAGGCCGCGAAAGACAACTCTCTTCAATCACCAGCTGCTGGCAGAAAGCAACGAATGTGGCTTCAGACAGTCCATTACAGCCCATCTCTGGGGAACAAGATCCCACTGAAGCAGAGTTGTGCAGAGCTTTGCATCTCTTGCCTATAGGTGACGTCGTGGAGGTCGATAATATAGAATGAATGAATATTTCAACACAGAAGTGGGCATTCGGCCCATCGTGCCTGTGCTGGCTCTTTGAAAGTGCAAACCAATTAATCCCACTCCCCTGCAATTTCAGTATTCTTTTTAAAGTATTTATTCAATTACCTTTTGAAAGTTACTATTGAATCTGCTTCCACTACCCTTTCTGGCAGTGCATTACTGATCATAAAAATCACTGTGTATTAATGTTCCCTCATCTCTACACATAACAGAAGTCTTTCATCCCTTGTGCCATTCTAGTAAATGTCTACTGCAGACTCTCTGAGGCCTTGACATCCTTCCTCACTGTGGTGCCCAGAATTTGCCACAATACTCCAGCTTGTGCCTCAATGGTGTTTTATGAAATTTGAGCATAGATTCCTAGCTTTTGTACTTTATTTCCCTATTTATAAAATCAAGGATCCCGAATGCCGAATACTGTCCTGCTCAATATATACAACGTTGCCAACCCATCAGCAAACTTTGAAATTTGCTCCCGATACCCAGGTCCAGGTCATTTATATAACAAGAAAAGCGATGGTGATAATACCCACCGCTGTGGGACCCCACTGCAGCGAATGCAGCGCATTGCTGTCCATCCTTGGGAAGTACAATACAATATGGCCCAGCGAAGCCTCCTCATACACCGAGCACAGCGACAGTAATATCCATGGAGATTGAATCCAGGTCACTCGGCCTTCCAGCAACAGTTGGTGAGGACCGAATGAAATGAAACATTTTACTTGCCTCAGTGAGGAAATCACTGGATAATGTTGCAGGAATAAAAACAGAAAATGCTGGAAATACTCAGCAGGTCAGGCAGCATCTGTGAACGGAGAAACCGAGTTAACATTTCAACAGAAATGGAAAAAAAGTAGGAAATGGAACAGATTTTTAAGCAAGTGTAGGAGCTGGGAATGGGGGGAGGGAATGAAAGAACATAAGGGAATGTCTGTGTTAGGATAGGAGGCAGGAAAGGGTAAGAGGCATTAAGAGACATTAACCGATATTCAAGGCAAAATGCGATGGTAATGGGGCAGATTAAGAAACAAAAGATGGCTCTAGATGAAGTGCAAATGGCGCTGGCAGAAGGAAAGACAGCTGCCATGTTGGAGCAAAGAAAACAAAACACAAATAAACAAAAAAAAAGCGTGGAAAAAATATATATGATCAGGCCGAGGTTATGGTCTGAAATTGTTGAACTCTATGTTGAGTCCAGAAGGCTGTAAAGTGACTAATGGAAAGATGACGTGCTGTGCCTCGAACTTACGTTGAGCTTCAGTGGAACAATGTAAGAGGCCTAGGACAGTGAGGTCTAATTGGGATTGTAGCAGAGAATTAAAGCAACAGGCGACCAGAAGCTCCGGGTCACCCTTACAGACTGAAAGCAGGTGTTCCACAAAGCGGTCACCCAATCTGTGTTTCATCTCCCCAATGTACAGAAGACTGTTTCGTGAGCATCGAATGCACTATACTAAATTGCAAGAAGTACAAGTAAATCGCTGTTTCACCTGGAAGGGGTGTTTCGGGCCCTGGACAGTGGGAAGGTGGTGCTTTAAGGGCAGGTGTTCCATCTCCTGTGCTTGAACGGGAAGGTCCCAGGCGAAGGGGAAGGGGTGCTGGGGGCGATAGAGGAGTGGGTTAGGGTGTCTCGGAGGGAGCGGTCCCTTCGGAATCTTGAAAGGAGAGCTGATGGGAACATGTGTTTGGTGGTGGGATCAAGCTAGAGGTGGCAGAAATGGTGGAGGATGATCCGTTGAATGTGGAGGCAGGTGGGTTGAAAGGCGAAGAGAAGTGGAACCCTATGGTGGTTGTGGGAGGGAGGGGCAGAGGTGAGAGCAGAAGTGCGGGAGATAGAACGAACACGGTCAAGGGCCATGTCAACCACAGTAGAGGGAAATCCTCGGTTGAGGAAAAAGGAAGACATGTCGGAAGCACTGTTATGGAAGGTGGAATCGGCAGAGCAGATGCGGTGCAGATGGAGAAACTGGGAGAATGGAATCAAAATCAAATCAAATCAAATCAAATCAACTTGTATTGTCATTGTTAGTGCACAAGTGCAGTACAACGAAATGTAGGCATACGGCTCCCGAGAGTGTACAATTTGGATTAGGATACTTAAACATTTCAACATACATTTGTACATATATATTAGCATAAATATGACCATAATAAAGAGCCTCGGCAGATGTGCAGGCTTTCGTGTTTATTTGTGGAGTTCAGTAGGATGACAGCCCTGGGAAAGAAGCTGTTCCTAAATCTGGTCGTACGGGTGCGAATGCATCTGTAGCGTCTTCCAGATGGTAGGAGGGCGAACAGACTGTGGCTGGAGTCCTTACAGGAAGCGGGGTGGGAGGAAGTGTAGTCCAGGTAGCTGTGGGAGTCAGTGGGCTTGTAGTGAATGTTTGTCAATAACCTATCCCCAGAGATGGAGACGGAGAAGTCGAGGAAGGGAAGGGAAGAGTCGGAGATGGACCATGTGAAGGTGAGGGAAGGGTGGAAATTGGAAGCAAAGTGAATAACATTTTCTAGTTCAGGGCGAGAGCAGGAAACAGCACCAATACAGTCATCAATGTACTGGAAAAAGAGGTGAGGGAGGGTACCTGAGTAGGATTGGAACAGGAAGTTAGAATGGCCGAGCTGTTTCAGACGTTTAACATAGAAACGTAGAAACATAGAAGATAGGAGCAGGAGTAGGCCATTCGGCCCTTCGAGCCTGCTCCGCCATTCAATGAGATCATGGCTGATCATCCAAATTCCGTTCCCTGTCCCTGCCTTCTCCCCATAGCCTTAAGAAATATATCCAACTCTCTCTTGAATATATTTAATGAACTGGCCTCCACCGCCCTCTGTGGCAGAGAATTCCATAGGTTCACCACTCTCTGGGTGAAGAAATTCCTCCTCATTTCAGTCCTAAATGGCTTACCCCTTATCCTTAGACTACGACCACTGTTTCTGGACTCCCCAGCCACCATAAACATCCTTCCTGCATCTCGTCTGTCCAGGCCTGACAGAATTGTATAGGGTTCCATGAGATCCCCTCTCAATCTTCTAAGCTCCAGTGAGTATAAGCCCAATCGACACAATCTCTCCTCATACGTCATTCCTGCCATCCCAGGTATCAGCCTGGTGAATCTTCGCTGCACTCCTTCCATGGTAAGAACGTCCTTCCTCAGGTAAGGCGACCAAAACTGCACACAATACTCAAGGTGCGGTCTCACCAAGGCCCTGTACAACTGTAGCAAGACATCTTTGTTCCTGTACTCGAACCCTCTTGCTACGAAGGCCAACACATCATTTGCCTTCTTAACTGCCTGCGGACAACCGTTGCAGTCCGTGTGGTGAAGGCACTCCCACAGTGTTGTTAGGGAGGATGTTCCAGGATTTTGACCCAGCGACAATGAAGGATTGGTGCTACATTTCCAACTGAGGATGGTGTGTGTCTTGGAGGGGAACTTGAAAGTGATGGTGTTCCCATGCTGTTGCTGTCCTTGTCCTTCTAGGTGGGAGAGTTCACGGGTTTGAGGGGTGCTGCCGAAAAAGCCTTGGTGAGTTGCTGCAGTGAATCATGCAGATGGTACACACTGCAGCCACGGTACACCGGTGGTGGAGCGAGTGAATGTATAAGGTGGTAAATGGGGTGCCAATCAACCGGGCTGCTTTGTACTGTTGTCGAGCTTCTTCATTGTTGTTGGAGCTGCACTCATCCAGGCAAGTGGAGAGTATACCCTCACACACATGACTTGTGCCTTGTAGATGGTAGAAAGGCTTTAGGGAGTGAGGATGTGCGACACTCGCCACAGAATACCCAGACTCTGACCTGCTCTTGTAGCCACAATGTTCAGCGGTTCCCAGACACGGCTCAGGCCGGGGACAGCAGCGGCTGGATTAGAGAGCGGGGATCCTGCGCTGTTGTTGAGGTGGTCTGGCTGCTGCTGCCTCCGCCTCTCGCACTCCGAGAGGCCGAGCGGCGGTCCACACCGATCTCCCTTCTCTGGACCCGTTGTCTCTTGCAAACTGTGGACCTAGTGGCGGAACGACCGCGTATCTGCATTTGCAGTAAAATGCTGTTTGTTTGAATCACTGCGGGATCACTGAGCTTTCACAGTGTTTGGTCCTCAGTTTATATCAGAGAAGCGTTTGAATTATTTAATGTCCAGTTTTGGGGCAATCATTATTTTCAGAATTAAATGCACTTTTTCTGTTACTTTTGATTAAACTCTCAGTTTTTCTGTTCGAGAGTATTTTTTAAATTTTATATCGGAACAATGTTTAAAGGATGTGATGCGCTCACTTATTGTATAATAACACTCTTTCCCACTTGATGGAGTTTACTGATGCGGTAACAGAGAGGGTTGATGAGGGCAATGCGGTTGACGTGGTGTACATGAACTTCCAAAAGGCGTTTGACTATGTGTCACATAATAGGCTTGCCAACAAAGTTAAAGCCCATGGAATAATGGGACAGTGGCAGCTTGAATACGAAATTGGCTAAGTGCAGGAAACAGAGAGTTGAGGTGAACTGTTGTTTATCGGACTTGAGGAAGGTATACAGTGGTGTTCCCCTGGGGTCGGTTCTAGGACCACTGCTTTTCTTGATATATATTAATGACTTGGGCGTGGGTGTTCAGGTCACAATTTCAAAGGTTGCAGCTGATGCAAAACATGGAAGTATAGTGAACAGTGAGGAGGGTAGTGATAGAGTTCAAGAGGTCATAGACAGGCTGAGGGAATAGGCGGACACGTGGCAGGTGAAATTTAACATTGAAAATTGCGATTGATACATTTTGGTAGAAATAATGAGGAGAGGAAATGTAAACTAAAGGGTACAATCCTAAAGGGAGTGCATGAACAGAGAGACCAGTGGGTGTATGTGCACAAATCGTTGAAGGTGGCAGGGCAGGTGGAGAAAGCAGTTGAAAAAAACTTACAGGATCCCGGGCTTCCTAAATAGAGGTATAGTGTACAAAAGCGTGGAAATTATGAGGCTTGATGGATAAAACACTGGTTCTGCGCCAACTGGAGTATTGTGTCCAATTGTGGGCACCACAATTTAGGAAGGATGTGAAGGCCTTAGTAATGGTACAGAAAAAGATTTACAAGAATGATTCCAGGGATGGAGGGACATCAGTTACGTGGATAGTCTGGCGAAGCTAAGGTTGCTCTCTTTGGAGCAGAGAAGATTGAGTGGAGATTTGATAAAGGTGTTCAACATCATGAAGATCTGGGCAGAGTAGATAGAGAGAAACTGTTCCCATTGCCAGAAATGTCGAGAACCAGAGGGCACATAAGATTGGCAAAAGAACCAAGGGCGACATAAGAACAAACTTTTTTTAGGCAGCGAGTAGTTAGGATGTGGAATGCACTGCCTGAAAAGGTGGTGGAGGCAGATTCCATCACAGCTTTCAAAAGGGATTGGATAAGTAACTGAAGGAAAAAAATGCAGGGCTACCAGGAAAGGGCGGGAGCGTGGGAGTAGCTGAAGTGCTCTTGCTGAGAGCCGGCACGGGCTCGATGTGCCGAATGGCCTTCTTCCACGCTGTAACCATTCCAGTCTATGATTCTGTGAAAGGCGCTATACATATTCAAGTTGTTGTTGTATTACGGTTTGTTATAATATTCGTAACATGCAAAATCCAAACTTTACAAAATTAAATCCACACAAAATGCCACGGGGAAATTATTTTGAATAACATCCATTGCACCTTGCAACACATCTTTACATTTATGTGTCTTTCCTCCGTTCGCTGATAAACGTTTATCTTGCGGCCTGTTCTCGTTAATGGTCACAAGCAGGAACAGATAGACACAGCGTGTCTGACCGCCCCGAGATGTGCCAAAGGCATCACAGAGTCATAACGGCACAGCAGGAGGCCAATCGGCTCATAGATTTGGTGCCGGCTCTCTGTAGAGCAATCCAGTCCATCCCATTCTCCCACTCTATCCCCGTAGCCTGCAAGTTAATTTCCCTCAAGTGCCTATCCAGTCTCCCCTTGAAAACATTGAGCATCTCTGCTTCCACCACTTGTGCCGGCAGTGAATTCCAGGTCATCACCACTCGCTGCACAAAAAAGTTTTCCGCTTCTACTGATATTTTGTCAGCTTCCACCTGCTTAGTAAACACCAATACAAAGTACTCATTGAGTATTCTAGCCTTGCCCTGCGCCTCTAAGCATACATCACCTTCTATTTCCCTAACAGGCCCCACCCCTCCTCTTACTACCGGCATACTGTGTACATGCCGGTAGAAGATTTTTGAGTTCCCTTTTATGTTAACCGCCATTCTACTCTCATGTTCTCTTTGCCAATCTTATTTCCATCTTCAGTTCCCCTCTCAACTTATTGTATTTGTTCTGGCTCTCCGTTGCAGAATTCACCTGTCATACATCATAAACCCTCTTTTCTGTTTCATCATCTTCTCTATCTCCCTCTTCATCCAAGGGGCCCTTGCTTCGGTTCCCTTACCCTTCCCTCTTGTTGGAATGTATCTAGCTTGTACTTGGAAAATTTCCTCCTTAAAGATCACCCATTGTTCCATTACAGATTTTCCTGTCTGTCTTTGGTTCCATTTTATCCTGGCTGGATCCTTTCGCATCCCATTGAAGTTAACCCAATTCCACTTTAGAAAATCCACTCTAGATTGTTCCTTGCTCCTCTCCATTGCTAATCTAGATCTTATGATCCGATGATCATTCATATCCAAGTGTTCTCCCACAGACACTTAGTCGACCTGCTCCATTTCATTCCCCAGCACCAGATCCAGAAATACTTCCCTCCTAATTGAGCCAAGAATATATTGGTCAAGGAAATTCTCCTGAACACGTTTCAAAAATTCCTCCCCCTCCTTTCCCTTTACCCTAGCATTATCCCAATCGGTATTTGGGTAATTAAAGCCCCCCAATATCACCACTTTATAGCTCTATAGCATCAGTTTAGGACAAATGCATCAAATCAAATGTTCACCCGTCACAGAGACAAATAAAAACAGAGGAAAGGGTAGAAGGAGATAGGGAAACAAATCTAAATACAGAAAATATAAATATTTCCTATCCTTGATTTCTCTCTATTACAAACCAATACTCCAGTGGCGGATAAATAACTTCAGTGTACATTGCTCAGTTCGAGAATCGGAACAAAGAAAAAGACACAAAATAACTAAAAGTGGCCGAAACCAGGGACCTCAGGGTCTTCAGTCGAACGCTCTCCCAATTGAGCTATTCTGGCCCCTCGTTAATAAAGCTTTGTGTCAATCTTTCAGAAGAAAATCTAACCCCGGGTGGACGCCGCTCATTCCTCACTCCGGGGGAATGGGACCCGGCCAGATCTCGGAGCTCAGGTAATGTTAATGATCTGCTGAAGCATTTATAAACACAGAAAGCTGACACACCAGGGGAGACCTCACCGTGTTGGACACGGAGTGGAATACACTGAAGATTCTTTTGTTACATTTACAGAGCACACTAACCCCGAGCTGCAGGGGAAATTATATGAAGTTCAATGTTCAGCAGCGAGATGCTGGAGAGATAAGAGTCCCGAATCGGGGAGAAATTTTCTGATACCGCTGCTGAATTTCATTTATGTCAAACACTCCCTGAAATCACTGCAGGAATTCAGAGCTGGGGACCGCCTGTGAAATCAGCCTAATAAATAAAATAATACACTCGCCCAACGTGGGGCTCGGACCCACGACCCTGAGATTAAGACTCTCATGCACTACCGACTGAGCAAGCCGGGCCCACACACTATTTCACATTCTCTGCCTGTTATTGCAGAGCGGCAGCTGTTGGCTCCGCCCCAGGGGCCCGTCTTGATCTACAAACCATGAACCAGCTTCCTCTCAATTCCCAGGTTTATCAGTAAACTGACCCACACAAGCCCGAGAGAGCGATGGATTCCTCTCACTGATCGACAATAAAACTCAGATTTTCTGCTCTTTTCACCTTCCAAACATTCACATCCATTTTGCTCAGTGTTTATTTCGCTTTCCTTTTTATTCTGTTTCTGCTTTTCTTTGTAAACATTTACATTGTAATTATTTATGAGATGGAAGAAATGAACAGAAGAGATTTACTGGAATGGTTCCAGGAATGAGGGACTTCAGTTATGTGGAGAGACTGGAGAAGCTGGGGTTGTTTAGAGCAGAGACGGCTACGAGGAGATTTGACAGAGGTGTTCAAAATCATGAACGATTTTGAAATCGTAAATAAGGAGAAACTGTTTCCAGTGGCAGAAGGGTCGGTAACCAGAAACCACAAATTGAATCTAATTGGTAATAGAACCAGAGGCGACATAACGGACCATTGCTTCATACGGCGAGTTGTTGTGGTCTGGAATGCACTGCCTGAAAGGATGGTGGAAGCAGGTTCAATAATAACTTTCAAAAGGAAATTTGATTAATACTGGAAGGGAAATATTTACATGGCAATAGAAAAATATCAGGGTATTGGAACTAATGGAGAGTTCCAACAAAGTGGCAGCACAGGCGCGATGGAAAGTCCCAGGCTTCATTTCTGCCTGCACTGAGATCGATTATCTCACCCAGTGTGCTGCCGAGCTCCACAGAATGTAGGAAGGGCCGATGTTCCTACACTGGCCTGTGCTTCATCAGCTGATCTCACCCGGCATCATATTGAGCCGCACAAAGCAGGGTGGGCCCAGGATTCATCACCGGCCTGTGGTGTGTTAGATCATCTCATGATGTGTGCTACTGAGCCATCCAATTCAGTAAACTCTCTGTATACATCCCCGGTTTGTGCTGAGTTAGCATATATCACCCGCTGTGGTACCGAGCCCCATACAGACCAGGATAGGCCCAGGATCATTCCACGGCTTGTGGTGTGTTCGCTGATCTTATTTGGTGAGTTACTGAGCCTAAAGAACAGGAAAGATCCAGGCTTCATCTCTGGTCTAAGCTGAATTATCTGACCTCATCTGCTGTCTGGGCCTGTGTTGGGCATATCTGGGTCCTTGTAGCAACTGTCCGAGTAGTAGGTCATGGTCTGCGCAGGAGTTGTTCAGGTCTTTGTAGAAGCTACCTGGGCCTGTGTAAGATATTACTGGGTTTGTGCTGGAGCTACCTGGGTCTGTGTAACAGCTGTATGTGTCAGGGTAGGAGCTGTCTGGGCCTGTATGTTATATTTGAGTCTGTGTAAGAGCGGTTTGTTTCAGGGTGGGAGCTGTCTGGGTCTCTACGTTATATCTGGGTCAGTGTAAGTGCTGTCTGTGCCGGAGTAGGAGCTGTCAGGTTCTGTATATTATATCTGGGTCTGTGTAAGAGCTGTCTGTGTCAGGGCAGGAGCTGTCTGGTCTGTATGTTATATCTGGGCCTCTGTAAGTGATGTCTGTGTCAGGGTAGGAGCTGTCTGGGTCTGTATGTTATATCTGGGTCTATGTAAGAGCTGTCTGTGTCAGGGAAGGAGCTGTCTGGTCTGTATGTTATATCTAGGTCTGTGTAAGCGCTGTCTGTGTCAGGGTAGGAGCTGTCTGTGACTGTGCGTTATATCTGAGTCTGTGTACGAGCTGTCTCTGTCAGGGGAGGAGCTGTCTGGCTCTGTATCTTTTATCTGAATCAGTGTAATTTCTTTCTAGGTTTGTGTAGAAACAACCAGGGCATATGAAGAAGCTGGTGAAAGGCAGTCAACCAGCAACATTAACTGTTTCTCTCTCCACAGATGCTGCAAGACCTGCTCAGTATATCCAGCATTTACTGCTTTTATTTCAGATTTCCAGCATCAGCAGCATTTTGCTTTGGTTTCTATGAAGAAGATGTCTGGGTCTGTGTAGGAATGTCTGGGTCTGTGCAGGAGCTGTCTGGATTTTTGTATGAATGTCTGGGTCTGTGTAGAAGCTGTCTGCGTCTGTGTAGGAATATCTGGGCCCGTGTAGGAACATTCTGTGCCTTTCTTGGAACTGTCCGTTCCCTGTAGGAAATGTCCATGGCTGTATATGGGGCTCATGTATAGATGCTGGCTGTGTTATTGTAGGAATTGTCTGGGTCTATGTAGGAGCGAATGGATCAGTGCAGGATTTCTTGGATCTGTACAGATGCTCCCTGGATCGGGGTAGGAGCTATCTGTGTCTGCGTAGGAACGTCTGTGCCATTGATGGTGCACCCTCACGGGCACAGGCTTTCCTAGACGGACCCAGACAGCTCCTACCCTGACACAGGGAGCACCAGCAAAGGCACATACTTTCCTAGACGGACACAGGCAGCTCCTACCCTGACACATGAAGCACCACCACAGGCACAGACTTTCATACACGGACCCAGGCAGCGACTACCCTGACACATGAAGCACCACCACAGGCACAGACTTTCCTACACGGACCCAGGCAGCTCCTACCCTGACACATGAAGCACCACCACAGGCACAGACTTTCCTAAATGGAAAGATAGGAGCTGACTGGGTCTACATAGGAAAGTCTGTGCTTGTGATGGTGCTCTCTGTGTCAGGGTAGGAGCTGCCTGGGTCCGTCTAGGAAGAGGGTTAGTACAAATATTCCGGATCAAAGGCAATCTCTACCGCCTACACTTTCTATCAACGAGTTTTTTTCTGGAAGTTGAATGCGATATTCAACCAGTTCTGGATTTTCATCTCACTGAAGCAGATAAATGAACGAAAGACTTGAATTTATTGGGCGCCTTTTCCCACCACCGGACGTCCCAAGAAGTTTACAGCCAATGAAGTACTGTTGTACATCACTATTGTAATTTAGGAAACATGGTAGCCCATTTGCGCACAGCGAGCTCCCACAAACAGCAATGTGATAATGACCAGATCATCTGCTATTTTTTGTTATGTTGATTGAGGTTTAAAAATGGCCAGAATGATTGATGTCCCAGGTTTATTCAGTATACAGACAGTCATTAAGATAAATAATGATTGAGCCTGGGAAGGACACCGTTTTCACACCTACCCACAATGATCACAAGCTCCTTGAGGAAGGGCATTCAGCCCATTCTAATACAGCCCTCCAGAGCAACTGTAGTCTTCACCTCATTGCTTAATCCAGTTTCCTCCTAAATCATTCAGTGGTTTTCACCACCACCGCTCTGCCTGGAGTCCATTCTAAGTGTTGATCATTCTCCTGATATCAGCCCTAAAAAAGTTCCCTTTCACTTTTGAGGCTGTTTCTTCTTGTTATTTCTCCCACAATGTAATCTGGTATTCCACACGAGTTACTTTCTTGTAGATCTCTGCAATACCAAATCGCAGATGCCTCCGTTCTAGGCTGAAAATTTCGATTATTACTCCCAGCGAGTAGGGTTAAAATCTTTCCACCCGTGTATGTTTGTTCTACAGTATCCAGGTGTGTCTGGTACTGCTGCTGCCTCCTCTGGCCGCTGTGCAGTATTTTACAACCTTGTACTGCTGCTCCCTCCACGGGCCGGTGTGCAGCATTGCACCACCTGCTCCCTCTGCTGGCTGCTGCGCAGTATTGCTGTGTACGGTTGAACCTGGTACAACTTCGACCTCCTCTGCTTCTAGCTGTGCCAGAACTGGGCGAGGAGAATGGAGGGTGGAGTTGCTTCCTGAGAAGCGACCCTACAGAATAGGAGTGAAAGACGATTTCTTGATCCAGTCTGCTGACAGCTAATGTAGGGTAATGTTATCTGAGAAGGAAGAGAACAGAATTCACGACCTTAGAGCGCGAGTAGTCCTTTCAACCTTCTCCCTGCTCCGACATTACATTAGATCATGGCTGATCTGCACCACACCTACATATAACTAAATCCCCTTTCCTAACAACAACGCGTCGATCTCAGTCTTGGTAGCAACAATTGACCCTCAGCATCCACGGACTTATCGGGGAGAGAGTTCCCGATTCCTACAAACCTTTATGTGAAAAGGTGCTATCGGATTTGACTTTTGAATGGACTGGCTGTAGTTTTAAGTTTTTCCCCCTTGTACTTTTTTCCTCGTCAGAGGAAGTTGTTTAACTCTATCCACACTATTAAACCTTTTAATACTTAAAACACCATGATCTGATCACACATCAGTCTTCTAAATTCAAGAGAACAGAAGCCAAATTAATCATCATAATGGAATCCTGTACGCCTCGGTATTAATCTGGTAAATCTGCGCTGCACCATTCCGAGGCCAATATATGCTTCCTGCGTACGGTACCCAGAAGAGAACACAACCGACTTGACGGTTCCAATGGAGGCCTGGCCGGCCTTCTACGTTCTTTCCTTCGGAAAACTCAAGTAATTCTGCCTGCCCGTGTCCTTACTCACACCAAATCCCGTCCAGCCATCACCCCTGTGCTTACTGACCTGGATTGGCAGGGCAACAATTTCTGTGTGAATAACTGGGAGAATCGGACATTATAGGCTCGTGGGAGGCTATTGAAACCCGGAGCGAACCAGGACTTCTTCATTTTGAGTCTAACTTTAGAAAAAAAACATAATCGCTGAATGGCAGCTTATGATCAATTATGATTATGGAGCCTGACATTGCTGGGAAATAATGATGCATTAAAGGCGTGCGTCATTATTAATACATCAATGTGCCAGCAAGCACGAGGCGAGATGTGTTGCGCTGCACTATTAATTGATGGTTTTTCACTACAAATGGGAACATATTGCACGTGTCCGTGATTTGTACATCAGACCTCTCACATATCAATCAGTGAAACCCCATAGCGAGAATCACACCACCAAAACAACGAGCCGCTGGCACCGTAGTCGTTCAGCCATTATAGAATTTCTCTGCCATCAACACCCCATCAGCCGGCCTTTCAGACAGCTTGTGTCCATTTCATCTCGGTTTCTGTTCGGGTAAATTCCTCTCTGACCCATCTAGGTGAGCGGAATTAGCCCAGGAAATCACCCTGGCCCTGTATTCCTCGCAGTACCGAGCTGTTGTACGAGGTGAATCTGCCCCAGTCAGAAACAGGTCCAGCTCTCGCTTGAAGAAATTCAGCGAATCGGTGTCCACTGCCCGAGCCGGCAGATTGTTCCAGAGTTCCACTATTCTCTGGGAAAGGAACCACCTCCAGACATCTGATCAAGATCTGGCCTTATACAACTTAAAATTGTCACCCCTGGTCTTCCCTCAAATATTTAATTGGAACGAATTGTGAACTGGAACTAAAGCTACTCTTCATCATCTTATAAACATCGATCAGATCAACCCTCAGTCTAGGCTTCTGTAAAGTGTCGACACGCAACTCGTTCAGTCGATCTTGACAACTAAACTGCTTTATACTGGGAATTAGTCTAGTGGTTTTCCTCTGCACACTTTCCAAAAGAGGTTGGCCTTTACCTCAAGAGGGATGAAATACTAAAGAGGAGGATGATATTCACCAGTTTACAAAGTTCCAGGTGGCCCACATCTGGAGTATTGTGTTCAGTTCTGGGCACGGCATGCAGGAAGGATATATTGGCCTTGGAGTTGTGCAGCGCAGATTTCCCAGATTAACACCGAGACTTACAGCGTTAAATTATGAGGATTGATTGTATAAAGCTGCCTTTTGGTCACGTGAGTTTAAAAGATTGAGGGGTGATCGGATTGTGGTGTTTAACATGTTAAATGGATTAATAGGGTACATGGAAATCAACTATTTCCTCTGGTTGTGGAATCAAAGACAAGGGTCATAACCTCAAATATAGAGCCGGGCCATTTAGACATTAAATCCGAAAGCAACTTCTCTCTCAAAGGTTTTAGAAATCCAGAACTCCCTATCCGAAAAGGCTTTGGATGCTGGGGGTCAATTGTTGCTTCCAAGACTGAGATCTACACGGTGTTGCTGGGAAGGGTATCAAGTTATATGGAGGAAAAGAAGAAAAATGGAAGAGAACTGCAGATAGCCAATTTCTTATCCAAGCTGTCACCGACCCACCTATTCCACGGGCCTCAATTTTGTCAACTAGCCTTCTATATGGTACTTTGTCAATTGCCTTCTGTAAATCAATGTAGACAACATCCATTGTATTCCCTTCACCAATCCTCCCTGTTACTTCATCAAAAAATTCAATTAGATTACGCAAACACGATCTGCCCTTTACAAATCCGTGTTGGCTCTCCTTAATTAGCTTAAACCTCTCCATGTGCCCGTTAATTTTAGACTGGATTATTGTTTCTAAAGCTTTACCCGCCACTGATGTTAGAGTGACCGGCCTGTAGTTGTTAAGCTTGTCCTTAGACTTTTTCTTGAATAATGCTGCCACATTTGCCAATATCCAATCCTCTGGCACCTCCACCGCATCTAGGGAAGACTGTAAAATTATGGCAAGCACTTCCGCTATCTCCTCCCCCAATTCCCTTAGCAACCTGGCATGCAGGCCATCTGGACCAGGCGACTTATCCACTGTAAGAAGACCCAGCCTATCTAGTACATCCTGTTTATCAATTTTCACCCCTTCCATTGCTTGTACCTTTTCCACTTCTACAGATATTTTGTCAGCATCCACCTCCTTAGCAAACACAGATACAAATGACTCATTGAGTATTCTAGCCTTGCCCTGCGACTCTAAGCATATATCACCTTCATTGTCCCTAATAGGCCCCACCCTGCCTCTTACTACCCGCTTACTATTCACATTCTGGTAGAAGAATTTTGGGTTTCGCTTTTATGTTAACCGCCATTCTACTCTCATACTCTCTCTTTGCCAACCTTATTTTCATCTTCATTTCCCCTCTCAACTTATTGTATTTGGTCTGGTTCACCGTTGAAGAATTCACCTGACATTCATCATACACACTCTTTTTTTGTTTCATCATCTTCTCTATCTCCTTCGTCATCCAAGGAGCCCTTGCTTTGGTTCCCTTACCCTTCCCTCTTGTTGGAATGTATCTAGCATGTATTTGGAACATCTCCTCCTTAAAGTTCACCCATTGTTCCGTTACAGTTTTACTGTTATCCTTTGGTTCAATTTTAATCTGGCTGGATCCTTTCGCTTGCCATTGAAGTTTGCCCTATTCCAATTTAGAAGTTCCACTCTAGATTGTTCCTTGCTCCTCTCCATTGCTAATCTAAATCTTATGATACAATGATCATTCCTACACAATTGTTCTCCCACAGACACTTGGTCGACCTGGCATACCTCATTCTCCAGCATCAGATCCAACAAAGCCTCCTTCCTACTTGGGCCAAGAACATATTGGTCAAGGAAATTCTCCTGAACGCATTTCAGAACTCCCTCCTCCTCCTTTCCCTTTCCTCTGGCATTATTCCAATCGATATTTGGGTAATTAAAGTCCCCCAATATCACCACTCTATAGCTCTTGCATATCTCTGCGACTTCCCTGCAGATTTGCTCCTCTGCCTCCCTCTCACTATTTGGGGGCCTGTAGAATACCACCAATACCGTGATCACACCTATTTTGCTTTTCAACTCTAACCAAATGGATTCTGTCCCTGGTCCCTCAAGAACATCTTCCCTTTCCAACACTACAATGTCTTCCTTAATCAGCACTGTCACCCCATCTCCCATTTTTCCTTCCATATTATTTCTGAACACCTTGTCTCCTTGAATATTAAATGCCAAGTCCTTACCGTTTTTAAGCCACGTTTCGGTTGTTGCCGCAACATCATATTGCCACATGGCTAATTGTGCTTGTATTCACCAACCTTATTCACCACACTTTGTGCTTTTATGTACATGCATTCTAAACCAATTTTTAACTTTTTCGTAGTCTTGCTTAGTCTGCTCCTATCTAAAATTGTACTTCTTCCTCCTCTAGTACTACTTTCATCTCTAGGACTATCCAACACACTCAATTTTTATGCACCTTATTCCTCTTTCGTACTCCTATATTCTGGTGCCCATCCCCCTGCCAAGCTAGATTAAACACTCCCCAACAGCACTAGCAAACCACCCCACGTGAATATTGGTTCTGGCTCTCGAGGTGTAACCCGTTCAGCTTGTACAGATCCCACCTTCTCCAGAAATGGTCCCAATGCCTCAGGAATCTAATCCCCCTCCCTCCTGCACCATCTCTCCAGCCAGGCATATAGGACAAGAAATGGTGAAACTTCGTGGCCAATGTCTCTACTCAAATGCTTCTTCGCTGCCACAGTGAAATAACGCAACATTTTCAGTACAGTTGACTATTCTAGAGTGTATTATATCAGGATGCTGAGACAGACGACAATGCTGAGCTATTAATTCTGCAATATCTTATTTGATAATATAAGTCGTAGATTCAAAACTAGTTTTGTAAAGAGAGTCTAATATTGTTGACTTGAACTAGTCAGCAATGTCCGCACGGCAGTTGGATGCCTGTGTCCAGTTGGAAAGCTGTCTGAAAGAACATGCAGTCTGGCAGAGCTGGACGTCCAGCAGATTGACTTTTCTGCTGAGCAGACGATGAGCTTCCTTCTTGAAATATTTCGTCAGTCCATCTCAGAGGGGATTAAGCATCATTAATGTGGAATGTGACTGGGGCCGATTGTGTGACAGGAAGTGTAGGGGCAGTTTCCCATCCTTCAAGAACATTAATGATTCAGTTGCAGAATTTGATTGCACCACTCGCCACTCAGTCCAAGGATGAGCCAAACTGATCCCGTCGAGTTAAAGCGATTCTGCCAGTCAGTTAATTCAGGGGAATTTCAAGATCAATAAGAAATCAGATAATAATAATCGCATCACATAATGGATAAGGTGTTTAACTTTGATGTGTATTATAATGTTATCAGAAATTTGTAGTTTCCAGTCTTCCACGGTCGGTTTGCACATTGGCTTCCAACCTGGATCGGACCTGTTTTACATCTGACCATTTCTAACAATCACTGACATCATGTAATGGAAATATCTAAATTTATTTTGTGCACAGAAGCTGGCTGTACTTTTTCAACGCTGTGGATCCGGGTGTAATGGGCAGGACTTGCGGTGAAGAGGACTTACGTGCACATTGTTTCTGTTTGGATGTCATCTTTTTTTATCTCCGTTATTTCACTCCAGTCGAACGAACTGACGGAAGAAGGAAAAAGTGCTCTCTCTGATTCACGATCTCTGTCTTACCTTCATTCGAGAAGGTGAAGAATTCCAATGGTCCCTGTTAATTTAAACAAGATATGAACAATGCAGGGGCCAAGACCAGTGGTTTGGACGAGATTAGAATTGAAAGCTAATTTTATGTAAGATTCAGTCAAATGCTGGGAAGGTTTATCAGCATCAAACATTCAACACAATAAATAAGCACAATGGATTAGCATTCCATCGTCTTAACCTCTCGTCTCCCGTCTACATCAACTCAGCCATTCCATTTCCTGCTTTTTGCATCCAAACAGAAATACGCCACAGGGACGTCCCCTTTACTGCTTGTCCTGCCCGTGCACCTAGATCGACAATGCTGAAAATGTAGAATCATCTTCTGCATTCAAAATGCATTCCGATCTTCAGGAAGGCAGTAATGTCCCTGATCGAAAGATGAGGTGTGCACCCCTTTTAGTCAGACCAGGAAGGCTGGTCATGCCGGTTTGATTCCCGGCCAGTACAGAACCCTGTACGGTTTGAATTCAGCACCCATCGGACCCATTCACCAGTCAGCTTCTCACATCCTTTCAGCGCTAGAGAAAGCAGGACTGACTAATATTCAGGGAAGAGGGTGTTTCAAGAAGATTGACGCTGAATGTATGTTTATCCCAATTCAGGCGAGCTCATGGGTGCAGAAAGCAAAATGTAAAGTTTCTGCATTGGCCGGAATCGAACACGGGTCCAAGACGTCCAATGATACACCGAGCAGAATACACCTGGGAGACTTTAACTTTTCTCAGTTGGTTGGTTTTCAGTTGCTTCTGTGAAGCTCTATGATTTCGAAAGATATGGGCAAAATGACAAGAAATCTCATGTTTTTAATGGAAAGTAATTTTGTTTTCTGCAATGTCGATTGGCTGTAAGAAGCTGAGTTTTGACTAAAATTTAGCGGGGCTCGTCCGGGATTTGAACCCGGGATTTCTCGCAACATCAAAGCAAGAATCTGAGCAAACCCGATTTAAACAGACATAGAATGATCCATGACTGGCAGCAATCCTGATTACGATTAGCAACAACGTCAGACGCCTTATCCATCAGGCCAAGAAAATGTCTCGTGCAATCAGGTTATTTTGCTTCCAAAGGCCAGCCCTGCTTTCGAAATACTTGTCTGTCGAGCGGTCCCGCAGGTCTAAATGTATCGACTGGTTTCAACGCATCAATTCAGATTGCTGCGAATGGGACCTGTGCCGCCAGGGACAGCGGTGGTAGCAGAGCAACTTAACAGTGTAAATAGGTGAAAGTGAATGTTAGATTAAGGTAATGCCGCAGGAAAGTGACAAAGAAACGGAAGGAGGAAACTAAAGAAGGTCTATAGATTGTGGACGGAAGAAAAAGCTGGGAGAAGAGGCGGGTTTGAATTATGGAGCATCAAGCTCAGTCGTGTGAGAGCGCGGGGTTTGAAGGAGTAAATAGGTTCTCACCATCAATTAAAAAAATGCAGTTTGATGTAGTGAAGATTGATTTTTCGCTGCGTTCTATCAGCAGGCGCCACAGAAGACAGTATGTAGAAAGCGAGCTATACCGTGATTTGGATTATGAACCGAGTTTGCTATGACCACATTGCGGAGTACTAGACCATTATACGACCCTGGCGTCACACATCAACTGCTTCAGCGCTGCCCCAACCATAGCCAATTCACGAATGGTGCTGCTTAGAAAAGATAGATTTTTGGTGAAGATGCCAAAATCAGTACTGACAGAAATTTTGACAGCGGTGAAATTCGACCCACGTTCCACAGCGACTGGAGCCGTAATCCAGAATGGGAACTAGTGCAACCGCAGTTACATTTAAAAGGATTGCAGCCCTATCACAAGAGAAGAAACGACCCCCTGGAGATTCATTAGGACAAAAAAGCCTCATGGGAGTCAAACCCAGAATTTACTAGGTACCCAGCTAAGCCACGGAACCAAATCAAACCTCAACTAATCCACCTCCTCTCACTGATATCTATCAGCTACCTGTCACTGCGTCTTGGAGCATGAGGCTGTTTTGTATTGATTAATCTCTCCTGTCTATTCCGCCAGGTATTCCGCTGTTGTCTGTATCTCACTGTGTTTATCTCAGTTTCAATCTGCGGGTTGATTCTAAATGAATAGCTGTGTTTGTGTCTTACATGAAATAAATGAGTGGTCAGACAATTCTTCCTCTGACACTGGGGAACTAATGAGCCAACATTTGTAACAAGATATTGTTTATTGTGATGCACCAATTACATTGTTCCATTTTGCATTATATATGTTCAATTCTGAGCAAAAAAATTGTGATCCCAACGTCGCAGCTTTTTAATTTGACGTCACAGGCGCCACCATTTCACTCAAGGTGATTCATAACTAATAAACAGAGAAGTCAAGCACTGAAAGGGTATTTGTAGAAAGCGTTGTGAGACTGTGGAATGCACTGGCCCAGCAAGCAGCAGATTTATAACAAGGTTTAATAACCGGCAGCCTGTGGGAGGAAGGGGGCAGAGAGGCAAGAGAGACACAGGAAAGATCAACTTGGAAACTATTGGCCCCGAATCTACTTTAAATCCCCCAATGTATTTAAACCCATTTAATGTCAGATTCACACATTGATGCATGTGAGCAACATAGGACATTTATCGCTGTCTCTGGTCTAAATAACTGCTTTATTATTTGATCCCACCCGCTGTGTTTAGGCTCTACCCTGAATATTTATCTCCGCCTTAGAATCAGTTTGTAATCTGGAGACAAGGTTTCTGCAGCAGGCGGTCAGGGAGCAGAGGCTGAGGCTGATTTGTGTCATGTGGGAGCACAACACAATGTTTCTGCTGTTTATTTTCATTACCCTGCAGGATATTCCATACTGTTCTCAACATCTTACATACCGTTAAATATCGGAAGTTTTCTTTTATTGTAACGATCGCTGCGACTCTTCTTGACGTGCAGAATTTGCAGCAAATTTAATATCACGAAACCGTCATCCCCAACAATAAACAGGGTCAGCGATTTGAGAATTTAATTTCTTGGAGCCGTCATGTTTGAGGCTGCGATGGCCGAGTGGATAAGGCGTGTGACTTGAAATCCACTAGAATTTCCCCCGCGCAGGTTCGAGCCCTGCTCGCAACGGGTTTTTTCTTTATTGTCATTAATACTTCAAATAATTTATTTTCTTCAATCTGTAAAGGAGGGCTATTGATTGTGGAAGCAAGAAAAGTCTGCGTTATGTTTCGGTTTGGAGCCGAAGTTGCTGCGGCCAGAACGCAGAGTATTAATCACGATACGAGCACGGCACCACACATCAACAACTGGAGATCTGCAAAGTATCGCATGGCACTGCTTAGGAAACATGGATTTTTGGTGAAGAGTCCAAAATCAGCACCGCCAGAAATACAGAAGCGGTGAAATTCGACGCAGGCCTCGCAGCGACTGGAGCCTTCAGGCACAGTTACATTTAAAAGAATTGTCGCCTTTTCACACGAGAAGAAGCTCACCCCTGGAGATTCTTTAAAAATAGGCCGCGCTGGAAATTGAACCCAGGATTTCCTGTTTACGAGACAAAAGTTTTGACCAGCTAAGCCACGGGACCGAACGCGAGCGCAACTCCTCGCCCCCACTCACTGATATCTATCAGCTTCCGGTCACTGTCTTCTG
Source organism: Somniosus microcephalus (assembly GCF_052327205.1). Classification (NCBI taxonomy): domain Eukaryota; kingdom Metazoa; phylum Chordata; class Chondrichthyes; order Squaliformes; family Somniosidae; genus Somniosus; species Somniosus microcephalus. The sequence goes on from NW_028225179.1 coordinate 51,954,428, forward strand.
GACTCTCAGGCCGTTTCTTATTTCTCCAGCTCTCTTGTCCATTCCGCCATATGCCCCATTGCTCTCTGTACCTCCCGCTTAATTTATCTCAGTGTCAATCTGTGAGGTGATTCTGAATGATTACCCTATGTTTGTGTCTTATATGAAATAAATGGGAGGATCAGACAAATCTTCCTCTGACAGTGGGGAACAACTAAGCCAACAGTTATAACACGATATTGTTTACTGTGATGCAGCAAATACAATATTCCATCTTAAAAGTTTCAGTTTCAATTCTGTGCAAAAGAAACTGTGACTCCAACGTGTTTCCAATAGCCTGCCTTTTAATCTGACATCACAAACGCCACCATTGCACCTCAAGGTGATTCATAACTAATAAACAGAGAAGTCAAGCACTGATACAGAGTGGAGCTATAGTAGGGGGTGATTTACAGCCAAATACAGAGGGAAAAACAAGTCAGCTGGAAAGGCAAAGCAAATATGTGAAGGCAAAAGAGAATATGGCAGGGCTGGAAGGCATTTATTTTAATGCAAGGAGTCTTGCAAATAAGGTGGATGAACTGAAGTTGTTGTTGAACACATGGGAGTACGATATTGTTGCTATCACGGAGACATGGTTGAGGGAGGGTCAGGACTGGCAGCTCAATATTCCGGGGTATAGAATCTTCAGGCGAGACAGAGGGGGGTGTAAAAGGGGAGGGGGTGTTGCAATATTAATTAAGGAGTCAATTACTGCTGTAAGGAGGGATGATATATTAGCGGGTTCCTCTAATGAGGCCATATGGGTAGAACTTAAAAACAAAAAGGGGGCAAGCACTTTGCTGGGAGTGTACTATAGGCCCCCAAACAGTCAGGGGGGGATAGAGGAACAGATATGCAGGCAAATCTCAGAAAAGTGCGAAAATAATAGGGTAATAATAGTGGGGGATTTCAACTTCCCCAATATAAATTGGGATAGTCAGAGTGTGAAAGGCTTAGAGGGTGCAGAATTCTTAAAGTGCATCCAGGAGAGCTTTTTGAGCCAACATGTAGAAAGTCCTACAAGAGAGGGGGCGGTACTGGACCTAATTCTGGGGAATGTAGCCGGGCAAGTGGTGGAAGTGTCAGTAGGAGAGCATTTTGGCGACAGTGACCACAATTCGGTGAGATTTAAGGTGGTCATGGAAAAAGACAAAGACGGCCCGGAAATAAGGGTTCTAAATTGGGGGAAGGCCGATTTTAATATGATAAGGCAGGATCTGGCCAAATTGGACTGGGAGCAGCTACTTATAGGAAAATCCGCATCAAAACAGTGGGAGACTTTCAGAAGGGAAATAGAGAGAGTACAACGCCAACATGTTCCTGTAAAGGTCAAGGGTGGGACCAACAAGCAAAGGGAACCTTGGATGACAAGGGATATACAAAAATGCATTAGAAATAAAAGGGGGGCTTTTGGCAGTTACAAAAGACTAAAGACGGAAGGAGCCCTAGAGGAGTATAAAAAATGCAGGGGCATACTTAAAAAAGAAATTAGGAGGGCGAGGAGGGGCCATGAAATAACACTGGCGAGCAAAATAAAGGAAAATCCTAAGATGTTTTATAAGTATATTAAGGGCAAGAGGATAACCAGGGAAAGGGTAGGGCCCATTAGGGACCAAAGTGGCAATCTGTGTGTAGAGCCAGATGATGTAGGCGGGGTTTTAAATGAATATTTTGCATCTGTGTTCACTATGGAGAAAGACGATGCAGACATAGAAATCGGGCAAGGGGGCTGTGACATACTTGAACATATTAGCATCGAGAGGGAGGAGGTGCTAGCGGTTTTAGCAGGACAAAAAGTGGATAAATCCCCAGGCCCGGACGAGATGTATCCCAGGCTGCTGTGGGAGGCAAAGGAGGAGATTGCAGGGGCTCTGACACAAATTTTCAGAACCTCTCTGGCCACAGGGGATGTACCAGAGGACTGGAGAACAGCTAACGTAGTACCATTATTCAACAAGGGTAGCAGGGATAAACCAGGGAATTACAGGCCAGTGAGCCTAACATCTGTGGTAGGGAAATTATTGGAAAAAATTCTGAGGGACAAAATTAGTCTCCACTTGGAGAGGCAAGGATTAATCGGGAATAGTCAGCATGGCTTTGTCAAGGGTAAATCATGTCTGACAAATCTGATTGAATTTTTCGAGGGGGTGACTAGGGGGGTGGATGAGGGAAATGCTGTGGATGTGGTTTACATGGACTTCAGTAAAGCTTTTGACAAAGTCCCGCATAGGAGACTGGTCAAGAAGGTAAGAGCCCATGGGATCCAGGGTGCCTTGGCGCGTTGGATCCTAAACTGGCTGAGTGGCAGGAGGCAGAGGGTGATGGTCGAAGGTTGCTTTTGTGACTGGAAGCCTGTGTCCAGTGGGGTACCTCAGTGATCGGTGCTGGGTCCCTTGTTGTTTGTGATCTACATAAATGATTTGGATGAGAATGTAAAAGGTATGATCAGTAAGTTCGCAGATGACACGAAAATTGGTGGGGTGGTAAATTGTGAGGAGGAAAGCCTCAGGCTACAGGACGATATAAACGGGTTGGTCAGATGGGCGGAAAAGTGGCAAATGGAATTTAACCCTGAAAAGTGCGAGGTGATGCATTTTGGACGGACAAATAAGGCAAGGGAATACACAATGAGTGGTAGGACCCTAGGAAGTACAGAGGGTCAGAGGGACCTTGGTGTACATGTACATAGATCCCTGAAGGCAGCGGAACAGGTAGATAAGGTGGTTAAAAAGGCATATGGGATACTTGCCTTCATTAGCCGAGGCACAGAATATAAGAGCAGGGAGGTTATGATGGAGCTGTACAAAACGCTGGTGAGGCCACAGCTGGAGTACTGTGTGCAGTTCTGGTCGCCTCACTATAGGAAGGATGTGATTGCTTTGGAGAGGGTGCAGAGAAGATTCACCAGGATGTTACCTGGGATGGAGCGCCTCAGCTATGAAGAGAGGCTGGACAGGCTGGGGTTGTTTTCCTTGGAGCAAAGAAGGCTGAGGGGGGACCTGATTGAGGAGTACAAAATGATGAGGGGCATAGATAGGGTAGACAAAGAGGAACTTTTCCCCTTAGTAGGGGGGTCAATAACAAGGGGGCATAGATTCAAGGTAAGGGGCAGGAGATTTAGAGGGGGTTTGAGGAGGAACTTTTTCACCCAGAGGGTGGTTGGAATGTGGAACTCAATGCCTGAAAGGGTGGTAGAGGCAGGAACCCTCACAACATTCAAGAAGCATTTGGATGAGCACTTGAAATGCCATTGCATACAAGGCTATGGACCAAATGCTGGAAAATGGGACTAGACTGGACAGGGATGGATGGGCGGCGCAGACACGATGGGCCGAAGGGCCTCTTTCTGTGCTGTAAAACTCTATGACTCTATGACTCTATGACCTAGAATCAGTTTGTAATCTGGAGACAAGGTTTCTGCAGCCGGCGGGCAGGGAGCAGAGGCTGTGGCTGATCTGTGTCATGTGGGAGCAGAACACAATGTTTCTGCTGTTTATTTTCATTACCCTGCAGAATATTCCATACTGTTCTCAACATCTTACATACCGTTAAATATCGGAAGTTTTCTTTTATTGTAATGATCGCTGCGATTCTTCTGGACTTGCTGAATTTGCAGCAAATTAAATATCACGAAACCGTCATCGCCAACAATAAATAGGGTCAGCGATTTGAGAATTTAGTATCTTGGAGCCGACAATTTCGCGGCTGCGATGGCCGAGTGGTTAAGGCGTTGGACTTGAAATCCAATGGGGTTTCACCGCGCAGGTTCGAGCCCTGCTCGCCGCGGGTTTTCTCATTATGATAATTAATTACTTCAAATAAATTATTTTCTTCAATCTGCTCCCTCTGGGAGGATTTTGGAATTTTCAATGCCGGTTTTAAGGAAACTAAAGGATTGCCGAGAGACCTGGATCACTTACTTCAAGAAGGTTTGCTGACCGAATTCCAAAAGTTTTCTGCAGGTTGTCTGGAAGCTCCAGATAAGGAGACCTCGACAGTCTCTGAGGTACCTTCCCATACACTCGGTGCTGTCCGGTAGCATCAGTCTGTGTAACGATGGGAGAGAGAGAATGGAAAGTCACTGGAAGGCTTGTTTCTGTCAGCAGCAATGGTACAAGAGCAGCCATTCTAAAGTGAAAAGCAGAACACATTCCAGTAGACAGGCCAGGAGACAGACAAACGGAGTGGAGATCTGGAAGACTGACCAGAAAAAAAACAAGGAGGACACCAACTCATAATTCATCTCTCCCTCTCCCGAAGCAGAAGAATTGAACATTCTGAGTTTTGAGTTGCACCACTGAGGTTGTAGAAGTCTCTCTCTGTAAAATTTGTATTATTATGTCAATAAAACGATTTGTTTGAAAAGTTTGAAGCTTCATTTCCCAAGGAATTTTCTTGTACAATCGGGCTGCATTGGTTCCGAAGGCCGGCTCTGCTTTCGCAGAGCTTGACTGTCGAGAGGTCCCGCAGGTCGAAATGTATCGACTGGTTTCAAAGCACCAACTCAGATTGGGGCGTATGGGATATGTGGCCCAGGAAGAGCGGTGGTAGCAGAGCACACTTAGCAGTTTAAGTGGCTGAAAGTGAATGTTAGATTAAGGAAATACCGCAGGAAAATTACAATGAAATTGAAGGGGGAAAGTAAACGAGAGCTATTGATTGTGGAAGGAAGAAAAGTGTGCGTTATGATTCGGTTTGGAGCCGAAGTTGCTGCGGCCAGAATGCAGATTATTAATCACTATACGAGCACGGCACCACACATCAACAACTGGAGCTCTGCAAAGTATCGCATGGCACTGCTTAGGAAACATGGATTTTTGGTGAAGAGTCCAAAATCAGCATCGCCAGAAATACAGAAGCGGTGAAATTCAACGCAGGCCTCGCAGCCACTGGAGCCTTCATCCAGAATGGGAACTGGTGCAGGCACAGTTACTTTTAAAAGAATTGCAGCCTTTTCACACGAGAAGAAACTCACCCCTGGAGATTCTATAAAAATAGGCCGCGCTGGTAATCGAACGCAGGATCTCCTGTTTACGAGACCGACGCTTTGACCAGCTAAGCCACGGGACCCAATGCTGGCGCAATTTCTCGCCCCCACTCACTGATGTCTATCAGTTTCCGGTCGCAGTCTTCTGGACTCTCGAGCCGTTTCTTATTTCTCCAGCTCTCTTGTCTATTCCGCCATATGTCCCATTGCTCTCTGTATCTCCCGCTTAATTTATCTCAGTGTCAACCTGTGAGGTGATTCTGAATGATTACCCTATGTTTGTGTCTTATATGAAATAAATGGGGGGATCAGACAACTCTTCCTCTGACACTGGGGAACAAATAAGCCAACAGTTATAACACGATATTGTTTACTGTGATGCAGCAAATACAATATTCCATCTTAAAAGTTTCAGTTTCAATTCTGGACAAAAGAAACTGTGACTCCAACGTGTTTCCAATAGCCTGCCTTTTAATCTGACGTCACAAACGCCACCATTGCACCTCAAGGTGATTCATAAATAATAAGCAGAGAAGTCAAGCACTGAAAGGGTATTGGTAGAAACGGTTGTGAGACTGTGGAATGCACTGGCCCAGCAAGCAGCAGATTTAAAACAAGGTTTAAAAACCGGCAGCCTGTGGGAGGAAGGGGGCAGAGAGGCAAGAGAGACACAGGAAAGATCAACTTGGAAACTATTGGCCCCGAATCTACTTTAAACCCCCCACTGTATTTCAACCCATTTAATGTCAGATTCACAAATTGATGCATGTGGGCAATATAGGACATTTATCGCTGTCTCTGGTCTATAATAACTGCTTTATTATTTGATCCCACCCGCTGTGTTTAGGCTCTACCCTGAATATTAATCTCCGACCTAGAATCAGTTTGTAATCTGGAGATAAGTTTTCTGCAGCCGGCGGGCACGGAGCAGAGGCTGCGGCTGATCTGTGTCATGTGGGAGCAGAACACAATGTTTCTGCTATTTATTTTCATTACCCTGCAGAATATTCCATACTGTTCTCAACATCTTACATACCGTTAAATATCGGAAGTTTTCTTTTATTGTAATGATCGCTGCGATTCTTCTGGACTTGCTGAATTTGCAGCAAATTAAATATCACGAAACCGTCATCGCCAACAATAAACAGGGTCAGCGATTTGAGAATTTAGTATCTTGGAGCCGATATTTTCGCGGCTGCCATGGCCGAGTGGTTAAGGCGTTGGACTTGAAATCTAATGGGGTTTTCACGCGCAATTCGAGCCCTGCTCGCAGCGGGTTTTCTCATTATGATAATTAACTACTTCAAATAATTTATTTTCTTCAATCTGCTCCCTCTGGGAGGATTTTGGATTTTTCAATGCCGGTTTTAAGGAAACTAAAGGATTGCCGAGACAACTGGCTCACTTACTTCAAGAAGGTTTGCTGACCGAATTCCAAAAGTTTTCTGCAGATTGTCTGGAAGCTCCAGATAAGGAGGCCTCGACAGTCTCTGAGGTACCTTCACATACACTCGGTGCTGTCCGGCAGCATCAGTCTGTGTAACCGTGGGAGAGAGAGAATGGAAAGTCATTGGAAGGCTTGTTTCTGTCAGCAGCAATGGTACAAGAGCAGCCATTCTAAAGTGAAATGCAGAACACATTCCAGGAGACAGTCCGGGAGACAGACAAACGGAGTGGAGATCTGGAAGACTGACCAGAAAAAAAACAAGGAGGACACCAACTCATAATTCATCTCTCCGTCTCCCGAAGCAGAAGAATTGAACATTCTGAGTTTTGAGTTGCACCACTGAGGTTGTACAAGTCTCTCTCTGTAAAACTTGTATTATTGTGTCAATAAAACGATTTGTTTGAAAAGTTTGAAGCTTCATTTCCCAAGGAATTTTCTGAATCGGGCTGCATTGGTTCCGAAGGCCGGCTCTGCTTTCGCAGAGCTTGACTGTCGGGAGGTCTCGCAGGTCTAAATGTATCGACTGGTTTCAAAGCACCAACTCAGATTGGGGCGTATGGGACATGTGGCCCAGGAAGAGTGGTGGTAGCAGAGCACACTTAGCAGTTTAAGTGGCTGAAAGTGAATGTTAGATTAAGGAAATACCGCAGGAAAATTATAATGAAATTGAAGGGGGAAAGTAAAGGAGAGCTATTGATTGTGGAAGGAAGAAAAGTCTGCGTTATGTTTCGGTTTGGAGCCGAAGTTGCTGCGGCCAGAATGCAGATTATTAATCACTATACGAGCACGGCACCACACATCAACAACTGGAGCTCTGCAAAGTATCGCATGGCACTGCTTAGGAAACATGGATTTTTGATGAAGAGTCCAAAATCACCACCGCCAGAAATACAGAAGCGGTGAAATTCAACGGAGGCCTCGCAGCCACTGGAGCCTTCATCCAGAATGGGAACTGGTGCAGGCACAGTTACATTTAAAAGAATTGTAGCCTTTTCACACGAGAAGATACTCACCCCTGGAGATTCTATAAAACTAGGCCCTGCTGGGAATCGAACCCAGGATCTCCTGTTTACTAGACAGACGCTTTGACCAGCTCAGCCACGGGACCGAATGCCGGCACAATTTCTCGCCCCCACTCACTGATGTCTATCAGCTTCCGGTCACTGTCTTTTGGACTCTCAGGCCGTTTCTTATTTCTCCAGCTCTCTTGTCCATTCCGCCATATGTCCCATTGCTCTCTGTATCTCCCGCTTAATTTATCTCAGTGTCAATCTGTGAGGTGATTCTGAATGATTACCCTATGTTTGTGTCTTATCTATATATATAAATCGGTACTTCTGTCTGTCATTCTGTCTGTCATTCTGTCATCGCCTGTGCGTCTGTCGGGCTATGCGCTCGAAAGTTACAGGGCGTACCTATGCGCGCGTTACCTCCAAAGAAAGCTTACGCTTCAGAGACGGTTTTAAGCGTATTTACTTTTCAGTCGGACGAAATGTGTTCGCGCCTTATGCAAAAAACCTTCAGCAAAAAACCTTCAAAATTAAACTCATTATCTGGTAGCATTGATTGACTGACATCAAGGTTCCACCAATCCTGTTCCGTCACGATTGACCAATCCTACAGTACGGTCCCCTGATGGTTGGCCAATCGGTGTGTGTGTGGGCGGGACTATTCGTTTTCATCTCGGGGATGTGGCAGCCATTCTTTCACTAAGCTTCCAGCTCAAATGACTTCAGCTTCCAGCTATAACGACTTTCAAAGTTAGTATCTCTTTTAAAAATAACATAAGATTTACCAAAAACGTTTTATAAGTACTTTCACTTTCATTTTTCAACCTTTTAAAAGGTAGACATACAGGGACACAAACAGGGCCCTAAGCCTGCCACTCGATTTAAAATGTTGCCCAGCACCAGATTCACAAAGGGACACAGACAGGGCCCCAAAGCCATAAGTAGTTTCACTTTCATTTTGCAAGCTTTTAAAAGGTAGACAGACAGGGACACACGCAGGGCCCTAAAGCCTGCCACTCGATTTAAAATGTTGCCCAGCACCAGATTCACAAAGGGACACAGACAGGGCCCCAAAGCCATAAGTAGTTTCACTTTCATTTTGCAAGCTTTTAAAAGGTAGACAGACAGGGACACACGCAGGGATCTAAAGCCTGCCACTCGATTTAAAATGTTGCCCAGCACCAGATTCACAAAGGGACACAGACAGGGCCCCAAAGCCTGGCACTCGATTTAAACCGCCTGCCCCAAAACAGCCCCGGCAACGCCGGGCTCCCCAGCTAGTATGAAATAAATGGGGGGATCAGACAACTCTTCCTCTGACACTGGGGAACAAATAAGCCAACAGTTATACCACGATATTGTTTACTGTGATGCAGCAAATACAATATTCCAGCTTAAAAGTTTCAGTTTCAATTCTGTGCAAAAGAAACTGTGACTCCAACGTGTTTCCAATAGCCTGCCTTTTAATCTGACGTCACAATCGCCACCATTGCACCTCAAGGTGATTCATAACTAATAAGCAGAGAAGTCAAGCACTGAAAGGGTATTTGTAGAAAGGGTTGTGAGACTGTGGAATGCACTGGTCCAGCAAGCAGCAGATTTAAAACAAGGTTTAAAAACCGGCAGCCTGTGGGAGGAAGGGGGCAGAGAGGCAAGAGAGACACAGGAAAGATCAACTTGGAAACTATTGACCCCGAATCTACTTTAAATCCCCCCACTGTATTTAAACCCATTTAATGTCAGATTCACAAATTGATGCATGTGAGCAATATAAGACATTTATCGCTGTCTCTGGTCTAAAATAACTGCTTTATTATTTGATCCCACCCGCTGCGTTTAGGCTCTACCCTGAATATTTATCTCCGACCTAGAATCAGTTTGTAATCTGGAGATAAGGTTTCTGCAGCCGGCGGGCAGGGAGCAGAGGCTGTGGCTGATCTGTGTCATGTGGGAGCAGAACACAATGTTTCTGCTGTTTATTTTCATTACCCTGCAGAATATTCCATACTGTTCTCAACATCTTACATACCGTTAAATATCGGAAGTTTTCTTTTATTGTAATGATCGCTGCGATTCTTATGGACTTGCTGAATTTGCAGCAAATTAAATATCACGAAACCGTCATCGCCAACAATAAACAGGGTCAGCTATTTAAGAATTTAGTATCTTGGAACCGATATTTTCGCGGCTGCGATGTCCGAGTGCTGAAGGCGTTGGACTTGAAATCCAATGGGGTTTCCCCGCGCAGGTTCGAGCTCTGCTCGCAGCGGGCTCTCTCATTATGATAATTAACTACTTCAAATAATGTATTTTCTTCAATCTGCTCCCTCTTGGAGGATTTTGGAATTTTCAATGCCGGTTTTAAGGAAACTAAAGGATTGCCGAGACAACTGTATCACTTACTTCAAGAAGGTTTGCTGACCGAATTCCAAAAGTGATCTGCAGATTGTCTGGAAGCTCCAGATAAGGAGGCCTCGACAGTCTCTGAGGTACCTTCCCATACACTCGCTGCTGTCCGGAAGCATCAGTCTGTGTAACCATGGGAGAGAGAGAATGGAAAGTCACTGGAAGGCATGTTTCTGTCAGCAGCAATGTTACAAGAGCAGCCATTCTAAAGTGAAAAGCAGAACACATTCCAGGAGACAGGCCAGGAGACAGACAAACGGAGTGGAGATCTGGAAGACTGACCAGAAAAAAAACAAGGAGGACACCAACTCATAATTCATCTCTCCCTCTCCCGAAGCAGAAGAATTTAACATTCTGAGTTCTGAGTTGCACCACTGAGGTTGTACAAGTCTCTCTCTGTAAAACTTGTATTATTATGTCAATAAAACGATTTGTTTGAAAAGTTTGAAGCTTCATTTCCCGAGGAATTTTCTGAATCGGGCTGCATTGGTTCCGAAGGCCGGCTCTGCTTTCGCAGAGCTTGACTGTCGGGAGGTCCCGCAGGTCGAAATGTATCGACTGGTTTCAAAGCACCAACTCAGATTGGGGCGTATGGGACATGTGGCCCAGGAAGAGTGGTGGTAGCAGAGCACACTTAGCAGTTTAAGTGGCTGAAAGTGAATGTTAGATTAAGGAAATACCGCAGGAAAATTAAAATGAAATTGAAGGGGGAAAGTAAAGGAGAGCTATTGATTGTGGAAGGAAGAAAAGTCTGCGTTATGTTTCGGTTTGGAGCCGAAGTTGCTGCGGCCAGAATGCAGATTATTAATCACTATACGAGCACGGCACCACACATCAACAACTGCAGCTCTGCAATGTATCGCATGTCACTGCTTAGGAAACATGGATTTTTGGTGAAGAGTCCAAAATCAGCCCCGCCAGAAATACAGAAGCGGTGAAATTCAACGCAGGCCTCGCAGCCACTGGAGCCTTCATCCAGAATGGGAACTGGTGCAGGCACAGTCACATTTAAAAGAATTGCAGCCTTTTCACACGAGAAGCAACTCACCCCTGGAGATTCTATAAAAATTGGCCCCGCTGGGAATCGAACTCAGGATCTTCTGCTTACGAGACAGACGCTTTGACCAGCTAAGCCACGGTACCGTATGCTGGCGCAATTTCTCGCCCCCACTCACTGATGTCTATCAGCTTGCGGTCACTGTCTTCTGGACTCTCAGGCCGTTTCTTATTTCTCCAGCTCTCTTGTTCATTCCGCCATATGTCACATTGCTCTCTGTATCTCCCGCTTAATTTATCTCAGTGTCAATCTGTGAGGTGATTCTGAATGATTACCCTATGTTTCTGTCTTATATGAAATAAATGGGGGGATCTGACAACTCTTCCTCTGACACTGGTTAACAAATAAGCCAACAGTTATAACACGATATTGTTTACTGTGATGCAGCAAATACAATATTCCAGCTTAAAAGTTTCAGTTTCAATTCTGTGCAAAAGAATAGCCTGCCTTTTAATCTGACGTCACAAACGCCACCATTGCACCTCAAGGTGATTCATAAATAATAAGCAGAGAAGTCAAGCACTGAAAGGGTATTGGTAGAAACGGTTGTGAGACTGTGGAATGCACTGGCCCAGCAAGCAGCAGATTTAAAACAAGGTTTAAAAACCGGCAGCCTGTGGGAGGAAGGGGGCAGAGAGGCAAGAGAGACACAGGAAAGATCAACTTGGAAACTATTGGCCCCGAATCTACTTTAAACCCCCCACTGTATTTCAACCCATTTAATGTCAGATTCACAAATTGATGCATGTGGGCAATATAGGACATTTATCGCTGTCTCTGGTCTATAATAACTGCTTTATTATTTGATCCCACCCGCTGTGTTTAGGCTCTACCCTGAATATTTATCTCCGACCTAGAATCAGTTTGTAATCTGGAGACAAGTTTTCTGCAGCCGGCGGTAACGGAGCAGAGGCTGTGGCTGATCTGTGTATGTGGGAGCAGAACACAATGTTTCTGCTGTTTATTTTCATTACCCTGCAGAATATTCCATACTGTTCTCAACATCTTACATACCGTTAAATATCGGAAGTTTTCTTTTATTGTAATGATCGCTGCGATTCTTCTGGACTTGCTGAATTTGCAGCAAATTAAATATCACGAAACCGTCATCGCCAACAATAAACAGGATCAGCGATTTGAGAATTTAGTATCTTGGAGCCGTTATTTTCGCAGCTGCGATGGCCGAGTGGTTAAGGCGTTGGACTTGAAATCCAATGGGGTTTTCCCGCGCAATTCGAGCCCTGCTCGCAGCGGGTTTTCTCATTATGATAATTAACTACTTCAAATAATTTATTTTCTTCAATCTGCTCCCTCTGGGAGGATTTTGGATTTTTCAATGCCGGTTTTAAGGAAACTAAAGGATAGCCGAGACAACTGGCTCACTTACTTCAAGAAGGTTTGCTGACCGAATTCCAAAAGTTTTCTGCAGATTGTCTGGAAGCTCCAGATAAGGAGGCCTCGACAGTCTCTGAGGTACCTTCACATACACTCGGTGCTGTCCGGTAGCATCAGTCTGTGTAACCGTGGGAGAGAGAGAATGGAAAGTCACTGGAAGGCTTGTTTCTGTCAGCAGCAATGGTACAAGAGCAGCCATTCTAAAGTGAAAAGCAGAACACATTCCAGGAGACAGTCCAGGAGACAGACAAACGGAGTGGAGATCTGGAAGACTGACCAGAAAAAAAACAAGGAGGACACCAACTCATAATTCATCTCTCGCTCTCCCGAAGCAGAAGAATTGAACATTCTGAGTTTTGAGTTGCACCACTGAGGTTGTACAAGTCTCTCTCTGTAAAACTTGTATTATTATGTCAATAAAATGATTTGTTTGAAAAGTTTGAAGCTTCATTTCCCAAGGAATTTTCTGAATCGGGCTGCATTGGTTCCGAAGGCCAGCTCTGCTTTCGCAGAGCTTGACTGTCGGGAGGTCTCGCAGGTCTAAATGTATCGACTGGTTTCAAAGCACCAACTCAGATTGGGGCGTATGGGACATGTGGCCCAGGAAGAGTGGTGGTAGCAGAGCACACTTCGCAGTTTAAGTGGCTGAAAGTGAATGTTAGATTAAGGAAATACCGCAGGAAAATTATAATGAAATTGAAGGGGGAAAGTAAAGGAGAGCTATTGATTGTGGAAGGAAGAAAAGTCTGCGTTATGTTTCGGTTTGGAGCCGAAGTTGCTGCGGCCAGAATGCAGATTATTAATCACTATACGAGCACGGCACCACACATCAACAAATGGAGCTCTGCAAAATATCGCATGGCACTGCTTAGGAAACATGGATTTTTGATGAAGAGTCCAAAATCAGCACCGCCAGAAATACAGAAGCGGTGAAATTCAACGGAGGCCTCGCAGCCACTGGAGCCTTCATCCAGAATGGGAACTGGTGCAGGCACAGTTACATTTAAAAGAATTGTAGCCTTTTCACACGAGAAGAAACTCACCCCTGGAGATTCTATAAAAATAGGCCCCGCTGGGAATCGAACCCAGGATCTCCTGTTTACTAGACAGACGCTTTGACCAGCTAAGCCACGGGACCGAATGCTGGCGCAATTTCTCGCCCGCACTCACTGATGTCTATCAGCTTGCGGTCACTGTCTTCTGGATTCTCAGGCCGTTTCTTATTTCTCCAGCTCTCTTGTCCATTCCGCCATATGTCCCATTGCCCTCTGTATCTCCCGCTTAATTTATCTCAGTGTCAATCTGTGAGGTGATTCTGAATGATTACCCTATGTTTGTGTCTTATCTATATATATAAATCGGTACTTCTGTCTGTCATTCTGTCTGTCATTCTGTCATCGCCTGTGCGTCTGTCGGGCTATGCGCTCGAAAGTTACAGGGCGTACCTACGCGCGCGTTACCTCCAAAGAAAGCTTACGCTTCAGAGACGGTTTTAAGCGTATTTACTTTTCAGTCGGACGAAAAGTGTTCGCGCCTTATGCAAAAAACCTTCAGCAAAAAACCTTCAAAATTAAACTCATTATCTGCTAGCATTGATTGACTGACATCAAGGTTCCACCAATCCTGTTCCGTCACAATTGACCAATCCGACAGTACGGTCCCCTGATGGTTGGCCAATCGGTGTGTGTTTGGGCGGGACTATTCGTTTTCATCTCGGGGATGTGGCAGCCATTCTTTCACTAAGCTTCCAGCTCAAATGACTTCAGCTTCCAGCTATAACGACTTTCAAAGTTAGTATCTCTTTTAAAAATAACATAAGATTTACCAAAAACGTTTTATAAGTACTTTCACTTTCATTTTTCAACCTTTTAAAAGGTAGACATACAGGGACACAGACAGGGCCCTAAGCCTGCCACTCGATTTAAAATGTTGCCCAGCACCAGATTCACAAAGGGACACAGACAGGGCCCCAAAGCCAAAAGAAGTTTCACTTTCATTTTGCAGGCTTTTAAAAGGTAGACAGACAGGGACACACACAGGGCCCTTAAGCCTGCCACTCGATTTAAAATGTTGCCCAGCACCAGGTTCACAAAGGGACACAGACAGGGCCCCAAAGCCTGGCACTCGATTTAAGCCGCCTGCCCCAAAACAGCCCCGGCAACGCCGGGCTCCCCAGCTAGTATGAAATAAATGGGGGGATCAGACAACTCTTCCTCTGACACTGGGGAACAAATAAGCCAACAGTTATACCACGATATTGTTTACTGTGATGCAGCAAATACAATATTCCAGCTTAAAAGTTTCAGTTTCAATTCTGTGCAAAAGAAACTGTGACTCCAACGTGTTTCCAATAGCCTGCCTTTTAAACTGACGTCACAATCGCCACCATTGCACCTCAAGGTGATTCATAACTAATAAGCAGAGAAGTCAAGCACTGAAAGGGTATTTGTAGAAAGGGTTGTGAGACTGTGGAATGCACTGGTCCAGCAAGAAGCAGATTTAAAACAAGGTTTAAAAACCGGCAGCCTGTGGGAGGAAGGGGGCAGAGAGGCAAGAGAGACACAGGAAAGATCAACTTGGAAACTATTGACCCCGAATCTACTTTAAATCCCCCCACTGTATTTAAACCCATTTAATGTCAGATTCACAAATTGATGCATGTGAGCAATATAGGACATTTATCGCTGTCTCTGGTCTAAAATAACTGTTTTATTATTTGATCCCACCCGCTGCGCTTAAGCTCTACCCTGAATATTTATCTCCGACCTAGAATCATTTTGTAATCTGGAGACAAGGTTTCTGCAGCCGGCGGGCAGGGAGCAGAGGCTGTGGCTGATCTGTGTCATGTGGGAGCAGAACACAATGTTTCTGCTGTTTATTTTCATTACCCTGCAGAATATTCCATACTGTTCTCAACATCTTACATACCGTTAAATATCGGAAGTTTTCTTTTGTTGTAATGTTCGCTGCGATTCTTCTGGACTTGCTGAATTTGCAGCAAATTAAATATCACGAAACCGTCATCGCCAACAATAAACAGGGTCAGCGATTTGAGAATTCAGTATCTTGGAGTCGATATTGTCGCGGCTGCGATGGCCGAGTGGCTAAGGCGTTGGACTTGAAATTCAATGGGTATTTCCCCACACAGGTTCGGGCCCTGCTCGCAGCGGGCTCTCTCATTATGATAATTAACTGCTTCAAATAATTTATTTTCTTCAATCTGCTCCCTCTCGGATGATTTTGGAATTTTCAATGCCGGTTTTATGGAAACTAAAGGATTGCCGAGACAACTGGATCACTTACTTCAAGAAGGTTTGCTGACCGAATTCCAAAAGTTATCTGCAGATTGTCTGGAAGCTCCAGATAAGGAGGCCTCGACAGTCTCTGAGGTACCTTCCCATACACTCACTGGTGTCCGGTAGCATCAGTCTGTGTAACCATGGGAGAGAGAGAATGGAAAGTCACTGGAAGGCATGTTTCTGTCAGCAGCAATGGTACAAGAGCTGCCATTCTAAAGTGAAAAGCAGAACACATTCCAGGAGACAGGTCAGGAGACAGACAAACGGAGTGGAGATCTGGAAGACTGACCAGAAAAAAAACAAGGAGGACCCCAACTCATAATTCATCTCTCCCTCTCCCGAAGCAGAAGAATTGAACATTCTGAGTTCTGAGTTGCACCACTGAGGTTGTACAAGTCTCTCTCTGTAAAACTTGTATTATTATGTCAATAAAACGATTTGTTTGAAAAGTTTGAAGCTTCATTTCTCAAGGAATTTTCTGAATCGGGCTGCATTGGTTCCGAAGGCCGGCTCTGCTTTCGCAGAGCTTGACTGTCGGGAGGTCCCGCAGGTCGAAATGTATCGACTGGTTTCAAAGCACCAACTCAGATTGGGGCGTATGGGACATGTGGCCCACGAAGAGTGGTGGTAGCAGAGCACACTTAGCAGTTTAAGTGGCTGAAAGTGAATGTTAGATTAAGGAAATACCGCAGGAAAATTATAATGAAATTGAAGGGGGAAAGTAAAGGAGAGCTATTGATTGTGGAAGGAAGAAAAGTCTGCGTTATTTTTCGGTTTGGAGCCGAAGTTGCTGCGGCCAGAATGCAGATTATTAATCACTATACGAGCACGGCACCACACATCAACAACTGGAGCTCTGCAAAGTATCGCATGGCACTGCTTAGGAAACATGGATTTTTGGTGAAGAGTCCAAAATCAGCACCGCCAGAAATACAGAAGCGGTGAAATTCAACGCAGGCCTCGCAGCCACTGGAGCCTTCATCCAGAATGGGAACTGCTGCAGACACAGTCACATTTAAAAGAATTGTAGCCTTTTCACACGAGAAGAAACTCACCCCTGGAGATTCTATAAAAATTGGCCCCGCTGGGAATCGAACTCAGGATCTCCTGTTTACTAGACAGACGCTTTGACCAGCTGAGCCACGGTACCGTATGCTGGCGCAATTTCTCGCCCCCACTCACTGATGTCTATCAGCTTCCGGTCACTGTCTTCTGGACTCTCAGGCCGTTTATTATTTCTCCAGCTCTCTTGTCCATCCGCCATATGTCCCATTGCTCTCTGTATCTCCCGCTTAATTTATCTCAGTGTCAATCTGTGAGGTGATTCTGAATGTTTACCCTATGTTTGTGTCTTATATGAAATAAATGGGGGGATCTGACAACTCTTCCTCTGTCACTGGTTAACAAATAAGCCAACAGTTATAACACGATATTGTTTACTGTGATGCAGCAAATACAATATTCCAGCTTAAAAGTTTCAGTTTCAATTCTGTGCAAAAGAATAGCCTGCTTTTTAATCTGACGTCACAAACGCCACCATTGCACCTCAAGGTGATTCATAAATAATAAGCAGAGAAGTCAAGCACTGAAAGGGTATTGGTAGAAACGGTTGTGAGACTGTGGAATGCACTGGCCCAGCAAGCAGCAGATTTAAAACAAGGTTTAAAAACCGGCAGCCTGTGGGAGGAAGGGGGCAGAGAGGCAAGAGAGACACAGGAAAGATCAACTTGGAAACTATTGGCCCCGAATCTACTTTAAACCCCCCACTGTATTTCAAACCATTTAATGTCAGATTCACAAATTGATGCATGTGGGCAATATAGGACATTTATCGCTGTCTCTGGTCTATAATAACTGCTTTATTACTTGATCCCACCCGCTGTGTTTAGGCTCTACCCTGAATATTTATCTCCGACCTAGAATCAGTTTGTAATCTGGAGACAAGGTTTCTGCAGCCGGCGGGCAGGGAGCAGAGGCTGTGGCTGATCTGTGTCATGTGGGAGCAGAACACAATGTTTCTGCTGTTTATTTTCATTACCCTGCAGAATATTCCATACTGTTCTCAACATCTTACATACCGTTAAATATCGGAAGTTTTCTTTTATTGTAATGATCGCTGCGATTCTTCTGGACTTGCTGAATTTGCAGCAAATTAAATATCACGAAACCGTCATCGCCAACAATAAACAGGGTCAGCGATTTGAGAATTTAGTATCTGGTAGTCGATAGTGTCGCAGCTGCGATGGCTGAGTGGTTAAGGCGTTGGACCTGAAATCCAATGGGGTTTTCCCACCGCAATTCGAGCCCTGCTCGCAGTGCGTTTTCTCATTATGATAATTAACTACTTCAAATAATTTATTTTCTTCAATCTGCTCCCTCTGGGAGGATTTTGGATTTTTCAATGCCGGTTTTAAGGAAGCTAAAGGATTGCCGAGACAACTGGATCACTTACTTCAAGAAGGTTTGCTGACTGAATTCCAAAAGTTTTCTGCAGAATGTCTGGAAGCTCCAGATAAGGAGGCCTCGACAGTCTCTGAGGTACCTTCCCATACACTCACTGGTGTCCGGTAGCATCAGTCTGTGTAACCATGGGAGAGAGAGAATGGAAAGTCACTGGAAGGCATGTTTCTGTCAGCAGCAATGGTACAAGAGCAGCCATTCTAAAGTGAAAAGCAGAACACATTCCAGGAGACAGGTCAGGAGACAGACAAACGGAGTGGAGATCTGGAAGACTGACCAGAAAAAAAACAAGGAGGACACCAACTCATAATTCATCTCTCCCTCTCCCGAAGCAGAAGAATTGAACATTCTGAGTTCTGAGTTGCACCACTGAGGTTGTACAAGTCTCTCTCTGTAAAACTTGTATTATTATGTCAATAAAACGATTTGTTTGAAAAGTTTGAAGCTTCATTTCTCAAGGAATTTTCTGAATCGGGCTGCATTGGTTCCGAAGGCCGGCTCTGCTTTCGCAGAGCTTGACTGTCGGGAGGTCCCGCAGGTCGAAATGTATCGACTGGTTTCAAAGCACCAACTCAGATTGGGGCGTATGGGACATGTGGCCCACGAAGAGTGGTGGTAGCAGAGCACACTTAGCAGTTTAAGTGGCTGAAAGTGAATGTTAGATTAAGGAAATACCGCAGGAAAATTATAATGAAATTGAAGGGGGAAAGTAAAGGAGAGCTATTGATTGTGGAAGGAAGAAAATTCTGCGTTATTTTTCGGTTTGGAGCCGAAGTTGCTGCGGCCAGAATGCAGATTATTAATCACTATACGAGCACGGCACCACACATCAACAACTGGAGCTCTGCAAAGTATCGCATGGCACTGCTTAGGAAACATGGATTTTTGGTGAAGAGTCCAAAATCAGCACCGCCAGAAATACAGAAGCGGTGAAATTCAACGCAGGCCTCGCAGCCACTAGAGCCTTCATCCAGAATGGGAACTGCTGCAGGCACAGTCACATTTAAAAGAATTGTAGCCTTTTCACACGAGAAGAAACTCACCCCTGGAGATTCTATAAAAATTGGCCCCGCTGGGAATCGAACTCAGGATCTCCTGTTTACTAGACAGACGCTTTGACCAGCTGAGCCACGGTACCGTATGCTGGCGCAATTTCTCGCCCCCACTCACTGATGTCTATCAGCTTCCGGTCACTGTCTTCTGGACTCTCAGGCCGTTTATTATTTCTGCAGCTCTCTTGTCCATCCGCCATATGTCCCATTGCTCTCTGTATCTCCCGCTTAATTTATCTCAGTGTCAATCTGTGAGGTGATTCTGAATGTTTACCCTATGTTTGTGTCTTATATGAAATAAATGGGGGGATCTGACAACTCTTCCTCTGTCACTGGTTAACAAATAAGCCAACAGTTATAACACGATATTGTTTACTGTGATGCAGCAAATACAATATTCCAGCTTAAAAGTTTCAGTTTCAATTCTGTGCAAAAGAATAGCCTGCTTTTTAATCTGACGTCACAAACGCCACCATTGCACCTCAAGGTGATTCATAAATAATAAGCAGAGAAGTCAAGCACTGAAAGGGTATTGGTAGAAACGGTTGTGAGACTGTGGAATGCACTGGCCCAGCAAGCAGCAGATTTAAAACAAGGTTTAAAAACCGGCAGCCTGTGGGAGGAAGGGGGCAGAGAGGCAAGAGAGACACAGGAAAGATCAACTTGGAAACTATTGGCCCCGAATCTACTTTAAACCCCCCACTGTATTTCAAACCATTTAATGTCAGATTCACAAATTGATGCATGTGGGCAATATAGGACATTTATCGCTGTCTCTGGTCTATAATAACTGCTTTATTACTTGATCCCACCCGCTGTGTTTAGGCTCTACCCTGAATATTTATCTCCGACCTAGAATCAGTTTGTAATCTGGAGACAAGGCTTCTGCAGCCGGCGGGCAGGGAGCAGAGGCTGTGGCTGATCTGTGTCATGTGGGAGCAGAACACAATGTTTCTGCTGTTTATTTTCATTACCCTGCAGAATATTCCATACTGTTCTCAACATCTTACATACCGTTAAATATCGGAAGTTTTCTTTTATTGTAATGATCGCTGCGATTCTTCTGGACTTGCTGAATTTGCAGCAAATTAAATATCACGAAACCGTCATCGCCAACAATAAACAGGGTCAGCGATTTGAGAATTTAGTATCTTGTAGTCGATAGTGTCGCAGCTGCGATGGCTGAGTGGTTAAGGCGTTGGACCTGAAATCCAATGGGGTTTTCCCCCGCAATTCGAGCCCTGCTCGCAGTGCGTTTTCTCATTATGATAATTAACTACTTCAAATAATTTATTTTCTTCAATCTGCTCCCTCTGGGAGGATTTTGGATTTTTCAATGCCGGTTTTAAGGAAGCTAAAGGATTGCCGAGACAACTGGATCACTTACTTCAAGAAGGTTTGCTGACTGAATTCCAAAAGTTTTCTGCAGAATGTCTGGAAGCTCCAGATAAGGAGGCCTCGACAGTCTCTGAGGTCCCTTCACATACACTCGGTGCTGTCCGGTAGCATCAGTCTGTGTAACCGTGGGAGAGAGAGAATGGAAAGTCACTGGAAGGCTTGTTTCTGTCAGCAGCAATGGTACAAGAGCAGCCATTCTAAAGTGAAAAGCAGAACACATTCCAGGAGACAGTCCAGGAGACAGACAAACGGAGTGGAGATCTGGAAGACTGACCAGAAAAACAACAAGGAGGACACTTACACATAACTCATCTCTCCCTCTCCCGAATCAGAAAAATTGAACATTCTTAGTTTTGAGTTGCACAACTGAGGTTGTACAAGTCTCTCTCGGTAAAACTTGTATTATTATGTCAATAAAACGATTTGTTTGAAAAGTTTGAAGCTTCATTTCCCGAGGAATTTTCTTGTATCATCGGGCTGCATTGGTTCCGAAGGCCGGCCCTGCTTTCTCAGAGCTTGACTGTCGAGAGGTCCCGCAGGTCTAAATGTATCGACTGGTATCAAAGCACCTACTCAGATTGGGGCGTATGGGACACGTGGCCCAGGAAGAGCGGTGGCAGCAGAGCACATTTAGCAGTTTAAGTGGCTGAAAGTGAATGTTAGATTTAGGAAATACCGCAGGAAAATTACTATCAAGTTGAAGGGGGTAATTAAAGCAGGGCTATTAATTGTGGAAGGAAGAAAAGTCCGCGTTATGTTTCGGTTTGGAGCCGAAGTTGCTGCGGCCAGAATGGAGAGCATTAATCACTATCCGAGCACGGCACCACACATCAACAACTGGAGCTCTACAAAGTATCGCATGGCACTGCTTGGGAAACATGGATTTCTGGTGAAGAGTCCAAAATCAGCACCGCCAGAAATACAGAAGCGGTGAAAATCAACGGAGGCCTCGCAGCCACTGGAGCCTTCATCCAGAATGGGAACTGGTGCAGGCACAGTTAAATTTAAAAGAATTGTAGCCTTTTCACACGAGAAGAAACTCATCACTGGAGATTCTATAAAAGTAGGCCCTGCTGGGAATCGAACCCAGGATCTCCTGTTTACTTTACAGACGCTTTGACCTGCTAAGCCACGGGACCGAATGCTGGCACAATTTCTCGCCCGCACTCACTGATGTCTATCAGCTTCCGGTCACTGTCTTCTGGACTCTCAGGCCGTTTCTTATTTCTCCAGCTCTCTTGTCCATTCCGCCATATGTCCCATTGCTCTCTGTATCTCCCGCTTAATTTATCTCAGTGTCAATCTGTGAGGTGATTCTGAATGATTACCCTATGTTTGTGTCTTATCTATATATATAAATCGGTATTTCTGTCTGTGATTTTGTCTGTCATTCTGTCTGTCATTCTGTCATCGCCTGTGCGTCTGTCGGGCTATGCGCTCAAAAGTTACAGGGTGTACATACGCGCGCGTAACCTCCAAAGAAAGCTTACGCTTCAGAGACGGTTTTAAGAGTATTTACTTTTCGGTCGGAGGAAAAGTGTTCGCGCCTTATGCAAAAAATCTTCAGCAAAAAACCTTCAAAATTAAACTCATTATCTGCTAGCATTGATTGACTGACATCAAGGTTCCACCAATCCTGTTCCGTCACGATTGACCAATCCTACAGTACGTTTCCCTGATGGTTGGCCAATGTGTGTGTGGGCGGGACTATTCGTTTTCATCTCGGGGATGTGGCAGCCATTCTTTCACTAAGCTTCCAGCTCAAATGATTTCAGCTTCCAGCTAAAACGACTTTCAAAGTTAGTATCTCTTTTAAAAATAACATAAGATTTACCAAAAACATTTTATAAGTACTTTCACTTTCATTTTTCAACCTTTTAAAAGGTAGACATACGGGGACACAGACAGGGCCCTGAGCCTGCCACTCGATTTAAAATGTTGCCCAGCACCAGATTCACAAAGGGACACAGACAGGGCCCCAAAACCATAAGTAGTTTCACTTTCATTTCGCAAGCTTTTAAAAGGTAGACAGACAGGGACACACACAGGGCCCTAAAGCCTGCCACTCGATTTAAAATGTTGCCCAGCACCAGATTCACAAAGGGACACAGACAGGGCCCCAAAGCCTGGCACTCGATTTAAATCGCCTGCCCCAAAACAGCCCCGGCAATGCCGGGCTCCCCAGCTAGTATGAAATAAATGGGGGGATCAGGCAACTCTTCCTCTGACACTGGGGAACAAATAAGCCAACAGTTATACCACGATATTGTTTACTGTGATGCAGCAAATACAATATTCCATCTTAAAAGTTTCAGTTTCAATTCTGTGCAAAAGAAACTGTGACTCCAACGTGTTTCCAATAGGCTGCCTTTTAATCTGACGTCACAAATGCCACCGTTGCACCTCAAGGTGATTCATAACTAATAAACAGAGAAGTCAAGCACTGAAAGGGTATTTGTAGAAACGATTGTGAGACAGTGGAATGCATTGGCCGAGCAAGCAGCAGATTTAAAACAAGATTTAAAAACCGGCAGCCTGTGGGAGGAAGGCGGCAGAGAGGCAAGCGAGACACAGGAAAGATCAACTTGGGAACTATTGGCCTCGAATCTACTGTAAATACCCCCACTGTATTTTAACCCATTTAATGTCAGATTCACACATTGATGCATGTGAGCAATATAGGACATTTATCGCTGCCTCTGGTCTAAAATAAATGCTTTATTATTTGATCCCACCCGCTGTGTTTAGGCTCTACCCTGAATATTGATCTCCGACCTAGAATCAGTTTGTAATCTGGAGACAATGTTTCTGCAGCAGGCGGGCAGGGAGCAGAGGCTGTGGCTGATCTGTGTCATGTGGGAGCAGAAGTACGACGCCAACGTTAAAAAGGGGCTCACGCGGGACATTTCGCAAATTTCAATCTACAATCCCTCAAGCGAGATTCATACCCATTCACTGAAGTGTCACTCTGTCTGGAATACAGACCGAATCAACTGATTATCAAATGTATAATCAAATAGGTTTGACATGTATTGTCCATTGCATTTTGACTGATTCAGGTAAGCAGAGTATTGGAGACAGCAGTTTTGCATTCCCAATACCAATGCTCTGTCACGCGTGCCCGCAGTTCCATTTCCATTCCAAACCGTCTTTTTACTGTCAATGATTTGCCCGGAATGTGCTTGGAGAAGTGTTAGAATCGCAGTACAGCCCTTTTCAATGTCGCTTCCTCTAAATTTCCGCTGATGATTTTCGCCAGTGTAAGATTCATCAGCTTGAGCTACTGTTTAATTTGTTCTCGGCATTAACTGTGCTGATCCTTTAACTTGTCCCACTGCACGTCATCTCCAAATTTGTCGATTGTACCTCGAGGGCACTTTTCATACGTAAATCTGCAACATCTGCCAGAGAACGATTCAGGTTCAGCTGTTCCAAAACAATGAGTCGGTCATATTACCTACACGCTACAGATGTAAACCTCTGCGCTCCTCTGCTTCAATGATATCTTGTTACGCAGCGATGGGCAGTTTACGCTCTCTGAGGTTGCAATTGCTGCTTTCCACCAGCAGAGGGCGCTTGGAGAGAGCGGGGCCGGACAGGCGGCCTGAATGTTGCTGCTGTCGCGGCCACACTCACTCTGGGAGCTGGGGAACAGCAAACAAACTCATGGGTTTGTTACCGCATCTGAAATGCAGCTCCTAACTGTTGCTATTGACCGAGGCATCGTTGCAGGATCCTGTAATGATCTCTCACACTGTCGGTATCTCTGTAGAGTTTAATTGTGTACAGAACTCTTGTCCATTTCGCCATGTGTCTCATTGCTATCTGTATCTACCGCTTTGTTTATATCTGTGTCAATCTGTGAGGTGATTCTGAATGATTACCCTGTGTTTGTGTCTTACATGAAATAAATGAGGAGATCAGACCATCCTTCCTCTGACACTGGGGAGCTAATGAGCCAGCCTTTATAACAAGATATGTTTTATTGTGATGCAGCAAATACAATAGTCCATCTTGAAAGATTCCGGTTCAATTCTGTGCAAAAGAAACTGTGACCCCAACGTGTTTCCAAATCGCCGCCTTTTAATTTGACGTCAGAAACGCCACCATTGCACCTCAAGGTGCTTCATAACTAATAAACAGAGAAGTCAAGCAGTGAAAGGGTATTTGTAAAAAGGCTTGTGGGACTGTGGAATGCTCTGGCCCAGAGAAGCAGAAATAAAACAAGGTTTAAAAACCGTCAGCGTGTGGGAGGAAGGGGAGAGTGAAATAACGAGCCACAGGTAAGATCACCTTAGAAACCATTGGCTCAGAATCTGCTTTAAATCCCCCTACTGTATTGAAACACATTTAATGTCATATTCACACATTAATGCATTGAGATTTAACGCTGTCTCTGATCTAAAATATCTGCTTTATGTATGTGAAATTCTCATTGCCGAGATTAAACAATCAGTGCAAGGTTAGTGGTTCTTTGGTCGAGGGGTGTGGTTGTCATTTTGGGAATTCACATCAATTAAAATGCAAGAGGTACCGGGTCCAAATTCTGGACGCGCCCCAACATTTTAATAGAACCACTTTCCTCGGCCTGGAGACATTCCACAAATCTTCAAATAATAACTGCCAGAAAAACAGCTTGTGTTCAGTACATCGCAATAAAACGGCAATTTTATTCTTTAAAGCAGGAATCCCGTCCCAGAAGTGCTGAAACTGTGAGGTCAATGTGTAAGTCCGTTTGTTTCCAGAAGCCTGCTCCATATTTTCCACATTGTCAATCTGGGAGCTCGGCAGGACATGCGGTAAAGGGGACTTTATTAAAGGTTGTTTCTACCATTTGGAAACAGAAATACTGAACTAACGAGCCACAGGTAAGATCACCTTAGAAACCACTGGCTCCGAATCTGCTTTAAATCCCCCTACTGTATTTTGTATCAGTCTTTACAGTAGAGGACACTAAAAATATCCCAACACTGGACAAACAGGGGGCAATGGGGGGGGAGGAGCTAAACACGATCAAAATCACTAAGGAGATGGTACTCAGTAAAATAATGGGACTTAAGGCGGATAAATCCCCCGGACCTGATGGCCTACATCCTAGGGTCTTGAGAGAAGTGGCGGTAGGGATTGTGGATGTATCGGTGATTATTTTCCAGATCTCCCTGGACTCAGGAAAGGTCCCAGCAGATTAGAAAACTGCTAATGTAACACCCTTATTTAAGAAGGGAAGTAGACAAAAAGCTGGAAACTATAGACCAGTTAGCCTAACATCTGTGGTTGGCAAAATGTTGGAGTCCATTATTAAGGAAACAGTAACAGAGCGTTTGCATAAACATAATTTAATAGGACAGAGTCAGCATGGTTTTACGAAGCGGAAGTCATGTTTGAGCAATTTGCTCGAATTCTTTGAGGATGTAACATACAGGGTGGATAAAGGGGAACCAGTGGATGTAGTGTATTTGGACTTCCAAAAGGCACTTGACAAGGTTCCACACAAAAGATTACTGATCAAGATAAAAAAATCACAGGGTTGGGGGTAATATACTGGCATGGGTGGAAGATTTGCTATCTAACAGAAAACAAAGAGTTGGTATAAATGGTTCGTTCTCGGGCTCGCAATCAGTAACTAGTGGTGTTCCGCAGGGGTCAGTGCTGGGACCCCAACTCTTTACAATCTATATTAACGATTTGGAGGAAGGGACCGAGTGCAACATATCCAAGTTTGCCGACGATACAAAGATGGGAGGGAAAGCATTGAGTGAGGAGAGCATAAAAAACCTGCAAAAGGACGTAGACAGGCAAAGTGAGTTGGCAGAGATTTGGCAGATGCAACATAATGTTGGAAACTGTGAGGTTATGCACTTTGGCCGAAAAAATCAAAGAGCAAGTTATTATCTAAATGGAGAGAAACTGCAAAGTGCTACAGTACAAAGGGATCTGGGGGTCCTGGTGCATGAAACACAAAAAGTTAGTATGCAGATGCAGCAGGTGATCAGGAAGGCCAATGAAATCTTGGCTTTTATTGCAAGGGGGATGGAGTATAAAAACAGGGAAGTCTTGCTGCAGTTACACAGGGTATTGGTGAGGCCACACCTGGAATACTGCGTGCAGTTTTGGTTTCCATATTTAAGAAAAGATATACTTGCTCTCGAGGCGGTTCAGAGAAGGTTCACTCGGTTGATTCCAGAGATGAGGAGGTTGATGTATGAGGAAAGGTTGAGTAGGTTGGGACTCTACTGATTGGAGTTCAGAAGAATGAGAGGCGATCTTATCGAAACATATAAGATTGTGAGGGGACTTGATCGGGTGGATGCGGTGAGGATGTTTCCACTGATGGGTGCGACTAGAACTAGGGGGCATAATCTTAGAATAAGTTGCTGCCCTTTCAAAACTGAGATGAGGAGAAACTTCTTCACTCAGAGGGTAGTAAATCTATGGAATTTGCTATCCCAGAGAGCTGTGGAAGCTGCAACATTAAATAAATTAAAAATGGAGATAGACATTTTCCTAGCAGATAAGGGAATTAGGGGTTACGGGGAGAGGGCAGGGAAGTGGACATGAGTCGACATTCAGATCAGCCATGACCCTATTGAATGGCAGAGCAGGCCCGAGGGGCCGTATGGCCTACTCCTGCTCCTATTTCTTATGTATTGAAACACATTTAATGTCATATTCACACACTGATGCATTAGAGCAATGAGATTTAACGCTGTATCTGATCTAAAATATCTGCTTTATGTATGTGAAATTCTCATTGCCGAGATTAAACAATCAGTGCCAGGCCTGCTTCTAACATGGTAAGTGGTGAATTAAATAAAATTAAAACTTTTTTCCACAGGTTTATTATTTTTAAATACTTAAATGAAAGGTAAGTTTATTTTAAGCCGCGTTAAAAACAGTAATTATTTTTTTCAAAATTTAAATTTTTTTTTAAATAGTTATTTTATGTAATTTATAGTTATTTTAAAATTGTGATGTTTTCTAAAAAAATGTTGAAGTTTTAGTTAGGTTTTCGGGCAGATCTCTATTCATTGATTTGACAGGTCTTCCTGTCAAATCTGATAATAAAGATTCCGTGCTACGATTGGCTCTCCATTGCCCACGTGATCCCAGGGGACTCTTCGAACTAATGGCGCCACTGTGACATGCAAGCACTGCGCGCCAGCAGCTGGAGCAGGCCCAGGATCAGAATCCCACGCGGGCCCACAGCACAACGGCAGGCGCGCTAGGTAACTGCAGGTCGGGGGCTTCCACGCACGGGAGGCCTCCGACCCGGATTTCTGGCCCATAGTAGGCCCAGAGATTCGGGTCCCAACGCGTGAGTATGCACGGGGTACTCACGCGTAGATCCGATGGAAGGGCCGATATCATGCATGCACCGCGCATGCGCGGGAAACCGGCACTTCCGATCCTCTGAACGAAGTGGTTCAGAGGTGGAACGCGCGCGCAGGGGAGGCGGCGCGTGCGCTTTGAACATAGTTTTTTTTTACAGGTTTTCACGCAAGGGTAAGCCTGTAGGATTTACACATTTGAAAAGCAGGCGTAAGGCCTGCTTTTTAAAGGTAAGTGGTGAATTAATTGAAATGAAAACATTTTTTCCAGAGGTTTATTATTTTTAAATACTTTAAAGTAAGGTAAGTTTATTTTTAGCCCCGTTTTTTTATAAAATTATTTTTTTCAAAAATTTTAATTATTTTTAAAATAGTTATTTAATGTAATTTAAAGTTTATTTAAAAAGTGTGATGATTTGTTAAAATTTATTTGAAGGTTAACTACTGTTTTGGGGACCGGAGTATTCATAAGTTTGACAGGTCTTTCTGTCAATCTTATGAATGGGCTTTTCCTTCCTCGGATTGGCTGCCCATGGCTCACGTTATCCAAGGGGACGCATCGCACTAACTATGCCGCTGGAACACGCAAGCACAGCGCGCCGGGAGCTGGACCGGGCCACAGAGAGGAAATCCACGGAGCCCTAAAGCTCAACTGCCGGCGCGCAAGGTAAGTGTAGGTCGGGGGCTTGCACCCACGGGAAGCCCCCGACCCGAATTTCTGGGACACATAAAGACAAACAATTACAGTACTTTTAGCAATCAATCACCTGTGATGGATGTAAGTATATTTGTGTATGTCCATGTTAGATACAAATGTATTTGCGAGTTGCTATTGTGTTAGATGTAAATGCTTTTGCACCTCTGTTCATTACAAATATATTTAGACATATCTGTATTATTTATTAATGTATTGGGTGGGGGAATCAGTGTAAGTTATAAATCTATTTCTCAGCGCTACAATTGTCCAGGCCGGCCCCTTTCTACGGTCTTATTGCCCCCACGTGGGAGACGGCAGACCACCTGTTACATTCGGATTCAACTTTTGCTTTTATTGATAATTCGAAAATGTGAGGTTTAGAAAGTAATAAATCTGCATCCATCAGCCTCTCTGATACCTCTTTACCGTCCCTTATTCTGTCTGATAGGTCCTGAGTGCACCCTAACCGCTCTAGAACCCCCTGAGCATCTCATACCCTGTCTGGTAATTCCGCAGTGTCCTTTAGAATGTCTGGTACATCCGGAGCGTCCCTTGCCCTGTCTGGTACATCAAGAGCGTCCCTTGCCCTCTCTGGTACATCGGGAGCGTCCCTTAATCTGTATGATACATCCGGAGCGTCCTTTACCCTGGCTGGTACATCCGGAACGTCCCTTACCCTATCTGATACATCCGGAGCGTCCCTTACACTGTCTGTTACATCAGGAGCATGCCTTACACTGTCTGATCTATCCGGAGCGTCCTTACTCTGTGTGATACATTCGCAGAGCCCTTTACCCTGTTTGGTACATCCGGAGCGTCCCTTACACTGTCTGGTAAATCTGGAGAGTCCCTTAAACTGTCTGGCACATTTGGAGCGTCCCTTACCCTGTCTGTTACATCCATAGCGTCCCTTACCCTGTCTGTTACATCCGGAGCGTCCCTTCCTCTCTTTGTTCCCTACTGAGCGTGCATTATGCATTTTGATAACCAGTTTGCAAAAATTGCATATTTCACATTTCACGCTTCATCCGCAGCCATGTACTGCTTCCCATCGCTCACGCTCCTCAACTGTCTAGGGAAAAGCGCCAACTACCAGCTAAAAAAAAAAACAGTTCTTCAGTTAATCTCCCCAGTTCACTTCATTCCCCAAGGAGTTTACTTGTAAAATCGGGCTGCTTTGGTTCCAAAGGCCGAACCTGCATTCCTACAGCTTGTCTGTCGAGCGGTCCCTCAGGTCTAAAGGTATCGACTTGAGTTTGGGGCGAATGGGACATGTGCCCCAGGAATAGCGGTGGGTGCAAAGCACACTTAGCGGTACGAGTAGGTGAAAGTGAATGTTAGATTAAGGTAATACCACAGGAAAGTTACAACGAAATTGAAGGAGGAAAGTAAAGGAGGGCTATTGATTGTGGAAGGAAGAAAAACCTGTATTATGACTCGGATTCGAAGCGAAGTTGCTGCGGCCACAACGCAGAGTACGAACAACTATACGATCATGGTGCCACATATCAGCAACTGTTTGCGGTTTCCTGCCCCATTGCAAAATGAGCCTGAATTTGATGTTAACTCTGTGTATCGTCATCATACCAGTTCCAGTCCTAACCTCATCTTCCTGCAGATTTATTAAAATCTATTTGATGGAAACTCTTTAACATATAATAAAATCGCCCATTTAAACGCTGTGAGTTAAAACAGGCGTTTTAATGTTGAGGGAAATATTTACAGGAACAGAACAACTCCTGCAGCAATAGAAATCGAGTCAGTGCCCAGCTCTGCTGTTCGGGGCAATCCTCGCCACCTCGTGTTTCATTTTCACATCGATGGGAAAACTGAGAGCGAACTCCAATCTACACGGGCTTTACACTGGTTAAGAGACAGACAACAAAGAGTAGGGATAAACGGGTCTTTTTCAGGATGGCAGGCTATAACTAGTGTGGTCACTCAATGATCGTGCTTGGGCCCCAGCTATTCACAATCTATATCAATGATTTAGATGAGGGGACTAAATGTAACATTTCCAAATTTGCTCAAGATACAATGCTAGGTGGCAGTGTCAGTTGTGAAGAGGATGTGAAGAGGCTTCAAGGGAATCTGGACAGGCTCAGTGACTGGGCGAGAACATGGCAGATGGAATATGATGTGGATAAATGTGAAGTTATCCACTTTGGTAGAAAAAACAGGAAGGCAGAGTATTTCCTGAATGGTGAAAAATTGGGGAATGCAGATGCTCAAAGGGACATGGGTGTCCTTGTATATGAGTCACTGAAAGTGAATGCGTAGGTGCAGCAAGCCATTCGGTTGGCAAATGGTATGCTGGCCTTCATTACAAGAGGATTTGTGTATAGGAGTAAAGAAGTCTTACTCCAAGTATATAGGGCATTGGTGAGGCCACACCTGGAGTACTGTGTACAATTTTGGTCTCCTTTCCGAAGGAAGGATATACTTGCCATAGAGGGGGTGCAACGAAGGTTCACGAGATTGATTACTGGGATAGCGGGACTGTCCTATGAGAAGAGATTGAGTAAACTAGACCTCTATTCTCTTGAATTCAGAAGAATGAGAGGGGATCTCATTGAAGCATACATAATTATTTCAGAGCTTGATAAAGTGGATGCTGGGTGGATGATTCCCTAGGCTGGGGAGTCTAGAACCAGTGGCCACCGTCTCAGGATAAAGGATAGGCCATTCAGGACTGAGATGAGAAGACACTTCTTCACACAGAGGGTGGTGAATCTTTGGAATTCTCTACCCCAGAGGGCTGTGGAGGCTCAGTCATTGGGTATATTCAAAATAGAAGTCGATAGATTTCTGACGAGTAAGGGCATCAAGGGATATGGCGATAGGGCCGGTGAATGGAGTTGAGGCAGAACATCAGCCCTGATCTCATTGAATGGCTGAGCAGGCTCGAAGGGCCGAATGGCCTACTCCTGCTCCAATTTCTTATGTTCTTATGTTCTTACACCGTTTGAAATATTAACTGAAAAAGCAAATGACGAGGGACCTTGCAGAAAGGGTTAACTTTATCCTTTGGAAATGAATTTAATTTCAAACTTTTATCTATCTTAGACCAGCCCAGTTTACTCATTCGCACCAAGTCTGTACATTTTATTTCTGTAAAACTTTGTTCCTGCTGCCGCTCTTCATAAAGAACACAGGGCCTTGCGCCACGGGCATTCAAAGACATTTCAACTCTTTCCATGTATCCTATATTTGTTTCAATCACACATTTCAACAGAACTCTTAAGATTAAGACGGAACACTTCCGATCTAACTGCACCATAACAGCGGGCCAATAGTTCACAGTTAAACCCCCATTGGCAGCTTGGTAGCGCTGCCCGTCGCTCACGCACTGCAAGAGTTTTCGGAAAAGTGCCAACCAGCATCAAAACAAAACCCAATTCTTCAGTTAACAAGATATCACAAGATTCTCCAATGAAATTTCGTGAACAATTCGGCCGCTGTTCTTCTAAAGTCCAGTCATGCTTTTGCAGCGCTTATCTGTCAAGCGGTCAAACAGATCTAAATGTATCGACTGGTTGTACACTGGTGCAAATGGAGCATGTGCCCCAATGAACAGCGGTGGTAGCAGAGAGAACTTAACCACGTAAGCACATGAAGTGAATGTTAGATTAAGGTAATACGGCAGGCAAGTGACAATGAAATGGAAGGAGTGAAGTAAAGAATTGCTACTGATTGTGGAAGAAGAAAAAGCTGGGAGAAGAGGCGGGTTTGAATTATGGAGTATCAGGCTCAGGCATGTGAGAGTGCGGGGTTTTAAATGAGTAAATAGGTTTTCACCTCCAAAAAAACATCTTTTTTCATGTGGTAAGATTTGATTTATCAGTCTGTTCCATTGGCAGGTGCCGCAGAGGACAGCAGATATAAAGCGAGCTGTGATGTGATTTAAATTTGAACCGAGGTTACTGCGGCCACAATGCAGGGCACTAACCATGATATGATCACAGCACCACACGTCAGCTTCGCGTATTTTTTCTGACCACAGCATAGTTGCACACGGCACGGATATTTTTGCTGTTAAATATGAATAAAATGTGCCATATGTTTGCAGCGGTTGAGGTTTCTGTCCTGTTACTGTCATAGGAGCAGAGAAATAGGAAGAGGCCATTTAGGACCTCGAGCCTGCTCCGCTATTCAATTAGATCGTGGCAGATCTGTATCTTAACTCCATCTACCTGCGATGATTCCGTAATCCTTCACATCCTCGCCGAACATAAATTTATCGACCTCATTTTGAAATTGTCAATTGACCCCAGCCTGACCAGTTGTTTTGGGAATAGAATTCCAGATTTCCACTGCCCTCTGTGTGAAGAAGAGATTCCTTACATCATCCCTGAACGGGGGAGCTCTAACTTTACTGCTTCACCCCATTGTGCTGGACCCTCCTACCAGAGGAAATAGATTCCCTCTCTCTTGCACCTATGTGTTTGCAGTTCTGACCGAAGTCCACACTCCAGAACATTAACTGTCCTTCTGATCCTGTCCCTCTAATTTGGATTTTGAGCCCATGCCTCTTTCCCTGATAATTCTTTGCGCCCTGCCCCTGCAATTTGATTTGTTGTAGATCACTGGCAGCAGGCGGCAGAAGCGACAGGAGCTGGTGGGGGGTTGAAAATCTTCATGTGTCACAAAGTCAGAATGTGTGAAGCGGTGTTTCAGAATATGACTATATATAGAATAAAATCTAAATGTTTAAGACACAACTGGATTTCAGGAACCCGTCTCACTCCAGATCATAAGGCCTCCTGTTGCTACTTTTACATCACATGTATGTCTCAATAAATGGAATCCCCTCACAATAAACACTCTCACCTTTCACAGTTTAGCGGACGAGATTCTCGGAGCGATGTGTGTGACCCTCTCATTTATGCGTTTGTACAAAGTTCGGGAAAAGACGGAGTTGGAAATAATTTACAGGGAAATCATTTAAACTTATCTTCAAGGCTCGCGTCACCCACAGAGAAGCACAAACTCACGGATTCAGAGCTGTAATCTACAGTAGGCTCCATGGCGCATTGGATAGCGCCTTGGGCGTCTAGTTAATTATTGGAAAAAACATTCAAAAGTGGTGTGTTCAAGACCCATCAGAGTCGTTGTTTAGTCAGGTTTTTGGTGACGACATTTTGCAGCAACACCACAACTCGTTCACTGATGTCCTTCAAGAGATTCGCGTGCAAAGTTAAAGTACATGGGATTGGGGGTAATGTACTGACTTGGATAGAGAACTGGTTGGCAGACAGTAAGCAAAGATTTGGAAAAACCGGGTCTTTTTCCGTGTGGCAGGCAATGACTAGTTGGGTACTGCAGGGATCGGTGCTAGGACCCCAGTTATTCACAATATATATTAATGATCTAGATGAGTGAACTAGATGTAATATCTCCAAGTTTGCAGACGACACAAAGCAAGGTGGGCATGTGTGTTCTGAGGAGGATGCAGAGAAACTCCAGTATGATTTGGACAGGTTGGGTGATTGGGCAGATGCATGGCAGCTGCAGTATAATGTGGATAAATGCGAGGTTATCCACTCTGGTGGAAAAAACAGAAAGACAGGTTATAATCTGAACGGCAATAGATTGGGACAAGGGGAAGTGCAGCGATATCTGGGTGCTTTGTGCAACAGTCGCTGAAGGTAAGCATGCAGGTGCAGCAGGCCGTTAAGAAGGCAAATGGTATGTTGGCCTTGAGAGCGAGAGGTTTCGAGTACAGGAGCAAGGATGTCTTGCTGCAATTGTACAGGGCCTTGATGAGACCACACCTTGAGTATTGTGTGCAGTTTTGGTCACTTTACCTGAGGAAGGATCTTCTAGCCATGGAGCGAATGCAGCGAAGATTCACCAAACTGATACCTGGGAAGGCAGGAATGACGTACGAAGAAAGAGTGGGTCGACGAGGCTTATATTCGCTAGAATTTAGAAGAATGAGAGGGGATCTCATTGAAGCTTGTTAAATTCTAGCAGGACTAGACAGACTAGATGCAGGAATGATGTTCCCGATGGCGGGGGTCCAGAAACAGGGGTCATAGTCTAAAGATAAAGGGTAAGCCATTTAGGACTGAGATGAGGAGGAATTTCTTCACCCAGAGAATGGTGAACCTGTAGAATTCTGTACCACAGAAGGCAGTTGAGGACAATTCATTAAATATTTTCAAAGAGTTAGATATATTTCTTAAGGCCAAAGGGATTAAGGGATATGCGGAGAAAGCATGGACAAGGTACTGAATTTGGATGAACTGCCACGATCTCATTAAATGGCGGAACAGGCTCGAGGGGCCGAATGGCCAACTCCTGCTCCTATCTTCTATGTTTCTATATTTCAAGAACTGGGAATCGCCAATGAGGCCGCTTGAATTGTGATTAATTAACATGTCAGCTTCAATCTGCGCGCCTCCTGGCAACATTTTCTTTACTCCACGTGTGTTGTGTGGACAAACCCTGTGCATTCTGTCCTCTGGAGCTCAAACATTCTCTGGAGAAAAGACAATCCGACCTTCTGGAACGGTACAAAGACATCATTTGAGCCTGGGAATCTCTCCCATATCAATCACTGAAACCCCCCGAGCGTGAATCAAACCCCAAGTCCAACGAGCCGCTGGAAAGGAAGCCGTAAGATTTCGCTATCACCCACTGCTGATCAGCCATCGTTTCAGAGCGCTTCTGTCCATCCAATCCGCTTTCTTACACAATGTTCAACAATATCAAGCGGTTCACTAAATATTCCAGGTCAGCAATATTAGTCTCAATTCACCAGATTCGGTTGGAAAGTGCGAATTTTACTTTTCTGAATTACTTTCCTTGCCGTCTCAGTCATTATTTCTTTCTTTACTCTTTTCTGCTGGTGTTGCAGGTTCGGGGCAATTCCATCCGGGGAAATATTTTTTTCCAATGAATGACACAAAGCGCAATTTGCTGTGAGGCCGAAATAGCTCAGTTGGGAGAGCGTTAGACTGAAAAAGATCTAAAGGTTCCTGATTCATTCTCTGGTTTTGGCAGTTTTATGGTATTTCCTGTCACATTCTTTGGTCTGAATCTCGAACTGAATGATTTACTCTGAAATTCTTTATCCGGAACTGAAGGGTTGGGTTTGAATCAATAAAGAAAAAAAGACTTGCATTTCTATTTTGCATTTCATGACCACCGGACCAATCAAAGCACTTTACAGAAGTGGAGTCACTGTTGTAATGTCGGAAACGCGACAGCCATTGCGCACAGCAAGCTCCCACAAACAGCAATGGGGCAATGACCAGATCATCTGTTTTTGTTATGATGGTTGAGTGACATCTAGAGTGGGACATATTTATATCCTCTGTATTTAGTTTTTATTTCTCGATCTACTTCTGCCATTTTCTCTGGTTTTTTCTCTCTCGGTACCGGGTGAACATTTGATTTGATGCATTTGTCCTAAACTGATGCCTTTTGCACATCTCGGGCGGTCCGACACGCTCTGTCTGTCTGTTAATGCTTGTGACCATTAACGGGAACAGGCCGCCAGTTAAACGTTTATCAGCAAACCGAAGAAACACAAATAAACAAACAGATGTGTTACTCCACCCCAGTGCAAAGGTGCAATGGATGTTATTGAAAATAAATTCCCCTGACATTCTGTATTTTTTTGTAAAGGCGTTATTAACACCGCCTCTAACCAACTGAGCTGACGGACAGAAAGACTCACCTCGAATGGGTGCGAGCCCCAGGCTGGGCAGTTTGTGTTTCACTTCTCACACTGGGTGACAGAGTTACTGTACCAACAATGAATACATCACATCCCCTAAACATTGTTCCGATATAAAATAAAAATTGCCAAATAAAAACTGAATGTGTAACTGGGAAGTAACAGAAAAAGAGCACAATTCTGAAAAACACTGAGTTTCCCAGCTTGCAAACTGTTCCGTTTTATCAATTGAGGAGCGGTTTCTGTAACTGCGCATGATTTTGAACACGCAGCTTTCATGAACTGGCTTCAGACTGCGATACCATTGCGCCACAGTGAACGGAGTAAAGTTGGGATCTATAGGAGTGAGATCAGTACGGACTGTGGCTCAGGCTCTCCGAGTGCGAGAGGTGGAAGCAGCAACAGCCAGACCGTCTCAACAACAGCGCAGGATCCCCGCCCTCTAATTCAGCGATTCACCCTGTCCCTGAACACGTCATCTGACTTGCCGATAATAAACGGAGCAGAGGTTTCCATCGTGTTGTGATTATCACGTTCACCTCGACACGCGAAATGTCTCTGGTTCGATCCCGGGTGGAAACATTATTTGGAACTTGCTCCAGAAGAACCTCCAGGAGCGAAGAATGAAGCCATTGTTTTCGGTCACCATCACGAACTCTGTTCCCTAGCCATTGATTCCATCCCTCTCCCAAATAATTTTTTGAGGCTGAACATCACTGTTCGCAACCTTGGTGTCATAATTGACCTTGAAATGAGCTTCTGACCACATATCCGCGGTATAACGATGGCCACCTACTTCCA
Source organism: Somniosus microcephalus (assembly GCF_052327205.1). Lineage (NCBI taxonomy): Eukaryota > Metazoa > Chordata > Chondrichthyes > Squaliformes > Somniosidae > Somniosus > Somniosus microcephalus. The sequence continues at coordinate 51,991,473 of NW_028225179.1, forward strand.
CCTCTGTAACATCGCCTGTATACACCCCTTGTTTTGCTCATGCGCTGCTGAAACCCTCATCCATGTCTTTGTTACCTCTAGACTTGACTATACCAACGCACTCCTGGCTGGCCTCCAAGATTCCACCCTACATAAACTTGAGATCATCCAAAACTCGGCTGCCCGTGTCCAAACTCGCTCCAAGTCCCGTTCGCCCATCACTCCTGTGCTCGCTGACCTACATTGGCTCCCGGTTAAGCAGTGCCTCGATTTCATAATTCTCATCCTTGTTTTCAAATCTCTCCAAGGCCTCGCCCCTCCCTATCTCTGTAATCTCCTCCAGCCCCACAACACCCGAGATATCTGCGCTCCTCTAATTCTGCCCTCTTGAGGATCCCTGATTATAATCGCTCAATCTTTGCTGGCTGAGCCTCCTGTTGCCGCCCTAAGCTCTGGAATTCCTTGCCTAAACCTTTCCGCCTCGCTACCCCACCTTCCTCCTTTAAGACGGTTCTTGAAACATATCTCTTTGACCAACTGCCCTAATTTACCCTTGTGTGGATCGGTTTCAAATTTTTTGACTTAAAACACTCCTATGCAACGCCTTGGGACGTTTTCCTACGTTAAAGGCGCTATGTAAATACAAGTTGTTGTTTTTATTGTTGTTGAGCGCCACCGAGAGCCCGATGTACTCTCCAGATAACGAAACCCCTCGGTCCTACTCTGAAATTGAGCTCAGATTTTGTCGGATGTTTGACGCCAATTATGTGTGTGATACTGTCCATCAGGGCCATGGTAATTGAACATCCTGTATGGACGATCTCGCTCCATCAATGTTGAAGTTCGGCAGTTAAATGAATCTATAATTGTGGATATGGGGTTTGGGCGATTCTCTGTACGCCACTTGCGTCGTTATAATCCTGAACAACGTGTTCAGGTGAATCGTTGTTTGTGTTCAAAATGATGTAGGAAACATGTACAGATAACCCGTGAGTTTACACATCTTCTCCTTTGTGTCAATGGCTTACTCACTGCGTTGAAATCGAATCTAATTCCTGTATATTTTTCTTTGTCTGATAGTTGCTGCTTTAACAGTTAAAACTGACCGCACCTTCCCTCCTGTCAATAAGCAATACTGAAGGGCTCCTTTAAAAGTCTCATGCTTTATTGCACCACCATGTTGTTTAATTGAGGAGCATTGGCTGGGGTTATATGCTAGAATGCAGCAGGAGTTACTCTCATGTATTCACGAGCTGGTGAATTTACCAAAGGCTGCACCAGATTCCTGGTGTCCTAAGCACTGAACATTTTTACCCAACTCCTAATATATAGTCTGTAAAATGAGAACGGATGAAAATACATCACGTGCAGAACACAATATCTTTTTAAAGTTTTGCCTATGACTCGTTAACCATGTGAGTATTTCGCTGAGTCGGAAACAGAAAGTTAGCGGTTGATTAATGGCGATTAAAACAAACTTTTCACACAGTTTATTGAGTTTTGTGTAATTAATAAAATAAACAGTTTTCTGAAAGTTAATTCCTCGACGTGGAATGGAACCATCGTCGCATGGATAAGAGATTTATAGATGAACAGTTGCTGTTCTGGGCTGTTCCTCTCATTATTTAGAGAGCAGCGGTTTCTGAAGTGTAACTTTCGTCTCAAGTACAACAGGTCCCCGGTTCAATCATCACTTGTAGGCAGAGAGCAATAAAATATATGAACAGCCGCGCAGTATTCTCCTTTTCTCTATACAGTTCTGTACACACTCAAACTCTACAGAGACACCGACAGTGTAGGAGATCATTACAGGATCCTGCAGCGCTGCCTCGGTCAATAGCAACAGTTCGGAGCCGCATTTGAGGCCCGGCAACAAACCCATTGTGTTGGTTTACTGTTCCCCAGCTCCTGGAGTGAGTGAGGCCGCGGCAGCAGCAACGTTCAGGCCGCCTGTCCGTCCGGTTCCCTCCAAGCGCCCGCTTCAGTGATAGCTTGTTTCGCAGCGATGGGCAGTTTACGCTCTCTGAGGCTGCAATCGCTGCAATTTGGAAACCGCTGCTCTCTAAATAATTGTAGGCACAACTCAGAAGAGAACTGTCATCTATAAATGCTCTTAATCGTGCGACATGGGTTCCATTAACTTTTCGAAAACTGCTAATTTATTAATTAAGCAAAACTCATTAAACTGTGCAAAACGTTTCTGGTAATCGCCAGTAATCAACCGATAACTTTCTGTTTCGGACTGATCGAAATACACACATGGTTAACGAGTCATAGGCAAAACTTTAAAAAAAATGTTGTGTTATGCATGTGATAAATTTACATCCGTTCTCATTTTATAGACTGCACTTTTAGGAGTTGAGTAAAAATGTTCTATGTTTATGACGCCAGGAATCTGGTGCAGCCTTTGGTAAATTCATCAGCTCGCGAACACATCAGAGTAACTCCTGCTGCACTCTGTCATATAACCCCAGCCAATGCTCCTCAATTAAACAACAGTAACCAGTGCCGCAGCCCCGCGCACTGTTAAGCAATCTGAAAAATTAAGTAAATGAGCATGGATAACTCCAACCCACGGTGCACGTCTCTAGTGGTGCAATCGTTTAGCGTGCCATATTTCTATGAGAGTAGAGGTTCTGGAAATGCCGGCGTTGTGATTTCAAGCCTCACTTGCAGCAGCCAATGCTTTTGCGGTGTGATATTTCTACCGGAGCTGATGGTACAATTGGTGTTTGCGGAAGCTTTCTCCTTATTAGCTGTTTCACGTAGGCACTTAGTTTCCTCAGGCCCACCGTGTTGCAATAACGGATGCGAGTTTTAAAGGAGCCCTTCAGTGTTACTTATTGACAGGACGAAAGTGGAGCCAGTGTTAACTCTTAAAGCAGCAACTATCAGGCAAAGTATAATGTGCAGGAAATAGATTTGATTTCAACGCAGTGACTAAGAATTTGGCACAATCGAGAAGATGTGTAAACTCACAGGTTATCTGTACGAACATACTAATTAGGAGCAGGAGAGGGCCACTCGGCCCCTCGAGCCAGCTCCGCCATTCAATAAGATCATGGCTGATCATCGACATATACTCCACTTTCCTGCGTGATCCCCATATCCATTGATTCCCCTAGTGTCCAAAAACCTATCTATCTCAGCCTTGAATATACTCAAAGACTCAGCATTCACAGCCCTCTGGGGCAGAGAATTCCAAACATTCACAACCCTCTGAGTGAAGAAATTCTTAAGGAAGCTCGGAGCTCTTTGCCTGAGATTTGTCCCACGGATGTGAGAGGATGGATTTACCTTCTTTAACTGAAGAATGACGGAAAGTTTGATACATATTTTAAAAATTGTATTCTTTGTAGTGCGTTTCATGAATCTTCTTTAATTTAAAAGGATTACCGAAATACTTCAGTCAGAATTTAAACTTTGCATTGGCCGGAAATGGAACCCGCATGGCAGGCGAGAATTCTACCTCTGGACCAACAGAGCCTAGTATTCAATTCTGTTGTTACGCTCCTGATTGTTTTAATGAAAGAATAAAACACAAAGCAAAATATTGCACAGTCTGGAAATGAAATTATTCAGAAAATGCTGTAAACACTCCGCAGGTCCGGGATCATCTGTGGAGATGGAAACACAGGGTTAACTTTTCAGGTCGATGAGCTCTCCTCCGATCTAATGTTTCGCACCAATCATTGAAAAAATTGCAGGTCATTTTATTAAAATTGATATTTCCACGCTCTGGTCTGTGTGGTTTTCAGATACAGAGTTATTTTGTTGCTTAATTTCACTAATTATAAAACAAAGCTGGGAGTCCAAGCCAGAAACACGTGTTTACTGAACAGGCACTTTAACCAACTGAGCCACGGAATTTTAAGAGAGGTAACTTTTCAGGTCGACGAAGGGTCATTGACCTGAAACGTTAACTCCCTTTCTCTCTCCACAGATGCTGCCTGACCTGCTGAGTATTTCCAGCATTTCCTGTTTTTATTTCAGATTTCCAGCATCCGCAGTCTTTTGCTTTTGTGCCAAAGTATTTTTCCTGAGCTAAAGGTATTGCAGTTTTCTCTGGTTGTGTTTATCTTTCATTCTCCATCTATGAGTTGTTTCTGAATCCATGAGTTTGTGCTGCTTTGTGGGTGAGCGGCAGACTTGTAGATATGTCCGGCTCGCGCTCCCAGATTGACAGTGTGGAAAATGTGGAGCAGGCTTCTGTAAACAAGCGGGTTAACATTATACAGTTTCTGTACACCTGAGACTGAATTCCTGCTTTTAATAACAAAATCGCGGGTTTCTTGCGTGTACTGGACACAAGCTCGGTGCACAATTTTTGCCAGTTATTATTTTAAATCTTCTGCAATGTCGCCAAACTGAGGGATTTGGGGATTTTCGTCTAAAGAACGGGGCTCATCCGCGATTTGGGTCCTCGTCTCTCGCATTTAAGTCAGTGGATTTTTCTGTGCGAGAATCATACCGGTAGACACCATCTCTCAATGTTTCCGTCTCTCTATCTTGCCTCTCTGTGTTTTCCACAGATAGACGTCTCAGGCTTCCTTGAACTGCCAAGGCTGATCTAACCTGCCACACCAGCAGGAAACGGTTAAGAAAGAAATAGTGACTGAGACGGCAGGGTAAGTAATTAAGTAAAGTGAAATTCGAACTTTCAAACAGAACCTGGTGAAGTGAGGATGATATTTTGACTTGAAATGTTTAGTGTACCGCAGATATTGCTGTACATTTTATAGGAAAGCCATATTGGACGGACAGAAGCGGTCTGAATGAAATGCTATGGCTTCATTGCCAGCGACTCGTTGGTCCTCGGGTTTGAATTCTCGCTTGGGGGGTTTCCATTGATTGATATGGGAGTGGTTCTCAGGTTCAAATGATGTCTTTTTACAGTTGCAGAAAGTGCGCAGATTGCTGACATGTTAATTGTTCACAATTCGAAACGACCTCATTGGCTATTCTCAGTCCTTGAAGGACATCAAAGTGGTTTTGCTTCAGAAGTTCATCATCGAAACCTGACTGAACAGCGACTCTGGCGGCACTCGAATCCACAGCCTTTGAATAACTTTTACCAACTCTTGGACACGAGAAGTTCAACGCGCTATTCATTGCGCAACAGAGCCGACTACGTCGGAGGATGCTGAATCCGTGAGTTTGAGCTTCTTTGTGGGTGACTGGGAGACTTGAAGATATGTTTACGTGATTTCCCTGTAAATCATTTCCACTTCCGTCTGTTCCCAAAGTTTGTAGAAACGAATTAATGAGAGGATCAAATTGATCGCTCGGAGAAACTCGTCCGCTAAATATTGAAAGTTCACAGTGTTTATTGTGAGCGGTTTAGATTTATTCAGACGCACATCTGGTATAAAAGTAGCCGTGATCTGGGCGTCATTCGAACAGGCGGTCTTATAATCTGGAGTTAGACAGGTTCCCGAAATCCTGTGTGCGTCTCAAATATCCCCATATACAGGCTCTTCCATTATAGGGTCGCACTTTGAGACACCACGTCATCAATTCTAACTGTGTTGCACATGAAGGCTTTCAAACCCCCGCCAGCTCCCGCGTGGTGTGAGACAGCCATGAGAAGCAACATTCCCTATCAGCACCCATATCCCGCTTGCTTCTGCTGCCTGCTGCCAGTAATCTGCAACAAACCCAATTACAGAGACAGGGCGCAAATAACAATCGGGGAAAGAGGCATGAACTCAAAATCCAAATTAGCAGGACAGGATCTGAGTGACAATTAATGTTCTGGGGTGTGAACTTCCGTTAGAGCTGCAAACAAATAGGTGTAAGAGAGAGAGAATCTATTTGCTCTGTTGGGAGGGTCCAGCACAACGGGGCCTAACGGTAAAATTAGAGCTACCACGTTCAGGGATGATATAAGGAAGCTGTTCTTCACACAAGGGTTGTGGGAATCTGGAACTCCCTTCCTGAAACAGCTGTTCAGGCTGGGGTTCAATTGACAATTTCCAAATGAGATCGATAGATTTGTGTTCGGCGAGGATGTGAAGGTTTATGCAATCATTGCAAGTAGATGGAGTTCAGATACAGATCTGCCATGATCTAATTGAATTGCGGAGCAGGCTCGAGGGCCTGAATGGCCTTGTGATGCTTCTATGTTCTTATGACAGTAACAGGACAGAAACATCAACAGCTGCAAACATACGTCGCATTTTATTCATAGTTAACAGCAAAAATATCCGTGCCGTGCGCAACTATGCTGTAGCCAGAAAAAATACGCGAAGCTGACGTGTGGCGCTGTGATCATTGATCATATCATCGTTAGTGCTCTGCATTGTGGCCGCAGTAGCCTCGGTTCAAACTTAAATCATGTCACAGCTCGCTTTTTATCTTCTGTCCTCTGCGGCACCTGCCAATGGAACTGACTGAAAAATCAATCTTTATGACATGAAAAATTATGTTTTTTTGGCGGTGAAAACCTTTTTACTCCTTTAAAACCCCGCGCTCTCACAAGCCTGAGCTTGATGCCCCATAATTCAAACCCACCTCTTCTCCCAGGTTTTAACTCTTCCACAATCAGTAGCCATTCTTTACTTCCCTCCTTCCATTTCATTGTCACTTGCCTGCGGTATTATCTTAATCTAGCATTCACTTTCATGTGCTTACGTGGTTAAATTCTCTCTGCTACCACCGCGGTTCATGGGGGCACATGTCCCATTCGCACCAATGTACAACCAGTCGATACATTGAGATCTGTGTGACAGATCGACAGATAATCACTGTGAAACCAGGACTGAACTTCAGATGGACAGCGGCCGGATTGTTCACGAAATTTCCTTGGAGAATCTTGTTAACTGAAGGACTGGGATTTATTTTAATGCTGGTTCGTGCTTTTCCCAAAACTGTTGTAGTGCATGAGTGACAGGGAGCGCTACCTAGCTGCCAATGAGGGTTTAAATGTGAACAAGTGGCCCGCTGTTACAGTGCAGTTGGATCGGAAGTGCTTCGTCTTAATCTTAACAGTTCCTTTGAAGTGTGCGATTGAAACAAATAGAGGTTAAATGGAAAGAGCACTAGTGGGTGAAACCAGCAATTACAGGAGGTTGGCCATAATTGAAATGTTTTTGAATGCCCATGGCGCGGGACCCTCTGTTCTTTATGAAGAGGGGGGGCAGGAATACAGTTTAACAGAAATAAATTGTACAGACGTGTTACAAATCAAAAAACTGCACTGGTCTAAGATCGATAACAGTTTGAAATTAAATTCATTTCCAAAGGATAAAGTTAACCCTTTCTGCCAGCTCCCACTTCATTTGCTTTTTCTGTTTATCGTTCAAGCGGTGTAAGAACATAAGAACATAAGAAATTGGAGCAGGAGTAGGCCATTCAGCCCTTCGAGGATTGCCCCGAACAGCAGATTTGGGCACTGAATCTATTTCTATTGTTGCAGGAGTTGTTCTGTTCCTCTAATAGTTCCCTCACCAGGAAAACGCCTGTTTTAACTCACAGGCATTAAATGGGCGGTTTTATTATAGGTTGGAGAGTTTCCATCAAAAAGATTTTAATAAATCTGCAAAAAGACGAGGTTAGGACTGGAACTGATAAGATGTCGATCACAGAGTTAACATCAAATTCAGGCTCATTGTCCAATGAAGCAGGAAACCGTGAACAAGAAGGATGTGAATGAAGCAATGAGGGAAGCAAGGGAGGAAGGAGGAAGGAGCTCTCGATTCAATCTTCTTTCCATTAGAGCTGGGTGAAATATTAGGCTGAAAAATTGGGAGAATTTTACCAAACAGGGAGAGAAAATATTGTCTAACTTGGGGAATGTAACATTTTCAGGCCACGTATCTTCCAACTGGATTAACAGTCCTGAGACGTTAATGTCTCACCAACCTCGAACTAACATTATTATACAAAAGGAGTCATCCAAAAATCCCTTTTATTTCAGTATTTCTGTTTCAAACGGTAGAAACAACCTTTAATAAAGTCTCTTTACCACATGTCCTGCCTGTGTTCCCAGATTGACAATGTGGAAAATGTGGAGCAGGCTTCTGGATACAAACGGACTTATATATTTATTTTACAGATTCGGCACTTCTGGGACTGAACTCCTGCTTTAAAGAATAAAATTGCCGTTTTCTTGCGATGTACTGAACAAAGGCTGATTTTCTGCCAGTTATTATTTGAAGACTTGTGGAATGTCTCCAGGCCGAGGAAAGTGGTTCTATTAAAATTTTGGAGCGCGTCCGGGATTTGGACCTGGTGCCTCTTGCATTTTAATTGTTGTGAATTCCCAAAACAAGAATCACACCCCTAGAGCAAAGAGCCACTAACCCTGCAATGCGTGTTTAATCTCGGCCATGATAATTTCACACACATAAAGCAGATATTTTAGATCAGAGACAGCGTTAAATCTCATATATTGCTCAAATGCATCAATGTGTGAATATGACATTAAATGTGTTTCAGTACAGTGGGGGGATTTAAAGCACATTCGGGGCCAGTGCATTCCAAGGTAATCTTACCTGTGGTTGTCTTGCCTCCCTCCCACATGCTGCCGGTTTTTAGACCTTGTTTTATATCTGCTGCTTTGCTGGGCCAGTGCATTCGACAGTCTCACAACCCTTTCTACAAATACCCTTTCACTGCTTGACTTCTCTGTTCATTAGTTATGAATCACCTTGAGCTGCAATGGTGGTGTTTTTGACGTCAAATTAAAAGGCAGTCTATTGGAAACACGTTGGTTTCACAGTTTCTTTTGCACAGGAATGAACCTGAATCTTTCAAGATGGAATATTGTGTTTGCTGCACCAAAATAAACAATATCTTGTTATAAATGTTGTCTCATTAGTTCCCCGGTGTCAGAGAAAGAATTGTCTGATCCCCACATTTATTTCATACTAGCAGGGGAGCCTGGCGTTGCCAGGGAAATTTTGGGGTGCGCGGTGTCCGTGCCCCTGTGTGTCCCCCCTCTCTGTCCCTCTCCCCCTCTCCTTGTGCTGTCCTCTCCCTGCATCCCTCCCTCCGCTCCCCCTGCCCCCCTCACCCCACACCTCCCTCTCCCTCCCTCACATCCCCCTCCCTCCCCTCTCCCTGTCTAGCGCCTGAGGCCCAGTGCCATTCTGATAGCGGCCGTCCGGGGCCTAGCGCTTGAGGCGCGGCCGGTCTGTCGGGCCGAGACGGACCAGAGCTGAGTTCCCTCATGGATTGCGTGGCTGATGGGCGGCCGCTGCAGCGGGATTGGGAGCCACAATGTGGGGGTTCCTGTGGGGATGGAGCTCCCCTGCGGGTGGCGCGGTTGACGGTCGGCCGCTGCTAATGAACCGCCCGTTACGTGGAAACTCACCTGCCGCTGCCGGAGTCAGAATGTGGGGGTTTATTTGGTTGGTAGTGTCCCTGTGGGGATGAAAAAAATGGCGGCAAAGTTTAAGGAGATTGGAGCATTAGGTCCCGCCTGTGACGCACCGATTTGTCAAGCATCAGGTGAGTGAACTGCAGGATTGGTCAAGTAGCACGTCACGCAACGCTAATGAGAGGTAGGATTGGTCAAGCGCTAATGAGTGGATTTTTGATTAATTTTTAATGTTTTTTGTAGACTGTCCAAACAATATTTGTGTGACTAAAAAATAAATACAAGCACAAGAGTCCACTAGCGATAAGCTTTCTTTTGATATAACATTTGTGTAGGTACGCTCTATAACCTTTGATTGTATAGCTGGACAGACAGAGAGACAGAGAGACAGAGAGAAAGACAGAGAGGCATACTCTTAGATATATATATACTAGCTGGAGTGCCCGGCGGTGCCGAGGCTTTTTTGAGGGCATGTTGTTGTTGGAAGAGAGAGAGAGAGAGCGACTGGGGGGGGGGAAGACAGTGTGCGACTGGGGGGGCGGAAGAGAGAGACTGACTGGGGGGGAAGAGAGAGAGCGACTGGGGGGAAGAGAGAGCGACGGGGGGAAGAGAGAGAGCGACTGGGGGGAAGAGAGTGCAACTGGGGGGAAGAGAGAGAGAGCGACTGGGGGGAAGAGAGAGAGCGACTGGGGGGAAGAGAGAGAGCGACTGGGGGGAAGAGAGAGAGCGACTGGGGGGAAGGGGAGGGGGAGGGGAGGGAGAGGAGGGGGTAGGGGAGGGGAGGGGGAGGGGAGGGGCCAGGGGGAGGGGGAGGGGAGGGGAGGGGGGAGGTGGGAGGGGCAGGGGAGGGGAGGGGGAGGAAGGGGGGAGGGGAGGGGGGTGCGGGGGGGGAGGGGAGGGAGTGTGTGGGGAGGAAGGAGGGGGAGGGGAGAAAGGGAGGGGGGAGAAAGGGAGGGGGGGAGCTAGCAGACCCTTTCCCCTCTGCCGGCGATGGCTCCGTGGAGCTCCATTCCACCCCACGTACTGACATGTCTCAGCCCGATCCCCGCCCTCCCGAGCCCCGGCCTCCGGAGCCACGCGGTCCCGCGCACCGGCCTCCCGAGCCCTGCGATCCCGCTCTTCCGAGCCCCACGCTCGGCCTCTCCCGAGCCCCCCCCCCCCCAGCTCCGCGCTCACTCTCTCCCGAGCCCCGCCCCCCCGAGCCTCACGCATGAGCTCTCCCAAGCCCTGCCCTCCTGAGCTCCGCCCTCCCAAACCCCTCCCCATGCCCGAGCCGGCTTCAAGACCAGAGAGAGAGATGCCGCCGCACAACCTATCGCGTGAGGCCCGGCCGGACTCAAGTCACGCTCCGGGCAGAAGTTGATGCATGCGCTGACTCCCGCCCCGTCCGCCTTTACTAAGATGGTGGCAGTGGCAGTGGCGACGCTTGGCTCAGGCCCGCCCCCTCCAGCCTTCACAAAGATTGCGGCGATCGCGGGCCTTTTGTTGATCGCGACGGGTGGTGACTAGCTCAGGCGTGGCTGGGCAACAGAGGCCCAGGCTTCGCGGCCTGGAAAAATGGTGAATGGTAGGAAAATTATAGAGGTTAGAGAAAAGATTTACAAATTAATTAACTTTTTAAAAAAATAATTTGTGTTTTTAAAGCAACTTTTTTTTTGCTGGAAATGTAGATGTGAAAAGAAACACGCAGAAAGTGGGAAAAAGAAATGAACAGTTTGGAATCAAGATGGCGGCCACTCACCTCATCTCAGAACGATAAGGTCAGCCCACACATGCACCGATTGGCCGACCGTCATGTCACCGAAGCGTAGGATTGGTCAATCGTCCTGCCACTCGGCTCTGGCAGGGCCCGTCCGCACGCGCAACGAACCTGCCCCCGCCATGCAGCGATTGGTTGACCGTCGGGTCGCTCGACCGTACGATTGGTCGACCTTAATGTCACTCTATGCTAATGAGCGGATAATGAGAGGAATTTTGAAAGTTTTTTGGATACCGCGGGCGCAATTTTTGTCTCGCCGAAAAGTGAATACACTTCTGACCGCTCTGGAATCATAAGCTTTCTTTTGATGTAATGCACGTGTAGGTAGGCTCTATAACTTTAGAGTGTATAGCCGGACAGACAGGCAGACGGAAGGACAGACAGATAGACAGACAGACAGATCGATCCTTTTATATATGTAGATAATAAGACACAAACTCAGGTAATCATTCAGAATCACCCCACAGATTGACACTGAGATAAATTAAGTGGGAGATACAGACAACAATGGGACACATGGCGGAATAGACAAGAGAGCTGGAGAAATACAAAATGGACTGAGACTCCAGAAGACAGTGACCGGTAGCTGATAGAGGTCAGTGAGTGGAGGTGAATTTTTTTTTCGGGATTTGGCCCCGTGGCTTAGCTGATCAAAGCGTCTGTCTAGTAAACAGGAGATCCTGTGTTCGACTTGCAGCGGGGCCTTTGTTTTATTGAATCTCTAGGGGTAAGTTTCTTCTCGTGTGAAAAGGCTAAAATTCTTTTTAATGTAACTGCAGCTGCACTGGTTCCCATTCTGGTTGAACGCTCCAATAGCTGCGTGGCCTGGGTCGAATTCCACCACTGTCCTAATTTCTGGCGGTGCTGATTTTGGCCTCTTCACCAAAAATCCATCTTTTCTATGCAGTGCCGTGCGTTACTTTGTTGTAGTCAGAGCAGAGCTTCAGTAGTTGATGTGTGGCGCCGTGATCGTATAGTGGTTAGTACTCTGCGTTGTGGCCGCAGCAATCTCGGTCAGAATCCCAGTCACGGCACAGATTTTTCATCCTTCCACAATCAATAGCCTTCCTTTACATTCCTCCTTCAATTTCATTGTAAATTTCCTGCAGTATTACCTTAATCTAACATTCACTTTCACCTACTTAAAACGCTAAGTGTGCTCTGCTACCACCGCTGTTCCTGGGGCACATGTCCCATTCACCCCAATCTGAGTTGTTGCTTTCAAACCAGTCGATATATTTAGACCTGCGGGACCTCTCGACAGACAAGCTCTGCGAAAGCAGGGCCGGCATTTGGAACCAAAGCAGCCTGATTGTACAAGAAAATTCCTCGGGAAATGAAGTGCACTGGGGAGGCTAACTGAAAAATTGGGTTTGTTCACCTGGTAGTTGCCGCTTTTCCCTAAACAGTTGAGGGGCGTGAGCGATGGGAAGCGCTACATAGCTGCGGATGAAGGGTGAAATATGCAATTTTGACAAACTGGCTACCAAAAATGAAAACGGACGCTCAGTAGTTATCAAGGAGAGTGAGGGACGCTCCGGATGTAAAAGACAGGGCAAGGGACGCTCCGGATGTACCAGACAGTTGAAGGGACGCTCCGGATTTACCAGACAGAGTAAGGGACGCTCCGGATGTACCAGACGGTTTAAGGGACGAGCCGGATTTACCAAACAGGGTAAGGGACGGTCCTGTTGTACCAGACAGGGTAAGTGACACTCCGGATATATCAAACAGGGTAAGGGACGCTCCGGATGCATCAGACAGGGTAAGGGACGCTTCGGATGTATCGGATAAGGTAAGAGACACTCCGGATGTAACAGACAGGGTAATGTACGCTCCCGATGTACCAGACATTGTAAGGGAAGCTCCGGTTGTATCAGATAGGGAAAGGGATGCACCGGATGTACCAGACAGGGTAAGGGATACTCCGGATGTACTAAACAGGGTAAGGGATGCTCAAGAGGTTCTGGAGCGCGTAAGGGATGCTCAGGGCCAATCAGACAGAGTAAGGGACACTCAAGAGGTATCAGAGAGTCTGATGGATGCAGATTTATTACTTTCTACAGCTCACATTTTCTAATTATCAATAAAAGCAAAAGTTGAATCCTAATGTAACAGATGGTCTGCCGTGTCCCACGTGGGGGCAATGAGAAGGTAGAATGGGGCCGGAGTGAACATTTACAGTGCTCAGAAATACATTTATAACTGGCATAAATTCCCCCACTCAATACATTTATAAATAATACAGATACATCTAAACATATTTGTAGCGATCAGAGGTGCAAAAGCATTTACAACTAATACAATAGCAACTCACCAATACATTTGTATCTAATATGGACACACACAAATATACTTACAACCATCACTACTGATTGTTTGCTAAAAAAAATACTTTAATTGTTTGTCTTTAAAGCCACAATATTTACATGGTAGTTTGCACTGACCTTCCTCCAAAGCCGCTGGAGACTGATGGAGAATGATTTGGGGTCGAAACGATCATTTCTTAGGCGGATTCGAGCAACTTTTGAGCGCAAGTCCAATATTAGAAGTCGACATTAAAAATGGCCTCACGCGGAACCATTCGCAAATGTCAATCTACAATCCCCAAAGCGAGATTCATACCCCTAGACTAAAGAGTCACTCTGTCTGGAATACAGGCCCAGTCAACTGGTTATCAAACGGAAAATCAAATGGATTTGTCATGTATTGTCCATTGCATTTTGTCTGAAAAGTGGGCCCGCAGTTCCATTCTGGTTCCAAGCCCTCTTTTTGCTGTCGATTACTTGCCCGGAATGTGCTTGGAGAAGTGTTGGAATCGAGGCACAGCCCTTCCCACGGTCGCTTCCTCTAAATCTCCGTCCAGGATTTTCACCAGTGCAAGGTCCATCAGCTTGAGCTACTGTTTAATTTGTTCTCGGCATTAACTGTGCTGATCCTTTAACTTGTTCCACTACACGGCATCTCCAAATTTGTCGATTGCACCTCGGGGGCACTTTTCATAGGTAAACCTGCAACATCTGCCAGAGAAAGATTCAATTTCAGCGTTTCCAACAACGAGTCGACCTATATCAACCTCGACATCCTCACCTACACGCTGCAGATGCAAATCTCTGCGCTCCTCTGCTTCAGTGACATTTTTTGTTTCGCAGGGATGGGCAGTTTACACTCTCTGAGGCTGCAATCGCTGTTTTCCGCCGGCAGTAGGCGCTTGGAGAGAGCGGGGCCGGACAGGCAGCCTGAAGTTCGCTGCTGTCGCGGCCTCTCTCACTCCGGGAGCTGGGTAACAGCAAACAAACTCATGGGTTTGTTGCCGGGTCTGAAATGCAGCTCCGAACTGTTGCTATTGACCGAGGCAGCGCTGCAGGATCCTGTAACGTTATCTCACACTGTCGGTGTTTCTGTACAGTTTGAGTGTGTACAGAACTGTATAGAGAAAAGGAGAATACCGCACGGCAGTTAATGCATTTTATTGATCTCTACCTACAAGAGATGATCGAATTAGGGACCTGTTGTACTTTAGACGGAAGTGATAACCGCTACAATTCAGAAACTGCTGTTCCTTAAATAATTAGAGAAGCAGCTCAGAACAGCAATTGTCGTCTGCAAATACTCTTACCCTGCGATACGGGTTCCATTGCATGTCAAGGAGTGAACTTTAAGAAAACTGTTAATACTATTAAGTAAAACTCATTAGACTGTGTCAAAAGTTTGTTGTTATCGTCATTAATCACCGGGTAACTCACATGGTTACCGAATCATGGACAAAAGTTTAAAACGTTTCTTGCGTTTTGCATGTGATGAATTTTCATCGGTTCTCATTTTGCAGACCGTATTACAGGAGTTGGGTAAAAATGTTCTGTGTTTATGGCACCAGGATCTGGTGCAGCCGTTGGTAAATTCACCAGCTCGCTAACACATGAGAAATCACCTGTTTCACTCTTTCATATAAACCCAGCCAATGCACCTCAATTAAACAACATTGCGCCCCCGCACGATTAGACAACCTGAAATGTGCAAGTAAATGAGCACGGATAACTAATGCGCATCAAGCGCAGCTCTAGTGGCGCAATTGGTTAGCGCGTGGTACTTATATAACAGTATAGCTTCGGGGAAATGCCGAGGTTGTGAGTTCGAACCTCACCTAGAACAGCCAATGTTTTTGCTCTTAGTTTCCTGAGGCCCACCGTGTTGCAATAACGGATGGGAGTTTTAAAGGAGCCCTTCAGTGTTACTTATTGACAGGAGGGAAGGTGGGGCCAGCGCAGGGAAACCCAATGCAACTTCGAGCCCAAGATCGGCGGCTGGTTGGTCTAGAGATCTGATTCTCGCTCAAGGGATTTCGCTACTTAAAAAGGCGAGAGGTCCAGGGATCTCCACCTGCAAGAGATGATTGAATTCGGGGCCTGTTGTACTTTAGACGGAAGTGATAACCGCTACACTTCGGAAACTGCTGCTCTTTAAATAATTAGAGGAGCAGCTCAGAACAGCAATTGTCAGCTACAAATACTCTTACCCTGCGATAGGGTTCCATTGCATGTCAAGGAGTGAACTTTAAGAAAACTGTTTATTCTATTAAGTAAAACTCATTAGACTGTGTGAAAAGATTGTTGTAATCGTCATTAATCACCGGGTAATTCACATGGTTATCGAATCATGGGCAAATGTTTAAAACGTTTCTTCCGTTTTGCATGTGATGAATTTTCATCGGTTCTTATTTTGCAGACCGTATTGTAGGAGTTGGGTAAAAATGTTCAGTGTTTATGGCGCCATGATCTGGTGCAGCTGTTGGTAAATTCACCAGCTCACTAACACATGAGAAAACACCTGCTTCACTCTTTCATATAAACCCAGCCAATGCACCTCCATTAAACAACATTGCGCCCCCGCACGATTAGACAACCTGAAACGTGCAAGTAAATGAGCACGGATAACTGGCACACATGAAGCGCAGCTGTAGTGGCGCAATCGGTTAGCGTGTGGTACTTATATAGAAACATAGTAGATAGGAGCAGGAGTAGGCCATTCGGCCCTTCGAGCCTGCTGCGCCATTCAATGAGATCATGGCTGATCATCCAAATTGAGTACCCTGTCCTGCCTTCTCCCCATATCCCTTGATCGCTTTAGCTTCAAGAAATATATCCAACTCTTTCTTGAATATATTTAATGAACTGGCCTCCACCGCCCTCTGTGGCAGAGAATTCCATAGGTTCAGGACTCTCTGGGTGAAGAAATTCCTCCTCATTTCAGTCCTAAATGGCTTACCCCTTATCCTTAGACTATGACCCCTGATTCTGGACTCCCCGGCCATCAGAAACATCCTTTCTGCATCTAGTCTGTACAGACCTGACAGAATTTTATAGGTTTCGATGAGACCCCCTCTCAATCTTCTAAACTCCAGTGAGTATAAGCCCAATTGACACAATCTCTCCTCGTACGTCATTCCTGCCATCCCAGGTATCAGCCTGGTGAATCTTCGCTGCAATCCCTCCATGGCAAGAACGTCCTTCCTCAGGTAAGGTGACCAAAACTGCACACAATACTCAAGGTGCGGTTTCACCAAGGCCCTGTGCAACTGCAGCAAGACATCCTTGTTCTTCTACTCGAACCCTCTTGCTACGAAGGCCAACATACCATTTGCCTTCTAAACCGCCTGCTGCACCTGCATGCTTACCTTCAGCGACTGGTGCACAAGAACACCCAGGTCTCTTTGCACTTCCCCTTCTCCCAATCTATTGCCATTCAAATAATAATCTGCCTTCCTGCCTTTGCCACCAAAGTGAATAACCTCACATTTATCCACATTATAGTGCATTTGCCATGCTTCCGCCCAATCACCCAACCTGTCCAAATCGTACTGGAGTTTCATGACATCCTCCTCACAGCATACCCTCCCACCCAGCTTTGTGTCGTCTGCAAATTTGGAGATATTACTTTCAATTCCCTCGTCCAGATCATTAATATATATTGTGAACAGCTGGGGTCATAGGACCGATCCTTGAGGTACCCCACTAGTCACTGCCTGCCACTTGGAAAACGACCCATTTATTCCAACTCTTTGCTTTCTGTCCGCCAACCAGTTCTCTATCCAACTCAATACCTTGCCCCCAATCCCACGTGCCTTAATTTTGCACGCTAACCTCTTATGCGGGACCTTATCGAAAGCCTTCTGAAAGCCCAAATACACCACTTCCACTGGTTCTCCCTTATCTATTTTACCAGTTACATCCTCAAAAAATTCCAGTAGATTAGTCAAGCATCTTTTGTAAATCCATGTTGACTTTGTCCGATCCTGTCACTGCATTCCAAGTGCTCTGCTATTACATCTTTTATAATGGACTCTAGCATTTTCCCCACTACCGATGTCAGGCTTACCGGTCTATAATTCCCCGCTTTTTCTCTGCCACCTTTTTTGAATAGTGGGGTAACATTAGCTACCCTCCAATCCTTGGGTACTGTTCCAGAGTCTATCGAGTTCTGGAAGATGACCAGCAATGCATGTATTATTTCTAGGGCCACTTCCTTAAGTGCCCTGGGATGTAGATTATCAGGCCCTGGGGATTTATCGGCCTTCAGACCCATCAATTTTCCTAACACCATTTCCCTACAAATACTGATTTCCTTCAGTTCCAGGAACCTATGTTCCACGGTATTTCTGGGAGGTTATTTGTGTCCTCCTTTGTGAAGACTGAACCAAAATATGTATTTAGTTGGTCTGCCATTTCTTTGCTCCCCATTATAAATGCCCCCGATTCTGACTGCAAGGTACCTACGCTTGACTTCACCAATCTTTTTATCTTTACATATCTATAAAAGCTTTTACAGTTCGTTTTTATGTTCCCTGTAAGCTTACTCTCATATTCTATTTTCCTTTTCTTAATTAATCCATTTGTCCTCCTTTGTTGAATCCTAAACTGCTCCAAATCCTCAGGATTATTGCTTTTTCTGGCCAATTTGTATGTCGTCTCCTTGGATCTTATGCTATCCCTTATTTCCCTTGTTAGCCACGGTTGAGTCACCTTTTTTGTTTTATTTTTATGCCAAATTGGGATGAACAACTTCTGTAGTTCATCCATTCGGTCTTGGAATGTTTCCCATTGCATATCCACCGTCAACCCTTTGAGTGCCATTCCCCAATCAATCCTACCCAACTCGCTCCTCAGGCCATAGTTTCCTTAATTAAATTGAGGACCCTAGTTTCTGAGTCAACTGCTTCATTCTCCATCTTAATGAAGAATTCGATCATATTATGATAGCTCCGACCCAAGGGGCCTCGTACAACAAGATTGCTAATTAATCCTTTGCCGTTATATAACACCCAGTCTAAGATGGCCTGATCTCTGGTTGGTTCCTCGACATATTGGTCCAGGAAACCATCCTGTAACCACTCCAGGAATTCCTCCTGCACAATATTGTTACTAATTTGGTTAGCCTAATCTATATGTAGATTAATGTCACCCATGATGACTGCTGTGCCCTTATTGCACGATTCTTTAATTTCCCTTTTAATGCCATCCCCAACCTCCACCTTACTGTTTGGAGGTCTATATACCACTCCCACTAATGTCTTTTCCCCCTTAGTATTTCTCAATTATACCCATACAGATTCCACCTCATCAGAGCTAATATCCTTCATTACAATTGTGTTAATCCCTTCTTTAACCAGTAATGCTACCCCTCCTCCCTTTCCTTTTTGCCTATCTTCCCTGAATATCGAATACCCCTGGATGTTGAGTTCCCAGCCTTGGCCGCCCTTGAGCCACGTTTCCGTAATCCCAACCAAATCTTATTCGTTTACCTCTATTTGCGCAGCCAATTCGTCCACCTTATTACAAATGCTCCTCGCATTAAGACACAAAGCTTTCAGGTTGTTTTTTAACGCTCTTAGACCTATTAGAATTGTTATTTACTGTGGCCACATTTGATTTAAACCTGTGATTTCTCTGACTGCCACTTTTGCTCTTCTCCTTCCTATCTTTTGCTTTTATCCTTGTTTCCCTTTCCTCTGTCTCCCTGCTCAGGTTCCCAACCCCCTTCCATTTTAGTTTAAACCCTCCCCCAAAGCACTAGCAAACACTCCCCCTAGGACATCGGTTCCAGCCCTGCCCAGGTGCAGACCGTCCGGTTTGAAATGGTCCCACCTCCCTCAGAACCGGTTCCAATGTCACAGGAACTTGAATCCATCCCCCTGGCACCATTCCTCTAGCCACGTATTCATCTGGAGTATCCTTCTATTTCTACTCTGACTAGCACGTGGCACTGGTAGCAATCCTGAGATTACTACCTTTGAGGTCCTGTTTTTTAATTTACCTCCTAACTCCCTATATTGCACTTTTAGGACCTCATCCCGCTTTTTACCTATATCGTTGGTGCCTATATGCACCACGACAACGGGCTGTTCACCCTCCCCTTCCAAGATGTTTTGCAGGCGCTCGGAGACATCCTTGACCCTTGCACCAGGGAGGCAACACACCATCCTGGAGTCTCGTTTGCGGCCACAGAAACGCCTATCTATTCCCCTTACAATTGAATCCCCTATTACTATAGCTCTACCACTCTTTTTCCTCCCATTCTGTGCAGCAAAGCCACCCCTGGTACCAGAAAGTTGGCCGCTGCTGCCTTCCCCTGATAAGCCATCCCCCCCAACAGTACCCAAAGTGGTATATCTGTTGGAGAGGGGGATGGCCACAGGGGACCCCTGCACTACCTGCCTGCACCTAGTACTCTGCCTCTTGGTCACCCGTTCCCTTTCTTCCTGTCCAACCTCTACCTGCGGTGTGTCCAACTCTGTAAACGTGCTATTCACGATGTCCCGAGCATCATGAGCGCTCCAGTATGCATCCAATCGCAGCTCCAGTGCCGCAATGAGGTCTGTCAGTAGCTACAGCTTGGTGCACTTCCTGCACATGTAGTTGTCAGGGACAAAGGAAGTGTCCCTGAGTTCCCACATCTCGCAGGAGGAGCAGATCACGGGGCCGGGCTGTCCTGCCATGACTTACCCTTTAATTAATTGAGTTTAGATTTAATCATTCAACCCTACTAATTACACTACAGTTAAATAGTTTACCAACAGTCCCCGCTACACCAGAGAGACCTTCGAAACTATAAAACAGAGTTAAAGTTTAAAAAAGAGATAAATACTCACCAACCAATCACTTACCTGCATCCTGCTGACGTCACACTTGGATTACTTTTTACCTCTATCCCGGAACCTGGATTGGTACGCCTCTGGTGATCCCTCGCAGGTCCGCTGCCTCTCCAGTCTCGGGGCTCTGGGCCTCGCAGCCTCGGGCTGCTGTTTAAGTAGCTCCGCCGCCTCTGGTGCTCCCTCGCAGGTCCGCTGCATCTCCGGTCTCAGGGCTCTGGGCGTCGCTGCCTCGAGCTGCTCTTTAATTAGCTCCGCCACCTCTGGTGATCCCTTGCAGGTCCGCTGCCTCTCCGGTCTCGGGGCTCTGGGCCTCGCTGCCTCGGGCTGCTGTTTAAGTAGCTCCGCCGCCTCTGGTGCTCCCTCGCAGGTCCGCTGCCTCTCCGGCCTCGGGGCTCTGGGCCTCGCTGCCTCGGGCTGCTATTTAAGTAGCTCCGCCGCCTCTGGTGCTCCCTTGCAGGTCCGCTGCCTCTCCGGTCTCGGGGCTCTGGGCCTCGCTGCCTCTGGCTGCTCTTTAAGTAGCTCCGCCACCTCTGGTGCTCCCTCGCAGGTCCGCTGCCTCTCCGTATACCAGTATAGCTTCGGGGAAATGTTTAGGTTGTGAGTTCGAGCCTCATCTATAGCAGCCAATGTTTTTGCTCTTAGTTTCCTCAGGGCCACCGTGTTGCAATAACGGATGGGAGTTTAAAAGGATCCCTTCAGTGTTACTTATTGACAGGAAGGAAGGTGGGGCCAATTTCAACTGTTAATCCAGCAAATATCAGGCAAAGAATAATGTGCAGGAAATAGATTCGATTTCAAATCAGTGACAAAGCCTTTGGAACAAACGAGAAGCTGTGTAAACTCACCGGTAATCTGTACATGTTTCCGGCATCATGTTGAACACAA
Source organism: Somniosus microcephalus (assembly GCF_052327205.1). Taxonomy (NCBI): domain Eukaryota; kingdom Metazoa; phylum Chordata; class Chondrichthyes; order Squaliformes; family Somniosidae; genus Somniosus; species Somniosus microcephalus. The sequence continues at coordinate 52,012,566 of NW_028225179.1, forward strand.
ACAACGATTCACCTGACCATAATGTTGAGGATTCCAAGGACGGAAGTCACGTACAGACAATCGCCCAAAAACCATATCCACAGTTAGGTGGTCGCCGACCTTCTTGTTATGGGGAGAATTGTGAGCAGATTCAGGGAAACGGCTCATATAAAGAAGTGGGTTTAGGAAAATATAAACATATTTCAAATGAATGAACAGGTCCTCTGCGAATTGGGTTCGCACCAGCGCAGGGAAACCCAATACAACTTCGAGCCCAAAATCGGCGGCTCGTTGGTCTAGAGATCTGATTCTCGCTCAAGGAATTATGCTACATAAGAATGCGAGAGGTCCCGGGATCTCTACTTACAAGAGATGATTGAACCAGGGTCCTGTTGTACTTTAGACAGAAGTGATAACCGCTACACTTCGGAAACTGCTGCTCTTTAAATAATTAGAGAAGCAGCTCAGAACAGCAATTATCAGCTACAAATACTCTTACTCTGCGATACGGGTTCCATTGCATGTCAAGGAGTGAACTTTAAGAAAACTCTTTATTTTAATGAGTAAAACTCATTAGACTGTGTGAAAAGTTAGTTGTAATCGTCATTAATCACCGGATAACTCACATGGTTACCGAATCATGGGCAAAAGTTTAAAACGTTTCTTGCGTTTTGCATGTGATGAATTTTTATCGGTTCTCATTTTGCAGCCCGTATTTTAGGAGTTGGCTAAAAATGTTCAGTGTTTATGTCACAAGGATCTGGTGCAGCCGTTGGTAAATTCACCAGCTCGCTAACACCTGAGAAAACACCTGCTTCACACTTTCGTATAAACCCAGCCAATGCACCTCAATTAAACAACATTGCACCCCCGCACGATTAGACAACCTGAAATGTGCTAGTAAATGAGCACGGATAAGTAACGCTCATCAAGCGCAGCTCTAGTGGCGCATTCGGCTCGTGCATAGTACTTGTATAACAGCTATAGTTTCGGGGAAATGTCGAGGTTGTGTGCTCGAGCCTCACCTGCAGCAGCCAGCGTTTTTGCTCTTAGTTTCCTCAGGCCCACCGTGTTGCAATAATGGATGGGAATTTTGAAGGAGCCCTTCAGTGTTACTTATTGAGAGGAGGGAAGGTGGGGCCAGTTTTAACTGTTAAACCAGCAACTATCAGGCAAAGACTAATGTGCAGGAAATAGATTCGATTTCAAATCAGTGACTGAGCCTTTGGCACAAACGAGAAGTTGTGTAAACTCATGGGTAATATGTGCATGTTTCCGACATCATGTTGAACACAAACAACGATTCACCTGAACATGATGTTGAGAATTACAAGGGCGGAAGTCACGCACAGACAGTCGCCCAAACACCATATCCACAATTAGGTTGTCGCCGACCTTCTTGTTATGGGGAGAATTGAGAGCAGATTCAGGGAAACGGCTCATATGAAGAAGTGGATTTAGGAAAATATAAACTTATTTCAAATGAATGAACAGGTCCTCTGCGAACTGGGTTCGCAACAGCGCAGGGAAACCCAATGCAACTTCGAGCCCAAAATCGGCGGCTCGTTGGTCTAGAGATCTGATTCTCGCTCAAGCAATTTCGCTGCTTAAAAATGCGAGAGGTCCCGGGTTTAAAACCCGGATGAAACCCAGCCAACCTTACACAACTGGGCCATCACAGCTAAAATCGCACTCCTGTTAAAAAGACTTATAAAATTGATGATCCGTGACTTTGCGCTCCCTTGGTTTAATCATAGAGGCATAATGCCACAGGCGGAGGCACTTCTGCCCATCGAGCCAGTGCCGGTTCTCTGTAGACTGATCAATTCAGTACCATTCCTTCGCACTATCGATGTATTCCTGCAAGTTTATTTCCCTAAAGAGCCTATCCAGTCTCCCCTTGAATACATTGAGTGTCTCCGATTCCACCACTTCCGACGGCATATGCGTAATTTTTTTTCCTCACATCCCCCCTGTACCTCTTGCCTAAAGTCTTAAATCCCCTAGTCCTTGTGCCATCAACCAGTGGGAACAGCCGTTCCCCGTCTCGCCTATCGAAACCCGTCATAATCTTGTACACTTCTATCAAATCACTCCTGCACCTCCTTTACTCTAATGAAAACAAATCCAGCTTCTCCAACCTGTCTTTGTAGCTAAGACCCCTCATCCCCGGAACCATTCTGGTAAATCTCCTCTGCACTCTCTCAAGGGCCTTCACATCCTTCCTAAAGTGTGGTGACCAGATATGACGCAATACTACAGTTGTGGCCTAACCAGTGCTCTATAAAGACACAGCATACCTTCTCCAGTTATGTACTCAATACCTCTATTTATGAAGCCCAAGATCACAAATGCTTTGTTTCCACTCTCTCAATATGTCCTGCCACCTCCAGGGACCTATGGACATTAACTCCCAGGTCCCTCTGTCCCTGCACACTATTTTAAACTGTGCCTTTAAGTGTAAATTGCCTTTCCCTGTTCCTTCTGCCAAAATGCATCACCTCACACTTCTCCGTATTAGATCCCATCTGTAACTTTTCTGCCCATTCTGCTAGCCTTGTTATGTCCTTTTTATGTCCTGTAGTCGATTGGCATCATTATCACTGTTTGCCACACCCCCAGGTTTGATGTCATCGGCTAATGTACAAACTCTACTCTGTATTCCAATATACAGGTCATTTATATATATCAAAAAATGCAGTGGGCACAGCACTGAACCTTGGGGAAAACCACTAACTACCATCCTCCAATCTGAAATACAGCCATTTACCACAACTCGTTGTTTTCTGTCCTTATGCCAATTCCTTATCCAAGCTGCCACATACTCACCTATTCCATGAGTATCAATCTTTTTAACCAGCCTTTTATGTGGTACTTTGTAAAACCCCATCGGAGAATCCATGTCGCCAACATCCACTGCATCCACTTCATCAGAGCTCTCTGTTACTGCATCAACAATTCAATTAGATTCGTCAAGCAAGTTCGGCATTTTACACATCCGTGTTGGCTATACTTAATTAGCTGAAACTTCTCCAAAAGCCCGTTAATTTTCTCCTTGATTATTGTTTCTAAAACTTTAGCCACCACTGATGTTAAACTGACCGGCCTGTAGTTACTAGGAGCATCCTTCCATCCTTTCTTGAACAATTCTGTCACATTTGCCACTTTCAACTCCTCAGGGACCTCCCCCGCATCTAGGGAAGATTGGAAAATTATGGCAAGCCTTCCACTGTCTTCTCCCATAACTCTCTTAGCAACCTGGGATGGAAACCATCTGGACCAGGTGACTTGTCCACTCTAAGCAGACACAGCCTTTCCAGGACATCCTGTCGATCAATTTTCACCCCTTCCATTGCTTCTATATTTTCCACTTTGACCGATAATTTGTCGGCATCCAACTTTTTGGTAAACACCGATACAAAGTATTCATTATGTATCCTAGCCTTGCCCCGTGCTTCTAGTTATATATCACCTTCTTTGTCTCTAATAGGCCGCACCCCGCCTCTTACTACCCACTTAATGTTTACATGCCTGTAGTAGATTTTTGGGTTCACTTTTATGTTTCACGCCATTCTACTCTCATATTCTCTCTTTGCTATTCTTATTTTTATCTTCACATCCCCTCTCAACTTATTATACTTGGTCTGATTCTGCCTTGAAGAATTCACCTGACACGCATCATACAACATCGTTCTTGTTTAAACAGAAAAGGGGCTGTATGATGCATGTCAGGTAAACAAACTCTTTCAACAGATAAAGAATGATCCAGGAATGACAGCACATCCCTTTTAAACAGACACAGAATGATTCGGGACTGACAGCACATCCCTTTTAAATAGATACAGAATGATCCGTGACTGACAGCACACCCCTTTTAAACAGACACAGAATGACACGAGACTGGCAGCACATCCCTTTTAAACAGACAGAGAATGATCCGGGTCTGAAAGCACATCCCTAAACAGACACTGAATGATCCGAGACTGACAGCACATCCCGTTTAAACAGCCACAGAATGATCGGGGACTGACAGGACATCCCTTATCCCTTTTACACAGACACAGAATGACACGAGACTGGCAGCACATCCTTTTTAAACAGAGACAGAATGATCGGGGACTGACAGCACATCCCTTTTAAACAGACACAGAATGATCCGGGCCTGACAGCACATCCCTTTTAAACAGACACAGAATGATCCGGGACTGGCAGCACATTCCTTTTAAACAGACACAGTGTGATCCGGGACTGACAGCACATCCCTTTTAAACAGTTTATTCGTGAGCTCCAAGTTGAAGATTTAGCCCACTGTCATTTTTTTGTCTTTGCCATTTCACTCGAGCCGAATGAATTGAGTTTAGGTGTCAGCCGTGGCTCAGCGGTAGCAAACTCAAACCAAACTCCAGAGACTTGAGCTCAAAGTCCAGGCTGACACTCAATTGCAGTACTGATGGTGTGCTGCACTGTCGACGGTACCGTCTTCTGAAAAGACATTACACCGAAGCCTCAGGTACCATTGCACTATTTTGAAAAGAATGAGGATTTCTCCCCAGTGCACTGCCCATTATTTATCTCTCGACGAAAGACAATAAAAACAGATAACCTGGACATTGATGTGGATAAAATCTTTTGAAATTACATTTGTTCCTAAAAGTTAAAGTTATGTTTCGGCTCTCTAATCATTTGTTTTCCCGCTAGTCTTTCAGTGGGTTTCAATCTCAGAGGAAGGAAGAGAGAGGAAAAAGTGTATCTGCGATTCGCAATCTCTGTTCTACGTTTATGCAATGAGTCCATGTTTATTTTTGTAGTCACATGAAGAGCGCAGAGCCACAGACTGAAAAGCCCCGTGTGGCCAGCAATGATGAGGATAGCGATTAGCACCCATGCGTCCAGAGCACAATGGATTAGTACGAATGACCATCGGTTTTAATGGTCGGTTTTAAGCTTGATTCAGAGCAGAGAAGAAAAAGTTTCGCCCAGTGAGTTAACAGACCGTGCATCACTCTGCTGCTCTCCCCCATAGTCCGACAAGGTATTCCATTCCACCTATATATTAGTAATTTGAGCCTTGCCATGAGCTAAGTGTAGCATGCTTGGGAGGAAAATGTGATTTTGCCGGAAGGATCTGTCGGATTTTTATTTTACCTCTCTTCACTCTTTAGGGTAATCAGAGCTAAGATCAACCAAAGCTTTAAACTTTTCAAACAAATCGTTTTATTAACCTAATAATACAAGTTTTCACAGAGAGATTTGTACAACCTTTAACTTAGTGGTGTAACTCAACACTCAGATTGGTCAATTATGCTGCTTCGGGAGATGGAGAGATGAATTATGTATTGGTGTGCTCCTTGGTGTTTTTCTGGTCGGTCTTCCACTTCTCCACTCCATTTGTCAGGAACAGTGAGAGCGGAGACTCAGTGAATATTTAAACTCACTTTTGTGGGCTTTTTACAGAGGCCTTTGTCGGGAGTGGTGAGAGCGGAGTTTCAGTGGGTATATAAGCTCACTTTCCCAGACTTTTTCAAAGAGGCTTACCAATCTCACAGACTGGTGGCGGCGCTCCAGAGCCATGTCATGATTCTGAACGTGACGCGGGTAGGAGGAAGCAGCTGATTGCGTGAGTACTTATACTACTCTATAGCTGGACAGTTGAGGTTCATAAAGTTTAGAAAGTCTTAATTTTGTGATTATATTTGCTGTGGTCTCTGTTGTGTAGCGGGGAGTGCTAGGAAACAAGGGCCCTTGAGTATATCATTTAATTGTAGTTTAATTGTTGGTATTGATTTAATTTAAATTAATTAAAAGATAAGTCATGGCAGCACAGCTCGGCCCTGTGGCATGCTCCTCCTGCACTATGTGGGAAATCAGCGACACTTCCTTTGTCCCTGATGACCATATGTGCAAGAAGTGTATCCAGCTGCAGCTACTGACAGACCACATTGCGGCGCTGGAGCTGTGAATGGATACATACTGGAGCATTCGTGATGCTGAGGGCGTCATGGATATCACGTTTAATCAGTTGGTCACACCGCAGGTAAAGGGTGCAAAGGCAGGAAGGGAGTGGGTGACCACCAGGCAGAGTAGTAGGCGCAGTCAGGTAGTGCAGTGATCCCCTGTGGCCATCCCCCTCTCAAAGAGATATACCGCTTGGGATATTGTAGGGGAGGATGGCTTATCGGGGGAAGGCAGCAGCAACCAACTTCCTGGCACCATGAGTGGTTCTGCTGCACGGGACGGGAGGAAAAAGAGTGAGACAGCTATAGTGATAGGGGATTCTATTGTAAGGGGAGTAGATAGGCGTTTCTGCGGCCGCAAACGAGACTCCAGGATGGTATGTTTCCTCCCTGGTGCAAGGGTGAAGGATGCCTTGGAGCGGCTGCAGGGCATTTTGGAGGGGAAGGGTGAACAGCCAGTTGTCGTGGTACATATAGGTGCAAACGATATAGGTACAAAACGGGACGAGGTCCAAAAAGCTTAATATAGGGAGTTAGGAGGTAAATTAAAAGCTAGGACCTCAAAGGCAGTAATCTCAGGATTGCTACCAGTGCCACGTGCTAGTCAGAGTAGAAATAGAAGGATATGTCAGATGAACATGTGGCTAGAGGAATGGTGCAAGGGGGAGCGATTCAAATTCCTGGGACATTGGAACCGGTTCTGGGGGAGGTGGGACCAGTATATACTAGATGATTTGCACCTGGGCAGGAGCAGGACCGATGTGCTAGGGGGAGTGTTTGCTAGTGCAGTTGGGGAGGTTTTAAACTAAAATGGCAGGGGGTTGGGAACCTGTGCAGGGAGACAGAGGAAACAGAAGCAAGGATGGAAGCAAAAGACAGGAAGGAGAAAAGCAAAAGTGGAAGTCAGAGAGGTCAAGGGTGTAAATCAAACATGGCTGCAGTAAACAAAAATTCGAAAAGGTCTAAAATGGTTAAAAAACAAGCCTTAAGCCTTTGTGTCTTAATGCGAGGAACATTCGTAATAAGGTGGAAGAATTAGCTGCGCAAATAGATGTAAACAGGTATGATATAATTGGGAGTATAGCGACAAGGCTCCAGGGTGACCAAGGCTGGGAATTCAGCATCCAGGGGTATTCAATATTCAGGAAGGACAGGCAGAAAGTAAAAGGGGATGGGGTAGCATTGCTGGTTAAAGAGGAGATTATCACAATAGTCCGGAAGGGTATTTGCTCTGATGATGTGGAATCTGAATGGTAAAGCTGAGAAATACCAAGGGGCGGAAACAGTTAGTGGGAGTTAGATACAGACCCCGAAACAGTAATGCTGAGGTTGGGGATGGCATTAAACGGGAAATTAGAGATGCGTGCAATAAGGTCACAGCAGTTATCATGGGTGACTTTAATCTACATATAGATTGGTCTAACTAACTTAGTAACAATACTGTGGAACAGGAATTCCTAGTGTATGCGGGATGGTTTCCTGGACCAATATGTCGAGGAACCAACTAGAGATCAGGATATTCTAGACTGGGTATTATGTAATGAGAAACGATTAATTAGCAATCTTGTTGTGCGAGGCCGCTTCGGGAGGAGCGATCATAATATGATATAATTCTTCATTAAGATGGAGAGTGATGTATTTGATTCAGAAACATGTGTAATGAATTTAAATAAAGGAAACTACGATTGTATGAGGCGTGAGTTGGCGAGGATGGATTGGGGAAGGTTACTTAAAGGGTTGACGGTGAATAGGCAATGGCAAACATTGAAAGATCACATGGATGAAGTACAGAATTTGTTCATCCCTGTTTGGCAAAAAAATAATACAATAAAGGTGACTCAACATTGGCTAACAAGGGAAATTAGGGATAGCATAAGATCCAAGGAGAGACCACATACATTGGCCAGAAAAAGCAGCAACCCTGAGGATTGGGAGTACTTTAGGATTCAGCAAAGGAGGACAATGGGATTAATTAAGAAGGGGAAATAGAGTATGAGAGTAAGCTTTCGGGGAACATAAAAACTGACTGTAAAAGCTTCTCTCGATATGAGAAGAGAAAACGATTGGTAAATTCAAGCGTAGGTCCCTTGCAATCAGAATCAGGGGAATTTATAATGGGGAACAAAGACATGGAAGACCAATTAAATTTATACTTTGGTTCTGTCTTCACAAAGGAGGACACAAATAAACTCTCAGAGATGTCAGGTAACAAAGGGTCTAATGAGAGTGAGGAACAGAATGATATCAGTATTTGTAGGGAAATGGTGTTAGGGAAATTGATGGGATTGAAGGCTGATAAATCCCCAGGGTGTGATAGTCTACATCCTAGGGTACTTAAGGAAGAGGCTCAAGAAACAATAGATGCAATGCTGGTCATCTTCCAAAATTCGATCGACCCTGGAACAGTTCCCGTGGACTGGAGGTTAGCTGATGTATCCCCACTATTTAAAAAAGGTGGTAGAGAAAAACGGGGAAGTATAGACCGGTAAGCCTTACATATGTAGTGGGGAAAATGCTAGATTCCATTATAAAAATGTAATAGCAGAGCACGTGGAAAACAGTGACAAGATCGGACAAAGTCAAAATCGATTTACAAAAGGTAAATCATGCTTGACTAATCTACTGGAATGTTTTCAGGACGTAACTGGTAGAATAGATAAGCGGCAACCCGTGGATGTGGTGCATTTGGACTTTCAGAAGGCTTTTGATATGGACCCGCATAAGAGACTAACATGCAAAGTTAACGCACATGGGACTGGGGGTAAGGTACTGACTTGAATAGATAACTGGTTGGCAGACGGGAAGCAATTAATTGGAATAAACAGGTCTTTTTCCAAGTGGCAGGCAGTGACCAATGGGGTACCGCAGGGATCGGTGCTAGGATCCCAGTTATTCACAATATATATTAATGATCTAGACGAGGAAACTAGATGTAATATCTTCAAGTTGGCAGAAGGCACAAAGCTGGGTGGGCGTGTGTGCTATGAGGAGGATGCAGAGAAACTCCAGTATGATTTGGACAGGTTGGGCTATTGGGCTGATGCATGGCAGATGCAGTATAATGTGGATAAATGCGAGGTTCTCCACTTTGGTGGCAAAAACCGGAAGGCAGATCATTATCTGAACAGCAATAGATTGGAAAAATGGGAAGTCCAGCGAGAACTGTGTGTCGTTGTGCACCAATTGCTGAAGGTCAGCATGCAGGTGCAGCAGGCGGTTAAGAAGGCAAATGGTATGCTGTCCTTCATAGTGAGAGGATTCGAGTACAGGAGCAAAGATCTCTTGCTGCAGTTCTACACGCCTTGGTGAGACCACACCTTGAGTATTGTGTGCAGTTTTGGTCGCCTTATCTGTGGAAGGATGTTCTTGCCATGCAGGGAGTGCAGCGAAGATTCACTAGCCTGATACCTGGAATGGAAGTAATGATGTATGAAGAGAGATTCGGTCGATTAGGCTCATATTCGCTAGAGTTTAGAAGATTGAGAGGGGGTCTCATTGAAACTTATACAATTCTAACAGGACAGACAGACTAGATGTAACGAGAAAGGATTAATTAGCAATCTTGTTGTACGAGGCCCCTTGGGTCGGAGCGATTATAAAATGATCGAATTCTTCATTAAGATGGAGAATGAAATAGTCGACCTATAGACTAGTGTCCTAAACGTAAATAAAGAAAAATTTGATGGTCTGAGGTGCGAGTTGGGTAGGATTGATTGGGGAATGGCACTCAAAGGGTTGACGGTGGATAGGCAATGGCTCACATTCAAAGGCCACATGGATAAACGACAGAATTTGTACATCACAGGTTGGCATAAAAATAAAGCAAAAAAGGTGAAGCAACCGTAGCTAACAAGGGAAATTAGGGATAGCATAAGATCCAAGGAGAGGACATATAAATTGGCCAGTAAAAGCAGTAATCCTGAGGATTGGGAGCAATTTAGGATTCAACAAAGGAGGACAAAGGGATTAATTAAGAAAGGGAAATTTGAATATGAGAGTAAGTTTTCAGGGAACATAAAAACTGACTGCAAAAGATTTTATAGATTTCTGAAGAGAAAAAGATTGGCGAAGTCAAGCGTAGGTCCCTTGCAGTCAGAATCAGGGGAATTTATAATGGGGAGTAAAGAAATGGCGAACCAACTAAATACATATTTTGGTTCTGTCTTCAAAAAGGAGGAAACAAATAACCTCCTAGAGATGTCGGGGAACATAGAGTCTGATGAAATGGAGGAACTGAAAGAAATCAGTATATGCCGGAAATGGTGTTAGGGAAATTCATGGGATTGAAGACCGATAATCCCCAGGGCCTGATAACCTACATCCTAGGATACTTAAGGAAGTGGCCCTAGAAATAATAGATGCATCGCTGATCATCTTCCAACATTCGACGGAATCTGGAACAGTTCCCATGGATTGGAAGGTAGCTAATGTTACCGCACTATTCAAAAATTTGGTGGAGAGAAAACGGGGAATTACAGACTGGTAAGCCTGACATTGGTAGTGGGGAAAATGCTAGAGTCCATTATAAAAGATGTAACAGCAGAACACTTGGAAAGCAGTGACAAGGTTGGACAAAATCAACATGGATTTACAAAAGGTAAATCGTGCTTGACTAATCCACTGGAGTTTTTTGAGGATGTAACTGGTAAAATAGATAAGGTAGAACCAGTGGATGTGATGTATTTGGACTTCCAGAAAGCTGTCGATAAGGTCCCACATAAGAGATTAGCGTGTAAAGTTAAGGCACATGGGATTGGGGGCAAGGTATTGACTTGGATAGAGAACTGGTTGGCAGACAGAAAGCAAAGAGTTGGAATAAACGAGTCTTTTTCCGAGTGGCAGGCAGTGACTAGTGGGGTAACGCAGGGATCGGTCCTTCGACCCAAGCTATTTAAAATATATGGTAATGATCTAGACAAGGGAAGTCGATGTGATATCTCCAAATTTACAGACGAAACAAAGCCTAGTGGGCGTGTGTGCTGTGAGGAGGATGCCGAGAAACTCCAGGATGATTTGGACAGGTTGGGGGATTGTGCAAAAAGCATGGCAGATGCAATATAACGTGGATAAATGTGAAGTTATCCACTTTGGTGGCAAAAATAGGAAGGCAGATTACTATCTGAATGGCAATAGATTGGGTGAAGGGGAAGTGCAAAGAGACCTGGGTGTCCTGTGCACCAATCGCTCAAGGTTAGCATGCAGCTGCAGCAGGCGGTTAAGAAGGCAAATGGTATGTTGGCCTTCATAGCGAAAGGGTTTGAGTACAGGAACAAGGATGACTTGCTGCAGTTATACAGGGCCTTGGTGAAACCACATCTTGAGTATTGTGTGCAGTTTTAGTCGACTTATCTGAGGAAGGATGTTCTTGCCATGGAAGGAGTTCAGCGAAGATTCACCAGGCTGACACCTGGGATGGCAGGAATAATGTATGAGGAGAGATTTGGTCGATTGGGATTGTACTCTCTGGAGTTTACAAGAATGAGAGGGGATCTCATTGAAACTTATAAAATTCTGACAGAACAGACAGACTAGATGCAGGAATGCTGTTCCCGATGGCGGGGAGTCCAGAACCAGGGGTCATAATTTAAGCATAAGGGGAAAGCCATTTAGGACTGAGATGAGGAGGAATTTCTTCACCCAGAGAGTGGTGAACCTGTGGAATTCTCTACCACAAAAGACAGTTGAGGCCAATTCATTAAATATATTCAAGAAGGAGTTAGATATATTTCTTAAGGCTAAATGGGTCAAGGGATATGGGGAGAATGCAGGGAGAGGGTACTGAATTCGGATGATCAGCCATGATATCATTGAATGGCGGAGCAGGCTCGAGAGGCCGAATGGCCTACTCCTGCTCCTATTTCCTAAGTTTCTATGTTTCTATGTCTGTCTCCTGGAATGTGTTTTGCTTTTCACTTTAGTATTGCATCTCTCATAAAATTGCTGCTGACAGTAAATAATAATTCTAATAGGCCGAAGACCGTTAAAAAAACAAGCCTGGAGGCTTTGTGTCATAATGCGAGGAGCATTCGTAATAAGGTGGATGAATTAGCTGCGCAAATAGAGGTAATCGAATATGATTTGATTGGGATTACGGAAACATGGATCCAGGGTGGCCAAGGCTGGTAACTCAACATGCAGGGGTATTCAATATTCAGGAAAGATAGGCAAAAAGGGAAGGGAGGTGGGGTAGCTTTGCTGGTTAAAGAAAGGATTAACACAATTGTAAGGAAAGATATTGGCTCTGATTATGTGGAATCTGTATGGATAGAACTGAGAAAAACCAAGGGGCAGAAAACGTTAGTGGGAGTGGTATATAGACCTCCAAACAGTAATGTGGAGGTTGGGGATGGCATTAAAAGGGAAATTAGAGAAGAGGACAATAAGGGCACAGCAGTCATCATGGGTGACTTTAATCTACATATAGATTGGGCTAACCAAATTAGTAACAATACTGTGGAGGAGGAATTCCTGGAGCGTTTACGGGATGGTTTCCTGGACCAATACGTCGAGGAACCAACCAGAGAGCAGGCCATCTTAGACTAGGTATTATGTAACGAGAAAGGATTAATTAGCAATCTTGTTGTATGAGGCCCCTTGGGTCGGAGCGATCATAAAATGATCGAATTCTTCATTAAGATGGAGAATGAAGTAGTCGACCCAGAGACTAGGGTCCTAAATGTAAATAAAGGAATCTATGATGGTCTGAGGTGCGAGTTGGGTAGGATTGATTGGGGAAAGTCACTCAAAGGGTTGACGGTGGATAGGCAATGGCACACATTCAAAGACCGCATGGATAAACTACAGAATTTGTTCATCCCAGTTTGGCATAAAAATAAAACAAAAAAGGTGATGCAACCGTGGCTAACAAGGGAAATTAGGGATAGCATAAGATCCAAGGAGAGGACATATAAATTGGCCAGAAAAAGCAGTAAACCTGAGGATTGGGAGCAGTTTAGGATTCAACAAATAAGGACAAAGAGATTAATTCAGAAAGGGAAATTAGAATATGAGAGTATGCTTTCAGGGAACATAAAAACTGACTGTAAAAGCTCTTATAGATATATGAAGAGAAAAAGATTGGTGAAGTCAAGTGTAGATCCCTTGCAGTCAGAATCAGGGGAATTTATAATGGGGAACAAAGAAATGGCTGACCAATTAAATACATATTTTGGTCCTGTCTTCACAAAGGAGGACATATATAACCTCCTAGAGATGTCGGGGAACATAGAGTCTGATGAAAGTGAGGAACTGAAAGAAATCAGTATATGTCGGGAAATGGTGTTAGGGAAATTGATGGGATTGAAGGCCGATAAATCCCCAGGGCCTGATAACTTACATCCTAGGATACTTAAGGAAGTGGCCCTAGAAATAATAGATGCATTGCTGATCATCTTCCAACATTTGATGGAATCTGGAACAGTTCCCATGGATTGGAAGCCAGCTAATGTTAACCCACTATTCAAAAAAGTTGGTAGAGAGAAAACGGGGAATTACAGACTGGTAAGCCTGACATTGGTAGTGGGGAAAATGCTAGAGTCCATTATAAAAGATGTAATAGCAGAGCACTTGGAAAGCAGTGACAGGATCGGACAAATTCAACGTGGATTTACAAAACGTAATTCGTGCTTGACTAATCCACTGGAGTTTTTTGAGGTTGTAACTGTTAAAATAGATAAGGGAGAACGAGTGGATGTGGTGTATTTCGACTTCCAGAAGGCTGTCGATAAGGTCCCGCATAAGAGATTGGCGTGTAAAGTTAAGGCACGTGGGATTGGTGGCAAGGTATTGACTTGGATAGAGAACTGGTTGGCAGACAGAAAGCAAAGAGTTGGAATAAACGGGTCTTTTTCTGAGTGGCAGCAGTGACTAGTGGGGTACAGCACGGATCGGTCCTTCGGCCCAAGCTATATATATTAATGATCCAGACAAGGGAACTTGAAGTAATATCTCCAAATTTGCAGACGAAAAAAAGCTGGGTGGGCTTGTGTGCTGTGAAGAGAATGCTGAGAAATTCCAGGATCATTTGGACATGTTGGGTGATTGGTGATTGGTGATTGGGCAAAAAGCATGGCAGATGCAATATAACGTGGATAAATGCGAGGGTATCCACTTTGGTGGCAAAAACAGGAAGGCAGATTATTATCTGAATGGTATTAGATTGGGAGAAGGGGAAGGGCAACGAGACCAGGGTGTCCTTGTGCACCAGTCGCTGAAGGTAAGCATGCAGGTGCAGCAGGCGGTTAAGAAGGCAAATGGTATGTTGGCCTTCGTAGCGAAAGGGTTTGAGTACAGGAACAAGGATGTCTTGCTACAGTTGTACAGGGGCTTGGTGAGACCACATCTTGAGTATTGTTTGCTGTTTTGGTCGCCTTATCTGAGGAAGGATGTTCTTGCCTTGGAAGGAGTTCAGCGAACATTCACCAGGCTGATACCTGGGATGGCAGGAATGATGTATGAGGAGAGATTGGTTCGATTGGGCGTATACTCGCTGGAGTTTCGAAGAATGAGAGGGGATCTCATTGAAACTTATAAAATTCTGAAGGACTGGACAGACTAGATGCAGGAAGGATGTTCCCGATGGTCGGGGAGTCCAGAACTAGGGGTCACAGTCTAAGGATAAGGGGTAAGCCATTTAGGACAGAAATGTGGAGGAATTTCTTCACCCAGAGAGTGGTGAACCTGTGGAATTCTCTACCACAGAAGGCAGTAGAGGCCAATTCATTAAATATATTCAAGAAGGAGTAGCAATTATTTTTTAAGGCTAAAGGGATCAAGGGGTATGGGGAGAAAGCAGGGACAGGGTACTGAATTTAGATGATCAGCCATGATCGCATTGAATGGCGGAGTAGGCTCGAGGGGCCGAATGGCCTACCCCTGCTCCTATCTTCTATGTTTCTATTTTTAACTCTGGAACAATCTGCTGGTTCGGGCAGTGGACGCCGATTCGCTGAATTTCTTCAAGCGAGAGCTGGACCTGTTTCTGGCTGGGGCAGATTCACCTCTTGCAACAGCTCGGTACTGTGAGGGATACAGGGCCAGGGTGATTTCCTGGGCTAATTCCACTCACCTAGATGTGTCAGAGAGGATTTTCCCCGAATAGAAACCGAGATGGAATGGACACACGCTGTTTGAAAGGCGGGCTGATGGGGTTTTGGTGGCAGTTAAATTCTACACTGGCTGAACGGCTATGTTGCCAACGGCTCGTTGTTTTGGTGGTGTGATTCTCGCTAAAGGGTTTCACTGATTGATATGTGAGGTCACATGTACAAATCCCGGACAAGCACAATATGTTCCCATTTGTAGTGAATAACCATCAGTTTCTTGCGCAGCACAAACCATCTTGCCTCGCGCTTGCTGCAACATATATGTAATAATAATGACGCACACCTTCAATGCATCATTATTGTGATTCGAGTTCCGAGCAATGTCAGGCTCCATAATCATAATTGATCATAAGCTGCCATTCAGCGATTCTGGTTTGTCAAAATTGAGACTCAAAATGAAAAAGTCCTCATTTGCTCCGCGTTTCTATAGCCTCCCACGTCCCTATAATGTCCGATTCTCCCAGTTATTCACACAGAAATTGCTGCCCTGCCAATCCAGGTCAGTAAGCACAGGAGTGATGGCTGGATGGGACTTGGTGCGAGTAAGGACATGGGCAGGCAGGATTACCTCAGTTTTCTGAAGGATGGAACGTAGCAGGCCGGCCAGGCGTGCTTTGGAATAGTCAAGCCTGTTGTTTTCTGTTCTGGTCACCGCACGCAGGAAGAATATATTGTCCTTGGAGTGGTGCAGTGCAGATTTACCAGATTAATACCGTGGCTTACAGGGTTAAATTATGAGGATTAATTGTATAAATTTGGCTTCTGTTCTCTTGAATTTAGTAGGTTGATGGGTGAGCTGATCATGGTGTTTTAAGTGTTAAAAGGTTTAATAGTGTAGATAGAGTTAAACTCCTTCCTCTGACTGGGGAATCAAGTACAAGGGGGAAAAATTTAAAACTACAGCCGCTGCATTCAAAAGTCAAATCCGAAAGCATCTTTTCACATAAAGGTTTGTAGGAATCTGGAACTCTCTCCCCAATAATTCCGTGGTGGTCAATTGTTGCTTCCAAGACTGAGATCGGCAAGTTGTTGTTAGGTAAGGGGATCAAGCTATATGGAGCAACGCCAGACAAATGTAGGTGAGGTGCAGATCAGCCATGAACTAATGTAATGTCGGAGCAGGTAGAAGGTTGAAAGCACTACACCCGCTCTAAGTTCGGGAATTCTGTTCTCTTCCTTCTCAGATAAGTTTACCCTATATTAGGTGTCTGCAGACTGGATCAAGAAATCGTCCTTTCACTCCTTCTATTCTGGAAGGTCGCTTCCCCCGAAGCAACTCCACCCTTCATTCTCCTTTTCCAGTTCTGGCACAGCTAGAAGCAGAGGAGGTCGAAGCTGGACCAGGTTCAACCATACACAGCAGTACTGCGCAGCAGCCAGCAGAGGGAGCAGCAGAACCAGGTGGTGCAATACTGCACAGCGGCCAGAGGAGGGAGCAGAAGTACCAGGTGGTGCAATACTGCACAGCGGCCAGAGGAGGCTGCAGCAGTGCCAGGTGGTGCAATACTACACAGCGGCCAGAGGAGGGAGCAACAGTACCAGACACACCTGGATACTGTTGAACAAACATACACACGTGGAGGGATTTTACCCCTACCCGCTCGGGGTTAAAATCGAAATTTTCAGCCTAGTATGGAGGCAGCTGCGGCAATGGAGAGAGCTACAAGAAAGTAACTCATGTGGAATACCAGATTACAAGAAGAAACAGCCTCAAAAGTAAAAGTGAGCTCTTTAGGGCTGATATCAGGAGAATGATCAACACTTAGAATGGACTCCAGGCAGAGCGGTGGTGGTTAAACCCTCGGAATGATTTATAGGAATAAACTGGATTAAACAATGAGGTGAAGACTATGGATGCCCTGGAGGGCTGTATTAGAATGGGCTGAATGGCCTTCCTGAGAGGTAAGGATCTTGTGATCATTGCGGGTAGGTGTGAAAACTGTGTCCTTCCCAGTCCCAATCATTATTTATCTTAATGACTGCCTGTATACTGAATAAAACTGGGACATCAATCATTCTGGCCAATTTTTATTCCTCAATCAACATAACAAAAAATAACAGATGATCTGGTCATTATCTGATTGCTGTTTGTGGCAGCTTGCTGTGCGCAAATTGGTAACCATGTTTCCGACATTACAACAGTGATGTACAACAGTACTTCATTGGCTGTAAAGTGCTTTGGGACGTCCGTTTGTGGTAAAAGGCGCACAATAAATGCAAATCTTTTGTTCATTTATCTACTTTAATGCGATGAAAATCCAGAACTGGTTGAATATCGCATTCAACTTCCAGAAAAAACTCGTTTATACAAATAGTAGGCCGTAGAGATTACCTTTGATCCGGCATATTTGCACTGACCCTCTTACCAAAGCGCTTGAGATTCACGTGGATTGATTTGGAAACTGCTCTTTTATCTTTCCAAATGTTTCAAAGGGAATTCAAGGTCAAAAGTCGAGAGCAAAATGAGGGCGAATCCGGGATCTCTCACATATTCTATGCTAATTAACCCGAAGCGAGAATCATACCCCTAGACCAACGAGCCATTGATATAAAAAGCAGCACTTAGAGCGTTTGCATAAGTAAGCCATGTGTTGGCTGTTCTTGATAAGCAGAGCACTTGAGCCCGGGACAGCTCTGACATTGCCTTGTCTGCCAGTCTTCTGAAGCGCCGCACTGCTCCACTCAGACAGTTAATGAATTGTTAGGACGGTAATGTATAGAGGCAGCAGGTACCCATCCCGAGAGCAGCAGCAGCGTTTCTGCATTAGTTTGGTGCGAGGCCTCAGATTTGCACAATATCTCAGCAAAGGCAGTGAGAAGATATGGAGGCAGTGAGTGATGCAACAACCGCCCAGGAAGTGACCATTCGTTTCTGTGACTGAGGCAAGTTTTGTTTGGGCAGGGGGTTTAATCTCAGTTCATAGCCCCACCCATCTCCTCCCATGCCCATCGTGATTTCTGCCACATTTGCACATTCAGGACCAGGCCCAGCAGATTCATCCCTGTCTCACCCGGGGGCGCTGAGGCTCCAACCGCCCCTGATTATCATTTCACCCATCTGTAAATTAAAACGTAAATAAAACTGCTTTACAAAGCTCAGGTGAGGACGGAGACGCTGTGACCTTTTGACGAAATCTCAGCCCCATCAGACAGATGTTTTTGTCTATAAAGTTCAAAGCAGTTCCTATTTAGTCCCAGAAAACTTCGGTTCAGACCCGTAAGCATATTTAGACCTACAAGGTACCTACCCTGACAGTGGGAGCACCATCACAGGCACAGACTTTATAGACGGAGCCAGTCAGCTCCTACCCTAACACAGGGAGCACCACCACAAGCACAGGCTTTCCTACACAGACCTAGGTAGCTCCTAACCTGACACAGGGAGCACCATCACAAGCACAGACTTTCATACACAGACCCAGTCAGCTCCTGCCCTGACACAGGTACCACCATCACAGACACAGACTTAACTACACAGACCCAGGGAGCTCCTATACTGACACAGGGAGCGTCACCACAGGCACCGACTGTCCTATACAGATCCAGGGAGCTCCTACCCCGAACCAGGGAGCACCATCACAGGCACAGACTGTCCTACACAGACACAGGGCGCTACTACCCTGACACAGGGAGCACCGTCACAGGCACAGACTATCCTACAGAAAACCAGATAGCTCCAACCCTGATCCATGGAACACATGTGCTGACCCAAGAGCTCCTGCTCCGACCCATTCGCTCCTACATAGACCCAGACAATTCCTACAATGATTCAGCCAGCACCTATGCATGAGCCACTACACTGACATGGGAACTTCCTACACGGGCATGGACAGTTCCAAGAAAGGCACAGAATGTGCCTACACGGACCCAGGCATTCCTACGCAGAACCAGACAGCACATACACAGACCCAGACATTCCTATTCAAAACTAGACAGCTCCTACGCAGACCCAGGCCGCTCCTACACAGACATTCCTACACAGACCCAGACAGCTCCTGCCCTGACCCAAACCTTCCTACACAGACACAGACAGCTCCTACAAAGACCCAGGCACTCATACACAAATCCAGACAGATCCTGCACAGACCCAGATATTCCTACACAGACCCAGACATCTGCTTCATAGAAACCAAAGCAAAATGCTGCTGATGCTGGAAATCTGAAATAAAAACAGTAAATGCTGGATATACTGAGCAGGTCTGGCAGCATCTGTGGAGAGAGAAACAGTTAATGTTGCAGGTTGATTGCCTTTCGTTAGCTTCTTCATAAACCCTGGTTGCTCCTACACAAACCTAGAAAGAACCTACACTGACTCAGATATAACATACAGAGCCAAACAATTCCTACCCTGACACAGACTGCCCTTACACAGATCCAGATATAACGTACCGACCCTGACAGCTCCGACCCTGACACAGACAGCGCTTACTCAGATCCAGATATAATATGCAGAACTAGACAGATGCTACCCTGACACAGACTGCCCTTACACAGATCCAGGTGGTTGGCCCAGAAATTAGGTTCGGGGGCTTGCCGCGCGTGCAAGCCCCCGATGTGCACTCACCCGGCACGCCGACATCTGAAGCCTGGACCTGCTTGCAATTCCTGTCACTGGCCCGGTTCAGATGTCAGCGCGCTGTGCTTGCCTGATCCAGCGGCGTAGTTAGTGCGATGTGCCGGCTGGGATCAGGTGAGCACTATGCAGCCAATCAGGGGAGGGGAAACTTCATTCATGAGTTTATAGTAAGATCTGTCAAACTCATGAAAAGTAGTGCGCCCAAAAGACTAGTTTAACTTTAAATAAAATTTAAAAAAGCTTCCCAATAATTACATAAACTATAAATAACTTTAAAAAACCATTTTAAACAATTAATCAAATTTTTGAAAAAAATAATTTTTTAAGAAATCGGGTCTAAAAATAAACTTACCTTACTGTAAAGTCCTTAAGAACAATAAAGCTGTGGAAAAAATGTTATAATTCTAAATAATAGACCACTTACCTTAAAGAATCAAGTCCTTACGCCTCCTTTTTATATGTCTAAAAAGTTCAGGCCCTTGCACACGGGCAAACCTGTCAAAAAGAAGGAAGTTCAACGCGTGCGCACAGGACCTCTGAACCCCTTGGAGGAAATGCTGGTTCCTGCTCATGCGCTGTGCATGCTGATATCCGGCACTTCCAACGGGCCCACACGTGAGTACCCCGTCCGTACTCACGCGTTGGGACCGGAATTACTGGCCCAACTGTATGTTGGCATCGTCAGAAGAGATGCGATGGAGAGGGAGGAACTTAGAAAAAGGAATAGAGTCCTTACAGGAAGCAAGGTGGGAGGACGTGGCGTCAAGTTAGCTTTGGGAGCAGCTGGGCTTCTTTGGTTGAAGTGAGTAGATTCAAAGGAGAAGTAGTTCATGTAAGTTCAATACAAGTTCAGCCAGGCGGTGGAGGTTGGTAGTGGCTGGTGACTCTGATGGCCTCCGTTCAAGGAAGAAGCGGAGGGTCATCCAGCCGTCCTGGTGGGGGATGGAGGTGTAGCGGGATTGGACGCCCACAGTGAAAGGGAGACGGTGAGGACCAGGAAACAAGAATGTAAGTGATGTTATTTTTCCCACAGCAGCTTTCAAATCACTGGCATTATCAATGGATTTGTATTTTGACGTGAAAGGAATTTGTTGAATTGTGTACAACTGCGCGTCGCTGTTTATATCACCAGGATGGCCGAGTGGTTAAGGGATCTGAGTGAAGATTGAATGTACGTCATTACGTGTGAATTCTGAGCCCCCCAATGTTGGATGTTATCGATTGTGATAACTCATCGAAGTATTGTAATCATTGGAAAGGAAATTTCAATATTTATATTTCACATTTCCAGGCAGCGTTGCTACATTTACAGCAGGTGCTCCGCCGATTGACAGAAAATAGGAAAAGGAGTGGGCCACTCAACTCTTCGAGCATATTCCACCATTCAGTGAGATCATGGCTGACCTGGATCTTAACTTCACCCACCTGCTTTGAACGTCTAATCCATTCGTACCCTTGTCTAAAAGAAAACTATCGATCTCAGGTTTAAATTATTAATTTAATTGGCAAAAGAACGCGAGGTGAGATTAGATTGTTTTATTACTGAGGCGATGAGTTTTTTTTTTACTCAGAGGGTAGCTATGGTCTGGAATTCATTGTCTGAACTGTTGGTGGAAGCAGATCGGATCGCTGATGCAATAGTCAGGAGGGAATTGGATAAATACTTGATGACGAACAATGTGCAGGGCTGTGGGGAAAGTGCGCCATTCTATGGTTCTATGATGCGACAATCCTCTACCTCAGTGACCTTGTGTTTTCGCCGGTAAACCGCAGGTCACGTCTCCAATTCACGCCCGTGCCGGCAGCGACTTTCTCACCTTTAATGTGATGTTTCTCTTTTTCTCGCTCTATGATTCGCTCTATTTCTCTCTGTTGCTGTATTTATTTCCTGGTGTCAGTCTCTCTGTATGTCTCACTCAGCCTCAGTCACTTTCTGTAAGCTTTTCTAATTGGGTCACTGTTTATCCGTCCAACTATTACCTTCTCTCCGTCACTCTCTCCATCGCCCCCCCACATCATTTTACTCTGCACCTCACGTGTTATCCCTTTAAGCGCTGGTTCAGTTTACAGCTTGCTGATCCTGAGTGTTTCACGTGCATTTTAATATTATTCCTTCATAGGTGTTCGGTGTTGAACGGGAGGGTTACATGGTCTATGGGCTAAAAGCCGAGGGAGTTCTTGTTTAGTTACGCACGATCAGTTCAATGCATCACTTGCCCAGTTGCTGTGCTTTTGCAGTTCAGCTTTTCACCGTCCGTAGCTTTAGAAAATGTCTTTATCCTCTCACATTTTTAGATTATGCTGACGTGTAGTTTGCTCGGCGCTGAAAACTAAACTTAGAGTCTGCAAGGGATTTGTCGAATTTTCAAGCACTGCGCGGCACGGATTCTATCACCAGGATGGCCGAGTTTTTAAGGCGTTAGATTAAATTCTAATAGAAGTGTGTTTGCGTGTGCTCGAACCCCACTTCTGGTAGATGCTCAGGCAACGGGGGTTGAAAATAAAACATCCAGCCAATTTTGGTATGGAATGGAATAAAAGTCATTTGATCTCTGCAAGGGATGGTGCCATATTTATAATTCACCCTTCAAGACAGCGTTTCTTCATTTACAATTGGTGTTCTGAACATAGGAACAGGAGGAGGCCATTCAGCCCCTTGAGCCTTTTCGCCATTCATTGAATTCCTGTCTGAGCTGTGTCTTAACTCCATCCATCTGCTTTGGCAACACATCATTTCAACGCATGTCTAGCAAAGACGTACCGATCTCAGGTTAACATTATTAGTTGAGCTGGCATATACTGCTATTTTGTGGGAGAGAGTTCCACACTGCTGCCAACATTCACGTGCAGAAATGCTTCCTAACTTCTTCCCCGAATGGCCTGCCTCTGATTTTACAATTATGCCCCCTTGTCCTAGACTCCGCCACCAACGGCGAAGCATGATTTCTCTCTATCTACCTTATCAATTCGTTTCAAAATCTTAAAAACCTCAATCAAATGCTACAACCTTCTAAATTCCAGGAAGTAGAAGCCCAGTTTATGTAATCGCTCCTCATATTTTAACCCTTGGAGCGCTGGTAACGTTTTGGTGAATGTGCACTGCAACCCCTCCATTGTCAATCTATACTTTCTAACGGTCGGTGCCCAGAACTGTACATAGAACCAGGTATCTGTTAGCTGTAGAATAACTTCCTCTCCTTTATATTCTAGCCTCTCGTTATAAAGCCTTATATGCTGTGCGATTTCTTGATTATTTCTGTACCTTACTGCTATCTTTTAGTGGTCTGTGTGCATGAACCCGAAATAACTTCGGAACTCCACTGTTCCGATCTGTGCACCATGTAATCAATACTCCGATCTACATTTTTGGTCTAAAATGAATGACGACATAATTACCTGCATTGAAATCCATCAGGCACGGTTTCGCCCATTCACTTAAGCTATCAATATATCTTTGTAATTATATGCTGCTGGCTACACGACTTACCGTAGCACCAACCTTTGTATCATCGGCAAACTTGGATATATGGCTCTATATTGTGTTTTCTAAGTCATTAATGACGATAGGAGGAACAATTTATTTAATATCAACATTTATGAATGGGCCTTGCTGGGACAACCTGGCAGGGTCTGTGGGGAGAGAAAGTTGGAGTTAAGGTTTCAGCCCGATGACCATCTGTTACTACAAATAAACATCACGCAATTGTTAGAAGTTTTTAAATAGTGAAAAAGAAAACTCGCTCTCCTATAGCAGCTTTCACGACCATGGGACGTCCGGATTGCTCACGAATGCTCAGTCTGAGTCCCGACAGGACCACTAGGATCCAGACCTCATTACACCCTTGATCCTAACATGGCCAAAGGCGAGGTGAGAGTGATTGCTCTTAGCATCAAAATAGCATTAGGCCGAATGTTGCATCAAGGAGCCCGAGTAAAATTGAAGTCAATGGAATCTTTCGGGGGACGTGGGGTAGGGGGAAACTCCTCTGCTGGACACATGCCTAACATAAAGAAAGATGCTTGTGGTTGTTGGAGGCCAATCATATCAGCACCGGGACATCACTGCAGGAGTTAATCTTCACCTGCTTCATCAAAGACCTTCCCTCTATCATAAGGTCAGAAGTGGGGATGTTCAGCGATGATTGCACAGTGTTCAGTTCCATTCTCATCCCATCAGATAATGAAGCAATCCTGGCCTGCATGCAGCAAGAACTGGACAACATTCAGGCTTGAGTTGATACGTAGAAAGTAACAATCGCGCTACACAAGTGCCAAAGCTTCTTCCACAGCACCTCCCAAAACCGATGCCTGTAATTCCTAGAAGGACAAGAGCAATTAGTGCATGGGAACACCAACACCTGCAAGTTCCCCTCCAAGGCATGCACCATCCTGACTTGGAAATATATTGTCGTTCCTTCATTGTCGCTGGGTCAAAATCCGGGAACTCCTTCCCTAACAGCACTCTGGGTATCTTCACCTCACGGACTGCAGTGGTTCAAAAAGGCACTCATCACCACCTTCTCAAGGGCAATTGGGGATGGTCAATAAATGCTAGTATTGCCAGCGACCCCCACATCGCATGAATGGCGAATGTTTTTTAAAAAATTGCTTTACAGAAAATGAAGTACCTTTTGAAGCGTGGTCACTGCTTGTAATGTATGAAAACACGGCTCCCAATTTCTACACAGCAAGATCCCACTGGTGATGTTGGCTCTCGGACACAGATATGCCCAGGACACCTAGGAGAACTCACTACCTGTTAGAATCATAGGACCCTAGAAATTTGCGGCACAGAAGGAGGGCCATCGGCTCTGGACGAAAGACCTATCCAGCCTAATCCCACTTTCCAGCTATTGGTCCGTAGCCTTGCAGTTTACGGCACATCAAGTGCATATCCAAGTACTTTTCAAATATGATGAGGGTTTCTGCCTCTACCACCATTTCAGGTAGTGCGTTCCAGACCTCCACCACCCTTTGGGTGATAAAAGTTCTCCTGAACACCCCTCTAATCATTCTACCAATTACTTTAAATCTATGGCTCCTTGTTATTGACCTCTCTGCTAACTGAAATAGGTGCTTCCTATCCACTCTAGCTCGGCCCCTCATAACTTTATACACCTCAATTAAGTCTCCCCTCCGCCTCCCCTGTTCCAAAGAAAACAACTCCAGTCTGTCCAATCTTTCCTCAACGCCAACATTCTCCAGTCCTGGCAACACCCAGAGGACAACAGAGGACTCAAACTGAATGTAATTGGAAAGAGCACCAGAGGGCAGATGAGGAAACATTTTTTTACATTGCGAGTTATTATAATCTGTAATGCTCTGCCTGAAATGGTGCTGGAAGCAGATTCAATAGTAACTTTCAAAAGGGAATTGGATAAATACTTGAATTGGAAAATTTTGCAGGGGTATGGGGAAAGAGCTGGGAATAATTGGATTGCTCTTTCAAGAGCACGACGGGGCAAATGGCCTCCTTCTGTGATGTATGATTCTCTAATTATCTGAAAGGTTTTATTGAAGGATTCATGTAACTGAGGCTGTTATTTGCCTGCTCCACTATCTCAGTTTATTTCTGTGCACAAGTACCTGTTCTGTTTCAACCTCATTGAAATGATTCGGGGTTCGGTACTAATGAAGCTCAAGTTAAACTCTGGTATACGGCTTTGTGGCCAAGTGGTAAGGCGTTGGTCTCGTAAACCGGAAGAGCATGGGTTCGACCCCCATCTACGCCTCGGGACGTTTATCGCATTTAATTTGACATTTTTAATGTTTCTCCTTTTTATCTCTATCAAATACATTCATAACTTTGAACATTTCTTTCAGCTCTGCTCTTGACATTCTTTGGTCTAAAGAGAAAAATCCCTGCTTCTCCAGTCTCTTTGCATAAATGAGGTCCCGCATCCCTGGTACCATTCCAATAAATCGATTCTGCACTCCCTCCAAGGCCTTGCCTTCTTTCGTAAAGTGTGGTGCCCAGAATTGAACGCAATACTCCAGGTGAGGCCTCACCAGTGCTTTATAAATGTTTAGCATAATTTCCTTGCTTTTATACTCTATTCAGCTATTAATAAAAGACAGGATCTCAAATCCGTTTACACAGCTTTCTCAACTTATCCTGCCACCTTCAATGATTTGTGTGCGCACACCCCATGTGTTCCAGTTCGTGCACCCTCTTTCAAATTGTACCATTTAGAGCTGGTTAATTAATTGCAGGGGAGAGCATTCTGAGTGGTTTCGGGGCCAGTGGTCTGCAGAGGGAGCCGATTAAACGAAATAATCGGCCCCATTAAAGTTCTACCATTTAGTTGACATTGCCTCTCCTCATTCTTCCGACCAAAATATATCACTTTGCACTTCTCTACGTTAACTTTATCTGCCATGTGTCTGCCCATTTCACCAGTCTCTTTCTCTTCATACTCCCCCTTTGTAGCTCTTACTATCTGCTTTGTGACCCTTTGCTGTTCTTTGTAACTTTCCCATTCACCAGGATCGCTGCAATGTTTTGCATTTGTGTTTTCTTCTCCTTTTATTTTAATGCGGTCTCTTACCTCTAGCCGCCCATGCCTATTTTTTGGCCAGTAAAGTTCTTGCCCCTCAGATGTTTAAACTGATTCAATTTCATCTTAAATTATTTCAGAACACCTCCCACTTCTGTCGTTTTACTTGTGAACAGATTTGCCCAGTTTATTGTGGACAGGCTCTGTCTTGTTGAAGACGGCCTTTCCAAAACGTAAAATCTTTGTAGCTGCTTTGCATTTCTCCCTCTCAAACATTGCGGTGAACTCGAACATGTTATGATCACTATTAAATACAGTTTCACGTACGCTAAATCTGATGAATAAATCTGGCTTGTTACTCATTACTAAATCTAATATGGCATGCCCCCTTCTTGGTTCAAGGACATATCGTTGTAGAAAACTATCCCGGACACAGTTAAAAAACCTTTCTGATAAGTGCTAGTCTGCTTACCCCAATCTCTGTGAAAGTTAATATCCCCCATTAATACAACACTGCCTTTATGACGCGCTTGTCTAATTGCTGCATTTATACAATCTAGCACTTCAGACCAGCGACCAGGGAGCCTATACACAAATCCCACTGTCTTAATCGCTCAGTCTTAAATCGTTTCCTATTTCTTAATTCTAACCATAAATTCTCCACTGTCTGTTTACCTCTCGTTATATCCTCCTTAACATTGAATTGATTTCATCCTGAATCACTAAGGCTACTCCTCCCCCTGCACCATTTCCCTATCTTTCCTGTAGTCCTCCAGCAGCACCTCCGCCCCTTTGTATTCCCGCCATCTTGAGATTAAGGCTAATATTCCATGAACCTAGCATTTTTTTGTACGTGTCCGGTAGTTTGAAGTAATTACTCTACGTGGACTATTAAATCTCTCTGCTCCTCCACAGTTCCTAACTATTTGCCATTTTGAAATTACTCTAATCCACCTTTCTTAGTTCGAAAGTGGATGATCTCACAGTTCCCCACATTGAACCCCGTCAGCCACAGTTTTGCCCATTCACTTAAAGTATAAATGTTCCCTTGCAAATTTCTGCTTCCATCTACACTACTTACTGTGCTGCCTAACCTGGTGCCGTCAGCAAACTTGGACATACGATGGAAGTCATCGAACTGTGAAAGAGGGCTCAGAATGGGAATCGAACTTTGGGCTGGCGTGAAAGGGCGTTGGTATTCGGAATGTACAAAATACAGTCCCCAATGCTCCGCTTATCTGCAGCAGACCGAACGTAATTCGTAATATATGTTCGATCCTTATTGGTTGCTGTAACCTGATGCTGTAGCTCGGTGAATCATTGTTTCAATATGGAAAGGGTTTTGCCTCTGTGGGACAATCAGTTAACACGGTCGGCCGTGAGCTCAAAAATTAATGGTTCTACGAACGATCGGGTAATCTTTACATTATTGGCTCACAGTTTCAGATTTCAACGTGTGTTTTGACTGAAAGGAAATGTGCTACAAACATTGCCAGCTGGGCAGAGCTGACATTCCCACCATTAACCCTGCGATCGGAAGCAGGCACATCAAAAATATATAAAAGCCTGAGATTGGCTTCACGGAAATCAGATTTCATCTTAGCAGACAAGTCTCCGAAAGGCCAATGGGAGGCTGTACAGGTTGCAGGAGAGCTGGTTAGCTGTGACATGCATATTTCCGCAGTGAGCCAGACCAGACTCTTTCCAGGTTTCCACAATGAAAGTCACACCGTTTATTTTGGAAAAGCAAAATGATACTTACATCCTGACTGGTTTCAGTTGATATTTGAGAGATCATTATAAGATCCTGCAGGGCTGCCTCGGTTAATAACAACTGTCCGAAGCTGCATTTCAGACATGCCATCAAATCCATCGTTTTGTTGCCGTTTTCCAGAACCCCGAATGAGTGAGGCCGCGAAAAGCAGCTCTCTTCAATCACCCGCTGCTGGCAAGAAGCCGCGAATGTGGCCTCAGTCAGCGCATTACAGCCCATCTCTGGTGAACACGATACCACTGAAGCAGAGTTGTGCACAACTTTGCATCTCTCGCCTATAGGTGACGTTGTGGAGGTCGATATTATAGAATGGTAGAATATTACAGCACAGAAGTGGGCATTCGGCCCATCGTGCCTGTGCCGGCTCTTTGAAAGAGCGAAACAATTAATCCCACTCCCCTGCAATTTCACCATAGCCCAGTATTTTTTTCAAGTAGTTATCATATTACATTTTCAAAGTTACGATTGAATCTGCTTCCACTACCCTTTCAGGCAGCGCATTACAGATCTTAAATATCGCTGCGTATTAATGTTTCCTCATCTCTAAACATAACAGAAGTCTTTCATCCCTTGTGCCATTCTGGTAAATCTCTACTGCAGACTCTCTGAGGCCTTTACATCCTTCCTCACTGTGGTGCCCAGAATTTGCCACACTACTCAACCTTATGCCTAAATGATGTTTTATGAAGTTTGAGCATAGATTCCTTGCTTTTGTTCTCTATTTCCCTGTTTATAATATCAAGGATCCCGAATGCCGAATGCTGTCCTGCTGAATATTTAAAATGTTGCCAACCCATCAGCAAACTTTGAAATTTGCTCCCGATACCCAAGTCCAGGTCATTTATATATAACAGGAAAAGTGATGGTGCTAATACCCACACCTGGGGGACCCTACTGCAGCGAAGGCAGCGCATTGCTGTCCATCCTTGGGAAGCAAGATACAATATGGCCTGGCGAAGCCTCCTCATACACCGAGCACAGCGACATAAAATCCGTGGAGATTGAATCCAGGTCAATCAGCCTTCCAGCAACAGTTGGCGAGGACCGAATGAAATGAAACGTTTTACTTGCCTCAGTGAGGAAATCACTGGATAATGTTACAGGAAAAAAACAGAAAATGCTGGAAATACTCAGCAGTTCAGCCAGCATCTGTGAAGAGAGAATCAGAGTTAACGTTTCGTCAGAACTGGAAAAAAGCAGGAGAAAGAACAGATTTTAAAGCAAGTGTAGGTGCTGGGAAAGGGGGAGGGAATGAAAGAACAACAAGGATGGTCTGTGATAGGATAGGAGGCAGTAGAGGGTAAGAGACATTAACCGATATTCAAGGCAAAAGGAGCTGGTAATGGGGCAGCTTAAGAAACAAAAGATGGCTCTAGATGAAGTGTAAATTGCGCTGACAGAAGGAAAGGCAGCTGCCATGTGGGAGCGAAGAAAATAAAACACAAATAAACAAAAAAGAAGTGTGGAAAAAAATATACTTGCTAGGTGCCGATGTTATGGTCTGAAAGTGTTGAACTCTATGTTGAGTCCAGAAGTCTATAAAGTGCCTAATCAAAAGACGAAGTGCTGTTCTTCGAGCTTACTTTGAATTTCAGTGGAACAATGTAAGAGGCCTAGGACGGTGAGGTCTGAGCGGGAGTGCAGTGGAGAATGACAGTGACAGGCGACCGAAGCTCCGGGTCACGCTTATGGACTGAATGGAGGTGTTCTGCAAAAGGCCACCCAATCTGCGTTTGGTCTCCCCAGTGTACAGAAGACCCCATCGTGAGCATCGAGTACACTATAGTAAATTGCAAGAAGTACAAGTAAATCGCTGTTTCACCTGGAAGTGATGTTTGGGGCCCCTGACAGTGGGAAGCAGGTGGTATAAGGGCATGCGTTCCATCTCCTGCGCTTGCACGGGAAGGTGACGGGTGAAGGGGAAGAGGTGATTGGGGTGATAGGGGAGTGGACCAGGGTATCGCGGAGGGAGCGGTCCCTTCAGAATGGTGAAAGGGGAGGTGAGGGGAAGATTTGTTTGGTGGTGGGATCACGCTGGAGGTGGCAGAAATGGTGGAGGATGATCCGTTGAATGTGGAGGCTGTTGGGGTGAAAGCGTAGGGGAACCCTATGGTGGTTGCAGGAGGGAGGGGCAGAGGTGAGGGCAGAAGTTCGGGAGATAGAACGGGCATGGCTAAGGGCCATGTCAACCACAGTAGAGGGGAATCCTCAGTTGAGGAAAAATGAAGACATGTCAGAGGAACTAGTATGGAAGGGGGAATCGTCAGAGTAGATGTGGCGCAGATGGAGAAACTGGGAGAATGGAAGAGAGTCCTTACAGGAAGCAGGGTGTGAGGGAGTGTAGTCCAGGTAGCTGTGGGAGGAAGTGGGCTTAAAGTGAATGTTTGTCAATAACCTATCCACAGAGATGTTGACTTAGAAGTCGAGGAAGGGAAGGGAAGAGTCAGAGATGGACCATGTGAAGGTGATGGACGGGTGGAAATTGGAAACAAAGTGAAGGAAATTTTCTAGTTCAGGGCGAGAGCAGGAAACAGCACCGATACAGTCATCAATGTTCCAGAAAAAGAGGTGAGGGAGGGGACGTGAGTAGGATTGGAACAGTAAGTCAGGATGACCAGTCGGTCTCAGGTGTTTAGATCGGGGTTGCTCCTGGAGGTGTGGGCTCGCATCCCACTTCTGACGTTTAATCCTTTGTTTATATAGCACGATTTTGCGAGAGGTCATTTTTCGGCCCTTTTGATTATTGCTTCCAGAAACCGAAGCCGACTTCCATCCACGGCAGATTTGTTTTATTGGTTGTAAGTATGTATTGTGTTGGGAGTAAACAGAACAGGGCCCGTGGAATCAATCCATTATGCTCAAATTTGCAGTAATCCACGCAAGAAGTTATCGGACAGGACCGAAATCAGTCCACAACAATCTCCAGCGGTTCTGGAAGAATGTCACTGCAAACCACGATATTGATATCAAGCCTTTAAAGACATCAATTAATGTCTTTCTTAGCAATCAATTACCTGTGGTCCTTGTAAATATAATCGGATGTGTCCATGTTAGATAAAGATGTATTTGTGAGTTGCTGTTGTGCTGAATGTAAGTGATTTTGCGTCTCTGTAGTTTGCTGATATACTTAGATGTGTCTGTATTATCTATATATATATAAAGCGGTCGATCTGTCTGTCCTTCTGTCTGTCTGTCCTTCTGTCTGTCTGTCCTTCTGTCTGTCCTCACGTGTGCGTCTGTCTGGTATGCGCTCGAAAGTTATAGAGCGTACCTACGCATGCGTTACGTCAAAAGAAAGCTTACCTCTTCCAAAACGGTCTTAAGCGTATTTACGTTTCAGCCGGGCAAAAATCGCGCCCGCGGTATCCGAAAAACCTTCAACATTCCGCTCATTAGCATCTCATTATCCGCTCATTAGCGACAGAGTGACCTCGAGGTTTGGTGACCTGACGGTCGACCAATCGGTGCGTGTGTGGGCGGGCCTTATCGTTCTGAACTGAGGTGAGTAGCCGCCATCTTGCTTCCATTCTTTTTCCTGCTTTCTGCTTCTTTCTTTTCAAATATACATTTCCAGCAAAATAAAATTGTTTTTATTAAATTGTTTTAAAAAAAACTAGACTCATTTGTAAGTATTTTCTCTAACCTGAAGATTCTTTTTCCTACCTTTCCCCGTTTTTGTTAGGCCTGAAAGCCTGGGCCTTTCTTGCCCAGCCAGGCCCGAGCTAGGTAATTGTCCCACGGTTTCTGCTAAGCTCCTCACCAGCCCCCCCCCGCGCCCCCCGGTGTCACATTACCCGGGGCAACGGCGTCAGCCACGAGGGTCAGGGTGCGCTCACAGCAGGAGCAGCTGAGACGTGGCGTCTCTCTGTTCCCCGATCGGCTCGGGCGGGG
This sequence comes from Somniosus microcephalus, assembly GCF_052327205.1. Taxonomy (NCBI): domain Eukaryota; kingdom Metazoa; phylum Chordata; class Chondrichthyes; order Squaliformes; family Somniosidae; genus Somniosus; species Somniosus microcephalus. Next base: position 52,044,341 of record NW_028225179.1, read on the forward strand.
GGTCGGCGGGGCTCTCGGGAGTGCGGATCTCGGCCGGGGCTTGGTGAGCGGTAAGGGTTACCCCGGCAACCGGGTCCGCCGGCCGTCTCTCACAGCCGCAATCGGCGGTCTTGAAGCCAGCTCGGGAGGGCGGGGCTCCGGAGGGCGGGGGGCCGGTGTTCGGAAAATCGGGTATCCGGAGATCGGTGGTGGGGTTGGTGGGGGGTGCCAGGGTGAGCCTCGGGGGGGCAGGGATCAGGGGGCTCGGGTGTTCGGGGGGGGCGAGCCTCGGGGATCAGGGGGCTCGGGAGTTCGGGGGGGGCGAGCCTCGGGGATCAGGGGGCTCGGGGATTCTCCCCCTTATCCTCCCCTTCCCCTCCCCTCCCTCTCCCCCCTCCCTCTCCCCTCCCTCTCCCTCCCTCCCCTCCCTCTCCCCTTCCATCCTTCCCCCTCCCCTTCCCCCTCCCATTCCCCCTCCCCTTCCCCCTTACCCTTCCCCTTCCCCCCTTCCCCCTCCCCTTCCCCCCCTTCCCCCTCCCCTTCCCCCTTACCCTTCCCCTTCCCCCCCTTCCCCCCTCCCCTTCCCCCCCTTCCCCCCCTTCCCTCCCCCCTCCCCTTCCCCCCTTCCCCGCTTCCCTCCCCCCTCCCCCTCCCCTTCCCCCTTCCCCTTCCCCCCTCCCCTTCCCCCCTCCCCTTCCCCCCGCTCTTTTCCCCCTCTTCCCCCCAGTCGCTCTCTCTCTTCCCCCCAGTCGCTCTCCCTCTTCCCCCCAGTCGCTCTCTCTCTTCCCGCAGTCGCTCTCTCTCTTCCCCCCAGTCACTCTCTCTCTTCCCCCCAGTCGCTCTCTCTCTCTCTTCCAACAACAACATTCCCTCGAAAAAGCCTCGGCACCGCCGGGCACTTCAGCTAGTTATTAATATATTGGTGGGTGATCTGTGTCAGTTATAAATGTATTTCTGAGGTCTGAAAATGTCCAGTCCGGCACGATTCTACCTTCTCATTGCCCCACGTGGGGTACGGTAGACTATCTGTTCCATTTGGGTTCAACATTTGTTTTTAGTAACTATGTTGACATTTAGAAATGTGATAATTATAAAAAAAACAACTCTTGTTCCACCAGCCTCTCTGACACCGCTTCCGCGTAACATAATCTCTCTGCTACCTCCCAAGTGTCCCTCAATCTTTCTGATACAACCTGAGTGTTCATTACCCACTCTGATATCTCCATAGCATTGCTCACCCTCGCTTATAGATCCTCAGTGTCTCTTGCACTCTTTGAAACATCCGAAGCGTCCCTTACGTGCTCTGATACATCCTGAGAGTCTCTAACCTCCCTGATACCGCCACAGAGTCCACTACTCTCTCTGGTATCCACTCAAAGCCCTCATACCCCCTTGATGCTACCTCAGGAACCCTTCAATTCCCTCACATCCTCTGAGCTGACCTTTGCTCTCGCAATCCCCTCTGAGAAACTTTTAGACTCCCTGATACCAGGTGCAAAGGGTGTTTTGAATGCCGTGGCTCAGGCAAATATTTGCGGAACCGGCTGACTTCACAGTGTGTGTAGGAAAGTTAAGTGGACTTTGTGTGTGAGAAGACCACCGAAACGTTTTGCTTGGAGCTCCGCCCTTGAGGCAAGTTTTGTGTTGTCAGGTAAACTGTTACAGTGAAAGCACAAAATTAAAAACAGAAAAAGCGAAAAAAAATTCAGCAGCTCAGGCAGCATCTGTGAAGAAATATTCATTTTACCAGGACATCACTACCCACTGTGACTGATACTTCACGTGGGTCATAACTTACAATTTCTACACCTCCGTGCAACAAACAGTTTGGGCGGGAATGAGGTCCTTGCTGATTTGAGAAAATAGAGCGAGGCAGCAAAACAAAACTCCCCACTACGGATTGGGCAAAGATGGCACTCAGATGCAGGAGCCTTGGATGTGTTGAAGTAATGAAAAAAAATCTGGTCTGAAATGCAACAACGCTAGAATTCGAAATCCTGCGTGTAGAGCGGAGTCGATTAACGGTCCACATCCTTAACCTCTCAACCACCGCGCCCCGCAAACACAGCACACAGAGATCTTTTCTTTCCTTCTTTCTCAATGCAAATCCCTGTACCCAAAGCAAAAGCAACAGGAAAGTCAGCTTTCAGTTGTCAGTCCCCAGCATCAGAAGTGAGATAGCAATGACGTGCATGCCTGGCTGAGCGTTCTAAGACGCTGGATTTAATTTTCAGTCTTTTCAGGGGAGTAGATTCAAATCCCACCACTGCCACAATTATGTTTATTTTCGGGTTTTACCAAAGAAATGCTCGCTGCAAAGTTCAAAATAAAAATATATGATATAGGAAGCATTGATTGGGTCAAGCAGCATCTAGTGAGTCATACTCTTCATCAACAATCCCTTTATTAAGCGGTATCGTGCGTGGCAATGCTATTATTTTTATTCCCTCCTGGAATGTGAGCATCGCTGACAAGGCCAGCACTTATTGCCCATCCCTCATTGGCCTTGAGAAGGTGGTGGTGAAATTCAACGCAGTATCGCATGGCTCTCCTCAGGAAATATGGATTTTTGGTGAAGATTCCAAAATCAGCACCGCCAGAAATACAGAAGCGGTGAAATTCAACGCAGACCTTGCAGCCACTGGAGCCTTCATCCAGAATGGGAACTGGTGCAGGCACAGTTACTTTTAAAAGAATTGTAGCCTTTTCACATGAGAAGAAACTCACCCCTGGAGATTCTATAAAAATAGGCCGCGCTGGGAATCGAACCCAACATCGCCTGTTTACTAGACAGATGCTTTGACCAGCTAAGCAAAGGGACCCAATGCTGGCGCAATTTCTCGCCCCCACTCACTGATGTCTATCAGCTTCCGGTCGCAGTCTTCTGGACTCTCAGGCCGTTTCTTATTTCTCCAGCTCTCTTGTCTATTCCGCCATTTGTCCCATTGCTCTCTGTATCTCCCTATTAATTTATCTCAGTGTCAATCTGTGAGGTGATTCTGAATGATTACCCTATGTATGTGTCTTATATGAAATAAATGGGGGGATCAGACAACTCTTCCTCTGGCACTGGGGAACAAATAAGCCAATAGTTATAACACGATATTGTTTACTGTGATGCAGCAAATACAATATTCCATCTTAAAAGTTTCAGTTTCAATTCTGGGCAAAAGAAACTGTGACTCCAACGTGTTTCCAATAGCCTGCCTTTTAATCTGACGTCACAAACGCCACCATTGCACCTCAAGGTGATTCATAACTAATAAACAGAGAAGTCAAGCACTGAAAGGGTATTGGTAGAAACGGTTGTGAGACTGTGGAATGCACTGGCCCAGCAAGCAGCAGATTTAAAACAAGGTTTATAAACCGGCAGCCTGTGGGAGGAAGGGGGCAGAGAGGCAAGAGAGACACAGGAAAGATCAACTTGGAAACTATTGACCCCGAATCTACTTTAAATCCCCCCACTGCATTTCAACCCATTTAATGTCAGATTCACAAATTGATGCATGTGAGCAATATAGGACATTTATCGCTGTCTCTGGTCTAAAATAACTGCTTTATTATTTGCTCCCACCCGCTGTGTTTAGGCTCTACCCTGAATATTTATCTCCGATCTAGAATCAGTTTGTAATCTGGAGACCAGGTTTCTGCAGGCGGCGGACAGGGAGCAGAGGCTGTGACTGATCTGAGTCATGTGGGAGCAGAACACAATGTTTCTGCTGTTTATTTTCATTACCCTGCAGAATATTCCATACTGTTCTCAACATCTTACATACCGCTAAATATCGGAAGTTTTCTTTTATTGTAATGATCGCTGCGATTCTTCTGGACTTGCTGAATTTGCAGCAAATTAAATATCACGAAACCGTCATCGCCAACAATAAACAGGGTCAGCGATTTGAGAATTTAATATCTTGGAGCCGATATTTTTGCGGCTGCGATGGCCGAGTGGTTAAGGCGTTGGATTTGAAATCCAATGGGGTTTCCCCGCGCAGGTTCGAGCCCTGCTCGCAGCTGGTTTTCTCATTATGATAATTAATTACTTCAAATAAATTATTTTCTTCAATCTGCTCCCTCTGGGAGGATTTTGGAATTTTCAATGCAGGTTTTAAGGAAGCTAAAGGATTGCCGAGACAACTGGATCACTTACTTCAAGAAGGTTTGCTGACCGAATTCCAAAAGTTATCTGCAGATTGTCTGGAAGCTCCAGGTAAGGAGGTCTCGACAGTCTCTGAGGTACCTTCCCATACACTCGCTGCTGTCCGGTAGCATCAGTCTGTGTAACCATGGGAGAGAGAGAATGGAAAGTCACTGGAAGGCATGTTTCTGTCAGCAGCAATGTTACAAGAGCAGCCATTCTAAAGTGAAAAGCAGAACACATTCCAGGAGACAGTCCAGGAGACAGACAAACGGAGTGGAGATCTGGAAGACTGGCCAGAAAAAAAACAAGGAGGACACCAACTCATAATTCATCTCTCCCTCTCCCGAAGCAGAAGAATTGAACATTCTGAGTTTTGAGTTGCACCACTGAGGTTGTACAAGTCTCTCTCTGTAAAGCTTGTATTATTATGTCAATAAAACGATTTGTTTGAAAAGTTTGAAGCTTCATTTCCCAAGGAATTTTCTTGTATAATCGGGCTGCATTGGTTCCGAAGGCCGGCTCGGCTTTCGCAGAGCTTGACTGTCGGGAGGTCCCGCAGGTCTAAATGTATCGACTGGTTTCAAAGCACCAACTCAGATTGGGGCGTATGGGACATGTGGCCCAGGAAGAGCGGTGGCAGCAGAGCACACTTAGCAGTTTAAGTGGCTGAAAGTGAATGTTAGATTAAGGTAATACCGCAGGAAAATTATAATGAAATTGAAGGGGGAAAGTAAAGGAGAGCTATTGATTGTGGCAGGAAGAAAAATCTGCGTTATGGTTCTGTTTGGAGCCGAAGTTGCTGCGGCCAGTATGCAGATTATTCATCACTATACGAGCACGGCACCACACATCAACAACTGGAGCTCTGCAAAGTATCGCATGGCTCTCCTTAGGAAACATGGATTTCTGGTGAAGATTCCAAAATCAGCACCGCCAGAAATACAGAAGCGGTGAAATTCAACGCAGGCCTCGCAGCCACTGGAGCCTTCATTCAGAGTGGGAACTGGTGCAGGCACAGTTACTTTTAAAAGAATTGTAGCCTTTTCACACGAGAAGAAACTCACCCCTGGAGATTCTATAAAAAAAGGCCCCGCTGGGAATCGAACCCAGGATCGCCTGTTTACTAGACAGACGCTTTGACCAGCTAAGCCACGGGACCCAATGCTGGCGCAATTTCTCGCCCCCACTCACTGATGTCTATCAGTTTCCGGTCGCAGTCTTCTGGACTCTCAGGCCGTTTCTTATTTCTCCAGCTCTCTTGTCTGTTCCGCCATATGTCCCATTGCTCTCTGTATCTCCCGCTTAATTTATCTCAGTGTCAATCTGTGAGGTGATTCTGAATGATTACCCTATGTTTGTGTCTTATATGAAATAAATGGGGGATCAGACAACTCTTCCTCTGACACTGGGGAACAAATAAGCCAACAGTTATAACACGATATTGTTTACTGTGATGCAGCAAATACAATATTCCATCTTAAAAGTTTCAGTTTCAATTCTGGGCAAAAGAAATTGTGACTCCAACGTGTTTCCAATAGCCTGCCTTTTAATCTGACGTCACAAACGCCACCATTGCACCTCAAGGTGATTCATAACTAATAAACAGAGAAGTCAAGCACTGAAAGGGTATTTGTCGAAAGGTTTGTGAGACTGTGGAATGCACTGGCCCAGCAAGCAGCAGATTTAAAACAAGGTTTATAAACCGGCAGCCTGTGGGAGGAAGGGGACAGAGAGGCAAGAGAGACACAGGAAAGACAAATTGGAAACTATTGACCCCGAATCTACTTTAAATCCCCCCACTGCATTTCAACCCATTTAATGTCAGATTCACAAATTGATGCATGTGAGCAATATAGGACATTTATCGCTGTCTCTGGTCTAAAATAACTGCTTTATTATTTGCTCCCACCCGCTGTGTTTAGGCTCTACCCTGAACATTTATCTCCGACCTAGAATCAGTTTGTAATCTGGAGACAAGGTTTCTGCAGGCGGCGGGCAGGGAGCAGAGGCTCTGACTGACCTGAGTCATGTGGGAGCAGAACACAATGTTTCTGCTGTTTATTTTCATTACCCTGCAGAATATTCCATACTGTTCTCAACATCTTACATACCGTTAAATATCGGAAGTTTTGTTTTATTGTAATGATCGCTGCGATTCTTCTGGACTTGCTGAATTTGCAGCAAATTAAATATCACGAAACCGTCATCGCCAACAATAAACAGGGTCAGCGATTCGAGAATTTAGTATCTTGCAGCCGATATCTTCGCAGCTGCGATGGCCGAGTGGTTAAGGCGTTGGACTTGTAAATCCAATGGGGTTTTCCCGCGCAACTCGAGCCCTGCTCGCAGCGGGTTTTCTCATTATGATAATTAACTCCTTTAAATAATTAATTTTCTTCAATCTGCTCCCTCTTGGAGGATTTTGGAATTTTCAATGCCGGTTTTAAGGAAACTAAAGGATTGCCGACACAACTGGATCACTTACTTCAAGAAGGTTTGCTGACCGAATTCCAAAAGTTATCTGCAGATTGTCTGGAAGCTCCAGATAAGGAGGCCTCGACAGTCTCTGAGGTACCTTCCCATACACTCGCTGCTGTCCGGTAGCATCAGTCTGTGTAACCATGGGAGAGAGAGAATGGAAAGTCACTGGAAGGCATGTTTCTGTCAGCAGCAATGTTACAAGAGCAGCCATTCTAAAGTGAAAAGCAGAACACATTCCAGGAGACAGGCCAGGAGACAGACAAACGGAGTGGAGATCTGGAAGACTGACCACAAAAAAAACAAGGAGGACACCAACTCATAATTCATCTCTCCCTCTCCCGAAGCAGAAGAATTGAACATTCTGAGTTTTGAGTTGCACCACTGAGGTTGTACAAGTCTCTCTCTGTAAAACTTGTATTATTATGTCAATATAACGATTTGTTTGAAAAGTTTGAAGCTTCATTTCCCAAGGAATTTTCTGAATCGGGCTGCATTGGTTCCGAAGGCCGGCTCTGCTTTCGCAGAGCTTGACTGTCGGGAGGTCCCGCAGGTCGAAATGTATCGACTGGTTTCAAAGCACCAACTCAGATTGGGGCGTATGGGACATGTGGCCCAGGAAGAGTGGTGGGAGCAGAGCACACTCAGCAGTTTAAGTGGCTGAAAGTGAATGTTAGATTCAGGAAATACCGCAGGAAAATTATAATGAAATTGAAGGGGGAAAGTAAAGGAGAGCTATTGATTGTGGCAGGAAGAAAAATCTGCGTTATGGTTCTGTTTGGAGCCGAAGTTGCTGCGGCCAGTATGCAGATTATTCATCACTATACGAGCACGGCACCACACATCAACAACTGGAGCTCTGCAAAGTATCGCATGGCTCTCCTTAGGAAACATGGATTTTTGGTGAAGATTCCAAAATCAGCACCGCCAGAAATACAGAAGCGGTGAAATTCAACGCAGGCCTCGCAGCCACTGGAGCCTTCATTCAGAGTGGGAACTGGTGCAGGCACAGTTACTTTTAAAAGAATTGTAGCCTTTTCACACGAGAAGAAACTCACCCCTGGAGATTCTATAAAAATAGGCCCCGCTGGGAATCGAACCCAGGATCGCTTGTTTACTAGACAGACGCTTTGACCAGCTAAGCCACGGGACCCAATGCTGGCGCAATTTCTCGCCCCCACTCACTGATGTCTATCAGTTTCCGGTCGCAGTCTTCTGGACTCTCAGGCCGTTTCTTATTTCTCCAGCTCTCCTCTTGTCTGTTCCGCCATATGTCCCATTGCTCTCTGTATCTCCCGCTTAATTTATCTCAGTGTCAATCTGTGAGGTGATTCTGAATGATTACCCTATGTTTGTGTCTTATATGAAATAAATGGGGGGATCAGACAACTCTTCCTCTGACACTGGGGAACAAATAAGCCAACAGTTATAACACGATATTGTTTACTGTGATGCAGCAAATACAATATTCCATCTTAAAAGTTTCAGTTTCAATTCTGGGCAAAAGAAATTGTGACTCCAACGTGTTTCCAATAGCCTGCCTTTTAATCTGACGTCACAAACGCCACCATTGCACCTCAAGGTGATTCATAACTAATAAACAGAGAAGTCAAACACTGAAAGGGTATCTGTCGAAAGGTTTGTGAGACTGTGGAATGCACTGGCCCAGCAAGCAGCAGATTTAAAACAAGGTTTATAAACCGGCAGCCTGTGGGAGGAAGGGGACAGAGAGGCAAGAGAGACACAGGAAAGACAACTTGGAAACTATTGACCCCGAATCTACTTTAAATCCCCCCACTGCATTTCAACCCATTTAATGTCAGATTCACAAATTGATGCATGTGAGCAATATAGGACATTTATCGCTGTCTCTGGTCTAAAATAACTGCTTTATTATTTGCTCCCACCCGCTGTGTTTAGGCTCTACCCTGAACATTTATCTCCGACCTAGAATCAGTTTGTAATCTGGAGACCAGGTTTCTGCAGGCGGCGGGCAGGGAGCAGAGGCTCTGACTGACCTGAGTCATGTGGGAGCAGAACACAATGTTTCTGCTGTTTATTTTCATTACCCTGCAGAATATTCCATACTGTTCTCAACATCTTACATACCGTTAAATATCGGAAGTTTTGTTTTATTGTAATGATCGCTGCGATTCTTCTGGACTTGCTGAATTTGCAGCAAATTAAATATCACGAAACCGTCATCGCCAACAATAAACAGGGTCAGCGATTCGAGAATTTAGTATCTTGCAGCCGATATCGTCCCAGCTGCGATGGCCGAGTGGTTAAGGCGTTGGACTTGAAATCCAATGGGGTTTTCCCGCGCAATTCGAGCCCTGCTCGCAGCGGGTTTTCTCATTATGATAATTAACTCCTTCAAATAATTAATTTTCTTCAATCTGCTCCCTCTTGGAGGATTTTGGAATTTTCAATGCCGGTTTTAAGGAAACTAAAGGATTGCCGAGACAACTGGATCACTTACTTCAAGAAGGTTTGCTGACCGAATTCCAAAAGTTATCTGCAGATTGTCTGGAAGCTCCAGATAAGGAGGCCTCGACAGTCTCTGAGGTACCTTCCCATGCACTCGCTGCTGTCCGGTAGCATCAGTCTGTGTAACCATGGGAGAGAGAGAATGGAAAGTCACTGGAAGGCATGTTTCTGTCAGCAGCAATGTTACAAGAGCAGCCATTCTAAAGTGAAAAGCAGAACACATTCCAGGAGACAGGCCAGGAGACAGACAAACGGAGTGGAGATCTGGAAGACTGACCACAAAAAAAACAAGGAGGACACCAACTCATAATTCATCTCTCCCTCTCCCGAAGCAGAAGAATTGAACATTCTGAGTTTTGACTTGCACCACTGAGGTTGTACAAGTCTCTCTCTGTAAAACTTGTATTATTATGTCAATATAACGATTTGTTTGAAAAGTTTGTAGCTTCATTTCCCAAGGAATTTTCTGAATCGGGCTGCATTGGTTCCGAAGGCCGGCTCTGCTTTCGCAGAGCTTGACTGTCGGGAGGTCTCGCAGGTCTAAATGTATCGACTGGTTTCAAAGCACCAACTCAGATTGGGGCGTATGGGACATGTGGCCCAGGAAGAGTGGTGGTAGCAGAGCACACTTAGCAGTTTAAGTGGCTGAAAGTGAATGTTAGATTAAGGAAATACCGCAGGAAAATTATAATGAAATTGAAGGGGGAAAGTAAAGGAGAGCTATTGATTGTGGAAGGAAGAAAAGTCTGCGTTATGTTTCGGTTTGGAGCCGAAGTTGCTGCGGCCAGAATGCAGATTATTAATCACTATACGAGCACGGCACCACACATCAACAACTGGAGATCTGCAAAGTATCGCATGGCACTGCTTAGGAAACATGGATTTTTGATGAAGATTCCAAAATCAGCACCGCCAGAAATAAAGAGGCGGTGAAATTCAACGGAGGCCTCGCAGCCACTGGAGCCTTTATCCAGAATGGGAACTGGTGCAGGCACAGTTACTTTTAAAAGAATTGTAGCCTTTTCACACGAGAAGAAACTCACCCCTGGAGATTCTATAAAAATAGGCCCCGCTGGGAATCGAACCCAGGATCTCCTGTTTGCTAGACAGACGCTTTGACCAGCTGAGCCATGGGACCGAATGCTGGCAGAATTTCTCGCCCCCACCCACTGATGTCTATCAGCTTCCGGTCGCTGTCTTCTGGGCTCTCAGGCCGTTTCTTATTTCTCCAGCTCTCTTGTCCATTCCGCCATATGTCCCATTGCTCTCTGTATCTCCCGTTAATTTATCTCAGTGTCAATCTGTGAGGTGATTCTGAATGATTACCCTATGTTTGTGTCTTATCTATATATATAAATCGGTACTTCTGTCTGTCATTCTGTCTGTCATTCTGTCTGTCATTCTGTCATCGCCTGTGCGTCTGTCGGGCTATGTGCTCGAAAGTTACAGGGCGTACCTACGCACGCGTTACCTCCAAAGAAAGCTTACGCTTCAGAGACGGTTTTAAGCGTATTTACTTTTCAGTCGGACGAAAAGTATTCGCGCCTTATGCAAAAAACCTTCAGCAAAAAACCTTCAAAATTAAACTCATTATCTGGTAGCATTGATTGACTGACATCAAGGTTCCACCAATCCTGTTCCGTCACGATTGACCAATCCTGCAGTACGGTCCCCTGATGGTTGGCCAATCGGTGTGTGTGTGGGCGGGACTATTCGTTTTCATCTCGGGGATGTGGCAGCCATTCTTTCTCTAAGCTTCCAGCTCAAATGACTTCAGCTTCCAGCTATAACGACTTTCAAAGTTAGTATCTCTTTTAAAAATAACATAAGATTTATCAAAAACGTTTGAAAAGTACTTTCACTTTCATTTTTCAACCTTTTAAAAGGTAGACATACAGGGACACAGACAGGGCCCTAAGCCTGCCACTCGATTTAAAATGTTGCCCAGCACCAGATTCACAAAGGGACACAGACAGGGCCCCAAAGCCATAAGTAGTTTCACTTTCATTTTGCAAGCTTTTAAAAGGTAGACAGACAGGGACACACACAGGGCCTTAATCCTGCCACTCGATTTAAAATGTTGCCCAGCACCAGATTCACAAAGGGACACAGACAGGGCCCCAAAGCCTGGCACTCGATTTAAAACGCCTGCCCCAAAACAGCCCCGGCAACGCCGGGCTCCCCAGCTAGTATGAAATAAATGGGGGGATCAGACAACTCTTCCTCTGACACTGGGGAACAAATAAGCCAACAGTTATAACACGATATTGTTTACTGTGATGCAGCAAATACAATATTCCATCTCAAAAGTTTCAGTTTCAATTCTGTGCAAAATAAACTGTGGCTCCAACGTGTTTCCAATAGCCTGCCTTTTAATCTGGCGTCACAAACGCCACCATTGCACCTCAAGGTGATTCATAACTAATAAACAGAGAAGTCAAGCACTGAAAGGGTATTTGTAGAAAGGGCTGTGAGACTGTGGAAGGCACTGGCCCAGCAAGCAGCAGATTTAAAACAAGGTTTAAAAACCGGCAGCCTGTGGGAGGAAGGGGGCAGAGAGGCAAGAGAGACACAGGAAAGATCAACTTGGAAACTATTGGCCCCGAATCTACTTTAAATCCCCCCACTGTATTTCAACCCATTTAATGTCAGATTCACAAATTGATGCATGTGAGCAATATAAGACATTTATCGCAGTCTCTGGCCTAAAATAACTGCTTTATTATTTGATCCCACCCGGTGTGTTTAGGCCCTGCCCTGAATACTTATCTCCGACCTAGAATCAGTTTGTAATCTGGAGGCAAGGTTTCTGCAGCCGGCGGGCAGGGAGCAGAGGCTGTGGCTGATCTGTGTCATGTGGGAGCAGAACACAATGTTTCTGCTGTTTATTTTCATTACCCTGCAGAATATTCCATACTGTTCTCAACATCTTACATACCGTTAAATATCGGAAGTTTTCTTTTATTGTAATGTTCGCTGCGATTCTTCTGGACTTGCTGAATTTGCAGCAAATTAAATATCACGAAACCGTCATCGCCAACAATAAACAGGGTCAGCGATTTGAGAATTTAATATCTTGAAACCGACGTGGCAGCGGCTGCGATGGCCGAGTGGTTAAGGCGTTGGACTTGAAATCCAATGGGGTTTTCCCGCGCAGGTTCGAGCCCTGCTCGCAGCGGGTTTTCTCATTATGATAATTAATTACTTCGAATAAATTATTTTCTTCAATCTGCTCCCTCTGGGAGGATTTTGCAAATTTCAATGCCGGCTTTAAGGAAACTAAAGGATTGCCGAGACAACTGGATCACTTACTTCAAGAAGGTTTGCTGACCGAATTCCAAAAGTTTTCTGCAGATTGTCTGGAAGCTCCAGATAAGGAGGCCTCGACAGTCTCTGAGGTACCTTCACATTCACTCGGTGCTGTCCGGTAGCATCAGTCTGTGTAACCATGGGAGAGAGAGAATGGAAAGCCACTGGAAGGCTTGTTTCTGTCAGCAGCAATGGTACAAGAGCAGCCAATCTATAGTGAAAAGCAGAACACATTCCAGGAGACAGGCCAGGAGACAGACAAACGGAGTGGAGATCTGGAAGACTGACCAGAAAAAGAACAAGGAGGACACTTACACATAACTCATCTCTCCCTCTCCCGAATCAGAAGAATTGAACATTCTTAGTTTTGAGTGGCACAACTGAGGTTGCACAAGTCTCTCTCGGTAAAACTTGTATTATTATGTCAATAAAACGATTTGTTTCAAAAGTTTGAAGCTTCATTTCCCGAGGAATTTTCTTGTATCATCGGGCTGCATTGGTTCCGAAGGCCGGCCCTGCTTTCGCAGAGCTTGACTGTCGAGAAGTCCCGCAGGTCTAAATGTATCGACTGGTATCAAAGCACCTACTCAGATTGGGGCGTATGGGACATGTGGCCCAGGAAGAGCGGTGGCAGCAGAGCACACTTGGCAGTTTAAGTGGCTGAAAGTGAATGTTAGATTTAGGAAATACCGCAGGAAAATTACAATGAAGTTGAAGGGGGTAATTAAAGCAGGGCTATTAATTGTGGAAGGAAGAAAAGTCTGCGTTATGTTTCGGTTTGGAGCCGAAGTTGCTGCGGCCAGAATGCAGAGCATTAATCACTATACGAGCACGGCACCACACATCAACAACTGGAGCTCTGCAAAGTATCGCATGGCACTGCTTGGGAAACATGGATTTTTGGTGAAGAGTCCAAAATCAGCTCCGCCAGAAATACTGAAGCGGTGAAATTCGACCCAGGCCTCGCAGCGACTGGAGCCTTCATCCAGAATGGGAACTGGTGCAGACACAGTTACATTTAAAAGAATTGTAGCCTTTTCACACGAGAAGAAACTCACCCCTGGAGATTCATTAAAGAAAGGCCCCGCTGGGAATCGAACCCAGGATCTCCTCTTCAATTAGATAGACTCTTTGACCAGCGAAGACACGGGGTAGACTGCTGACACACCTTCTCGCCACCACTCACTGATGTCTCTTAGTTTCCGGTCACTGTCTTCTGGACTCTCAGGCCGTTTCTTATTTCTCCAGCTCTCTTGTCCATTTCGCCATGTGTCCCATTGCTGTCTGTATCTCCCGCTTAATTTATCTCAGTGTCAATCTGTGAGGTGATTCTGAATGTTTGTGTATTATATGAAATAAATGGGGGGATCAGACAACTCTTCCTCTGACACTGGGGAACAGATAAGCCAACAGTTATAACACGATTTTGTTTATTGTGCTGCAGCAAATACAATCTTCCATCTTCAAAGTTTCAGTTTCAATTCTGTGCAAAAGAAACTGTGACTCCAACGTGCTTCCAATAGGCTGCCTTTTAATCTGACGTCACAAATGCCACCATTGCACCTCAAGGTGATTCATAACTAATAAACAGAGAAGTCAAGCACTGAAAGGGTATTTGTAGAAAGGGTTGTGAGACTGTGGAATGCATTGGCCGAGCAAGCAGCAGATTTAAAACAAGATTTAAAAACCGGCAGCCTGTGGGAGGAAGGCGGCAGAGAGGCAAGCGAGACACAGGAAAGATCAACTTGGAAACTATTGGCCTCGAATCTACTGTAAATACCCCCACTGTATTTAAACCCATTTAATGTCAGATTCACACATTGATGCATGTGAGCAATATAGGACATTTATCGCTGCCTCTGGTCTAAAATAAATGCTTTATTATTTGATCCCACCCGCTGTGTTTAGGCTCTACCCTGAATATTGATCTCCGACCTAGAATCAGTTTGTAATCTGGAGACAATGTTTCTGCAGCCGGCGGGCAGGGAGCAGAGGCTGTGGCTGATCTGTGTCATGTGGGAGCAGAAGTACGACGCCAACGTTAAAAAGGGGCTCACGAGGGAGCTTTCGCAAATTTCAATCTACAATCCCTCAAGCGAGATTCATACCCATTCACTGAAGTGTCACTCTGTCTGGAATTCAGACCGAATCAACTGATTATCAAATGTATATTCAAATAGGTTTGTCATGTATTGTCCATTGCATTTTGACTGATTCAGGTAAGCAGAGTATTGGAGGCAGCAGTTTTGCATTCCCAATACCAATGCTCTGTCACGCGTGCCCGCAGTTCCATTTCCATTCCAAACCGTCTTTTTACTGTCAATGATTTGCCCGGAATGTGCTTGGAGAAGTGTTAGAATCGCAGTACAGCCCTTCTCAATGTCGCTTCCTCTAAATTTCCGCTGATGATTTTCACCAGTGTAAGATTCATCAGCTTGAGCTACTGTTTAATTTGTTCTCGGCATTAACTGTGCTGATCCTTTAACTTGTCCCACTGCACGTCATCTCCAAATTTGTCGATTGTTCCTCGAGGGCACTTTTCATACGTAAATCTGCAACATCTGCCAGAGAACGATTCAGGTTCAGCTGTTCCAAAACAATGAGTCGGTCATATTACCTACACGCTACAGATGTAAACCTCTGCGCTCCTCTGCTTCAATGATATCTTGTTACGCAGCGATGGGCAGTTTACGCTCTCTGAGGTTGCAATTGCTGCTTTCCACCAGCAGAGGGCGCTTGGAGAGAGCGGGGCCGGACAGGCGGCCTGAATGTTGCTGCTGTCGCGGCCACACTCACTCTGGGAGCTGGGGAACAGCAAACAAACTCATGGGTTTGTTACCGCATCTGAAATGCAGCTCCTAACTGTTGCTATTGACCGAGGCATCTTTGCAGGATCCTGTAATGATCTCTCACACTGTCGGTATCTCTGTAGAGTTTAATTGTGTACAGAACTCTTGTCCATTTCGCCATGTGTCTCATTGCTATCTGTATCTACCGCTTTGTTTATATCTGTGTCAATCTGTGAGGTGATTCTGAATGATTACCCTGTGTTTGTGTCTTACATGAAATAAATGAGGAGATCAGACCATCCTTCCTCTGACACTGGGGAGCTAATGAGCCAGCCTTTATAACAAGATATGTTTTATTGTGATGCAGCAAATACAATAGTCCATCTTGAAAGATTCCGGTTCAATTCTGTGCAAAAGAAACTGTTACCCCAACGTGTTTCCAAATCGCCGCCTTTTAATTTGACGTCAGAAACGCCACCATTGCACCTCAAGGTGCTTCATAACTAATAAACAGAGAAGTCAAGCAGTGAAAGGGTATTTGTAAAAAGGCTTGTGGGACTGTGGAATGCTCTGGCCCAGAGAAGCAGAAATAAAACAAGGTTTAAAAACCGTCAGCGTGTGGGAGGAAGGGGAGAGTGAAATAACGAGCCACAGGTAAGATCACCTTAGAAACCATTGGCTCAGAATCTGCTTTAAATCCCCCTACTGTATTGAAACACATTTAATGTCATATTCACACATTGATGCATTGAGATTTAACGCTGTCTCTGATCTAAAATATCTGCTTTATGTATGTGAAATTCTCATTGCCGAGATTAAACAATCAGTGCAAGGTTAGTGGTTCTTTGGTCTAGGGGTGTGGTTGTCATTTTGGGAATTCACATCAATTAAAATGCAAGAGGTACCGGGTCCAAATTCTGGACGCGCCCCAACATTTTAATAGAACCACTTTCCTCGGCCTGGAGACATTCCACAAATCTTCAAATAATAACTGCCAGAAAAACAGCTTGTGTTCAGTACATCGCAATAAAACGGCAATTTTATTCTTTAAAGCAGGAATTCCGTCCCAGAAGTGCTGAAACTGTGAGGTCAATGTGTAAGTCCGTTTGTTTCCAGAAGCCTGCTCCATATTTTCCACATTGTCAATCTGGGAGCTCGGCAGGACATGCGGTAAAGGGGACTTTATTAAAGGTTGTTTCTACCATTTGGAAACAGAAATACTGAACTAACGAGCCACAGGTAAGATCACCTTAGAAACCATTGGCTCCGAATCTGCTTTAAATCCCCCTACTGTATTTTGTATCAGTCTTTACAGTAGAGGACACTATAAATATCCCAACACTGGACAAACAGGGGGCAATGGGGGAGGAGGAGCTAAACACGATTAAAATCACTAAGGAGATGGTACTCAGTAAAATAATGGGACTTAAGGCGGATAAATCCCCCGGACCTGATGGCCTACATCCTAGGGTCTTGAGAGAAGTGGCGGTAGGGATTGTGGATGTATCGGTGATTATTTTCCAGATCTCCCTGGACTCAGGAAAGGTCCCAGCAGATTAGAAAACTGCTAATGTAACACCCTTATTTAAGAAGGGAGGTAGACAAAAAGCTGGAAACTATAGACCAGTTAGCCTAACATCTGTGGTTGGCAAAAAGTTGGAGTCCATTATTAAGGAAACAGTAACAGAGCATTTGCATAAACATAATTTAATAGGACAGAGTCAGCATGGTTTAACGAAGCGGAAGTCATGTTTGAGCAATTTGCTCGAATTCTTTGAGGATGTAACATACAGGGTGGATAAAGGGGAACCAGTGGATGTCGTGTATTTGGACTTCCAAAAGGCACTTGACAAGGTTCCACACAAAAGATTACTGATCAAGATAAAAAAATCACGGGGTTGGGGGTAATATACTGGCATGGGTGGAAGATTTGCTGTCTAACAGAAAACAAAGAGTTGGTATAAATGGTTCGTTCTCGGGCTCGCAATCAGTAACTAGTGGTGTTCCGCAGGGGTCAGTGCTGGGGCCCCAACTCTTTACAATCTATATTAACGATTTGGAGGAAGGGACCGAGTGCAACATATCCAAGTTTGCCGACGATACAAAGATGGGAGGGAAAGCATTGAGTGAGGAGGGCATAAAAAACCTGCAAAAGGACGTAGACAGGCTAAGTGAGTTGGCAGAGATTTGGCAGATGCAACATAATGTTGGAAACTGTGAGGTTATGCACTTTGGCCGAAAAAATCAAAGAGCAAGTTATTATCTAAATGGAGAGAAACTGCAAAGTGCTACAGTACAAAGGGATCTGGGGGTCCTGGTGCATGAAACACAAAAAGTTAGTATGCAGGTGCAGCAGGTGATCAGGAAGGCCAATGAAATCTTGGCTTTTATTGCAAGGGGGATGGAGTATAAAAACGGGGAAGTCTTGCTGCAGTTACACAGGGTATTGGTGAGGCCACACCTGGAATACTGCGTGCAGTTTTGGTTTCCATATTTAAGAAAAGATATACTTGCTCTCGAGGCGGTTCAGAGAAGGCTCACTCGGTTGATTCCAGAGATGAGGAGGTTGATGTATGAGGAAAGGTTGAGTAGGTTGGGACTCTACGCATTGGAGTTCAGAAGAATGAGAGGCGATCTTATCGAAACATATAAGATTGTGAGGGGACTTGATCGGGTGGATGCGGTGAGGATGTTTCCACTGATGGGTGCGACTAGAACTAGGGGGCATAATCTTAGAATAAGTTGCTGCCCTTTCATAACTGAGATGAGGAGAAACTTCTTCACTCAGAGGGTAGTAAACCTATGGAATTTGCTATCCCAGAGAGCTGTGGAAGCTGCAACATTAAATAAATTTAAAATGGAGATAGACATTTTCCTAGCAGATAAGGGAATTAGTGGTTACGGGGAGAGGGCAGGGAAGTGGACGTGAGTCTACATTCAGATCAGCCATGACCCTATTGAATGGCAGAGCAGGCCCGAGGGGCCGTATGGCCTACTCCTGCTCCTATTTCTTATGTATTGAAACACATTTAATGTCATATTCACACACTGATGCATTAGAGCAATGAGATTTAACGCTGTATCTGATCTAAAATATCTGCTTTATGTATGTGAAATTCTCATTGCCGAGATTAAACAATCAGTGCCAGGCCTGCTTTTAACATGGTAAGTGGTGAATTAAATAAAATTAAAACTTTTTTCCACAGGTTTATTATTTTTAAATACTTAAATGAAAGGTAAGTTTATTTTAAGCCGCGTTAAAAACAGTAATTATTTTTTCAAAATTTAAATTTTTTTTTAAATAGTTATTTTATGTAATTTATAGTTATTTTAAAATTGTGATGTTTTCTAAAAAAATGTTGAAGTTTTAGTTAGGTTTTCGGGCAGATGTCTATTCATTGATTTGACAGGTCTTCCTGTCAAATCTGATAATAAAGATTCCGTGCTACGATTGGCTCTCCATTGCCCACGTGATCCCAGGGGACTCTTCGAACTAATGGCGCCACGAGGACATGCAAGCACTGCGCGCCAGCAGCTGGAGCAGGCCCAGGATCAGAATCCCACGCGGGCCCACAGCACAACGGCAGGCGCGCTAGGTAACTGCAGGTCGGGGGCTTCCACGCACGGGAAGCCTCCGACCCGAATTTCTGGCCCATAGTAGGCCCAGAGATTCGGGTCCCAACGCGTGAGTATGCACGGGGTACTCACGCGTAGATCCGATGGAAGGGCCGATATCATGCATGCACCGCGCATGCGCGGGAAACCGGCACTCCCGATCCTCTGAACGAAGTGGTTCAGAGGTGGAACGCGCGCGCAGGGGAGGCGGCGCGTGCGCTTTGAACATAGTTTTTTTTTACAGGTTTTCACGCAAGGGTAAGCCTGTAGGATTTACACATTTGAAAAGCAGGCGTAAGGCCTGCTTTTTAAAGGTAAGTGGTCAATTAATTGAAATGAAAACATTTTTTCCAGAGGTTTATTGTTTTTAAATACTTTAAAGTAAGGTAAGTTTATTTTTAGCCCCGTTTTTTTATAAAATTATTTTTTTCAAAAATTTAAATTATTTTTAAAATAGTTATTTAATGTAATTTAAAGTTTATTTAAAAAGTGTGATGATTTGTAAAAATTTATTTGAAGGTTAACTACTGTTTTGGGGACCGGAGTATTCATAAGTTTGACAGGTCTTTCTGTCAATCTTATGAATGGGCTTTTCCCTCCTCGGATTGGCTGCCCATGGCTCACGTTATCCAAGGGGACGCATCGCACTAACTATGCGGCTGGAACACGCAAGCACAGCGCGCCGGGAGCTGGACCGGGCCACAGAGAGGACATCCACGGAGCCCTAAAGCTCAACTGCCGGCGCGCAAGGTAAGTGTAGGTCGGGGGCTTGCACCCACGGGAAGCCCCCGACCCGAATTTCTGGGACACATAAAGACAAACAATTACACTGCTTTTAGCAATCAATCACCTGTGATGGATGTAAGTATATTTGTGTATGTCCATGTTAGATACAAATGTATTTGTGAGTTGCTATTGTGTTAGATGTAAATGCTTTTGCACCTCTGTTCATTACAAATATATTTAGACATATCTGTATTATTTATTAATGTATTGGGTGGGGGAATCAGTGTAAGTTATAAATCTATTTCTCAGCGCTACAATTGTCCAGGCCGGCCCCTTTCTACGGTCTTATTGCCCCCACGTGGGAGACGGCAGACCACCTGTTACATTCGGATTCAACTTT
Organism: Somniosus microcephalus; assembly: GCF_052327205.1. Lineage (NCBI taxonomy): Eukaryota > Metazoa > Chordata > Chondrichthyes > Squaliformes > Somniosidae > Somniosus > Somniosus microcephalus. Next base: position 52,064,268 of record NW_028225179.1, read on the forward strand.
TGCTTTTATTGATAATTAGAAAATGTGAGGTTTAGAAAGTAATAACTCTGCATCCATCAGCCTCTCTGATACCTCTTTACCGTCCCTTATTCTGTCTGATAGGTCCTGAGTGCACCCTAACCGCTCTAGAACCCCCTGAGCATCTCTTACCCTGTCTGGTAATTCCGCAGTGTCCTTTAGAATGTCTGGTACATCCGGAGCGTCCCTTGCCCTGTCTGGTACATCAAGAGCGTCCCTTGCCCTCTCTGGTACATCGGGAGCGTCCCTTAATCTGTATGATACATCCGGAGCGTCCTTTACCCTGGCTGGTACATCCGGAACGTCCCTTACCCTATCTGATACATCCAGAGCGTCCCTTACACTGTCTGTTACATCAGGAGCATGCCTTACACTGTCTGATCTATCCGGAGCGTCCTTACTCTGTGTGATACATTCGCAGAGTCCTTTACCCTGTTTGGTACATCCGGAGCGTCCCTTACACTGTCTGGTAAATCTGGAGAGTCCCTTAAACTGTCTGGCACATTTGGAGCGTCCCTTACCCTGTCTGTTACATCCGTAGCGTCCCTTACCCTGTCTGTTACATCCGGAGCGTCCCTTCCTCTCTTTGTTCCCTACTGAGCGTGCATTATGCATTTTGATAACCAGTTTGCAAAAATTGCATATTTCACATTTCACGCTTCATCCGCAGCCATGTACTGCTTCCCATCGCTCACGCTCCTCAACTGTCTAGGGAAAAGCGCCAACTACCAGCTAAAAAAAAAAACAGTTCTTCAGTTAATCTCCCCAGTTCACTTCATTCCCCAAGGAGTTTACTTGTAAAATCGGGCTGCTTTGGTTCCAAAGGCCGAACCTGCATTCCTACAGCTTGTCTGTCGAGCGGTCCCTCAGGTCTAAAGGTATCGACTTGAGTTTGGGGCGAATGGGACATGTGCCCCAGGAATAGCGGTGGGAGCAGAGCACACTTAGCGGTACGAGTAGGTGAAAGTGAATGTTAAATTAAGGTAATACCACAGGAAAGTTACAACGAAATTGAAGGAGGAAAGTAAAGGAGGGCTATTGATTGTGGAAGGAAGAAAAACCTGTATTATGACTCGGATTCGAAGCGAAGTTGCTGCGGCCACAACGCAGAGTACGAACAACTATACGATCACGGTGCCACATATCAGCAACTGTTTGCGGTTTCCTGCCCCATTGCAAAATGAGCCTGAATTTGATGTTAACTCTGTGTATCGTCATCATACCAGCTCCAGTCCTAACCTCATCTTTCTGCAGATTTATTCAAATCTATTTGATGGAAACTCTCTAACATATAATAAAATCGCCCATTTAAACGCTGTGAGTTAAAACAGGCGTTTTAATGTTGAGGGAAATATTTATAGGAACAGAGCAACTCCTGCAGCAATAGAAATCGAGTCAGTGCCCAGCTCTGCTGTTCGGGGCAATCCTCGCCACCTCGTGTTTCATTTTCACATCGATGGGAAAACTGAGAGCGAACTCCAATCTACACGGGCTTTACACTGGTTAAGAGACAGACAACAAAGAGTAGGGATAAACGGGTCTTTTTCAGGATGGCAGGCTGTAACTAGTGTGGTCACTCAATGATCGTGCTTGGGCCCCAGCTATTCACAATCTATATCAATGATTTAGATGAGGGGACTAAATGTAACATTTCCAAATTTGCTCAAGATACCATGCTAGGTGGCAGTGTCAGTTGTGAAGAGGATGTGAAGAGGCTTCAAGGGAATCTGGACAGGCTCAGTGACTGGGCGAGAACATGGCAGATGGAATATGATGTGGATAAATGTGAAGTTATCCACTTTGGTAGAAAAAACAGGAAGGCAGAGTATTTCCTGAATGGTGAAAAATTGGGGAATGCAGATGCTCAAAGGGACATGGGTGTCCTTGTATATGAGTCACTGAAAGTGAATGCGTAGGTGCAGCAAGCCATTCGGTTGGCAAATGGTATGCTGGCCTTCATTACAAGAGGATTTGTGTATAGGAGTAAAGAAGTCTTACTCCAAGTATATAGGGCATTGGTGAGGCCACACCTGGAGTACTGTGTACAATTTTGGTCTCCTTTCCGAAGGAAGGATATACTTGCCATAGAGGGGGTGCAACGAAGGTTCACGAGATTGATTACTGGGATAGCGGGACTGTCCTATGAGAAGAGATTGAGTAAACTAGACCTCTATTCTCTTGAATTCAGAAGAATGAGAGGGGATCTCATTGAAGCATACAGAATTATTTCAGAGCTTGATAAAGTGGATGCTGGGTGGATGATTCCCTAGGCTGGGGAGTCTAGAACCAATGGCCACCGTCTCAGGATAAAGGATAGACCATTCAGGACTGAGATGAGAAGACATTTCTTCACACAGAGGGTGGTGAATATTTGGAATTCTCTACCCCAGAGGGCTGTGGAGGCTCAGTCATTGGGTATATTCAAAATAGAAGTCGATAGATTTCTGACGAGTAAGGGCATCAAGGGATATGGCGATAGGGCCGGTGAATGGAGTTGAGGCAGAACATCAGCCCTGATCTCATTGAATGGCTGAGCAGGCTCGAAGGGCCGAATGGCCTACTCCTGCTCCAATTTCTTATGTTCTTATGTTGTTACACCGTTTGAAATATTAACTGAAAAAGCAAATGACGAGGGAGCTGGCAGAAAGGGTTAACTTTATCCTTTGGAAATGAATTTAATTTCAAACATTTATCTATCTTAGACCAGCGCAGTTTACTCATTCGCACCAAGTCTGTACATTTTATTTCTGTAAAACTTTATTCCTGCTGCCGCTCTTCATAAAGAACACAGGGCCTTGCGCCACGGGCATTCAAAGACATTTCAACTCTTTCCATGTGTCCTATCTTTGTTTCAATCACACATTTCAACAGAACTCTTAAGATTAAGACGGAACACTTCCGATCTAACTGCACCATAACAGCGGGCCAATAGTTCACAGTTAAACCGCCATTGGCAGCTTGGTAGCGCTGCCCGTCGCTCACGCACTGCAAGAGTTTTCGGAAAAGTGCCAACCAGCATCAAAACAAAACCCAGTTCTTCAGTTAACAAGATATCACAAGATTCTCCAATGAAATTTCGTGAACAATTCGGCCGCTGTTCTTCTAAAGTCCAGTCATGCTTTTGCAGCGCTTATCTGTCAAGCGGTCAAACAGATCTAAATGTATCGACTGGTTGTACACTGGTGCAAATGGAGCATGTGCCCCAATGAACAGCGGTGGTAGCAGAGAGAACTTAACCACGTAAGCACATGAAGTGAATGTTAGATTAAGGTAATACGGCAGGCAAGTGACAATGAAATGGAAGGAGTGAAGTAAAGAATTGCTACTGATTGTGGAAGAAGAAAAAGCTGGGAGAAGAGGCGGGTTTGAATTATGGAGTATCAGGCTCAGGCATGTGAGAGTGCGGGGTTTTAAATGAGTAAATAGGTTTTCACTTCCAAAAAAACATCTTTTTCATGTGGTAAGATTTGATTTATCAGTCTGTTTCATTAGCAGGTGCTGCAGAGGACAGCAGATATAAAGCGAGCTGTGATGTGATTTAAATTTGAACCGAGGTTACTGCGGCCACAATGCAGGGCACTAACCATGATATGATCACAGCACCACACGTCAGCTTCGCGTATTTTTTCTGACCACAGCATAGTTGCACACGGCACGGATATTTTTGCTGTTAAATATGAATAAAATGTGCCGTATGTTTGCAGCGGTTGAGGTTTCTGTCCTGTTACTGTCATAGGAGCAGAGAAATAGGAGGAGGCCATTTAGGACCTCGAGCCTGCTCCGCTATTCAATTAGATCATGGCAGATCTGTATCTTAACTCCATCTACCTGCGATGATTCCATAATCCTTCACATCCTCGCCGAACATAAATTTATCGATCTCATTTTGAAATTGTCAATTGACCCCAGCCTGACCAGTTGTTTTGGGAATAGAATTCCAGATTTCCACTGCCCTCTGTGTGAAGAAGAGATTCCTTTCATTATCCCTGAACGGGGGAGCTCTAACTTTACTGCTTCACCCCATTGTGCTGGACCCTCCAACCAGAGGTTCTCTCTCTCTTGCACCTATTTGTTTGCAGTTCTGACCGAAGTCCACACTCCAGAACATGAACTGTCCTTCTGACCCTGTCCCTCTAATTTGGATTTTGAGCCCATGCCTCTTTCCCTGATTATTCTTTGCGCCCTGCCCCTGCAATTTGATTTGTTGTAGATCACTGGCAGCAGGCGGCAGAAGCGACAGGAGCTGGTGGGGGGTTGAAAATCTTCATGTGTCACGAAGTCAGAATGTCTGAAGCGGTGCTTCAGAATATGACCATATATTGAATAAAATCTAAATGTTTAAGACACAACTGGCTTTCAGGAACCAGTCTCACTCCAGACCATAAGGCCTCCTGTTGCTACTTTTACATCACATGTGTGTCTCAATAAATGGAATCCCCTCACAATAAACACTCTCACCTTTCACAGTTTAGCGGACGAGATTCTCGGAGCGATGTGTGTGATCCTCTCATTTATGCGTTTGTACAAAGTTCGGGAAAAGACGGAGTTGGAAATAATTTACAGGGAAATCATTTAAACTTACCTTCAAGGCTCGCGTAACCCACAGAGAAGCACAAACTCACGGATTCAGAACTGTAATATACAGTAGGCTCCACGGCGCATTGGATAGCGCATTGGACGTCTAGTTAATTATTGGAAAAAACATTCAAAAGTGGTGGGTTCAAGTCCCACCAGAGTCGTTGTTTACTCAGGTTTTTGGTGACGACATTTTGCAGCAACACCACAACTCGTTCACTGATGTCCTTCAAGAGATTAGCGTGCAAAGTTAAAGTACATGGGATTGGGGTAATGTACTGACTTGGATAGAGAACTGGTTGGCAGACAGTAAGGAAAGATTTGCATAGTGGTTAGCACTGTTGCCTCACAGCGCCAGGGACCCGGGTTCGAATCCAGCCTCGGGTGACTGTCTGTGTGGAGTTTGCACATTCTCCCCGTGTTTGCGTGGGTTTCCTCCGGGTGCTCCGGTTTCCTCCCACAGTCCAAAGATATGCAGGTTAGGTTGATTGGCTATGATAAAATTGACCCTTAGTGTTAGGGGGATTAAATACGTGGGGTTACGGGGATAGGGTGGGATATGTGTTGGTGTAGGGGTTACAGGGAGCGGGTGGGATATGTGCCGGTGCTGGCTCGATGGGCCGAAATGGACTCTATCTGCACTGTGAGGTTTCTGTGATTTGGAAAAACCGGGTCTTTTTCCGAGTGGCAGGCAATGACTAGTTGGGTACTGCAGGGATTGCTGCTAGGACCCCAGCTATTCACAATATATATTAATGATCTAGATGAGTGAACTAGATGTAATATCTCCAAGTTTGCAGATGACACAAAGCAAGGTGGGCATGTGTGTTCTGATGGAGGATGCAGAGAAATTCCAGGGTGATTGGGCAGATGCATGGCAGCTGCAGTAGAATGTGGATAAATGTCGAGGTTATCCACTCTGGTAGAAAAAACAGAAAGACAGGTTATAATCTGAACGGCAATAGATTGGGACAAGGGGAAGTGCAGCGATATCTGGGTGCTTTGTGCAACAGTCGCTGAAGGTAAGCATGCAGGTGCAGCAGGCAGTTAAGAAGGCAAATGGTATGTTGGCCTTGAGAGCGAGAGGTTTCGAGTACAGGAGCAAGGATGTCTTGCTGCAATTGTACAGGGCCTTAATGAGACCACACCTTGAGTATTGTGTGCAGTTTTGGTCACTTTATCTGAGGAAGGATCTTCTAGCCATGGAGCGAATGCAGCGAAGATTCACCAGACTGATACCTGGGAAGGCAGGAATGACGTACGAAGAGAGATTGGGTCGACTCGGCTTATATTCGCTAGAATTTAGAAGAATGAGAGGGGATCTCATTGAAACTTGTTAAATTCTAGCAGGACTAGACAGACTAGATGCAAGAATGATGTTCCCGATGGCGGGGGTCCAGAAACAGGGGTCATAGTCTAAGGATAAAGGGTAAGCCATTTAGGACTGAGATGAGGAGGAATTTCTTCACCCAGAGAGTGGTGAACCTGTAGAATTCTGTACCACAGAAGGCAGTTGAGGACAATTCATTAAATATTTTCAAAGAGTTCGATATATTTCTTAAGGCCAAAGGGATTAAGGGATATGCGGAGAAAGCATGGACAGGGTACTGAATTTGGATGATCTGCCACGATCTCATTAAATGGCGGAACAGGCTCGAGGGGCCGAATGGCCTACTCCTGCTCCTATCTTCTATGTTTCTATGTTTCATGAACTGGGAATCGCCAATGAGGCCGCTTGAATTGTGATTAATTAACATGTCAGCTTCAATCTGCGCACCTCCTGGCAATATTTTCTTTACTCCACGTGTGTTGTGTGGACAAACCCTGTGCATTCTGTCCTCTGGAGCTCAAACATTCTCTGGAGAAAAGACAATCCGACCTTCTGGAACGGTACAAAGACATCATTTGAGCCTGGGAATCTCTCCCATATCAATCACTGAAACCCCCCGAGCGTGAATCAAACCCCAAGTCCAACGAGCCGCTGGAAACGAAGCCGTAAGATTTCGCTACCACCCACTGCTGATCAGCCATCGTTTCAGAGCGCTTCTGTCCATCCAATCCGCTTTCTTACACAATGTTCAACAATATCAAGCGGTTCACTAAATATTCCAAGTCAACAATATTAGTCTCAATTCACCAGATTCGGTTGGAAAGTGCGAATTTTACTTTTCTGAATTACTTTCCTTGCCGTCTCGGTCATTATTTCTTTCTTTACTCTTTTCTGCTGGTGTTGCAGGTTCGGGGCAATTCCATCCGGGGAGATATTTTTTTCCAATGAATGACACTAAGCGCAATTTGCTGTGAGGCCGAAATAGCTCAGTTGGGAGAGCGTTAGACTGAAAAAGATCTAAAGGTTCCTGATTCATTCTCTGGTTTTGGCAGTTTTATGGTATTTCCTGTCACTTTCTTTGGTCTGAATCTCGAACTGAATGATTTACTCTGAAATTCTTTATCCGGAACGGAAGGGTTGGTTTTCAATCAATAAAGAAAAAAAGACTTGCATTTCTATTTTGCATTTCATGACCACCGGACCAATCAAAGCACTTTACAGAAGTGGAGTCACTGTTGTAATGTCGGAAACGCGACAGCCATTGCGCACAGCAAGCTCCCACAAACAGCAATGGGGCAATGACCAGATCATCTGTTTTTGTTATGGTGGTTGAATGACATCTAGAGTGGGACATATTTATATCCTCTGTATTTAGTGTTTATTTCTCGATCTACTTCTGCCATTTTCTCTGGTTTTTTCTCTCTCGGTACCGGGTGAACATTTGATTTGATGCATTTGTCCTAAACTGATGCCTTTTGCACATCTCGGGCGGTCCGACACGCTCTGTCTGTCTGTTAATGCTTGTGACCATTAACGGGAACAGGCCGCCAGTTAAACGTTTTTCAGCAAACCGAAGAAACACAAATAAACAAAAAGATGTGTTACTCCACCCCAGTGCAAAGGTGCAATGGATGTTATTGAAAATAAATTCCCCTGACATTCTGTATTTTTTTGTAAAGGCGTTATTAACACGGCCTCTAACCAACTGAGCTGACGGACAGAAAGACTCACCTCGAATGGGTGCGAGCCCCAGGCTGGGCGGTTTGTGTTTCACTTCTCACACTGGGTGACAGAGTTACTGTACCAACAATGAATACATCACATCCCCTAAACATTGTTCCGATATAAAATAAAAATTGCCAAATAAAAACTGAATGTGTAACTGGGAAGTAACAGAAAAAGAGCACAATTCTGAAAAACACTGAGTTTCCCAGCTTGCAAACTGTTCCTTTTTATCAATTTAGGAGCGGTTTCTGTAACTGCGCATGATTTTGAACACGCAGCTTTCATGAACTGGCTTCAGACTGCGATACCATTGCGCCACAGTGAACGGAGTAAAGTTGGGATCTACAGGAGTGAGATCAGTACGGACTGTGGCTCAGGCTCTCCGAGTGCGAGAGGTGGAAGCAGCAACAGCCAGACCGCCTCAACAACAGCGCAGGATCCCCGCCCTCTAATTCAGCGATTCACCCTGTCCCTGAACACGTCATCTGACTTGCCGATAATAAACGGAGCAGAGGTTTCCATCGTGTTGTGATTATCACGTTCACCTCTACACGCGAAATGTCTCTGGTTCGATCCCGGGTGGAAACATTATTTGGAACTTGCTCCAGAAGAACCTCCAGGAGCGAAAAATGAAGCCATTGTTTTCGGTCACCATCACGAACTCTGTTCCCTAGCCATTGACTCCATCCCTCTCCCAAAGAATTTTTTGAGGCTGAACATCACTGTTCGCAACCTTGGTGTAATAATTGACCTTGAAATGAGCTTCTGACCACATATCCGCGGCATAACGATGGCCACCTACTTCCACCTCTGTAACATCGCCTGTATACACCCCTTGTTTTGCTCATGCCCTGCTGAAACCCTCATCCATGTCTTTGTTACCTCTAGACTTGACTATACCAACGCACTCCTGGCTGGCCTCCAAGATTCCACCCTACATAAACTTGAGATCATCCAAAACTCGGCTGCCCGTGTCCAAGCTCGCTCCAAGTCCCGTTCGCCCATCAGTCCTGTGCTCGCTGACCTACATTGGCTCCCGGTTAAGCAGTGCCTCGATTTCATAATTCCCATCCTTGTTTTCAAATCTCTCCAAGGCCTCGCCCCTCCCTATCTCTGTAATCTCCTCCAGCCCCACAACACCCGAGATATCTGCGCTCCTCTAATTCTGCCCTCTTGAGGATCCCTGATTATAATCGCTCAATCTTTGCTGGCTGAGCCTTCTGTTGCCGCCCTAAGCTCTGGAATTCCCTGCCTAAACCTTTCCGCCTCGCTATCCCACCTTCCTCCTTTAAGACGGTCCTTGAAACATATCTCTTTGACCAACTGCCCTAATTTATCCTTGTGTGGATCGGTTTCAAATTTTTTGACTTAAAGCACTCCTGTGCAACGCCTTGGGGGGTTTTCCTACTTTAAAGGCGCTATGTAAATACAAGTTGTTGTTTTTATTGTTGTTGAGCGCCACCGAGAGCCCGATGTACTCTCCAGATAACGAAACCCCTCGGTCCTACTCTGAAATTGAGCTCAGATTTTGTCGGATGTTTGACGCCAATTATGTGTGTGATACTGTCCATCAGGGCAATGGTAATTGAACATCCTGTATGGACGATCTCGCTCCATCAATGTTGAAGTTCGGCAGTTAAATGAATCTATAATTTTGGATATGGGGTTTGGGCGATTCTCTGTACGCAACTTGCGTCGTTATAATCCTGAACAACGTGTTCAGGTGAATCGTTGTTTGTGTTCAAAATGATGTAGGAAACATGTACAGATAACCCGTGAGTTTACACATCTTCTCCTTTGTGTCAATGGCTTACTCACTGCGTTGAAATCGAATCTAATTCCTGTATATTTTTCTTTGTCTGATAGTTGCTGGTTTAACAGTTAAAACTGACCCCACCTTCCCTCCTGTCAATAAGCAATACTGAAGGGCTCCTTTAAAACTCTCATGCTTTATTGCACCACCATGTTGTTTAATTGAGGAGCATTGGCTGGGGTTATATGCTAGAATGCAACAGGAGTTACTCTCATGTATTCACGAGCTGGTGAATTTACCAAAGGCTGCACCAGATTCCTGGTGTCCTAAGCACTGAACATTTTTACCCAACTCCTAATATATAGTCTGTAAAATGAGAACGGATGAAAATACATCACGTGCAGAACACAATATCTTTTTAAAGTTTTGCCTATGACTCGTTAACCATGTGAGTATTTCGCTGAGTCGGAAACAGAAAGTTAGCGGTTGATTAATGGCGATTAAAACAAACTTTTCACACAGTTTATTGAGTTTTGTGTAATTAATAAAATAAACAGTTTTCTGAAAGTTAATTCCTCGACGTGGAATGGAACCATCGTCGCATGGATAAGAGATTTATAGATGAACAGTTGCTGTTCTGGGCTGTTCCTCTCATTATTTAGAGAGCAGCGGTTTCTGAAGTGTAACTTTCGTCTCAAGTACAACAGGTCCCCGGTTCAATCGTCACTTGTAGGCAGAGATCAATAAAATATATGAACAGCCGCGCAGTATTCTCCTTTTCTCTGTACAGTTCTGTACACACTCAAACTCTACAGAGACACCGACAGTGTGGGAGATCATTACAGGATCCTGCACCGCTGCCTCGGTCAATAGCAACAGTTCGGAGCCGCATTTGAGGCCCGGCAACAAACCCATTGTGTTGGTTTACTGTTCCCCAGCTCCTGGAGTGAGTGAGGCCGCGACAGCAGCAACGTTCAGGCCGCCTGTCCGTCCGGTTCCCTCCAAGCGCCCGCTTCAGTGATAGCTTGATTCGCAGCGATGGGCAGTTTACGCTCTCTGAGGCTGCAATCGCTGCAATTTGGAAACCGCTGCTCTCTAAATAATTGTAGACACAACTCAGAAGAGAACTGTCATCTATAAATGCTCTTATTCGTGCGACATGGGTTCAATTAACTTTTCGAAAACTGCTAATTTATTAATTAAGCAAAACTCATTAAACTGTGCAAAACGTTTCTGGTAATCGGCAGTAATCAACCGATAACTTTCTGTTTCGGACTGATCGAAATACACACATGGTTAACGAGTCATAGGCAAAACTTTAAAATAAATGTTGTGTTATGCATGTGATAAATTTACATCCGTTCTCATTTTATAGACTGCACTTTTAGGAGTTGAGTAAAAATGTTCTATGTTTATGACGCCAGGAATCTGGTGCAGCCTTTGGTAAATTCATCAGCTCGCGAACACATCAGAGTAACTCCTGCTGGACTCTGTCATATAACCCCAGCCAATGCTCCTCAATTAAACAACAGTAACCAGTGCCGCAGCCCCCCGCACTATTAAGCAATCTGAAAAGTTAAGTAAATGAGCATGGATAACTCCAACCCACAGTGCACGTCTCTAGTGGTGCAATCGTTTAGCGTGCCATATTTCTATGAGAGTAGAGGTTCTGGAAATGCCGGCGTTGTGATTTCGAGCCTCACTTGCAGCAGCCAATGCTTTTGCGGTGTGATATTTCTACCGGAGCTGATGGTACAATTGGTGTTTGCGGAAGCTTTCTCCTTATTAGCTGTTTCACGTAGGCACTTAGTTTCCTCAGGCCCACCGTGTTGCAATAACGGATGCGAGTTTTAAAGGAGCCCTTCAGTGTTACTTATTGACAGGACGAAAGTGGGGCCAGTTTTAACTCTTAAAGCAGCAATTATCAGGCAAAGTATAATGTGCAGGAAATAGATTTGATTTCAACGCAGTGACTAAGAATTTGGCACAATCGAGAAGATGTGTAAACTCACGGGTTATCTGTACGAACATACTAATTAGGAGCAGGAGAGGGCCACTCGGCCCCTCGAGCCAGCTCCACCATTCAATAAGATCATGGCTGATCATCGACCTATACTCCACTTTCCTGCGTGATCTCCATATCCATTGATTCCCCTAGTGTCCAAAAACCTATCTATCTCAGCCTTGAATATACTCAAAGACTCAGCATTCACAGCCCTCTGGGGCAGAGAATTCCAAACATTCACAACCCTCTGAGTGAAGAAATTCTTAAGTAAGCTCGGAGCTCTTTGCCTGAGATTTGTCCCACGGATGTGAGAGGATGGATTTACCTTCTTTAACTGAAGAATGACGGAAAGTTTGATACATATTTTTAAAATTGTATACTTTGTAGTGCGTTTCATGAATTTTCTTTAATTTAAAAGGATTACCGAAATACTTCAGTCAGAATTTAAACTTTGCATTGGCCGGAAATGGAACCCGCATGGCAGGCGAGAATTCTACCTCTGGACCAACAGAGCCTAGTATTCAATTCTGTTGTTACGCTCCTGATTCTTTTAATGAAAGAATAAAACACAAAGCAAAATATTGCAGAGTCTGGAAATGAAATTATTCAGAAAATGCTGTAAACACTCCGCACGTCCGGGATCATCTGTGGAGATGGAAACACAGGGTTAACGTTTCAGGTCGATGAGCTCTCCTCCGATCTAATGTTTCGCACCAATCATTGAAAAAATTGCAGGTCATTTTATTAAAATTGATATTTCCACGCTCTGGTCTGTGTGGTTTTCAGATACAGAGTTATTTTGTTGCTTAATTTCACTAATTATGAAAGAAAGCTGGGAGTCCAAGCCAGAAACACGTGCTTACTGAACAGGCACTTTAACCAACTGAGCCACGGAATTTTAAGAGAGGTAACTTTTCAGGTCGACGAAGAGTCATTGACCTGAAACGTTAACTCCCTTTCTCTCTCCACAGATGCTGCCTGACCTGCTGAGTATTTCCAGCATTTCCTGTTTTTATTTCAGATTTCCAGCATCCGCAGTCTTTTGCTTTTGTGCCAAAGTATTTTTCCTGAGCTAAAGGTATTGCAGTTTTCTCTGGTTGTGTTTATCTTTCATTCTCCATCTATGAGTTGTTTCTGAATCCATGAGTTTGTGCTGCTTTGTGGGTGAGCGGCAGACTTGTAGATATGTCCGGCTCGCGCTCCCAGATTGACAGTGTGGAAAATGTGGAGCAGGCTTCTGTAAACAAGCGGGTTAACATTATACAGTTTCTGTACACCTGAGACTGAATTCCTGCTTTTAATAACAAAATCGCAGGTTTCTTGCGTGTACTGGACACAAGCTCGGTGCAGAATTTTTGCCAGTTATTATTTTAAATCTTCTGCAATGTCGCCAAACTGAGGGATTTGGGGATTTTCGTCTAAAGAACGGGGCTCATCCGCGATTTGGGTCCTCGTCTCTCGCATTTAAGTCAGTGGATTTTTCTGTGCGAGAATCATACCGGTAGACACCATCTCTCAATGTTTCCGTCTCTCTATCTTGCCTCTCTGTGTTTTCCACAGATAGACGTCTCAGGCTTCCTTGAACTGCCAAGGCTGATCTAACCTGCCACACCAGCAGGAAACGGTTAAGAAAGAAATAGTGACTGAGACGGCAGGGTAAGTAATTAAGTAAAGTGAAATTCGAACTTTCAAACAGAACCTGGTGAAGTGAGGATGATATTTTGACTTGAAATGTTTAGTGTACCGCAGATATTGCTGTACATTTTATAGGAAAGCCATATTGGATGGACAGAAGCGGTCTGAATGAAATGCTATGGCTTCATTGCCAGCGACTCGTTGGTCCTCGGGTTTGAATTCTCGCTTGGGGGGTTTCCATTGATTGATGTGGGAGTGGTTCTCAGGTTCAAATGATGTCTTTTTACAGTTGCAGAAAGTGCGCAGATTGCTGACATGTTAATTGTTCACAATTCGAAACGACCTCATTGGCTATTCTCAGTCCTTGAAGGACATCAAAGTGGTTTTGCTTCAGAAGTTCATCATCGAAACCTGACTGAACAGCGACTCTGGCGGCACTCGAATCCACAGCCTTTGAATAACTTTTACCAACTCTTGACACGAGAAGTTCAACGCGCTATTCATTGCGCAACAGAGCCGATTACGTCGGAGGATGCTGAATCCGTGAGTTTGAGCTTCTTTGTGGGTGACTGGGAGACTTGAAGATATGTTTACGTGATTTCCCTGTAAATCATTTCCACTTCCGTCTGTTCCCAAAGTTTGTAGAAACGAATTAATGAGAGGATCAAATTGATCGCTCGGAGAAACTCGTCCGCTAAATATTGAAAGTTCACAGTGTTTATTGTGAGCGGTTTAGATTTATTCAGACGCACATCTGGTATAAAAGTAGCCGTGATCTGGGCGTCATTCGAACAGGCGGTCTTATAATCTGGAATTAGACAGGTTCCCGAAATCCTGTGTGCGTCTCAAATATCCCCATATACAGGCACTTCCATTATAGGGTCGCACTTTGAGACACCACGTCATCAATTCTAACTGTGTTGCACATGAAGGCTTTCAAACCCCCGCCAGCTCCCGCGGGGTGTGAGACAGCCATGAGAAGCAATATTCCCTATCAGCACCCATATCCCGCTTGCTTCTGCTGCCTGCTGCCAGTAATCTGCAACAAACCCAATTGCAGAGACAGGGCGCAAATAACAATCGGGGAAAGAGGCATGAACTCAAAATCCAAATTAGCAGGACAGGATCTGAGTGACAATTAATGTTCTGGGGTGTGAACTTCCGTTAGAGCTGCAAACAAATAGGTGTAAGAGAGAGAGAATCTATTTGCTCTGTTGGGAGGGTCCAGCACAACGGGGCCTAACGGTAAAATTAGAGCTACCACGTTCAGGGATGATATAAGGAAGCTGTTCTTCACACAAGGGTAGTGGGAATCTGGAACTCCCTTCCTGAAACAGCTGTTCAGGCTGGGGTTCAATTGACAATTTCCAAATGAGATCGATAGATTTGTGTTCGGCGAGGATGTGAAGGTTTATGGAATCATTGCAAGTAGATGGAGTTCAGATACAGATCTGCCATGATCTAATTGAATTGCGGAGCAGGCTCGAGGGCCTGAATGGCCTTGTGATGTTTCTATGTTCTTATGACAGTAACAGGACAGAAACATCAACAGCTGCAAACATACGTCGCATTTTATTCATAGTTAACAGCAAAAATATCCGTGCCGTGCGCAACTATGCTGTAGCCAGAAAAAATACGCGAAGCTGACGTGTGGCGCTGTGATCATTGATCATATCATCGTTAGTGCTCTGCATTGTGGCCGCAGTAACCTCGGTTCAAACTTAAATCATGTCACAGCTCGCTTTTTATCTTCTGTCCTCTGCGGCACCTGCCAATGGAACTGACTGAAAAATCAATCTTTATGACATGAAAAATTATGCTTTTTTGGCGGTGAAAACCTTTTTACTCCTTTAAAACACCGCGCTCTCACAAGCCTGAGCTTGATGCCCCATAATTCAAACTCACCTCTTCTCCCAGGTTTTAACTCTTCCACAATCAGTAGCCATTCCTTACTTCCCTCCTTCCATTTCATTGTCACTTGCCTGCGGTATTACCTTAATCTAGCATTCACTTTCATGTGCTTACGTGGTAAATTCTCTCTGCTACCACCGCGGTTCATGGGGGCACATGTCCCATTCGCACCAATGTACAACCAGTCGATACATTTAGATCTGTGTGACAGATCGACAGATAATCACTGTGAAAGCAGGACTGAACTTCAGATGGACAGCGGCCGGATTGTTCACGAAATTTCCTTGGAGAATCTTGTTAACTGAAGGACTGGGATTTATTTTAATGCTGGTTCGTGCTGTTCCCAAAGCTGTTGTAGTGCGTGAGTGACAGGGAGCGCTACCTAGCTGCCAATGAGGGTTTAAATGTGAACAAGTGGCCCGCTGTTACAGTGCAGTTGGATCGGAAGTGCTTCGTCTTAATCTTAACAGTTCCTTTGAAGTGTGCGATTGAAACAAATAGAGGTTAAATGGAAAGAGCACTAGTGGGTGAAACCAGCAATTACAGGAGGTTGGCCATAATTGAAATGTTTTTGAATGCCCATGGCGCGGGACCCTCTGTTCTTTATGAAGAGCGGGGGCAGGAATACAGTTTAACAGAAATAAATTGTACAGACGTGTTACAAATCAGAAAACTGCACTGGTCTAAGATCGATAACAGTTTGAAATTAAATTCATTTCCAAAGGAAAAAGTTAACCCTTTCTGCCAGCTCCCACTTCATTTGCTTTTTCTGTTTATCGTTCAAGCGGTGTAAGAACATAAGAACATAAGAAATTGGAGCAGGAGTAGGTCATTCAGCCCTTCGAGGATTGCCCCGAACAGCAGATTTGGGCACTGAATCTATTTCTATTGTTGCAGGAGTTGTTCTGTTCCTCTAATAGTTCCCTCACCAGGAAAACGCCTGTTTTAACTCACAGGCATTAAATGGGCGGTTTTATTATAGGTTGGAGAGTTTCCATCAAAACGATTTTAATAAATCTGCAAAAAGACGAGGTTAGGACTGGAACTGATAAGATGTCGATCACAGAGTTAACATCAAATTCAGGCTCATTGTCCAATGAAGCAGGAAACCGTGAACAAGAAGGATGTGAATGAAGCAATGAGGGAAGCAAGGGAGGAAGGAGGAAGGAGCTCTCGATTCGATCTTCTTTCCATTAGAGCTGGGTGAAATATTAGGCTGAAAAATTGGGAGAATTTTACCAAACAGGGAGAGAAAATATTGTCTAACTTGGGGAATGTAACATTTTCAGGCCACGTATCTTCCAACTGGATTAACAGTCCTGAGACGTTAATGTCTCACCAACCTCGATCTAACATTATTATACAAAAGGAGTCATCCAAAAATCCCTTTTATTTCAGTATTTCTGTTTCAAACGGTAGAAACAACCTTTAATAAAGTCTCTTTACCACATGTCCTGCCTGTGTTCCCAGATTGAAAATGTGGAAAATGTGGAGCAGGCTTCTGGATACAAACGGACTTTTCTATTTATTTTACAGATTCGGCACTTCTGGGACTGAACTCCTGCTTTAAAGAATAAAATTGCCGTTTTCTTGCGATGTACTGAACAAAGGCTGATTTTCTGCCAGTTATTATTTGAAGACTTGTGGAATGTCTCCAGGCCGAGGAAAGTGGTTCTATTAAAATTTTGGAGCACGTCCGGGATTTGGACCTGGTGCCTCTTGCATTTTAATTGTTGTGAATTCCCAAAACAAGAATCACACCCCTAGAGCAAAGAGCCACTAACCCTGCAATGCGTGTTTAATCTCGGCCATGATAATTTCACATACATAAAGCAGATATTTTAGATCAGAGACAGCGTTAAATCTCATATATTGCTCAAATGCATCAATGTGTGAATATGACATTAAATGTGTTTCAGTACAGTGGGGGGATTTAAAGCAGATTCGGGGCCAGTGCATTCCAAGGTAATCTTACCTGTGGTTGTCTTGCCTCCCTCCCACATGCTGCCGGTTTTTAGACCTTGTTTTATATCTGCTGCTTTGCTGGGCCAGTGCATTCGACAGTCTCACAACCCTTTCTACAAATACCCTTTCACTGCTTGACTTCTCTGTTCATTAGTTATGAATCACCTTGAGCTGCAATGGTGGTGTTTTTGACGTCAAATTAAAAGGCAGTCTATTGGAAACACGTTGGTTTCACAGTTTCTTTTGCACAGGAATGAACCTGAATCTTTCAAGATGGAATATTGTGTTTGCTGCACCAAAATAAACAATATCTTGTTATAAATGTTGTCTCATTAGTTCCCCGGTGTCAGAGAAAGAATTGTCTGATCCCCACATTTATTTCATACTAGCAGGGGAGCCTGGCGTTGCCAGGGCAATTTTGGGGTGCGCGGTGCCCGTGCCCCTGTGTGTCCCCCCTCTCTGTCCCTCTCCCCCTCTCCTTGTGCTGTCCTCTCCCTGCATCCCTCCCTCCGCTCCCCCTGCCCCCCTCACCTCCCCCTCCCCCCACACCTCTCTCTCCCGTCCTCACATCCCCCTCCCTCCCCTCTCCCTGTCTAGCGCCTGAGGCCCAGTGCCATTCTGATAGCGGCCGTCCGGGGCCTAGCGCTTGAGGCGCGGCCGGGCTGTCGGGCCGAGACGGACCAGAGCTGAGTTCCCTCATGGATTGCGTGGCTGATGGGCGGCCGCTGCAGCGGGATTGGGAGCCACAATGTGGGGGTTCCTGTGGGGATGGAGCTCCCCTGCGGGTGGCGCGGTTGACGGTCGGCCGCTGCCGATGAACCGCCCGTTACGTGGAAACTCACCTACCGCTGCCGGAGTCAGAATGTGGGGGTTTATTTGGCTGGTAGTGTCCCTGTGGGGATGAAAAAAATGGCGGCAAAGTTTAAGGAGATTGGAGCATTAGGTCCCGCCTGTGATGCACCGATTTGTCAAGCATCAGGTGAGTGAACTGCAGGATTGGTCAAGTAGCACGTCACGCAACGCTAATGAGAGGTAGGATTGGTCAAGCGCTAATGAGTGGATTTTTGAGTAATTTTTAATGTTTTTTGTAGACTGTCCAAATAATATTTGTGTGACTAAAAAGTAAATACAACCACAAGAGTCCACTAGCGATAAGCTTTCTTTTGATATAACATTTGTGTAGGCACGCTCTATAACTTTTGATTGTATAGCTGGACAGACAGAGAGACAGAGAGACAGAGAGAAAGACAGAGAGACATACTCTTAGATATATATATATACTAGCTGGAGTGCCCGGCGGTGCCGAGGCTTTTTTGAGGGCATGTTGTTGTTGGAAGAGAGAGAGAGAGAGCGACTGGGGGGGGGGAAGAGAGAGCGCGACTGGGGGGTGGAAGAGAGAGACTGACTGGGGGGGGAAGAGAGAGAGCGACTGGGGGGAAGAGAGAGCGATGGGGGGAAGAGAGAGAGCGACTGGGGGGAAGAGAGAGCAACTGGGGGGAAGAGAGAGAGAGCGACTGGGGGGAAGAGAGAGAGCGACTGGGGGGAAGAGAGAGAGCGACTGGGGGGTAGGGGAGGGGGAGGGGTGGGAGGGGAGGGGGTAGGGGAGGGAAGGGGGAGGGGAGGGGCGAGGGGGAGGGGTGGGGAGGGGAGGGGGTAGTTGGGAGGGGCAGGGGAGGGGAGGGGGAGGGAGGGGGAGGGGAGGGGGGTGTGGGGGGGAGGGGAGGGGGTGTGTGGGGAGGAAGGAGGGGGAGGGGAGAAAGGGAGGGGGGGAAAGGGAGGGGGGAGCTAGCAGACCCTTTCCCCTCTGCCGGCGATGGCTCCGCGGAGCTCCATTCCACCCCACGTACTGACATGGCTCAGCCCGATCCCCGCCCTCCCGAACCCCGGCCTCCGGAGCCACGCGGTCCCGCACACCGGCCTCCCGAGCCCTGCGATCCCGCTCTTCCGAGCCCCACGCTCGGTCTCCCGAGCCCCGCCCCCCCCAGCTCCGCGCTCGCGCTTTCCCGAGCCCCACCCACCCGAGTCCCGCGCTCACTCTCTCCCGAGCCCCGCCCCCCCGAGCCTCACGCACGAGCTCTCCCAAGCCCTGCCCTCCTGAGCTCCGCCCTCCCAAACCCCTCCCCATGCCCGAGCCGGCTTCAAGACCAGAGAGAGAGATGCCGCCGCACAGCCTATCGCGTGAGGCCCGGCCGGACTCAAGTCACGCTCCGGGCAGAAGTTGATGCATGCGCTGACTCCCGCCCCGTCCGCCTTTACTAAGATGGAGGCAGTGGCAGTGGCGACGCTTGGCTCAGGCCCTCCCCCTCCAGCATTCACAAAGATTGCGGCGATCGCGGGCCTTTTGTTGATCGCGACGGGTGGTGACTAGCTCAGGCGTGGCTGGGCAACAGAGGCCCAGGCTTCGCGGCCTGGAAAAATGGTGAAAGGTAGGAAAATTATAGAGCTTAGAGAAAAGATTTACAAATTAATTAACTTTTTAAAAAAATAATTTGTGTTTTTAAAGCAACTTTTTTTTTGCTGGAAATGTAGATGTGAAAAGAAACACGCAGAAAGTGGGAAAAAGAAATGCACAGTTTGGAATCAAGATGGCGGCCACTCACCTCATCTCAGAACGATAAGGTCAGCCCACACATGCACCGATTGGCCGACCGTCATGTCACCAAAGCGTAGGATTGGTCAATCGTCCTGCCGCTCGGCTCTGGCAGGGCCCGTCCACACGCGCAACGAACCTGCCCCCGCCATGCAGCGATTGGTTGACCGTCGGTTCGCTCGACCGTACGATTGGTCGACCTTAATGTTACTCTATGCTAATGAGCGGATAATGAGCAGAATTTTGAACGTTTTTTGGATACCGCGGGTGCAATTTTTGTCTCGCCGAAAATTAAATACACTTCTGACCGCTCCGGAATCATAAGCTTTCTTTTGATGTAATGCACGTGTAGGTAGGCTCTATAACTTTAGAGTGTATAGCCAGACAGACAGGCAGATGGAAGGACAGACAGATAGACAGACAGACAGATCGATCCTTTTATATATGTAGATAATAAGACACAAACTCAGGTAATCATTCAGAATCACCCCACAGATTGACACTGAGATAAATTAAGTGGGAGATACAGACAACAATGGGACACATGGCGGAATAGACAAGAGAGCTGGAGAAATACAAAATGGACTGAGACTCCAGAAGACAGTGACCGGTAGCTGATAGAGGTCAGTGAGTGGAGGTGAATTTTTTTTTCGGGATTTAGCCCCGTGGCTTAGCTGATCAAAGCGTCTGTCTAGTAAACAGGAGATCCTGGGTTCGACTTGCAGCGGGGCCTTTGTTTTATTGAATCTCTAGGGGTAAGTTTCTTCTCGTGTGAAAAGGCTAAAATTCTTTTTAATGTAACTGCAGCTGCACTGGTTCCCATTCTGGTTGAACGCTCCAATACCTGCGGGGCCTGGGTCGAATTCCACCACTGTCCTAATTTCTGGCGGTGCTGATTTTGGCCTCTTCACCAAAAATCCATCTTTTCTATGCAGTGCCGTGCGTTACTTTGTTGTAGTCAGAGCAGAGCTTCATTCAATAGTTGATGTGTGGCGCCGTGATCGTATAGTGGTTAGTACTCTGCGTTGTGGCCGCAGCAATCTCGGTCAGAATCCCAGTCACGGCACAGATTTTTCATCCTTCCACAATCAATAGCCTTCCTTTACATTCCTCCTTCAATTTCATTTTAAATTTCCTGCAGTATTACCTTAATCTAACATTCACTTTCACCTACTTAAAACGCAAAGTGTGCTCTGCTACCACCGCTGTTCCTGGGGCACATGTCCCATTCACCCCAATCTGAGTTGGTGCTTTCAAACCAGTCGATATACTTAGACCTGCGGGACCTCTCGACAGACAAGCTCTGCGAAAGCAGGGCCGGCATTTGGAACCAAAGCAGCCTGATTGTACAAGAAAATTCCTCGGGAAATGAAGTGCACTGGGGAGGCTAACTGAAAAAGTGGGTTTGTTCACCTGGTAGTTGCCGCTTTTCCCTAAACAGTTGAGGGGCGTGAGCGATGGGAAGCGCTACATAGCTGCGGATGAAGGGTGAAATATGCAATTTTGACAAACTGGCTACCAAAAATGAAAACGGACGCTCAGTAGTTATCAAGGAGAGTGAGGGACGCTCCGGATGTAAAAGACAGGGTAAGGGATGCTCCGGATGTACCAGACAGTTGAAGGGACGCTCCGGATTTACCAGACAGAGTAAGGGACGCTCCGGATGTACCAGACGGTTTAAGGGACGAGCCGGATTTACCAAACAGGGTAAGGGACGGTCCTGTTGTACCAGACAGGGTAAGTGACACTCCGGATATATCAAACAGGGTAAGGGACGCTCCGGATGCATCAGACAGGGTAAGGGACGCTTCGGATGTATCGGATAAGGTAAGAGACACTCCGGATGTAACAGACAGGGTAATGTACGCTCCCGATGTGCCAGACATTGTAAGGGAAGCTCCGGTTGTATCAGATAGGGAAAGGGATGCACCGGATGTACCAGACAGGGTAAGGGATACTCCGGATGTACTAAACAGGGTAAGGGATGCTCAAGAGGTTCTGGAGCGCGTAAGGGATGCTCAGGGCCAATCAGACAGAGTAAGGGACGCTCAAGAGGTATCAGAGAGTCTGATGGATGCAGATTTATTACTTTCTACAGCTCACATTTTCTAATTATCAATACAAGCAAAAGTTGAATCCTAATGTAACAGATGGTCTGCCGTGTCCCACGTGGGGGCAATGAGAAGGTAGAATGGGGCCGGACTGAACATTTACAGTGCTCAGAAATACATTTATAACTGGCATAAATTCCCCCACTCAATACATTTATAAATAATACAGATACATCTAAACATATTTGTAGCGATCAGAGGTGCAAAAGCATTTACAACTAATACAATAGCAACTCACCAATACATTTGTATCTAACATGGACACACACAAATATACTTACAACCATCACTACTGATAGTTTGCTAAAAAAAATACTTTAATTGTTTGTCTTTAAAGCCACAATATTTACATGGTAGTTTGCATTGACCTTCCTCCAAAGCCGCTGGAGACTGATGGAGAATGATTTGGGTTCTAAACGATCATTTCTTAGGCGGATTCGAGCAACTTTTGAGCGCAAGTCCAATATTAGAAGTCGACATTAAAAATGGCCTCACGCGGAACCATTCGCAAATGTCAATCTACAATCCCCAAAGCGAGATTCATACCCCTAGACTAAAGAGTCACTCTGTCTGGAATACAGGCCCAGTCAACTGGTTATCAAACGGAAAATCAAATGGATTTGTCATGTATTGTCCATTGCATTTTGTCTGAAAAGTGGGCCCGCAGTTCCATTCTGGTTCCAAGCCCTCTTTTTGCTGTCGATTACTTGCCCGGAATGTGCTTGGAGAAGTGTTGGAATCGAGGCACAGCCCTTCCCACTGTCGCTTCCTCTAAATCTCCGTTCAGGATTGTCACCAGCGCAAGGTCCATCAGCTTGAGCTACTGTTTAATTTGTTCTCGGCATTAACTGTGCTGATCCTTTAACTTGTTCCACTACACGGCATCTCCAAATTTGTCGATTGCACCTCGAGGGCACTTTTCACAGGTAAACCTGCAACATCTGCCAGAGAAAGATTCAATTTCAGCGTTTCCAACAACGAGTCGACCTATATCAACCTCGACATCCTCACCTACACGCTGCAGATGCAAATCTCTGCGCTCCTCTGCTTCAGTGACATTTTGTTTCGCAGCGATGGGCAGTTTACACTCTCTGAGGCTGCAATCGCTGTTTTCCGCCGGCAGTAGGCGCTTGGAGAGAGCGGGGCCGGACAGGCAGCCTGAAGTTCGCTGCTGTCGCGGCCTCACTCACTCCGGGAGCTGTGTAACAGCAAACAAACTCATGGGTTTGTTGCCGGGTCTGAAATGCAGCTCCGAACTGTTGCTATTGACCGAGGCAGCGCTGCAGGATCCTGTAATGTTATCTCACACTGTCGGTATTTCTGTACAGTTTGAGTGTGTACAGAACTGTATAGAGAAAAGGAGAATACCGCACGGCTGTTAATGCATTTTATTGATCTCTACCTACAAGAGATGATCGAATTAGGGACCTGTTGTACTTTAGACGGAAGTGATAACCGCTACACTTCGGAAACTGCTGCTCTTTAAATAATTAGAGAAGCAGCTCAGAACAGCAATTGTCAGCTACAAATACTCTTACCCTGCGAAAGGGTTCCATTGCATGTCAAGGAGTGAACTTTAAGAAAACTGTTTATTCTATTAAGTAAAACTCATTAGACTGTGTGAAAAGATTGTTGTAATCGTCATTAATCACCGGGTAATTCACATGGTTACCGAATCATGGGCAAATGTTTAAAACGTTTCTCCGTTTTGCATGTGATGAATTTTCATCGGTTCTAATTTTGCAGACCGTATTGTAGGAGTTGGGTAAAAATGTTCAGTGTTTATGGCACCATGATCTGGTGCAGCTGTTGCTAAATTCACCAGCTCACTAACACATGAGAAAACACCTGCTTCACTCTTTCATATAAACCCAGCCAATGCACCTCCATTAAACAACATTGCGCCCCCGCACGATTAGACAACCTGAAACGTGCAAGTAAATGAGCACGGATAACTGGCACACATGAAGCGCAGCTGTAGTGGCGCAATCGGTTAGCGTGTGGTACTTATATAGAAACAAAGTAGATAGGAGCAGGAGTAGGCCATTCGGCCCTTCGAGCCTGCTGCGCCATTCAATGAGATCATGGCTGATCATCCAAATTGAGTACCCTGTCCTGCCTTCTCCCCATATCCCTTGCTCCCTTTAGCCTCAAGAAATATATCCAACTCTTTCTTGAATATATTTAATGAACTGGCCTGCACCGCCCTCTGTGACAGAGAATTCCATAGGTTCAGCACTCTCTGGGTGAAGAAATTCCTCCTCATTTCAGTCCTAAATGGCTTACCCCTTATCCTTAGACTATGACCCCTGATTCTGGATTCCCGGCCATCAGAAACATCCTTTCTGCATCTAGTCTGTACAGACCTGACAGAATTTTATAGGTTTCGATGAGATCCCCACTCAATCTTCTAAACTCCAGTGAGTATAAGCCCAATTGACACAATCTCTCCTCGTACGTCATTCCTGCCATCCCAGGTATCAGCCTGGTGAATCTTCGCTGCACTCCCTCCATGGCAAGAACGTCCTTCCTCAGGTAAGGTGACCAAAACTGCACACAATACTCAAGGTGCGGTTTCACCAAGGCCCTGTGCAACTGCAGCAAGACATCCTTGTTCTTCTACTCGAACCCTCTTGCTACGAAGGCCAACATACCATTTGCCTTCTAAACCGCCTGCTGCACCTGCATGCTTACCTTCAGCGACTGGTGCACAAGAACACCCAGGTCTCTTTGCACTTCCCCTTCTCCCAATCTATTGCCATTCAAATAATAATCTGCCTTCCTGCCTTTGCCACCAAAGTGAATAACCTCACATTTATCCACATTATAGTGCATTTGCCATGTTTCTGCCCAATCACCCAACCTGTCCAAATCGTACTGGAGTTTCATGACATCCTCCTCACAGCATACCCTCCCACCCAGCTTTGTGTCGTCTGCAAATTTGGAGATATTACATTCAATTCCCTCGTCCAGATCATTAATATATATTGTGAACAGCTGGGGTCATAGGACCGATCCTTGAGGTACCCCACTAGTCACTGCCTGCCACTTGGAAAACGACCCGCTTATTCCAACTCTTTGCTTTCTGTCCGCCAACCAGTTCTCTATCCAACTCAATACCTTGCCCCCAATCCCACGTGCCTTAATTTTGCACGCTAACCTCTTATGCGGGACCTTATCGAAAGCCTTCTGAAAGCCCTAATACACCACTTCCACTGGTTCTCCCTTATCTATTTTACCAGTTACATCCTCAAAAAATTCCAGTAGATTAGTCAAGCATCTTTTGTAAATCCATGTTGACTTTGTCCGATCCTGTCACTGCTTTCCAAGTGCTCTGCTATTACATCTTTTATAATGGACTCTAGCATTTTCCCCACTACCGATGTCAGGCTTACCGGTCTATAATTCCCCGCTTTTTCTCTGCCACCTTTTTTGAATAGTGGGGTAACATTAGCTACCCTCCAATCCTTGGGTACTGTTCCAGAGTCTATCGAGTTCTGGAAGATGACCAGCAATGCATGTATTATTTCTAGGGCCACTTCCTTAAGTGCCCTGGGATGTAGATTATCAGGCCCTGGGGATTTATCGGCCTTCAGACCCATCAATTTTCCTAACACCATTTCCCTACAAATACTGATTTCTTTCAGTTCCAGGAACCTATGTTCCACGGTATTTCTGGGAGGTTATTTGTGTCCTCCTTTGTGAAGACTGAACCAAAATATGTATTTAGTTGGTCTGCCATTTCTTTGCTCCCGATTATAAATGCCCCCGATTCTGACTGCAAGGTACCTACGCTTGACTTCACCAATCTTTTTCTCTTTACATATCTATAAAAGCTTTTACAGTTAGTTTTTATGTTCCCTGTAAGCTTACTCTCATATTCTATTTTCCTTTTCTTATTTAATCCATTTGTCCTCCTTTGTTGAATCCTAAACTGCTCCAAATCCTCAGGATTATTGCTTTTTCTGGCCAATTTTTATGTCGTCTCCTTGGATCTTATGCTATCCCTTATTTCCCTTGTTAGCCACGGTTGAGTCACCTTTTTTGTTTTATTTTTATGCCAAACTGGGATGAACAACTTCTGTAGTTCATCCATTCGGTCTTGGAATGTTTCCCATTGCATATCCACCGTCAACCCTTTGAGTGCCATTCCCCAATCAATCCTACCCAACTCGCTCCTCAGGCCATCGTAGTTTCCTTAATTAAATTGAGGACCCTAGTTTCTGAGTCAACTGCTTCATTCTCCATCTTAATGAAGAATTCGATCATATTATGATAGCTGCGACCCAAGGGGCCTCGTACAACAAGATTGCTAATTAATCCTTTGCCGTTATATAACACCCAGTCTAAGATGGCCTGATCTCTGGTTGGTTCCTCGACATATTGGTCCAGGAAACCATTCTGTAACCACTCCAGGAATTCCTCCTCCACAATATTGTTTCTAATTTGGTTAGCCCAATCTATATGTAGATTAATGTCACCCATGATGACTGCTGTGCCCTTATTGCACGATTCTTTAATTTCCCTTTTAATGCCATCCCCAAACTCCACCTTACTGTTTGGATGTCTATATACCACACCCACTAATGTCTTTTCCCCCTTAGTATTTCTCAATTATACCCATACAGATTCCACCTCATCAGATCTAATATCCTTCATTACAATTGTGTTAATCCCTTCTTTAACCAGTAATGCTACCCCTCCTCCCTTTCCTTTTTGCCTATCTTCCCTGAATATCGAATACCCCTGGATGTTGAGTTCCCAGCCTTGGCCGCCCTTGAGCCACGTTTCCGTAATCCCAACCAAATCATATTCGTTTACCTCTATTTGCACAGCCAATTCGTCCACCTTATTACAAATGCTCCTCGCATTAAGACACAAAGCTTTCAGGTTGTTTTTTAACGCTCTTAGACCAATTAGAATTGTTATTTACTGTGGCCACATTTGATTTAAAACCTGTGATTTCTCTGACTGCCACTTTTGCTCTTCTCCTTCCTATCTTTTGCTTTTATCCTTGTTTCCCTTTCCTCTATCTCCCTGCTCAGGTTCCCAACCCCCTTCCATTTTAGTTTAAACCCTCCCCCAAAGCACTAGCAAACACTCCCCCTAGGACATCGGTTCCAGCCCTGCCCAGGTGCAGACCGTCCGGTTTGAAATGGTCCCACCTCCCTCAGAACCGGTTCCAATGTCCCAGGAACTTGAATCCATCCCCCTGGCACCATTCCTCTAGCCACGTATTCATCTGGATTATCCTTCTATTTCTACTCTGACTAGCACGTGGCACTGGTAGCAATCCTGAGATTACTACCTTTGAGGTCCTGTTTTTTAATTTACCTCCTAACTCCCTATATTGCACTTTTAGGACCTCATCCCGCTTTTTACCTATATCGTTGGTGCCTATATGCACCACGACAACTGGCTGTTCACCCTCCCCTTCCAAGATGTTCTGCAGGCTGTCGGAGACATCCTTGACCCTTGCACCAGGGAGGCAACACACCATCCTGGAGTCTCGTTTGCGGCCACAGAAACGCCTATCTATTCCCCTTACAATTGAATCCCCTATTGCTATAGCTCTACCACTCTTTTTCCTCCCATTCTGTGCAGCAAAGCCTCCCCTGGTACCAGGAAGTTGGCTGCTGCTGCCTTCCCCTGATAAGCCATCCCCCCCAACAGTACTCAAAGTGGTATATCTGTTGGAGAGGGGGATGGCCACAGGGGACCCCTGCACTACTTGCCTGCACCTAGTACTCTGCCTCTTGGTCACCCGTTCCCTTTCTTCCTGTCCAACCTCTACCTGCGGTGTGTCCAACTCTGTAAACGTGCTATTCACGATGTCCCGAGCATCGTGAGCGCTCCAGTATGCATCCAATCGCAGCTCCAGTGCCGCAATGAGGTCTGTCAGTAACTACAGCTTGGTGCACTTCCTGCACATGTAGTTGTCAGGGACAAAGGAAGTGTCCCTGAGTTCCCACATCTCGCAGGAGGAGCAGATCACGGGGCCGGGCTGTCCTGCCATGACTTACCTTTAATTAATTGAGTTTAGATATAATCATTCAACCCTACTAAATACACTGCAGTTAAATAGTTTACCAACAGTCCCCGCTACACCAGAGAGACCTTAGAAACTATAAAACAGAGTTGAAGTTTAAAAAAGAGATAAATACTCACCAACCAATCACTTACCTGCATCCTGCTGACGTCACACTTGGATTACTTTTTACCTCTATCCCGGAACCTGGATTGGTACGCCTCTGGTGATCCCTCGCAGGTCCGCTGCCTCTCCAGTCTCGGGGCTCTGGGTCTCGCTGCTTTGGGCTGCTGTTTAAGTAGCTCTGCCGCCTCTGGTGCTCCCTCGCAGGTCCGCTGCGTCTCCGGTCTCAGGGCTCTCGGCGTCGCTGCCTCGAGCTGCTCTTTAATTAGCTCCGCCACCTCTGGTGATCCCTTGCAGGTCCGCTGCCTCTCCGGTCTCGGGGCTCTGGGCCTCGCTGCCTCGGGCTGCTGTTTAAGTAGCTCCGCCGCCTCTGGTGCTCCCTCGCAGGTCCGCTGCCTCTCCGGTCTCGGGGCTCTGGGCCTCGCTGCCTCGGGCTGCTATTTAAGTAGCTCCGCCGCCTCTGGTGCTCCCTTGCAGGTCCGCTGCCTCTCCGGTCTCGGGTCTCTGGGCCTCGCTGCCTCTGGCTGCTCTTTAAGTAGCTCCGCCACCTCTGGTGCTCCCTCGCAGGTCCGCTGCCTCTCGGTATACCAGTGTAGCTTCGGGGAAATGTGTAGGTTGTGAGTTCGAGCCTCATCTATAGCAGCCAAAGTTTTTGCTCTTAGTTTCCTCAGGGCCACCGTGTTGCAATAACGGATGGGAATTTAAAAGGATCCCTTCAGTGTTACTTATTGACAGGAAGGAAGGTGGGGCCAATTTCAACTGTTAAACCAGCAAATATCAGGCAAAGAATAATGTGCAGGAAATAGATTCGATTTCAAATCAGTGACAAAGCCTTTGGAACAAACGAGAAGCTGTGTAAACTCACCGGTAATCTGTACATGTTTCCGACATCATGTTGAACACAAACAACGATTCACCTGACCATAATGTTGAGGATTCCAAGGACGGAAGTCACGTACAGACAATCGCCCAAAAACCATATCCACAGTTAGGTGGTCGCCGACCTTCTTGTTATGGGGAGAATTGTGAGCAGATTCAGGGAAACGGCTCATATAAAGAAGTGGATTTAGGAAAATATAAACATATTTCAAATGGATGAACAGGTCCCCTGCGAATTGGGTTCGCACCAGCATAGGGAAACCCAATACAACTTCGAGCCCAAAATCGGCGGCTCGTTGGTCTAGAGATCTGATTCTCGCTCAAGGAATTTTGCTACATAAGAATGCGAGAGGTCCCGGGATCTCTACCTACAAGAGATGATTGAACCAGGGCCCTGTTGTACTTTAGACAGAAGTGATAACCGCTACACTTCGGAAACTGCTGCTCTTTAAATAATTAGAGAAGCAGCTCAGAACAGCAATTATCAGCTACAAATACTCTTACTCTGCGATACGGGTTCCATTGCATGTCAAGGAGTGAACTTTAAGAAAACTCTTTATTTTAATGAGTAAAACTCATTAGACTGTGTGAAAAGTTAGTTGTAATCGTCATTAATCACCGGATAACTCACATGGTTACCGAATCATGGGCAAAAGTTTAAAACGTTTCTTGCGTTTTGCATGTGATGAATTTTTATCGGTTCTCATTTTGCAGCCCGTATTTTAGGAGTTGGGTAAAAATGTTCAGTGTTTATGGCACAAGGATCTGGTGCAGCCGTTGGTAAATTCACCAGCTCGCTAACACATGAGAAAACACCTGCTTCACTCTTTCGTATAAACCCAGCCAATGCACCTCAATTAAACAACATTGCACCCCCGCACGATTAGACAACCTGAAATGTGCTAGTAAATGAGCACGGATAAGTAATTCTCATCAAGCGCAGCTCTAGTGGCGCATTCGGTTCGTGCATAGTACTTGTATAACAGCAATAGCTTCGGGGAAATGTCGAGGTTGTGTGCTCGAGCCTCACCGACAACAGCCAGCGTTTTTGCTCTTAGTTTCCTCAGGCCCACCGTGTTGCAATAATGGATGGGAATTTTAAAGGAGCCCTTCAGTGTTACTTATTGAGAGGAGGGAAGGTGGGGCCAGTTTTAACTGTTAAACCAGCAACTGTCAGGCAAAGACTAATGTGCAGGAAATAGATTCGATTTCAGATCAGTGACTAAGCCTTTGGCACAAACGAGAAGTTGTGTAAACTCACGGGTACTCTGTACATGTTTCCGACATCATGTTGAACACAAACAACGATTCACCTGAACATGATGTTGAGAATTACAAGGACGGAAGTCACGCACAGACAGTCGCCCAAACATCATATCCACAATTAGGTTGTCGCCGACTTTCTTGTTATGGGGAGAATTGAGAGCAGATTCAGGGAAACGGCTCATATGAAGAAGTGGATTTAGGAAAATATAAACTTATTTCAAATGAATGAACAGGTCCTCTGCGAACTGGGTTCGCAACAGCGCAGGGAAACCCAATGCAACTTCGAGCCCAAAATCGGCGGCTCGTTGGTCTAGAGATCTGATTCTCGCTCAAGCAATTTCGCTGCTTAAAAATGCGAGAGGTCCAGGGTTTAAAACCCGGATGAAACCCAGCCAACCTTAACAACTGGGTGATCACAGCTAAAATCACACTCCTGTTAAAAAGACTTATAAAATTGATGATCCGTGACTTTGCGCTCCCTTGGTTTAATCATTGAGGCATAATGCCACAGGCGGAGGCACTTCTGCCCATCGAGCCAGTGCCGGCTCTCTGTAGACTGATCAATTCAGTACCATTCCTTCGCACTATCGATGTATTCCTGCAAGTTTATTTCCCTAAAGAGCCTATCCAGTCTCCCCTTGAAAACATTGAGTGTCTCCGATTCCACCACATCCGACGGCATATGCATAATTTTTTTTCCTCCCATCCCCCCTGTACCTCTTGCCTAAAGTCTTAAATCCCCTAGTCCTTGTGCCATCAACCAGTGGGAACAGCCGTTCCCCGTCTCGCCTATCGAAACCCGTCATAATCTTGTACACTTCTATCAAATCACTCCTGCACCTCCTTTACTCTAATGAAAACAAATCCAGCTTCTCCAACCTGTCTTTGTAGCTAAGATCCCTCATCCCCGGAACCATTCTGGTAAATCTCCTCTGCACCCTCTCAAGGGCCTTCACATCCTTCCTAAAGTGTGGTGACCAGATATGACGCAATACTACAGTTGTGGCCTAACCAGTGCTCTATAAAGACACAGCATACCTTCTCCAGTTATGTACTCAATACCTCTATTTATGAAGCCCAAGATCACAAATGCTTTGTTTCCACTCTCTCAATATGTCCTGCCACCTCCAGGGACCTATGGACATTAACTCCCAGGTCCCTCTGTCCCTGCACACTATTTTAAACTGTGCCTTTAAGTGTAAATTGCCTTTCCCTGTTCCTTCTGCCAAAATGCATCACCTCACACTTCTCCGTATTAGATCCCATCTGTAACTTGTCTGCCCATTCTGCTAGCCTTGTTATGTCCTTTTTATGTCCTGTAGTCGATTGGCATCATTATCACTGTTTGCCACACCCCCAGGTTTGATGTCATCGGCTAATGTACAAACTCTACTCTGTATTCCAATATACAGGTCATTTATATATATCAAAAAATGCAGTGGGCACAGCACTGAACCTTGGGGAAAACCACTAACTACCATCCTCCAATCTGAAATACAGCCATTTACCACAACTCGCTGTTTTCTGTCCTTATGCCAATTCCTTATCCAAGCTGCCACATACTCACCTATTCCATGAGTATCAATTTTTTTAACCAGCCTTTTATGTGTTACTTTGTAAAACCCCATCGGAGAATCCATGTCGCCAACATCCACTGCATCCACTTCATCAAAGCTCTCTGTTACTGCATCAACAATTCAATTAGATTCGTCAAGCAAGTTCGGCATTTTACACATCCGTGTTGGCTATACTTAATTAGCTGAAACTTCTCCAAAAGCCCGTTAATTTTCTCCTTGATTATTGTTTCTAAAACTTTAGCCACCACTGATGTTAAACTGACCGGCCTGTAGTTACTAGGAGCATCCTTCCATCCTTTCTTGAACAATTCTGTCACATTTGCCACTTTCAACTCCTCAGGGACCTCCCCCGCATCTAGGGAAGATTGGAAAATTATGGCAAGCCTTCCACTGTCTTCTCCCATAACTCTCTTAGCAACCTGGGATGGAAACCATCTGGACCAGGTGACTTGTCCACTCTAAGCAGACACAGCCTTTCCAGGACATCCTGTCGATCAATTTTCACCCCTTCCATTGCTTCTATATTTTCCACTTTGACCGATAATTTGTCGGCATCCAACTTTTTGGTAAACACCGATACAAAGTATTCATTATGTATTCTAGCCTTGCCCCGCGCTTCTAGTTACATATCACCTTCTTTGACTCTAATAGGCCGCACCCCGCCTCTTACTACCCACTTAATGTTTACATGCTGGTAGTAGATTTTTGGGTTCACTTTTATGTTTCACGCCATTCTACTCTCATATTCTCTCTTTGCTATTCTTATTTTTATCTTCACATCCCCTCTCAACTTATTATACTTGGTCTGATTCTGCCTTGAAGAATTCACCTGACACGCATCATACAACCTCGTTCTTGTTTAAACAGAAAAGAGGTTGTATGATGCATGTCAGGTAAACAAACTCTTTCAACAGATAAAGAATGATCCAGGTATGACAGCACATCCCTTTTAAACAGACACAGAATGATTCGGGACTGACAGCACATCCCTTTTAAATAGATACAGAATGATCCGTGACTGACAGCACACCCCTTTTAAACAGACAGAGAATGATCCGGGTCTGACAGCACATCCCTAAACAGACACTGAATGATCCGAGACTGACAGCACATCCCGTTTAAACAGCCACAGAATGATCGGGGACTGACAGGACATCCCTTATCCCTTTTACACAGACACAGAATGACACGAGACTGGCAGCACATCCTTTTTAAACAGAGACAGAATGATCGGGGACTGACAGCACATCCCTTTTAAACAGACACAGAATGATCCGGGCCTGACAGCGCATCCCTTTTAAACAGACACAGAATGATCCGGGACTGGCAGCACATTCCTTTTAAACAGACACAGTATGATCCGGGACTGACAGCACATCCCTTTTAAACAGTTTATTCGTGGGCTCCAAGTTGAAGATTTAGTCCACTGTCATTTTTTTGTCTTTGCCATTTCACTCGAGCCGAATGAACTGAGTTTAGGTGTCAGCCGTGGCTCAGCGGTAGCAAACTCAAACCAAACTCCAGAGACTTGAGCTCAAAGTCCAGGCTGACACTCAATTGCAGTACTGATGGTGTGCTGCACTGTCGAAGGTACCGTCTTCTGAAAAGACATTACACGGAAGCCTCAGGTACCATTGCACTATTTTGAAAAGAATGAGGATTTCTCCCCAGTGCACTGCCCATTATTTAACTCTCGACGAAAGACAATAAAAACAGATAACCTGGACATTGATGTGGATAAAATCTTTTGAAATTACATTTGTTCCTAAAAGTTAAAGTTATGTTTCGGCTCTCTAATCATTTGTTTTCCCGCTAGTCTTTCAGTGGGTTTCAATCTCAGAGGAAGGAAGAGAGAGGAAAAAGTGTATCTGCGGTTCGCGATCTCTGTTCTACGTTTATGCAATGAGTCCATGTTTATTTTTGTAGTCGCATGAAGAGCGCAGAGGCACAGACTCAAAAGCCCCGTGTGGCCAGCAATAATGAGGATAGCGATTCACACCCATGCGGCCAGAGCACAATGGATTAGTACGAATGACCATCGGTTTTAATGGTCGGTTTTAAGCTTGATTCAGAGCAGAGAAGAAAAAGTTTCGCCCAGTGAGTTAACAGACCGTGCATCACTCTGCTGCTCTCCCCCATAGTCCGACAAGGTATTCCATTCCACCTATATATTAGTAATTTGAGCCTTGCCATGAGCTAAGTGTAGCATGCTTGGGAGGAAAATGTGATTTTGCCAGAAGGATCTGTCGGGTTTTTATTTTACCTCTCTTCACTCTTTAGGTTAATCAGAGCTAAGATCAACCAAAGCTTTAAACTTTTCAAACAAATCGTTTTATTAACCTAATAATACAAGTTTTCACAGAGAGATTTGTACAACCTTTAACTCAGTGGTGTAACTCAACACTCAGATTGGTCAATCATGCTGCTTCGGGAGATGGAGAGATGAATTATGTATTGGTGTCCTCCTTGGTGTTTTTCTGGTCGGTCTTCCACATCTTCACTCCATTTGTCAGGAACAGTGAGAGCGGAGACTCAGTGAATATTTAAACTCACTTTTGTGGGCTTTTTACAGAGGCCTTTGTCGGGAGTGGTGAGAGCGGAGTTTCAGTGGGTATATAAGCTCACTTTCCCAGGCATTTTCAAAGAGGCTTACCAATCTCACAGGCTGGTGGCGGCGCTCCAGAGCCATGTCATGATTCTGAACGTGACGCGGGTAGGAGGAAGCAGCTGATTGCGTGAGTACTTATACTACTCTATAGCTGGACAGTTGAGGTTCATAAAGTTTAGAAAGTCTTAATTTTGTGATTATATTTGCTATGGTCTCTGTTGTGTAGCGAGGAGTGCTAGGAAACAAGGGCCCTTGAGTATATCATTTAATTGTAGTTTAATTGTTGGTATTGATTTAATTTAAATTAATTAAAAGATAAGTCATGGCAGCACAGCTCGGCCCTGTGGCATGCTCCTCCTGCACTATGTGGGAAATCAGCGACACTTCCTTTGTCCCTGATGACCATATGTGCAAGAAGTGTATCCAGCTGCAGCTACTGACAGACCACATTGCGGCGCTGGAGCTGTGAATGGATACATACTGGAGCATTCGTGATGCTGAGGGCGTCATGGATATCACGTTTAATAAGTTGGTCACATCGCAGGTAAAGGGTGCAAAGGCAGGAAGGGAGTGGGTGACCACAAGGCAGAGTAGTAGGCGCAGTCAGGTAGTGCAGTGATCCCCTGTGGCCATCCCCCTCTCAAAGAGATATACCGCTTGGCATATTGTAGGGGAGGATGGCTTATCGGGGGAAGGCAGCAGCAACCAACTTCCTGGCACCATGAGTGGTTCTGCTGCACGGGACGGGAGGAAAAAGAGTGAGACAGCTATAGTGATAGGGGATTCTATTGTAAGGGGAGTAGATAGGCGTTTCTGCGGCCGCAAACGAGACTCCAGGATGGTATGTTTCCTCCCTGGTGCAAGGGTGAAGGATGTCTTGGAGCGGCTGCACGGCATTTTGGAGGGGAAGGGTGAACAGCCAGTTGTCGTGGTACATATAGGTGCAAACGATATAGGTGCAAAACGGGACGAGGTCCTAAAAGTTTAATATAGGGAGTTAGGAGGTAAATTAAAAGCTAGGACCTCAAAGGTAGTAATCTCAGGATTGCTACCAGTGCCACGTGCTAGTCAGAGTAGAAATAGAAGGATATGTCAGATGAACATGTGGCTAGAGGAATGGTGCAAGGGGGAGCGATTTAAATTCCTGGGACATTGGAACCGGTTCTGGGGGAGGTGGGACCAGTATATACCAGATGATTTGCACCTGGGCAGGAGCAGGACCGATGTGCTAGGGGGAGTGTTTGCTAGTGCAGTTGGGGAGGTTTTAAACTAAAATGGCAGGGGGTTGGGAACCTGTGCAGGGAGACAGAGGAAACAGAAGCAAGGATGGAAGCAAAAGACAGGAAGGAGAAAAGCAAAAGTGGAACTCACAGAGGTCAAGGGTGTAAATCAAACATGGCTGCAGTAAACAAAAATTCTAAAAGGTCTAAGATGGTTAAAAAAACAAGCCTTAAGCCTTTGTGTCTTAATGCGAGGAACATTCGTAATAAGGTGGAAGAATTAGCCGCGCAAATAGATGTAAACAGGTATGATATAATTGGGAGTATAGCGACAAGGCTCCAGGGTGACCAAGGCTGGGAATTCAGCATCCAGGGGTATTCAATATTCAGGAAGGACAGGCAGAAAGTAAAAGGTGATGGGGTAGCATTGCTGGTTAAACAGGAGATTATCACAATAGTCCGGAAGGGTATTTGCTCTGATGATGTGGAATCTGTATGGGTAAAGCTGAGAAATACCAAGGGATGGAAAAAGTTAGTGGGAGTTAGATACAGACCCCGAAACAGTAATGCTGAGGTTGGGGATGGCATTAAACGGGAAATTAGAGATGCGTGCAATAAGGTCACAGCAGTTATCATGGGTGACTTTAATCTACATATAGATTGGTCTAACTAACTTAGTAACAATACTGTGGAACAGGAATTCCTAGTGTATGCGGGATGGTTTCCTGGACCAATATGTCGAGGAACCAACTAGAGATCGGGATATTCTAGACTGGGTATTATGTAATGAGAAACGATTAATTAGCAATCTTGTTGTGCGAAGCCCCTTCGGGAGGAGCGATCATAATATGATATAATTCTTCATTAAGATGGAGAGTGATGTATTTGATTCAGAAACATGTGTAATGAATTTAAATAAAGGAAACTACGATTGTATGAGGCGTGAGTTGGCGAGGATGGATTGGGGAAGGTTACTTAAAGGGTTGACGGTGAATAGGCAATGGCAAACATTGAAAGATCACATGGATGAAGTACAGAATTTGTTCATCCCTGTTTGGCATAAAAATAATACAACAAAGGTGACTCAACATTGGCTAACAAGGGAAATTAGGGATAGCATAAGATCCAAGGAGAGACCACATACATTGGCCAGAAAAAGCAGCAACCCTGAGGATTGGGAGTAGTTTAGGATTCAGCAAAGGAGGACAATGGGATTAATTAAGAAGGGGAAATAGAGTATGAGAGTAAGCTTTCGGGGAACATAAAAACTGACTGTAAATGCTTCTATAGATATGAGAAGAGAAAACGATTGGTAAATTCAAGCGTAGGTCCCTTGCAATCAGAATCAGGGGAATTTATAATGGGGAACAAAGACATGGAAGACCAATTAAATTTATACTTTGGTTCTGTCTTCACAAAGGAGGACACAATTAAACTCTCAGAGATGTCAGGTAACAAAGGGTCTAATGAGAGTGAGGAACAGAATGATATCAGTATTTGTAGGGAAATGGTGTTAGGGAAATTGATGGGATTGAAGGCTGATAAATCCCCAGGGTGTGATAGTTTACATCCTAGGGTACTTAAGGAAGAGGCTCAAGAAACAATAGATGCAATGCTGGTCATCTTCCAAAATTCGATCGATCCTGGAACAGTTCCCGTGGACTGGAGGTTAGCTGATGTATCCCCACTATTTTAAAAAGGTGGTAGAGAAAAACGGGGAAGTATAGACCGGTAAGCCTTAAATATGTAGTGGGGAAAATGCTAGATTCCATTATAAAAATGTAATAGCAGAGAACGTGGAAAACAGTGACAAGATCGGACAAAGTCAAAATCGATTTACAAAAGGTAAATCATGCTTGACTAATCTACTGGAATGTTTTCAGGACGTAACTGGTAGAATAGATAAGCGGCAACCCGTGGATGTGGTGCATTTGGACTTTCAGAAGGCTTTTGATATGGACCCGCATAAGAGACTAACATGCAAAGTTAACGCACATGGGACTGGGGGTAAGGTACTGACTTGAATAGAAAACTGGTTGGCAGACGGGAAGCAATTAATTGGAATAAACAGGTCTTTTTCCAAGTGGCAGGCAGTGACCAATGGGGTACCGCAGGGATCGGTGCTAGGATCCCAGTTATTCACAATATATATTAATGATCTAGACGAGGAAACTAGATGTAATATCTTCAAGTTGGCAGAAGGCACAAAGCTGGGTGGGCGTGTGTGCTATGAGGAGGATGCAGAGAAACTCCAGTATGATTTGGACAGGTTGGGCTTTTGGGCTGATGCATGGCAGATGCAGTATAATGTGGATAAATGCGAGGTTCTCCACTTTGGTGGCAAAAACCGGAAGGCAGATCATTATCTGAACAGCAATAGATTGGAAAAATGGGAAGTCCAGCGAGAACTGTGTGTCGTTGTGCACCAATTGCTGAAGGTCAGCATGCAGGTGCAGCAGGCGGTTAAGAAGGCAAATGGTATGCTGTCCTTCATAGTGAGAGGATTCGAGTACAGGAGCAAAGATCTCTTGCTGCAGTTCTACACGCCTTGGTGAGACCACACCTTGAGTATTGTGTGCAGTTTTGGTCGCCTTATCTGTGGAAGGATGTTCTTGTCATGCAGGGAGTGCAGCGAAGATTCACTAGCCTGATACCTGGAATGGAAGTAATGATGTATGAAGAGAGATTCGGTCGATTAGGCTCATATTCGCTAGAGTTTAGAAGGTTGAGAGGGGATCTCATTGAAACTTATACAATTCTAACAGGACAGACAGACTAGATGTAACGAGAAAGGATTAATTAGCAATCTTGTTGTACGAGGCCCCTTGGGTCGGAGCGATTATAAAATGATCGAATTCTTCATTAAGATGGAGAATGAAATAGTCGACCTATAGACTAGTGTCCTAAATATAAATAAAGAAAACTATGATGGTCTGAGGTGCGAGTTGGGTAGGATTGATTGGGGAATGGCACTCAAAGGGTTGACGGTGGATAGGCAATGGCACACATTCAAAGGCCACATGGATAAACTACAGAATTTGTACATCCCAGTTTGGCATAAAAATAAAGCAAAAAAGGTGAAGCAACCGTAGCTAACAAGGGAAATTAGGGATAGCATAAGATCCAAGGAGAGGACATATAAATTGGCCAGAAAAAGCAGTAATCCTGAGGATTGGGAGCAATTTAGGATTCAACAAAGGAGGACAAAGGGATTAATTAAGAAAGGGAAATTAGAATATGAGAGTAAGTTTTCAGGGAACATAAAAACTGACTGTAAAAGATTTTATAGATTTCTGAAGAGAAAAAGATTGGCGAAGTCAAGCGTAGGTCCCTTGCAGTCAGAATCAGGGGAATTTATAATGGGGAGTAAAGAAATGGCAGACCAATTAAATAGATATTTTGGTTCTGTCTTCAAAAAGGAGGAAACAAATAACCTCCTAGAGATGTCGGGGAACATAAAGTCTGATGAAATGGACG
Organism: Somniosus microcephalus; assembly: GCF_052327205.1. Taxonomy (NCBI): domain Eukaryota; kingdom Metazoa; phylum Chordata; class Chondrichthyes; order Squaliformes; family Somniosidae; genus Somniosus; species Somniosus microcephalus. Next base: position 52,103,064 of record NW_028225179.1, read on the forward strand.
AACTGAAAGAAATCAGTATATGCCGGAAATGGTGTTAGGGAAATTCATGGGATTGAAGACCGATAAATCCCCAGGGCCTGATAACCTACATCCTAGGATACTTAAGGAAGTGGCCCTAGAAATAATAGATGCATCGCTGATCATCTTCCAACATTCGATGGAATCTGGAACAGTTCCCATGGATTGGAAGGTAGCTAATGTTACCGCACTATTCAAAAATTTGGTGGAGAGAAAACGGGGAATGACAGACTGGTAAGCCTGATATTGGTAGTGGGGAAAATGCTAGAGTCCATTATAAAAGATGTAACAGCAGGACACTTGGAAAGCAGTGACAAGGTTGGACAAAATCAACATGGATTTACAAAAGGTAAATCGTGCTTGACTAATCCACTGGAGTTTTTTGAGGATGTAACTGGTAAAATAGATAAGGTAGAACCAGTGGATGTGATGTATTTGGACTTCCAGAAAGCTGTCGATAAGGTCCCACATAAGAGATTAGCGTGTAAAGTTAAGGCACATGGGATTGGGGGCAAGGTTTTGACTTGGATAGAGAACTGGTTGGCAGACAGAAAGCAAAGAGTTGGAATAAACGGGTCTTTTTCCGAGTGGCAGGCAGTGACTAGTGGGGTAACGCAGGGATCGGTCCTTCGACCCAAGCTATTTAAAATATATGGTAATGATCTAGACAAGGGAAGTCGATGTGATATCTCCAAATTTACAGACGAAACAAAGCCTAGTGGGCGTGTGTGCTGTGAGGAGGATGCCGAGAAACTCCAGGATGATTTGGACAGGTTGGGGGATTGTGCAAAAAGCATGGCAGATGCAATATAACGTGGATAAATGTGAAGTTATCCACTTTGGTGGCAAAAATAGGAAGGCAGATTACTATCTGAATGGCAATAGATTGGGTGAAGGGGAAGTGCAAAGAGACCTGGGTGTCCTGTGCACCAATCGCTCAAGGTTAGCATGCAGCTGCAGCAGGCGGTTAAGAAGGCAAATGGTATGTTGGCCTTCATAGCGAAAGGGTTTGAGTACAGGAACAAGGATGTCTTGCTGCAGTTATACAGGGCCTTGGTGAAACCACATCTTGAGTATTGTGTGCAGTTTTAGTCGACTTATCTGAGGAAGGATGTTCTTGCCATGGAAGGAGTTCAGCGAAGAATCACCAGGCTGACACCTGGGATGGCAGGAATAATGTATGAGGAGAGATTTGGTCGATTGGGATTGTACTTTTACAAGAATGAGAGGGGATCTCATTGAAACTTATAAAATTCTGACAGAACAGACAGACTAGATGCAGGAAGGCTGTTCCCGATGGCGGGGAGTCCAGAACCAGGGGTCATAATTTAAGCATAAGGGGAAAGCCATTTAGGACTGAGATGAGGAGGAATTTCTTCACCCAGAGAGTGGTGAACCTGTGGAATTCTCTACCACAAAAGACAGTTGAGGCCAATTCATTAAATATATTCAAGAAGGAGTTAGATATATTTCTTAAGGCTAAATGGGTCAAGGGATATGGGGAGAATGCAGGGAGAGGGTACTGAATTCGGATGATCAGCCATGATATCATTGAATGGCGGAGCAGGCTCGAGGGGCCGAATGGCCTACTCCTGCTCCTATTTCCTAAGTTTCTATGTTTCTATGTCTGTCTCCTGGAATGTGTTTTGCTTTTCACTTTAGTATTGCAGCTCTCATAAAATTGCTGCTGACAGTAAATAATAATTCTAATAGGCCGAAGACCGTTAAAAAAACAAACCTGGAGGCTTTGTGTCTTAATGCGAGGAGCATTCGTAATAAGGTGGATGAATTAGCTGCGCAAATAGAGGTAATCGAATATGATTTGATTGGGATTACGGAAACATGGATCCAGGGTGGCCAAGGCTGGTAACTCAACATGCAGGGGTATTCAATATTCAGGAAAGATAGGCAAAAAGGAAAGGGAGGTGGGGTAGCTTTGCTGGTTAAAGAAAGGATTAACACAATTGTAAGGAAAGATATTGGCTCTGATTATGTGGAATCTGTATGGATAGAACTGAGAAAAACCAAGGGGCAGAAAACGTTAGTGGGAGTGGTATATAGACCTCCAAACAGTAATGTGGAGGTTGGGGATGGCATTAAAAGGGAAATTAGAGAAGAGGACAATAAGGGCACAGCAGTCATCATGGGTGACTTTAATCTACATATAGATTGGGCTAACCAAATTAGTAACAATACTGTGGAGGAGGAATTCCTGGAGCGTTTACGGGATGGTTTCCTGGACCAATACGTCGAGGAACCAACCAGAGAGCAGGCCATCTTAGACTAGGTATTATGTAACGAGAAAGGATTAATTAGCAATCTTGTTGTATGAGGCCCCTTGGGTCGGAGCGATCATAAAATGATCGAATTCTTCATTAAGATGGAGAATGAAGTAGTCGACCCAGAGACTAGGGTCCTAAATGTAAATAAAGGAATCTATGATGGTCTGAGGTGCGAGTTGGGTAGGATTGATTGGGGAAAGTCACTCAAAGGGTTGACGGTGGATAGGCAATGGCACACATTCAAAGACCGCATGGATAAACTACAGAATTTGTTCATCCCAGTTTGGCATAAAAATAAAACAAAAAAGGTGATGCAACCGTGGCTAACAAGGGAAATTAGGGATAGCATAAGATCCAAGGAGAGGACATATAAATTGGCCAGAAAAAGCAGTAAACCTGAGGATTGGGAGCAGTTTAGGATTCAACAAATAAGGACAAAGAGATTAATTCATAAAGGGAAATTAGAATATGAGTGTATGCTTTCAGGGAACATAAAAGCTGACTGTAAAAGCTCTTATAGATATATGAAGAGAAAAAGATTGGTGAAGTCAAGTGTAGATCCCTTGCAGTCAGAATCAGGGGAATTTATAATGGGGAACAAAGAAATGGCTGACCAATTAAATACATATTTTGGTCCTGTCTTCACAAAGGAGGACATAAATAACCTCCTAGAGATGTCGGGGAACATAGAGTCTGATGAAAGTGAGGAACTGAAAGAAATCAGTATATGTCGGGAAATGGTGTTAGGGAAATTGATGGGATTGAAGGCCGATAAATCCCCAGGGCCTGATAACTTACATCCTAGGATACTTAAGGAAGTGGCCCTAGAAATAATGGATGCATTGCTGATCATCTTCCAACATTTGATGGAATCTGGAACAGTTCCCATGGATTGGAAGGTAGCTAATGTTAACCCACTATTCAAAATTTGGTAGAGAGAAAACGGGGAATTACAGACTGGTAAGCCTGACATTGCTAGTGGGGAAAATGCTAGAGTCCATTATAAAAGATGTAATAGCAGAGCACTTGGAAAGCAGTGACAGGATCGGACAAAATCAACGTGGATTTACAAAACGTAATTCGTGCTTGACTAATCCACTGGAGTTTTTTGAGGTTGTAACTGTTAAAATAGATAAGGGAGAACGAGTGGATGTGGTGTATTTCGACTTCCAGAAGGCTGTCGATAAGGTCCCGCATAAGAGATTGGCGTGTAAAGTTAAGGCACGTGGGATTGGTGGCAAGGTATTGACTTGGATAGAGAACTGGTTGGCAGACAGAAAGCAAAGAGTTGGAATAAACGGGTCTTTTTCTGAGTGGCAGCAGTGACTAGTGGGGTACCGCACGGATCGGTCCTTCGGCCCAAGCTATATATATTAATGATCCAGACAAGGGAACTTGAAGTAATATCTCCAAATTTGCAGACGAAAAAAAGCTGGGTGGGCTTGTGTGCTGTGAAGAGAATGCTGAGAAATTCCAGGATCATTTGGACAGGTTGGGTGATTGGTGATTGGTGATTGGGCAAAAAGCATGGCAGATGCAATATAACGTGGATAAATGCGAGGGTATCCACTTTGGGGGCAAAAACAGGAAGGCAGATTATTATCTGAATGGTAATAGATTGGGAGAAGGGGAAGGGCAACGAGACCAGGGTGTCCTTGTGCACCAGTCGCTGAAGGTAAGCATGCAGGTGCAGCAGGCGGTTAAGAAGGCAAATGGTATGTTGGCCTTCGTAGCGAAAGGGTTTGAGTACAGGAACAAGGATGTCCTGCTACAGTTGTACAGGGGCTTGGTGAGACCACATCTTGAGTATTGTTTGCTGTTTTGGTCGCCTTATCTGAGGAAGGATGTTCTTGCCATGGAAGGAGTTCAGCGAACATTCACCAGGCTGATACCTGGGATGGCAGGAATGATGTATGAGGAGAGATTGGTTCGATTGGGCGTATACTCGCTGGAGTTTAGAAGAATGAGAGGGGATCTCATTGAAACTTATAAAATTCTGAAGGACTGGACAGACTAGATGCAGGAAGGATGTTCCCGATGGTCGGGGAGTCCAGAACTAGGGGTCACAGTCTAAGGATAAGGGGTAAGCCACTTAGGACAGAAATGTGGAGGAATTTCTTCACCCAGAGAGTGGTGAACCTGTGGAATTCTCTACCACAGAAGGCAGTAGAGGCCAATTCATTAAATATATTCAAGAAGGAGTAGCAATCATTTTTTAAGGCTAAAGGGATCAAGGGGTATGGGGAGAAAGCAGGGACAGGGTACTGAATTTAGATGATCAGCCATGATCGCATTGAATGGCGGAGTAGGCTCGAGGGGCCGAATGGCCTACCCCTGCTCCTATCTTCTATGTTTCTATTTTTAACTCTGGAACAATCTGCTGGTTCGGGCAGTGGACGCCGATTCGCTGAATTTCTTCAAGCGAGAGCTGGACCTGTTTCTGGCTGGGGCAGATTCACCTCTTGCAACAGCTCGGTACTGTGAGGGATACAGGGCCAGGGTGATTTCCTGGGCTAATTCCACTCACCTAGATGTGTCAGAGAGGATTTTCCCCGAATAGAAACCGAGATGGAATGGACACACACTGTTTGAAAGGCGGGCTGATGGGGTTTTGGTGGCAGTTAAATTCTACACTGGCTGAACGGCTATGTTGCCAACGGCTCGTTGTTTTGGTGGTGTGATTCTCGCTAAAGTGTTTCACTGATTGATATGTGAGGTCACATGTACAAATCCCGGACAAGCAAAATATGTTCCCATTTGTAGTGAATAACCATCAGTTTCTTGCGCAGCACAAACCATCTTGCCTCGCGCTTGCTGCAACATATATGTAATAATAATGACGCACGCCTTCAATGCATCATTATTGTGATTCGAGTTCCGAGCAATGTCAGGCTCCATAATCATAATTGATCATAAGCTGCCATTCAGCGATTCTGGTTTGTCAAAATTGAGACTCAAAATGAAAAAGTCCTCATTTGCTCCGCGTTTCTATAGCCTCCCACGTCCCTATAATGTCCGATTCTCCCAGTTATTCACACAGAAATTGCTGCCCTGCCAATCCAGGTCAGTAAGCACAGGAGTGATGGCTGGATGGGACTTGGTGCGAGTAAGGACATGGGCAGGCAGGATTACCTCAGTTTTCTGAAGGATGGAACGTAGCAGGCCGGCCAGGCGTGCTTTGGAATAGTCAAGCCTGTTGTTTTCTGTTCTGGTCACCGCACGCAGGAAGAATATATTGTCCTTGGAGTGGTGCAGTGCAGATTTACCAGATTAATACCGTGGCTTACAGGGTTAAATTATGAGGATTAATTGTATAAATTTGGCTTCTGTTCTCTTGAATTTAGTAGGTTGATGGGTGAGCTGATCATGGTGTTTTAAGTGTTAAAAGGTTTAATAGTGTAGATAGAGTTAAACTCCTTCCTCTGACTGGGGAATCAAGTACAAGGGGGAAAAATTTAAAACTACAGCCGCTGCATTCAAAAGTCAAATCCGAAAGCATCTTTTCACATAAAGGTTTGTAGGAATCTGGAACTCTCTCCCCAATAATTCCGTGGTGGTCAATTGTTGCTTCCAAGACTGAGATCGGCAAGTTGTTGTTAGGTAAGGGGATCAAGCTATATGGAGCAACGCCAGACAAATGTAGGTGAGGTGCAGATCAGCCATGAACTAATGTAATGTCGGAGCAGGTAGAAGGTTGAAAGCACTACACCCGCTCTAAGTTCGGGAATTCTGTTCTCTTCCTTCTCAGATAAGTTTACCCTATATTAGGTGTCTGCAGACTGGATCAAGAAATCGTCCTTTCACTCCTTCTATTCTGGAAGGTCGCTTCCCCCGAAGCAACTCCACCCTTCATTCTCCTTTTCCAGTTCTGGCACAGCTAGAAGCAGAGGAGGTCGAAGCTGGACCAGGTTCAACCATACACAGCAGTACTGCGCAGCAGCCAGCAGAGGGAGCAGCAGAACCAGGTGGTGCAATACTGCACAGCGGCCAGAGGAGGGAGCAGAAGTACCAGGTGGTGCAATACTGCACAGCGGCCAGAGGAGGCTGCAGCAGTGCCAGGTGGTGCAATACTACACAGCGGCCAGAGGAGGGAGCAACAGTACCAGACACACCTGGATACTGTTGAACAAACATACACACGTGGAGGGATTTTACCCCTACCCGCTCGGGGTTAAAATCGAAATTTTCAGCCTAGTATGGAGGCAGCTGCGGCAATGGAGAGAGCTACAAGAAAGTAACTCATGTGGAATACCAGATTACAAGAAGAAACAGCCTCAAAAGTAAAAGTGAGCTCTTTAGGGCTGATATCAGGAGAATGATCAACACTTAGAATGGACTCCAGGCAGAGCGGTGGTGGTTAAACCCTCGGAATGATTTATAGGAATAAACTGGATTAAACAATGAGGTGAAGACTATGGATGCCCTGGAGGGCTGTATTAGAATGGGCTGAATGGCCTTCCTCAGAGGTAAGGATCTTGTGATCATTGCGGGTAGGTGTGAAAACTGTGTCCTTCCCAGTCCCAATCATTATTTATCTTAATGACTGCCTGTATACTGAATAAAACTGGGACATCAATCATTCTGGCCAATTTTTATTCCTCAATCAACATAACAAAAAATAACAGATGATCTGGTCATTATCTGATTGCTGTTTGTGGCAGCTTGCTGTGCGCAAATTGGTAACCATGTTTCCGACATTACAACAGTGATGTACAACAGTACTTCATTGGCTGTAAAGTGCTTTGGGACGTCCGTTTGTGGTAAAAGGCGCACAATAAATGCAAATCTTTTGTTCATTTATCTACTTTAATGCGATGAAAATCCAGAACTGGTTGAATATCGCATTCAACTTCCAGAAAAAACTCGTTTATACAAATAGTAGGCCGTAGAGATTACCTTTGATCCGGCATATTTGCACTGACCCTCTTACCAAAGCGCTTGAGATTCACGTGGATTGATTTGGAAACTGCTCTTTTATCTTTCCAAATGTTTCAAAGGGAATTCAAGGTCAAAAGTCGAGAGCAAAATGAGGGCTCGTCCGGGATTTGAAACCGGGGCCTCTCACATATTCTATGCTAATTAACCCGAAGCTAGAATCATACCCCTAGACCAACGAGCCATTGATATAAAAAACAGCACTTAGAGCGTTTCCATAAGTAAGCCATGTGTTGGCTGTTCTTGATAAGCAGAGCACTTGAGCCCGGAAGAAGGTCACTGCAAACCACGATATTGATATCAAGCCTTTAAAGACATCAATTAATGTCTTTCTTAGCAATCAATTACCTGTGGTCCTTGTAAATATAATCGGATGTGTCCATGTTAGATAAAGATGTATTTGTGAGTTGCTGTTGTGCTGAATGTAAGTGATTTTGCGTCTCTGTAGTTTGCTGATATACTTAGATGTGTCTGTATTATCTATATATATATAAAGCGGTCGATCTGTCTGTCCTTCTGTCTGTCTGTCCTTCTGTCTGTCTGTCCTTCTGTCTGTCTCACGTGTGCGTCTGTCCGGTATGCGCTCGAAAGTTATAGAGCGTACCTACGCGTGCGTTACGTCAAAAGAAAGCTTACCTCTTCCAAAACGGTCTTAAGCATATTTACGTTTCAGCCGGGCAAAAATCGCGCCCGCGGTATCCGAAAAACCTTCAACATTCCGCTCATTAGCATCTCATTATCCGCTCATTAGCGACAGAGTGACCTCGAGGTTTGGTGACCTGACGGTCGACCAATCGGTGCGTGTGTGGGCGGGCCTTATCATTCTGAACTGAGGTGAGTAGCCGCCATCTTGCTTCCATTCTTTTTCCTGCTTTCTGCTTCTTTCTTTTCAAATATACATTTCCAGCTAAATAAAATAGTTTTTATTAAATTGTTTTAAAAAAAACTAGACTCATTTGTAAGTATTTTCTCTAACCTGAAGATTTTTTTCCTACCTTTCCCCGGTTTTGTTAGGCCTGAAAGCCTGGGCCTTTCTTGCACAGCCAGGCCCGAGCTAGGTAATTGTCCCACGGTTTCTGCTAAGCTCCTCACCAGCCCCCCCCTCGCGCCCCCCGGTGTCACGTTACCCGGGGCAACGGCGTCAGCCACGAGGGTCAGGGTGCGCGCACAGCAGGAGCAGCTGAGACGTGGCGTCTCTCTGTTCCCCGCTCGGCTCGGGCGGGGGGTCGGCGGGGCTCTCGGGAGTGCGGATCTCGGCCGGGGCTTGGTGAGCGGGAAGGGTTACCCCGGCAACCGGGTCCGCCAGCCGTCTCTCACAGCCGCAATCGGCGGTCTTGAAGCCAGCTCGGGAGGGCGGGGCTCCGGAGGGCGAGGGGCCGGTGTTCGGAAGATCGGGTATCCGGAGATCGGTGGTGGGGTTGGTGGGGGGTGCCAGGGTGAGCCTCGGGGGGGCAGGGATCAGGGGGCTCGGGAGTTCGGGGGGGGCGAGCCTCGGGGATCAGGGGGCTCGGGAGTTCGGGGGGGGCGAGCCTCGGGGATCAGGGGGCTCGGGGATTCTCCCCCTTATCCTCCCCTTCCCCTCCCTCTCCCCCTCCCTCTCCCCCTCCCTCTCCCCCCCTCTCCATCCCCCCTCCCCTTCCCCTTCCCCCCTCCCCCTCCCCTTCCACCCTTCCCCTCCCCTTCCCCCTCCCCTTCCACCCTTCCCCTCCCCTTCCCCCTCCCCTTCCCCCTTCCCCTTCCCGCCCTTCCCCTTCCCCCCTTCCCCCTCCCCTTCCCCCCTCCCCTTCCCGCCCTTCCCCCTCCCCCCCTTCCCCCCTCCCCTTCCCCTCCCCCCTCCCCTTCCCCCTTCCCCTTCCCCCCTCCCCTTCCCCCCTCCCCTTCCCCCCTCTCTTTTCCCCCCTCTTCCCCCCAGTCGCTCTCTCTCTTCCCCCCAGTCGCTCTCCCTCTTCCCCCCAGTCGCTCTCTCTCTTCCCGCAGTCGCTCTCTCTCTTCCCCCCAGTCACTCTCTCTCTTCCCCCCAGTCGCTCTCTCTCTCTCTTCCAACAACAACATTCCCTCGAAAAAGCCTCGGCACCGCCGGGCACTTCAGCTAGTTATTAATGTATTGGTGGGTGATCTGTGTCAGTTATAAATGTATTTCTGAGGTCTGAAAATGTCCAGTCCGGCACGATTCTACCTTCTCATTGCCCCACGTGGGGTACGGTAGACTATCTGTTCCATTCGGATTCAACATTTGTTTTTAGTAACTATGTTGACATTTAGAAATGTGATAATTATAAAAAAAACAACTCTTGTTCCACCAGCCTCTCTGACACCGCTTCCGCGTCACATAATCTCTCTGCTACCTCCCAAGTGTCCCTCAATCTTTCTGATACAACCTGAGTGTTCATTACCCACTCTGATATCTCCATAGCATTGCTCACCCTCGCTGATAGATCCTCAGTGTCTCTTACACTCTTTGAAACATCCTGAGAGTCTCTAACCTCCCTGATACCGCCACAGAGTCCACTACTCTCTCTGGTATCCACTCAAAGCCCTCATACCCCCTTGATACTATCTCAGGAACCCTTCAATTCCCTCACATCCTCTGAGCTGACCTTTGCTCTCGCAATCCACTCTGAGAAACTTTTAGACTCCCTGATACCAGGTGCAAAGAGTGTTTTGAATGTCGTGGCTCAGGCCAATATGGGCGGAACCGGCTGACTTCACAGTGTGTGTAGGAAAGTTAAGTGGACTTTGTGTGTGAGAAGACCACCGAAACGTTTTGCTTGGAGCTCCGCTCTTGAGGCAAGTTTTGTGTTGTCAGGTAAACTGCTACAGTGAAAGCACAAAATTAAAAACAGAAAAAGCTGGAAATATTCAGCAGCTCAGGCAGCATCTGTGAAGAAATATTCATTTTACCAGGACATCACTGCCCACTGTGACTGATACTTCACGTGGGTCATAACTTACAATTTCAACACCTCCGTGCAAGGAACAGTTTGGGCGGGAATGAGGTCCTTGCTGATTTGAGAAAATAGAGCGAGGCAGCAAAACAAAACTCCCCACTGCGGATTGGGCAAAGATGGCACTCAGATGCAGGAGCCTTGGATGTGTTGAAGTAATGAAAAAAAATCTAGTCTGAAATGCAACAACGCTAGAACTCGAAACCGTGCGTGCAGAGCGGAGTCGATTAACGGTCCACCTCCTTAACCTCTCAACCACCGCGCCCCGTAAACACAGCACAGAGAGATCTTTTCTTTCCTTCTTTCTCAATGCAAATCCCTGGACCCAAAGCAAAAGCAACAGGAAAGTTAGCTTTCAGTTGTCAGTCCCCAGCTTCAGAAATGAGATAGCAATGACGTGCTAGCGTGGCTGAGCGTTCCAAGGCGCTGGATTTAATTTTCAGTCTTTTCAGGGGTGTGGATTCAAATCCCACCGCTGCCACAATTATGTTTATTTTCGGGTTTTACCAAAGAAATGCTCGCTGCAAAGTTCAAAATAAAAATATATGATATAGGAAGCATTGATTGGGTCAAGCAGCATCTAGTGAGTCATACTCTTCATCAACAATCCCTTTATTAAGCGGTATCGTGCGTGGCAATGCTATTCTTTTTATTCCCTCCTGGAATGTGAGCATCGCTGACAAGGCCAGCACTTATTGCCCAGCCCTCATTGGCCTTGAGAAGGTGGTGTTGAAATTCAACGCAGGCCTCGCAGCCACTGGAGCCTTCATCCAGAATGGGAACTGGTGCAGCCACAGTTACTTTTAAAAGAATTGTAGCCTTTTCACACGAGAAGAAACTCACCCCTGGAGATTCTATAAAAATAGGCCCCGCTGGGAATCGAACCCAGGATCTCCTATTTACAAGACAGACGCTTTGACCAGCTAAGCCACGGGACCCAATGTTGGCGCAATCTATCGCCCCCACTCAATGATGTCTATCAGCTTCCGGTCGCAGTCTTCTGGACTCTCAGGCCGTTTCTTATTTCTCCAGCTCTCTTGTCTCTTCCGCCATATGTCCCATTGCTCTCTGTATCTCCCGCTTAATTTATCTCAGTGTCAATCTGTGAGGTGATTCTGAATGATTACCCTATGTTTGTGTCTTATATGAAATAAATGGGGGGATCAGACAACTCTTCCTCTGACACTGGGGAACAAATAAGCCAACAGTTATAACACGATATTGTTTACTGTGATGCAGCAAATACAATATTCCATCTTAAAAGTTTCAGTTTCAATTCTGGGCAAAAGAAACTGTGACTCCAACGTGTTTCCAATAGCCTGCCTTTTAATCTGACGTCACAAACGCCACCATTGCACCTCAAGGTGATTCATAACAAATAAACAGAGAAGTCAAGCACTGAAAGGGTATTTGTCGAAAGGGTTGTGAGACTGTGGAATGCACTGGCCCAGCAAGCAGCAGATTTAAAACAAGGTTTATAAACCGGCAGCCTGTGGGAGGAAGGGGGCAGAGAGGCAAGAGAGACACAGGAAAGATCAACTTGGAAACTATTGACCCCGAATCTACTTTAAATCCCCCCATTGCATATCAACCCATTTAATGTCAGATTCACAAATTGATGCATGTGAGCAATATAGGACATTTATCGCTGTCTCTGGTCTAAAATAACTGCTTTATTATTTGTTCCCCCCGCTGTGTTTAGGCTCATACCCTGAATATTTATCTCCGACCTAGAATCAGTTTGTAATCTGGAGACAAGGTTTCTGCAGGCGGCGGGCAGGGAGCAGAGGCTGTGACTGATCTGAGTCATGTGGGAGCAGAACACAATGTTTCTGCTGTTTATTTTCATTACCCTGCAGAATATTCCATACTGTTCTCAACATCTTACATACCGTTAAATATCGGAAGTTTTCGTTTATTGTAATGATCGCTGCGATTCTTCTGGACTTGCTGAATTTGCAGCAAATTAAATATCACGAAACCGTCATCGCCAACAATAAACAGGGTGAGCGATTTGAGAATTTAGTAACTTGGAGCCGACATTTCCGCGGCTGCGATGGCCGAGTGGTTAAGGCGTTGGATTTGAAATCCAATGAGATTTTCCCCGCACAGATTCGAGCCCTGCTCCCAGCGGATTTTCTCATTATGATAATTAATTATTTCAAATAAATTATTTTCTTCAATCTGCTCCCTCTGGGAGGACTTTGGAATTTTCAATGCCGGTTTTAAGGAAACTAAAGGATTGCCGAGAGAACTGGATCACTTTCTTCAACAAGGTTTGCTGAACGAATTCCAAAAGTTTTCTGCAGATTGTCTGGAAGCTCCAGATAAGGAGGCCTCGACAGTCTCTGAGGTACCTTCCCATACACTCGGTGCTGTCCGGTAGCATCAGTCTGTGTAACCGTGGGAGAGAGAGAATGGAAAGTCACTGGAAGGCTTGTTTCTGTCAGCAGCAATGGTACAAGAGGAGCAATTCTAAAGTGAAAAGCAGAACACATTCCAGGAGACAGGCCAGGAGACAGACAAACGGAGTGGAGATCTGGAAGACTGACCAGAAAAAAAACAAGGAGGACACCAACTCATAATTCATCTCTCCCTCTCCCGAAGCAGAAGAATTGAATATTCTGAGTTTTGAGTTGCACCACTGAGGTTGTAAAAGTCTCTCTCTGTAAAACTTGTATTATTATGTCAATAAAACGATTTGTTTGAAAAGTTTGAAGCTTCATTTCCCAAGGAATTTTCTGAATCGGGCTGCATTGGTTCCGAAGGCCGGCTCTGCTTTCGCAGAGCTTGACTGTCGGGAGGTCCCGCAGGTCGAAATGTATCGACTGGTTTCAAAGCACCAACTCAGATTGGGGCGTATGCGACATGTGGCCCAGGAAGAGCGGTGGTAGCAGAGCACACTTAGCAGTTTAAGTGGCTGAAAGTGAATGTTAGATTAAGGAAATACCGCAGGAAAATTACAATGAAATTGAAGGGGGATAGTAAAGGAGAGCTATTGATTGTGGAAGGAAGAAAAATCTGCGTTATGGTTCTGTTTGGAGCCGAAGTTGCTGCGGCCAGTATGCAGATTATTCATCACTATACGAGCACGGCACCACACATCAACAACTGGAGCTCTGCAAAGTATCGCATGGCTCTCCTTAGGAAACATGGATTTTTGGTGAAGATTCCAAAATCAGCACCGCCAGAAATACAGAAGCGGTGAAATTCAACGCAGGCCTCGCAGCCACTGGAGCCTTCATTCAGAGTGGGAACTGGTGCAGGCACAGTTACTTTTAAAAGAATTGTAGCCTTTTCACACGAGAAGAAACTCACCCCTGGAGATTCTATAAAAATAGGCCCCGCTGGGAATCGAACCCAGGATCGCTTGTTTACTAGACAGACGCTTTGACCAGCTAAGCCACGGGACCCAATGCTGGCGTAATTTCTCGCCCCCACTCACTGATGTCTATCAGTTTCCGGTCGCAGTCTTCTGGACTCTCAGGCCGTTTCTTATTTCTCCAGCTCTCCTCTTGTCTGTTCCGCCATATGTCCCATTGCTCTCTGTATCTCCCGCTTAATTTATCTCAGTGTCAATCTGTGAGGTGATTCTGAATGATTACCCTATGTTTGTGTCTTATATGAAATAAATGGGGGGATCAGACAACTCTTCCTCTGACACTGGGGAACAAATAAGCCAACAGTTATAACACGATATTGTTTACTGTGATGCAGCAAATACAATATTCCATCTTAAAAGTTTCAGTTTCAATTCTGGTCAAAAGAAACTGTGACTCCAACGTGTTTCCAATAGCCTGCCTTTTAATCTGACGTCACAAACGCCACCATTGCACCTCAAGGTGATTCATAACAAATAAACAGAGAAGTCAAGCACTGAAAGGGTATTTGTCGAAAGGGTTGTGAGACTGTGGAATGCACTGGCCCAGCAAGCAGCAGATTTAAAACAAGGTTTATAAACCGGCAGCCTGTGGGAGGAAGGGGGCAGAGAGGCAAGAGAGACACAGGAAAGATCAACTTGGAAACTATTGACCCCGAATCTACTTTAAATCCCCCCATTGCATATCAACCCATTTAATGTCAGATTCACAAATTGATGCATGTGAGCAATATAGGACATTTATCGCTGTCTCTGGTCTAAAATAACTGCTTTATTATTTGTTCCCCCCGCTGTGTTTAGGCTCATACCCTGAATATTTATCTCCGACCTAGAATCAGTTTGTAATCTGGAGACAAGGTTTCTGCAGGCGGCGGGCAGGGAGCAGAGGCTGTGACTGATCTGAGTCATGTGGGAGCAGAACACAATGTTTCTGCTGTTTATTTTCATTACCCTGCAGAATATTCCATACTGTTCTCAACATCTTACATACCGTTAAATATCGGAAGTTTTCGTTTATTGTAATGATCGCTGCGATTCTTCTGGACTTGCTGAATTTGCAGCAAATTAAATATCACGAAACCGTCATCGCCAACAATAAACAGGGTGAGCGATTTGAGAATTTAGTAACTTGGAGCCGACATTTCCGAGGCTGCGATGGCCGAGTGGTTAAGGCGTTGGACTTAAAATCCATATGAGATTTTCCCCGCGAAGGTTCGAGCCCTGCTCCCAGCCGGTTTTCTGATTATGATAATTAATTACTTCAAATAAATTATTTTTTTCAATCTCCTCCCTCTGGGAGGATTTTGGAATTTTAAATGCCGGTTTTAAAGAAACTAAAGGATTGCCGAGAGAACTGGTTCACTTTCTTCAACAAGGTTTGCTGACCGAATTGCAAAGGTTTTCTGCAGATTGTCTGGAAGCTCCAGATAAGGAGGCCTCGACAGTCTCTGAGGTACCTTTCCATACACTCGGTGCTGTCCGGTAGCATCAGTCTGTGTAACCATGGGAGAGAGAGAATGGAAAGTCACTGGAAGGCTTGTTACTGTCAGCAGCAATGGTACAAGAGGAGCCATTCTAAAATGAAAAGCAGAACACATTCCAGGAGACAGTCCAGGAGACAGACAAACGGAGTGGAGATCTGGAAGACTGACCAGAAAAAAAACAAGGAGGACACCAACTCATAATTCATCTCTCCCTCTCCCGAAGCAGAAGAATTAAACATTCTGAGTTTTGAGTTGCACCACTGAGGTTGTACAAGTCTCTCTCTGTAAAGCTTGTATTATTATGTCAATAAAACGATTTGTTTGAAAAGTTTGAAGCTTCATTTCCCAAGGAATTTTCTTGTATAATCGGGCTGCATTGGTTCCGAAGGCCGGCTCGGCTTTCGCAGAGCTTGACTGTCGGGAGGTCCCGCAGGTCTAAATGTATCGACTGGTTCCAAAGCACCAACTCAGATTGGGGCGTATGGGACATGTGGCCCAGGAAGAGCGGTGGTAGCAGAGCACACTTAGCAGTTTAAGTGGCTGAAAGTGAATGTTAGATTAAGGAAATACCGCAGGAAAATTACAATGAAATTGAAGGGGGATAGTAAAGGAGAGCTATTGATTGTGGAAGGAAGAAAAATCTGCGTTATGGTTCTGTTTGGAGCCGAAGTTGCTGCGGCCAGTATGCAGATTATTCATCACTATACGAGCACGGCACCACACATCAACAACTGGAGCTCTGCAAAGTATCGCATGGCTCTCCTTAGGAAACATGGATTTTTGGTGAAGATTCCAAAATCAGCACCGCCAGAAATACAGAAGCGGTGAAATTCAACGCAGGCCTCGCAGCCACTGGAGCCTTCATTCAGAGTGGGAACTGGTGCAGGCACAGTTACTTTTAAAAGAATTGTAGCCTTTTCACACGAGAAGAAACTCACCCCTGGAGATTCTATAAAAATAGGCCCCGCTGGGAATCGAACCCAGGATCGCTTGTTTACTAGACAGACGCTTTGACCAGCTAAGCCACGGGACCCAATGCTGGCGCAATTTCTCGCCCCCACTCACTGATGTCTATCAGTTTCCGGTCGCAGTCTTCTGGACTCTCAGGCCGTTTCTTATTTCTCCAGCTCTCCTCTTGTCTGTTCCGCCATATGTCCCATTGCTCTCTGTATCTCCCGCTTAATTTATCTCAGTGTCAATCTGTGAGGTGATTCTGAATGATTACCCTATGTTTGTGTCTTATATGAAATAAATGGGGGGATCAGACAACTCTTCCTCTGACACTGGGGAACAAATAAGCCAACAGTTATAACACGATATTGTTTACTGTGATGCAGCAAATACAATATTCCATCTTAAAAGTTTCAGTTTCAATTCTGGTCAAAAGAAACTGTGACTCCAACGTGTTTCCAATAGCCTGCCTTTTAATCTGACGTCACAAACGCCACCATTGCACCTCAAGGTGATTCATAACAAATAAACAGAGAAGTCAAGCACTGAAAGGGTATTTGTCGAAAGGGTTGTGAGACTGTGGAATGCACTGGCCCAGCAAGCAGCAGATTTAAAACAAGGTTTATAAACCGGCAGCCTGTGGGAGGAAGGGGGCAGAGAGGCAAGAGAGACACAGGAAAGATCAACTTGGAAACTATTGACCCCGAATCTACTTTAAATCCCCCCATTGCATATCAACCCATTTAATGTCAGATTCACAAATTGATGCATGTGAGCAATATAGGACATTTATCGCTGTCTCTGGTCTAAAATAACTGCTTTATTATTTGTTCCCCCCGCTGTGTTTAGGCTCATACCCTGAATATTTATCTCCGACCTAGAATCAGTTTGTAATCTGGAGACAAGGTTTCTGCAGGCGGCGGGCAGGGAGCAGAGGCTGTGACTGATCTGAGTCATGTGGGAGCAGAACACAATGTTTCTGCTGTTTATTTTCATTACCCTGCAGAATATTCCATACTGTTCTCAACATCTTACATACCGTTAAATATCGGAAGTTTTCGTTTATTGTAATGATCGCTGCGATTCTTCTGGACTTGCTGAATTTGCAGCAAATTAAATATCACGAAACCGTCATCGCCAACAATAAACAGGGTGAGCGATTTGAGAATTTAGTAACTTGGAGCCGACATTTCCGAGGCTGCGATGGCCGAGTGGTTAAGGCGTTGGACTTAAAATCCATATGAGATTTTCCCCGCGAAGGTTCGAGCCCTGCTCCCAGCGGGTTTTCTGATTATGATAATTAATTACTTCAAATAAATTATTTTTTTCAATCTCCTCCCTCTGGGAGGATTTTGGAATTTTAAATGCCGGTTTTAAAGAAACTAAAGGATTGCCGAGAGAACTGGTTCACTTTCTTCAACAAGGTTTGCTGACCGAATTGCAAAGGTTTTCTGCAGATTGTCTGGAAGCTCCAGATAAGGAGGCCTCGACAGTCTCTGAGGTACCTTTCCATACACTCGGTGCTGTCCGGTAGCATCAGTCTGTGTAACCATGGGAGAGAGAGAATGGAAAGTCACTGGAAGGCTTGTTACTGTCAGCAGCAATGGTACAAGAGGAGCCATTCTAAAATGAAAAGCAGAACACATTCCAGGAGACAGTCCAGGAGACAGACAAACGGAGTGGAGATCTGGAAGACTGACCAGAAAAAAAACAAGGAGGACACCAACTCATAATTCATCTCTCCCTCTCCCGAAGCAGAAGAATTAAACATTCTGAGTTTTGAGTTGCACCACTGAGGTTGTACAAGTCTCTCTCTGTAAAGCTTGTATTATTATGTCAATAAAACGATTTGTTTGAAAAGTTTGAAGCTTCATTTCCCAAGGAATTTTCTTGTATAATCGGGCTGCATTGGTTCCGAAGGCCGGCTCGGCTTTCGCAGAGCTTGACTGTCGGGAGGTCCCGCAGGTCTAAATGTATCGACTGGTTCCAAAGCACCAACTCAGATTGGGGCGTATGGGACATGTGGCCCAGGAAGAGCGGTGGTAGCAGAGCACACTTAGCAGTTTAAGTGGCTGAAAGTGAATGTTAGATTAAGGAAATACCGCAGGAAAATTACAATGAAATTGAAGGGGGAAAGTAAAGGAGAGCTATTGATTGTGGAAGGAAGAAAAGTCTGCGTTATGTTTCGGTTTGGAGCCGAAGTTGCCGCGGCCAGAATGCAGATTATTAATCACGATACGAGCACGGCACCACACATCAACAACTGGAGCTCTGCAAAGTATCGCATGGCTCTCCTTCGGAAACATGGATTTTTGGTGAAGATTCCAAAATCAGCACCGCCAGAAATACAGAAGCGGTGAAATTCAACGCAGGCCTCGCAGCCACTGGAGGCTTCATCCAGAATGGGAACTGGTGCAGGCACAGTTACATTTAAAAGAATTGCAGCCTTTTCACACGAGAAGAAACTCACCCCTGGAGATTCTGTAAAAATAGGCCGCGCTGGGAATCGAACCCAGGATCTCCTGTTTACTAGACAGACGCTTTGACCAGCTAAGCCACGGGACCGAATGCTGGCACAAGTTCTCGCCCGCACTTACTGATGTCTATCAGCTTGCGGTCACTGTCTTCTGGACTCTCAGGCCGTTTCTTATTTCTCCAGCTCTCTTGTCCATTCCGCCATATGTCCCATTGCTCTCTGTATCTCCCACTTAATTTATCTCAGTGTCAATCTGTGAGGTGATTCTGAATGATTACCCTATGTTTGTGTCTTATCTATATATATAAATCGGTACTTCTGTCTGTCATTCTGTCTGTCATTCTGCCATCGCCTGTGCGTCTGTCGGGCTATGCGCTCGAAAGTTACAGGGCGTACCTACGCGCGCATTACCTCCAAAGAAAGCTTACGCTTCAGAGACGGTTTTAAGCGTATTTACTTTTCAGTCGGACGAAAAGTGTTCGCGCCTTATGCAAAAAACCTTCAGCAAAAAACCTTCAAAATTAAACTCATTATCTGCTTGCATTGATTGACTGACATCAAGGTTCCACCAATCCTGTTCCGTCACGATTGACCAATCCTACAGTACGGTCCCCTGATGGTTGGCCAATCGGTGTGTGTGTGGACGGGACTATTCGTTTTCATCTCGGGGATGTGGCAGCCATTCTTTCACTCAGCTTCCAGCTCAAATTACTTCAGCTTCCAGCTATAACGACTTTCAAAGTTAGTATCTCTTTTAAAAATAACATAAGATTTTCCAAAAACGTTTTATAAGTACTTTCACTTTCATTTTTCAACCTTTTAAAAGGTAGACATACAGGGACACAGACAGGGCCCTAAGCCTGTCACTCGATTTAAAATGTTGCCCAGCACCAGATTCACAAAAGGACACAGACAGGGCCCCAAAGCCATAAGTAGTTTCAATTTCATTTTCCAAGCTTTTGAAAGGTAGACAGACAGGGACACACACAGGGCCCTAAAGCCTGCCACTCGATTTAAAATGTTGCCCAGCACCAGATTCACAAAGGGACACAGACAGGGCCCCAAAGCCTGGCACTCGATTTAAACCGCCTGCCCCAAAACAGCCCCGGCAACGTCGGGCTCCCCAGCTAGTATGAAATAAATGGGGGGATCAGACAACTCTTCCTCTGACACTGGGGAACAAATAAGCCAACAGTTACACCACGATATTGTTTACTGTGATGCAGCAAATACAATATTCCAGCTTAAAAGTTTCAGTTTCAATTCTGTGCAAAAGAAACTGTGACTCCAACGTGTTTCCAATAGCCTGCCTTTTAATCTGACGTCACAATCGCCACCATTGCACCTCAAGGTGATTCATAACTAATAAGCAGAGAAGTCAAGCACTGAAAGGGTATTTGTGGAAAGGGTTGTGAGACTGTGGAATGCACTGGTCCAGCAAGCAGCAGATTTAAAACAAGGTTTAAAAACCGGCAGCCTGTGGGAGGAAGGGGGCAGAGAGGCAAGAGAGACACAGGAAAGATCAACTTGGAAACTATTGACCCCGAATCTACTTTAAATCCCCCCACTGTATTTAAACCCATTTAATGTCAGATTCACAAATTGATGCATGTGAGCAATATAGGACATTTATCGCTGTCTCTGGTCTAAAATAACTGCTTTATTATTTGATCCCACCCGCTGCTTTTAAGCTCTACCCTGAACATTTACCTCCGACCTAGAATCAGTTTGTAATCTGCAGACAAGGTTTCTGCAGCCGGCGGGCAGGGAGCAGAGGCTGTGGCTGATCTGTGTCATGTGGGAGCAGAACACAATGTTTCTGCTGTTTATTTTCATTACCCTGCAGAATATTCCATACTGTTCTCAACATCTTACATACCATTAAATATCGGAAGTTTTCTTTTATTTTAATGATCGCTGCGATTCTTCTGGACTTGCTGAATTTGCAGCAAATTAAATATCACGAAACCGTCATCGCCAACAATAAACAGGGTCAGCGATTTGAGAATTTAGTATCTTGGAGCCGACATTTTCGCGGCTGCGATGGCCGAGTGGTTAAGGCGTTGGACTTGAAATCCAATGGGGTTTCCCCGCGCAGGTTCGAGCCCTGCTCGCAGCGGGCTCTCTCATTATGATAATTAACTACTTCAAATAATTTATTTTCTTCAATCTGATCCCTCTTGGAGTATTTTGGAATTTTCAATGCCGGTTTTAAGGAAACTAAAGGATTGCCGAGACAACTGGATCACTTACTTCAAGAAGGTTTGCTGACCGAATTCCAAAAGTTATCTGCAGATTGTCTGGAAGCTCCAGATAAGGAGGCCTCGACAGTCTCTGAGGTACCTTCCCATACACTCGCTGTTGTCCGGTAGCATCAGTCTGTGTAACCATGGGAGAGAGAGAATGGAAAGTCACTGGAAGGCATGTTTCTATCAGCAGCAATGTTACAAGAGCAGCCATTCTAAAGTGAAAAGCAGAACACATTCCAGGAGACAGGTCAGGAGACAGACAAACGGAGTGGAGATCTGGAAGACTGACCAGAAAAGAACCAAGGAGGACACCAACTCATAATTCATCTCTCCCTCTCCCGAAGCAGAAGAATTGAACATTCTGAGTTCTGAGTTGCACCACTGAGGTTGTACAATTCTCTCTCTGTAAAACTTGTATTATTATGTCAATAAAACGATTTGTTTGAAAAGTTTGAAGCTTCATTTCTCACGGAATTTTCTGAATCGGGCTGCATTGGTTCCGAAGGCCGGCTCTGCTTTCGCAGAGCTTGACTGTCGGGAGGTCCCGCAGGTCGAAATGTATCGACTGGTTTCAAAGCACCAACTCAGTTTGGGGCGTATGGGACATGTGGCCCAGGAAGAGTGGTGGTAGCAGAGCACACTTAGCAGTTTAAGTGGCTGAAAGTGAATGTTAAATTAAGGAAATACCGCAGGAAAATTATAATGAAATTGAAGGGGGAAAGTAAAGGAGAGCTATTGATTGTGGAAGGAAGAAAAGTCTGCGTTATGTTTCGGTTTGGAGCCGAAGTTGCTGCGGCCAGAATGCAGATTATGAATCACTATACGAGCACGGCACCACACATCAACAACTGGAGCTCTGCAAAGTATCGCATGGCACTGCTGAGGAAACATGGATTTTTGGTGAAGAGTCCAAAATCAGCACCGCCAGAAATACAGAAGCAGTGAAATTCAACGCAGGCCTCGCAGCCACTGGAGCCTTCATCCAGAATGGGAACTGGTGCAGGCACAGTCACATTTAAAAGAATTGTAGCCTTTTCACACGAGAAGAAACTCACCCCTGGAGATTCTATAAAAATTGGCCCCGCTGGGAATCGAACTCAGGATCTCCTGTTTACTAGACAGACGCTTTGACCAGCTAAGCCACGGTACCGTCTGCTGGCGCAATTTCTCGCCCCCACTCACTGATGTCTATCAGCTTCCGGTCACTGTCTTCTGGACTCTCAGGCCGTTTCTTATTTCTCCAGCTCTCTTGTCCATTCCGCCATATGTCCCATTGCTCTCTGTATCTCCCGCTTAATTTATCTCAGTGTCAATCTGTGAGGTGATTCTGAATGATTACCCTATGTTTGTGTCTTATATGAAATAAATGGGGGGATCTGACAACTCTTCCTCTGACACTGGTTAACAAATAAGCCAACAGTTATAACACGATATTGTTTACTGTGATGCAGCAAATACAATATTCCAGCTTAAAAGTTTCAGTTTCAATTCTGTGCAAAAGAATAGCCTGCCTTTTAATCTGACGTCACAAACGCCACCATTGCACCTCAAGGTGATTCATAAATAATAAGCAGAGAAGTCAAGCACTGAAAGGGTATTGGTAGAAACGGTTGTGAGACTGTGGAATGCACTGGCCCAGCAAGCAGCAGATTTAAAACAAGGTTTAAAAACCGGCAGCCTGTGGGAGGAAGGGGGCAGAGAGGCAAGAGAGACACAGGAAAGATCAACTTGGAAACTATTGGCCCCGAATCTACTTTAAACCTCCCACTGTATTTCAACCCATTTAATGTCAGATTCACAAATTGATGCATGTGGGCAATATTGGACATTTATCGCTGTCTCTGGTCTATAATAACTGCTTTATTATTTGATCCCACCCGCTGTGTTTAGGCTCTACCCAGAATATTTATCTCCGACCTAGAATCAATTTGTAATCTGGAGACAAGGTTTCTGCAGCCGGCGGGCAGGGAGCAGAGGCTGTGGCTGATCTGTGTCATGTGGGAGCAGAACACAATGTTTCTGCTGTTTATTTTCATTACCCTGCAGAATATTCCATACTGTTCTCAACATCTTACGTACCGTTAAATATCGGAAGTTTTCTTTTATTGTAATGATCGCTGCGATTCTTCTGGACTTGCTGAATTTGCAGCAAATTAAATATCACGAAACCGTCATCGCCAACAATAAACAGGGTCAGCGATTTGAGAATTTAGTATCTTGTAGCCGATATTTTCGCAGCTGCGATGGCCGAGTGGTTAAGGCGTTGGACTTGAAATCCAATGGGGTTTTCCCGCGCAATTCGAACCCTGTTCGCAGCGCGTTTTCTCATTATGATAATTAACTACTTCAAATAATTTATTTTCTTCAATCTGCTCCCTCTGGGAGGATTTTGGATTTTTCAATGCCGGTTTTAAGGAAGCTAAAGGATTGCCCAGACAACTGGATCACTTACTTCAAGAAGGTTTGCTGACTGAATTCCAAAAGTTATCTGCAGATTGTCTGGAAGCTCCAGATAAGGAGGCCTCGACAGTCTCTGAGGTCCCTTCACATACACTCGGTGCTGTCCGGTAGCATCAGTCTGTGTAACCGTGGGAGAGAGAGAATGGAAAGTCACTGGAAGGCTTGTTTCTGTCAGCAGCAATGGTACAAGAGCAGCCATTCTAAAGTGAAAAGCAGAACACATTCCAGGAGACAGACAAACGGAGTGGAGATCTGGAAGACTGACCAGAAAAAAAAGAAGGAGGACACCAACTCATAATTCATCTCTCCCTCTCCCGAAGCAGAAGAATTGAACATTCTGAGTTTTGAGTTGCACCACTGAGGTTGTACAAGTCTCTCTCTGTAAAACTTGAATTATTATGTCAATAAAACGATTTGTTTGAAAAGTTTGAAGCTTCATTTCCCAAGGAATTTTCTGAATCGGGCTGCATTGGTTGCGAAGGCCGGCTCTGCTTTCGCAGAGCTTGACTGTCGGGAGGTCTGGCAGGTCTAAATGTATCGACTGGTTTCAAAGCACCAACTCAGATTGGGGCGTATGGGACATGTGGCCCAGGAAGAGTGGTGGTAGCAGAGCACACTTAGCAGTTTAAGTGGCTGAAAGTGAATGTTAGATTAAGGAAATACCGCAGGAAAATTATAATGAAATTGAAGGGGGAAAGTAAAGGAGAGCTATTGATTGTGGAAGGAAGAAAAGTCTGCGTTATGTTTCGGTTTGGAGCCGAAGTTGCTGCAGCCAGAATGCAGATTATTAATCACTATACGAGCACGGTACCACACATCAACAACTGGAGCTCTGCAAAATATCGCATGGCACTGCTTAGGAAACATGGATTTTTGATGAAGAGTCCAAAATCAGCACCGCCAGAAATACAGAAGCGGTGAAATTCAACGGAGGCCTCGCAGCCACTGGAGCCTTCATCCAGAATGGGAACTGGTGCAGGCACAGTTACATTTAAAAGAATTGTAGCCTTTTCACACGAGAAGAATCTCACCCCTGGAGATTCTGTAAAAATAGGCCCCGCTGGGAATCGAACCCAGGATCTCCTGTTTACTAGACAGACGCTTTGACCAGCTAAGCCACGGGACCGAATGCTGGCACAATTTCTCGCCCGCACTCACTGATGTCTATCAGCTTGCGTTCACTGTCTTCTGGACTCTGAGGCCGTTTCTTATTTCTCCAGCTCTCTTGTCCATTCCGCCATATGTCCCATTGCTCTCTGTATCTCCCGCTTAATTTATCTCAGTGTCAATCTGTGAGGTTATTCTGAATGATTACCCTATGTTTGTGTCTTATCTATATTTATAAATCGGTACTTCTGTCTGTCATTCTGTCTGTCATTCTGTCATCGCCTGTGCGTCTGTCGGGCTATGCGCTCGAAAGTTACAGCGCGTACTACGCGCGCGTTACCTCCAAAGAAAGCTTACGCTTCAGAGACGGTTTTAAGCGTATTTACTTTTCAGTCAGACGAAAAGTGTTCGCGCCTTATGCAAAAAACCTTCAGCAAAAAACCTTCAAAATTAAACTCATTATCTGCTAGCATTGATTGACTGACATCAAGGTTCCACCAATCCTGTTCCGTCACGATTGACCAATCCTACAGTACGGTCCACTGATGGTTGCCCAATCGGTGTGTGTGTGGGCGGGACTATTCGTTTTCATCTCGGGGATGTGGCAGCCATTCTTTCACTAAGCTTCCAGCTCAAATGACTTCAGCTTCCAGCTGTAACGACTTTCAAAGTTAGTATCTCTTTTAACAATAACATAAGATTTACCAAAAACGTTTTATAAGTACTTTCACTTTCATTTTTCAACCTTTTAAAAGGTAGACATGCAGGGACACAGACAGGGCCCTAAGCCTGCCACTCGATTTAAAATGTTGCCCAGCACCAGATTCACAAAGGGACACAGACAGGGCCCCAAAGCCATATGAAGTTTCACTTTCATTTTGCAAGCTTTTAAAAGGTAGACAGACAGGGACACACACAGGGCCCTTAAGCCTGCCACTCGATTTAAAATGTTGCCCAGCACCAGATTCACAAAGGGACACAGACAGGGCCCCAAAGCCTGGCACTCGATTTAAGCCGCCTGCCCCAAAACAGCCCCGGCAACGCCGGGCTCCCCAGCAAGTATGAAATAAATGGGGGGATCAGACAACTCTTCCTCTGACACTGGGGAACAAATAAGCCAACAGTTATACCACGATATTGTTTACTGTGATGCAGCAAATACAATATTCCAGCTTAAAAGTTTCAGTTTCAATTCTGTGCAAAAGAAACTGTGACACCAACGTGTTTCCAATAGGCTGCCTTTTAATCTGACGTCACAAATGCCACCATTGCACCTCAAGGTGATTCATAACTAATAAACAGAGAAGTCAAGCACTGAAAGGGTATTTGTAGAAAGGGTTGTGAGACTGTGGAATGCATTGGCCGAGCAAGCAGCAGATTTAAAACAAGATTTAAAAACCGGCAGCCTTTGGGAGGAAGGCGGCAGAGAGGCAAGCGAGACACAGGAAAGATCAACTTGGAAACTATTGGCCTCGAATCTACTGTAAATACCCCCACTGTATTTAAACCCATTTAATGTCAGATTCACACATTGATGCATGTGAGCAATATAGGACATTTATCGCTGCCTCTGGTCTAAAATAAATGCTTTATTATTTGATCCCACCCGCTGTGTTTAGGCTCTACCCTGAATATTGATCTCCGACCTAGAATCAGTTTGTAATCTGGAGACAATGTTTCTGCAGCCGGCGGGCAGGGAGCAGAGGCTGTGGCTGATCTGTGTCATGTGGGAGCAGAAGTACGACGCCAACGTTAAAAAGGGGCTCACGAGGGACCTTTCGCAAATTTCAATCTACAATCCCTCAAGCGAGATTCATACCCATTCACTGAAGTGTCACTCTGTCTGGAATACAGACCGAATCAACTGATTATCAAATGTATATTCAAATAGGTTTGTCATGTATTGTCCATTGCATTTTGACTGATTCAGGTAAGCAGAGTATTGGAGACAGCAGTTTTGCATTCCCAATACCAATGCTCTGTCACGCGTGCCCGCAGTTCCATTTCCATTCCAAACCGTCTTTTTACTGTCAATGATTTGCCCGGAATGTGCTTGGAGAAGTGTTAGAATCGCAGTACAGCCCTTCTCAATGTCGCTTCCTCTAAATTTCCGCTGATGATTTTCACCAGTGTAAGATTCATCAGCTTGAGCTACTGTTTAATTTGTTCTCGGCATTAACTGTGCTGATCCTTTAACTTGTCCCACTGCACGTCATCTCCAAATTTGTCGATTGTACCTCGAGGGCACTTTTCATACGTAAATCTGCAACATCTGCCAGAGAACGATTCAGGTTCAGCTGTTCCAAAACAATGAGTCGGTCATATTACATACACGCTACAGATGTAAACCTCTGCGCTCCTCTGCTTCAATGATATCTTGTTACGCAGCGATGGGCAGTTTACGCTCTCTGAGGTTGCAATTGCTGCTTTCCACCAGCAGAGGGCGCTTGGAGAGAGCGGGGCCGGACAGGTGGCCTGAATGTTGCTGCTGTCGCGGCCACACTCACTCTGGGAGCTGGGGAACAGCAAACAAACTCATGGGTTTGTTACCGCATCTGAAATGCAGCTCCTAACTGTTGCTATTGAACGAGGCATCGTTGCAGAATCCTGTAATGATCTCTCACACTGTCGGTATCTCTGTAGAGTTTAATTGTGTACAGAACTCTTGTCCATTTCGCCATGTGTCTCATTGCTATCTGTATCTACCGCTTTGTTTATATCTGTGTCAATCTGTGAGGTGATTCTGAATGATTACCCTGTGTTTGTGTCTTACATTAAATAAATGAGGAGATCAGACCATCCTTCCTCTGACACTGGGGAGCTAATGAGCCAGCCTTTATAACAAGATATGTTTTATTGTGATGCAGCAAATACAATAGCCCATCTTGAAAGATAACGGTTCAATTCTGTGCAAAAGAAACTGTGACCCCAACGTGTTTCCAAATCGCCGCCTTTTAATTTGACGTCAGAAACGCCACCATTGCACCTCAAGGTGCTTCATAACTAATAAACAAAGAAGTCAAGCAGTGAAAGGGTATTTGTAAAAAGGCTTGTGGGACTGTGGAATGCTCTGGCCCAGAGAAGCAGAAATAAAACAAGGTTTAAAAACCGTCTGCGTGTGGGAGGAAGGGGAGAGTGAAATAACGAGCCACTGGTAAGATCACCTTAGAAACCATTGGCTCAGAATCTGCTTTAAATCCCCCTACTGTATTGAAACACATTTAATGTCATATTCACACATTGATGCATTGAGATTTAACGCTGTCTCTGATCTAAAATATCTGCTTTATGTATGTGAAATTCTCATTGCCGAGATTAAACAATCAGTGCAAGGTTAGTGGTTCTTTGGTCTAGGGGTGTGGTTGTCATTTTGGGAATTCACATCAATTAAAATGCAAGAGGTACCGGGTCCAAATTCTGGACGCGCCCCAACATTTTAATAGAACCACTTTCCTCGGCCTGGAGACATTCCACAAATCTTCAAATAATAACTGCCAGAAAAACAGCTTGTGTTCAGTACATCGCAATAAAACGGCAATTTTATTCTTTAAAGCAGGAATTCCGTCCCAGAAGTGCTGAAACTGTGAGGTCAATGTGTAAGTCCGTTTGTTTCCAGAAGCCTGCTCCATATTTTCCACATTGTCAATCTGGGAGCTCGGCAGGACATGCGGTAAAGGGGACTTTATTAAAGGTTGTTTCTACCATTTGGAAACAGAAATACTGAACTAAAGAGCCACAGGTAAGATCACCTTAGAAACCATTGGCTCCGAATCTGCTTTAAATCCCCCTACTGTATTTTGTATCAGTCTTTACAGTAGAGGACACTAAAAATATCCCAACACTGGACAAACAGGGGGCAATGGGGGGGGAGGAGCTAAACACGATTAAAATCACTAAGGAGATGGTACTCAGTAAAATAATGGGACTTAAGGCGGATAAATCCCCCGGACCTGATGGCCTACATCCTAGGGTCTTGAGAGAAGTGGCGGTAGGGATTGTGGATGTATCGGTGATTATTTTCCAGATCTCCCTGGACTCAGGAAAGGTCCCAGCAGATTAGGAAACTGCTAATGTAACACCCTTATTTAAGAAGGGAAGTAGACAAAAAGCTGGAAACTATAGACCAGTTAGCCTAACATCTGTGGTTGGCAAAATGTTGGAGTCCATTATTAAGGAAACAGTAACAGAGCATTTGCATAAACATAATTTAATAGGACAGAGTCAGCATGGTTTTACGAAGCGGAAGTCATGTTTGAGCAATTTGCTCGAATTCTTTGAGGATGTAACATACAGGGTGGATAAAGGGGAACCAGTGGATGTAGTGTATTTGGACTTCCAAAAGGCACTTGACAAGTTTCCACACAAAAGATTACTGATCAAGATAAAAAAAATCACGGGGTTGGGGGTAATATACTGGCATGGGTGGAAGATTTGCTATCTAACAGAAAACAAAGAGTTGGTATAAATGGTTCGTTCTCGGGCTCGCAATCAGTAACTAGTGGTGTTCCGCAGGGGTCAGTGCTGGGACCCCAACTCTTTACAATCTATATTAACGATTTGGAGGAAGGGACCGAGTGCAACATATCCAAGTTTGCCGACAATACAAAGATGGGAGGGAAAGCATTGAGTGAGGAGGGCATAAAAAAGCTGCAAAAGGACG
Source organism: Somniosus microcephalus (assembly GCF_052327205.1). Taxonomy (NCBI): domain Eukaryota; kingdom Metazoa; phylum Chordata; class Chondrichthyes; order Squaliformes; family Somniosidae; genus Somniosus; species Somniosus microcephalus. The sequence continues at coordinate 52,132,010 of NW_028225179.1, forward strand.
TAGACAGGCTAAGTGAGTTGGCAGAGATTTGGCAGATGCAACATAATGTTGGAAACTGTGAGGTTATGCACTTTGGCCGAAAAAATCAAAGAGCAAGTTATTATCTAAATGGAGAGAAACTGCAAAGTGCTACAGTACAAAGGGATCTGGGGGTCCTGGTGCATGAAACACAAAAAGTTAGTATGCAGGTGCAGCAGGTGATCAGGAAGGCCAATGAAATCTTGGCTTTTATTGCAAGGGGGATGGAGTATAAAAACAGGGAAGTCTTGCTGCAGTTACAAAGGGTATTGCTGAGGCCACACCTGGAATACTGCGTGCAGTTTTGGTTTCCATATTTAAGAAAAGATATACTTGCTCTCGAGGCGGTTCAGAGAAGGTTCACTCGGTTGATTCCAGAGATGAGGAGATTGATGTATGAGGATAGGTTGAGTAGGTTGGGACTCTACTCATTGGAGTTCAGAAGAATGAGAGGCGATCTTATCGAAACATATAAGATTGTGAGGGGACTTGATCGGGTGGATGCGGTGAGGATGTTTCCACTGATGGGTGTGACTAGAACTAGGGGGCATAATCTTAGAATAAGTTGCTGCCCTTTCAAAACTGAGATGAGGAGAAACTTCTTCACTCTGAGGGTAGTAAATCTATGGAATTTGCTATCCCAGAGAGCTGTGGAAGCTGCAACATTAAATACATTTAAAATGGAGATAGACATTTTCCTAGCAGATAAGGGAATTAGGGGTTACGGGGAGAGGGCAGGGAAGTGGACGTGAGTCTACATTCAGATCAGCCATGATCCTATTGAATGGCAGAGCAGGCCCGAGGGGCCGTATGGCCTACTCCTGCTCCTATTTCTTATGTATTGAAACACATTTAATGTCATATTCACACACTGATGCATTAGAGCAATGAGATTTAACGCTGTATCTGATCTAAAATATCTGCTTTATGTATGTGAAATTCTCATTGCCGAGATTAAACAATCAGTGCCAGGCCTGCTTTTAACATGGTAAGTGGTGAATTAAATAAAATTAAAACTTTTTTCCACAGGTTTATTATTTTTAAATACTTAAATGAAAGGTAAGTTTATTTTAAGCCGCGTTAAAAACAGTAATTATTTTTTTCAAAATTTAATTTTTTTTTTAAATAGTTATTTTATGTAATTTATAGTTATTTTAAAATTGTGATGTTTTCTAAAAAAATGTTGAAGTTTTAGTTAGGTTTTCGGGCAGATCTCTATTCATTGATTTGACAGGTCTTCCTGTCAAATCTGATAATAAAGATTCCGTGCTACGATTGGCTCTCCATTGCCCACGTGATCCCAGGGGACTCTTCGAACTAATGGCGCCACTGGGACATGCAAGCACTGCGCGCCAGCAGCTGGAGCAGGCCCAGGATCAGAATCCCACGCGGGCCCACAGCACAACGGCAGGCGCGCTAGGTAACTGCAGGTCGGGGGCTTCCACGCACGGGAAGCCTCCGACCCGAATTTCTGGCCCATAGTAGGCCCAGAGATTCGGGTCCCAACGCGTGAGTATGCACGGGGTACTCACGCGTAGATCCGATGGAAGGGCCGATATCTTGCATGCACCGCGCATGCGTGGGAAACCGGCACTTCCGATCCTCTGAACGAAGTGGTTCAGAGGTGGAACGCGCGCGCAGGGGAGGCGGCGCGTGCGCTTTGAACATAGTTTTTTTTTACAGGTTTTCACGCAAGGGTAAGCCTGTAGGATTTACACATTTGAAAAGCAGGCGTAAGGCCTGCTTTTTAAAGGTAAGTGGTCAATTAATTGAAATGAAAACATTTTTTCCAGAGGTTTATTATTTTTAAATACTTTAAAGTAAGGTAAGTTTATTTTTAGCCCCGTTTTTTTATAAAATTATTTTTTTCAAAAATTTAAATTATTTTTAAAATAGTTATTTAATGTAATTTAAAGTTTATTTAAAAAGTGTGATGATTTGTTAAAAATTTTTTGAAGGTTAACTACTGTTTTGGGGACCGGAGTATTCATAAGTTTGACAGGTCTTTCTGTCAATCTTATGAATGGGCTTTTCCCTCCTCGGATTGGCTGCCCATGTCTCACGTTATCCAAGGGGACGCATCGCACTAACTATGCCGCTGGAACACGCAAGCACAGCGCGCCGGGAGCTGGACCGGGCCACAGAGAGGAAATCCACGGAGCCCTAAAGCTCAACTGCCGGCGCGCAAGGTAAGTGTAGGTCGGGGGCTTGCACCCACGGGAAGCCCCGGACCCGAATTTCTGGGACACATAAAGACAAACAATTACAGTACTTTTAGCAATCAATCACCTGTGATGGATGTAAGTATATTTGTGTATGTCCATGTTAGATACAAATGTATTTGTGAGTTGCTATTGTGTTAGATGTAAATGCTTTTGCACCTCTGTTCATTACAAATATATTTAGACATATCTGTATTATTTATTAATGTATTGGGTGGGGGAATCAGTGTAAGTTATAAATCTATTTCTCAGCGCTACAATTGTCCAGGCCGGCCCCTTTCTACGGTCTTATTGCCCCCACGTGGGAGACGGCAGACCACCTGTTACATTCGGATTCAACTTTTGCTTTTATTGATAATTAGAAAATGTGAGGTTTAGAAAGTAATAACTCTGCATCCATCAGCCTCTCTGATACCTCTTTACCGTCCCTTATTCTGTCTGATAGGTCCTGAGTGCACCCTAACCGCTCTAGAACCCCCTGAGCATCTCTTACCCTGTCTGGTAATTCCGCAGTGTCCTTTAGAATGTCTGGTACATCCGGAGCGTCCCTTGCCCTGTCTGGTACATCAAGAGCGTCCCTTGCCCTCTCTGGTACATCGGGAACGTCCCTTAATCTGTATGATACATCCGGAGCGTCCTTTACCCTGGCTGGTACATCCGGAACGTCCCTTACCCTATCTGATACTTCCGGAGCGTCCCTTACACTGTCTGTTACATCAGGAGCATGCCTTACACTGTCTGATCTATCCGGAGCGTCCTTACTCTGTGTGATACATTCGCAGAGTCCTTTACCCTGTTTGGTACATCCGGAGCGTCCCTTACACTGTCTGGTAAATATGGAGAGTCCCTTAAACTGTCTGGCACATTTGGAGCGTCCCTTACCCTGTCTGTTACATCCGTAGCGTCCCTTACCCTGTCTGTTACATCCGGAGCGTCCCTTCCTCTCTTTGTTCCCTACTGAGCGTGCATTATGCATTTTGATAACCAGTTTGCAAAAATTGCATATTTCACATTTCACGCTTCATCCGCAGCCATGTACTGCTTCCCATCGCTCACGCTCCTCAACAGTCTAGGGAAAAGCGCCAACTACCAGCTAAAAAAAAAAACAGTTCTTCAGTTAATCTCCCCAGTTCACTTCATTCCCCAAGGAGTTTACTTGTAAAATCGGGCTGCTTTGGTTCCAAAGGCCGAACCTGCATTCCTACAGCTTGTCTGTCGAGCGGTCCCTCAGGTCTAAAGGTATCGACTTGAGTTTGGGGCGAATGGGACATGTGCCCCAGGAATAGCGGTGGGTGCAAAGCACACTTAGCGGTACGAGTAGGTGAAAGTGAATGTTAGATTAAGGTAATACCACAGGAAAGTTACAACGAAATTGAAGGAGGAAAGTAAAGGAGGGCTATTGATTGTGGAAGGAAGAAAAACCTGTATTATGACTCGGATTCGAAGCGAAGTTGCTGCGGCCTCAACGCAGAGTACGAACAACTATACGATCACGGTGCCACATATCAGCAACTGTTTGCGGTTTCCTGCCCCATTGCAAAATGAGCCTGAATTTGATGTTAACTCTGTGTATCGTCATCATACCAGCTCCAGTCCTAACCTCATCTTTCTGCAGATTTATTCAAATCTATTTGATGGAAACTCTCTAACATATAATAAAATCGCCCATTTAAACGCTGTGAGTTAAAACAGGCGTTTTAATGTTGAGGGAAATATTTACAGGAACAGAACAACTCCTGCAGCAATAGAAATTGAGTCAGTGCCCAGCTCTGCTGTTCGGGGCAATCCTCGCCACCTCGTGTTTCATTTTCACATCGATGGGAAAACTGAGAGCGAACTCCAATCTACACGGGCTTTACACTGGTTAAGAGACAGACAACAAAGAGTAGGGATAAACGGGTCTTTTTCAGGATGGCAGGCTGTAACTAGTGTGGTCACTCAATGATCGTGCTTGGGCCCCAGCTATTCACAATCTATATCAATGATTTAGATGAGGGGACTAAATGTAACATTTCCAAATTTGCTCAAGATACCATGCTAGGTGGCAGTGTCAGTTGTGAAGAGGATGTGAAGAGGCTTCAAGGGAATCTGGACAGGCTCAGTGACTGGGCGAGAACATGGCAGATGGAATATGATGTGGATAAATGTGAAGTTATCCACTTTGGTAGAAAAAACAGGAAGGCAGAGTATTTCCTGAATGGTGAAAAATTGGGGAATGCAGATGCTCAAAGGGACATGGGTGTCCTTGTATATGAGTCACTGAAAGTGAATGCGTAGGTGCAGCAAGCCATTCGGTTGGCAAATGGTATGCTGGCCTTCATTACAAGAGGATTTGTGTATAGGAGTAAAGAAGTCTTACTCCAAGTATATAGGGCATTGGTGAGGCCACACCTGGAGTACTGTGTACAATTTTGGTCTCCTTTCCGAAGGAAGGATATACTTGCCATAGAGGGGGTGCAACGAAGGTTCACGAGATTGATTACTGGGATAGCGGGACTGTCCTATGAGAAGAGATTGAGTAAACTAGACCTCTATTCTCTTGAATTCAGAAGAATGAGAGGGGATCTCATTGAAGCATACAGAATTATTTCAGTGCTTGATAAAGTGGATGCTGGGTGGATGATTCCCTAGGCTGGGGAGTCTAGAACCAGTGGCCACCGTCTCAGGATAAAGGATAGGCCATTCAGGACTGAGATGAGAAGACACTTCTTCACACAGAGGGTGGTGAATATTTGGAATTCTCTACCCCAGAGGGCTGTGGAGGCTCAGTCATTGGGTATATTCAAAATAGAAGTCGATAGATTTCTGACGAGTAAGGGCATCAAGGGATATGGCGATAGGGCCGGTGAATGGAGTTGAGGCAGAACATCAGCCCTGATCTCATTGAATGGCTGAGCAGGCTCGAAGGGCCGAATGGCCTACTCCTGCTCCAATTTCTTATGTTCTTATGTTCTTACACCGTTTGAAATATTAACTGAAAAAGCAAATGACGAGGGAGCTGGCAGAAAGGGTTAACTTTATCCTTTGGAAATGAATTTAATTTCAAACTTTTATCTACCTTAGACCAGCGCAGTTTACTCATTCGCACCAAGTCTGCACATTTTATTTCTGTAAAACTTTATTCCTGCTGCCGCTCTTCATAAAGAACACAGGGCCTTGCGCCACGGGCATTCAAAGACATTTCAACTCTTTCCATGTATCCTATATTTGTTTCAATCACACATTTCAACAGAACTCATAAGATTAAGACGGAACACTTCCGATCTAACTGCACCATAACAGCGGGCCAATAGTTCACAGTTAAACCCCCATTGGCAGCTTGGTAGCGCTGCCCGTCGCTCACGCACTGCAAGAGTTTTCGGAAAAGTGCCAACCAGCATCAAAACAAAACCCAGTTCTTCAGTTAACAAGATATCACAAGATTCTCCAATGAAATTTCGTGAACAATTCGGCCGCTGTTCTTCTAAAGTCCAGTCATGCTTTTGCAGCGCTTATCTGTCAAGCGGTCAAACAGATCTAAATGTATCGACTGGTTGTACACTGGTGCAAATGGAGCATGTGCCCCAATGAACAGCGGTGGTAGCAGAGAGAACTTAACCACGTAAGCACATGAAGTTAATGTTAGATTAAGGTAATACGGCAGGCAAGTGACAATGAAATGGAAGGAGTGAAGTAAAGAATTGCTACTGATTGTGGAAGAAGAAAAAGCTGGGAGAAGAGGCGGGTTTGAATTATGGAGTATCAGGCTCAGGCATGTGAGAGTGCGGGGTTTTAAATGAGTAAATAGGTTTTCGCCTCCAAAAAAACATCTTTTTTCATGTGGTAAGATTTGATTTATCAGTCTGTTCCATTAGCAGGTGCCGCAGAGGACAGCAGATATAAAGCGAGCTGTGATGTGATTTAAATTTGAACCGAGGTTACTGCGGCCACAATGCAGGGCACTAACCATGATATGATCACAGCACCACACGTCAGCTTCGCGTATTTTTTCTGACCACAGCATAGTTGCACACGGCACGGATATTTTTGCTGTTAAATATGAATAAAATGTGCCGTATGTTTGCAGCGGTTGAGGTTTCTGTCCTGTTACTGTCACAGGAGCAGAGACATAGGAGGAGGCCATTTACGACCTCGAGCCTGCTCCGCTATTCAATTAGATCGTGGCAGATCTGTATCTTAACTCCATCTACCTGCGATGATTCCATAATCCTTCACATCATCGCCGAACATAAATTTATCGATCTCATTTTGAAATTGTCAATTGACCCCAGCCTGACCAGTTGTTTTGGGAATAGAATTCCAGATTTCCACTGCCCTCTGTGTGAAGAAGAGATTCCTTACATCATCCCTGAACGGGGGAGCTCTAACTTTACTGCTTCACCCCATTGTGCTGGACCCTCCTACCAGAGGAAATAGATTCCCTCTCTCTTGCACCTATGTGTTTGCAGTTCTGACCGAAGTCCACACTCCAGAACATTAACTGTCCTTCTGATCCTGTCCCTCTAATTTGGATTTTGAGCCCATGCCTCTTTCCCTGATAATTCTTTGCGCCCTGCCCCTGTAATTTGATTTGTTGTAGATCACTGGCAGCAGGCGGCAGAGGCGACAGGAGCTGGTGGGGGGTTGAAAATCTTCATGTGTCACAAAGTCAGAATGTGTGAAGCGGTGTTTCAGAATATGACTATATATAGAATAAAATATAAATGTTTAAGACACAACTGGATTTCAGGAACCCGTCTCACTCCAGATCATAAGGCCTCCTGTTGCTACTTTTACATCACATGTATGTCTCAATAAATGGAATCCCCTCACAATAAACACTCTCACCTTTCACAGTTTAGCGGACGAGATTCTCGGAGCGATGTGTGTGACCCTCTCATTTATGCGTTTGTACAAAGTTCGGGAAAAGACGGAGTTGGAAATAATTTACAGGGAAATCATTTAAACTTATCTTCAAGGCTCGCGTCACCCACAGAGAAGCACAAACTCACGGATTCAGAGCTGTAATATACAGTAGGCTCCATGGCGCATTGGATAGCGCTTTGGACGTCTAGTTAATTATTGGAAAAAACATTCAAAAGTGGTGGGTTCAAGTCCCATCAGAGTCGTTGTTTAGTCAGGTTTTTGGTGACGACATTTTGCAGCAACACCACAACTCGTTCACTGATGTCCTTCAAGAGATTCGCGTGCAAAGTTAAAGTACATGGGATTGGGGGTAATGTACTGACTTGGATAGAGAACTGGTTGGCAGACAGTAAGCAAAGATTTGGAAAAACCGGGTCTTTTTCCGTGTGGCAGGCAATGACTAGTTGGGTACTGCAGGGATCGGTGCTAGGACCCCAGCTATTCACAATATATATTAATGATCTAGATGAGTGAACTAGATGTAATATCTCCAAGTTTGCAGACGACACAAAGCAAGGTTGGCATGTGTGTTCTGAGGAGGATGCAGAGAAATTCCAGTATGATTTGGACAGGTTGGGTGATTGGGCAGATGCATGGCAGCTGCAGTATAATGTGGATAAATGCGAGGTTATCCGCTCTGGTGGAAAAAACAGAAAGACAGGTTATAATCTGAACGGCAATAGATTGGGACAAGGGGAAGTGCAGCGATATCTGGGTGCTTTGTGCAACAGTCGCTGAAGGTAAGCATGCAGGTGCAGCAGGCCGTTAAGAAGGCAAATGGTATGTTGGCCTTGAGAGCGAGAGGTTTCGAGTACAGGAGCAAGGATGTCTTGCTGCAATTGTACAGGGCCTTGATGAGACCACACCTTGAGTATTGTGTGCAGTTTTGGTCACTTTATCTGAGGAAGGATCTTCTAGCCATGGAGCGAATGCAGCGAAGATTCACCAGACTGATACCTGGGAAGGCAGGAATGACGTACGAAGAGAGAGTGGGTCGATGAGGCTTATATTCGCTAGAATTTAGAAGAATGAGAGGGGATCTCATTGAAGCTTGTTAAATTCTAGCAGGACTAGACAGACTAGATGCAGGAATGATGTTCCCGATGGCGGGGGTCCAGAAACAGGGGTCATAGTCTAAGGATAAAGGGTAAGCCATTTAGGACTGAGATGAGGAGGAATTTCTTCACCCAGAGAATGGTGAACCTGTAGAATTCTGTACCACAGAAGGCAGTTGAGGACAATTCATTAAATATTTTCAAAGAGTTAGATATATTTCTTAAGGCCAAAGGGATTAAGGGATATGCGGAGAAAGCATGGACAAGGTACTGAATTTGGATGATCTGCCACGATCTCATTAAATGGCGGAACAGGCTCGAGGGGCCGAATGGCCAACTCCTGCTCCTATCTTCTATGTTTCTATATTTCAAGAACTGGGAATCGCCAATGAGGCCGCTTGAATTGTGATTAATTAACATGTCAGCTTCAATCTGCGCACCTCCTGGCAACATTTTCTTTACTCCACGTGTGTTGTGTGGACAAGCCCTGTGCATTCTGTCCTCTGGAGCTCAAACATTCTCTGGAGAAAAGACAATCCGACCTTCTGGAACGGTACAAAGACATCATTTGAGCCTGGGAACCTCTCCCATATCAATCACTGAAACCCCCCGAGCGTGAATCAAACCCCAAGTCCAACGAGCCGCTGGAAACGAAGCCGTAAGATTTCGCTATCACCCACTGCTGATCAGCCATCGTTTCAGATCGCTTCTGTCCATCCAATCCGCTTTCTTACACAATGTTCAACAATATCAAGCGGTTCACGAAATATTCCAAGTCAACAATATTAGTCTCAATTCACCAGATTCGGTTGGAAAGTGCGAATTTTACTTTTCTGAATTACTTTCCTTGCCGTCTCAGTCATTATTTCTTTCTTTACTCTTTTCTGCTGGTGTTGCAGGTTCGGGGCAATTCCATCCGGGGAAATATTTTTTTCCAATGAATGACACAAAGCGCAATTTGCTGTGAGGCCGAAATAGCTCAGTTGGGAGAGCGTTAGACTGAAAAAGATCTAAAGGTTCCTGATTCATTCTCTGGTTTTGGCAGTTTTATGGTATTTCCTGTCACTTTCTTTGGTCTGAATCTCGAACTGAATGATTTACTCTGAAATTCTTTATCCGGAACTGAAGGGTTGGGTTTGAATCAATAAAGAAAAAAAGACTTGCATTTCTATTTTGCATTTCATGACCACCGGACCAATCAAAGCACTTTACAGAAGTGGAGTAACTGTTGTAATGTCGGAAACGCGACAGCCATTGCGCACAGCAAGCTCCCACAAACAGCAATGGGGCAATGACCAGATCATCTGTTTTTGTTATGATGGTTGAGTGACATCTAGAGTGGGACATATTTATATCCTCTGTATTTAGTTTTTATTTCTCGATCTACTTCTGCCATTTTCTCTGGTTTTTTCTCTCTCGGTACCGGGTGAACATTTGATTTGATGCATTTGTCCTAAACTGATGCCTTTTGCACATCTCGGGCGGTCCGACACGCTCTGTCTGTCTGTTAATGCTTGTGACCATTAACGGGAACAGGCCGCCAGTTAAACGTTTATCAGCAAACCGAAGAAACACAAATAAACAAACAGATGTGTTACTCCACCCCAGTGCAAAGGTGCAATGGATGTTATTGAAAATAAATTCCCCTGACATTCTGTATTTTTTTGTAAAGGCGTTATTAACACCGCCTCTAAGCAACTGAGCTGACGGACAGAAAGACTCACCTCGAATGGGTGCGAGCCCCAGGCTGGGCGGTTTGTGTTTCACTTCTCACACTGGGTGACAGAGTTACTGTAGCAACAATGAATACATCACATCCCCTAAACATTGTTCCGATATAAAATAAAAATTGCCAAATAAAAACTGAATGTGTAACTGGGAAGTAACAGAAAAAGAGCACAATTCTGAAAATCACTGAGTTTCCCAGCTTGCAAACTGTTCCTTTTTATCAATTTAGGAGCGGTTTATGTAACTGCGCATGATTTTGAACACGCAGCTTTCATGAACTGGCTTCAGACTGCGATACCATTGCGCCACAGTGAACGGAGTAAAGTTGGGATCTATAGGAGTGAGATCAGTGCGGACTGTGGCTCAGGCTTTCCGAGTGCGAGAGGTGGAAGCAGCAACAGCCAGACCGTCTCAACAACAGCGCAGGATCCCCGCCCTCTAATTCAGCGATTCACCCTGTCCCTGAACACATCATCTGACTTGCCGATAATAAACGGAGCAGAGGTTTCCATCGTGTTGTGATTATCACGTTCACCTCTACACGCGAAATGTCTCTGGTTCGATCCCGGGTGGAAACATTATTTGGAACTTGCTCCAGAAGAACCTCCAGGAGCGAAGAATGAAGCCATTGTCTTCGGTCACCATCACGAACTCTGTTCCCTAGCCATTGACTCCATCCCTCTCCCAAATAATTTTTTGAGGCTGAACATCACTGTTCGCAACCTTGGTGTCATAATTGACCTTGAAATGAGCTTCTGACCACATATCCGCGGTATAACGATGGCCACCTACTTCCACCTCTGTAACATCGCCTGTATACACCCCTTGTTTTGCTCATGCGCTGCTGAAACCCTCATCCATGTCTTTGTTACCTCTAGACTTGACTATACCAACGCACTCCTGGCTGGCCTCCAAGATTCCACCCTACATAAACTTGAGATCATCCAAAACTCGGCTGCCCGTGTCCAAACTCGCTCCAAGTCCCGTTCGCCCATCACTCCTGTGCTCGCTGACCTACATTGGCTCCCGGTTAAGCAGTGCCTCGATTTCATAATTCTCATCCTTGTTTTCAAATCTCTCCAAGGCCTCGCCCCTCCCTATCTCTGTAATCTCCTCCAGCCCCACAACACCCGAGATATCTGCGCTCCTCTAATTCTGCCCTCTTGAGGATACCTGATTATAATCGCTCAATCTTTGCTGGCTGAGCCTCCTGTTGCCGGCCTAAGCTCTGGAATTCCTTGCCTAAACCTTTCCGCCTCGCTACCCCACCTTCCTCCTTTAAGACGGTTCTTGAAACATATCTCTTTGACCAACTGCCCTAATTTATCCTTGTGTGGATCGGTTTCAAATTTTTTGACTTAAAACACTCCTGTGCAACGCCTTGGGACGTTTTCCTACGTTAAAGGCGCTATGTAAATACAAGTTGTTGTTTTTATTGTTGTTGAGCGCCACCGAGAGCCCGATGTACTCTCCAGATAACGAAACCCCTCGGTCCTACTCTGAAATTGAGCTCAGATTTTGTCGGATGTTTGACGCCAATTATGTGTGTGATACTGTCCATCAGGGCCATGGTAATTGAACATCCTGTATGGACGATCTCGCTCCATCAATGTTGAAGTTCGACAGTTAAATGAATCTATAATTGTGGATATGGGGTTTGGGCGATTCTCTGTACGCAACTTGCGTCGTTATAATCCTGAACAACGTGTTCAGGTGAATCGTTGTTTGTGTTCAAAATGATGTAGGAAACATGTACAGATAACCCGTGAGTTTACACATCTTCTCCTTTGTGTCAATGGCTTACTCACTGTGTTGAAATCGAATCTAATTCCTGTATATTTTTCTTTGTCTGATAGTTGCTGCTTTAACAGTTAAAACTGACCGCACCTTCCCACCTGTCAATAAGCAATACTGAAGGGCTCCTTTAAAAGTCTCATGCTTTATTGCACCACCATGTTGTTTAATTGAGGAGCATTGGCTGGGGTTATATGCTAGAATGCAGCAGGAGTTACTCTCATGTATTCACGAGCTGGTGAATTTAACAAAGGCTGCACCAGATTCCTGGTGTCCTAAGCACTGAACATTTTTACCCAACTCCTAATATATAGTCTGTAAAATGAGAACGGATGAAAATACATCACGTGCAGAACACAATATCTTTTTAAAGTTTTGCCTATGACTCGTTAACCATGTGAGTATTTCGCTGAGTCGGAAACAGAAAGTTAGCGGTTGATTGATGGCGATTAAAACAAACTTTTCACACAGTTTATTGAGTTTTGTGTAATTAATAAAATAAACAGTTTTCTGAAAGTTAATTCCTCGACGTGGAATGGAACCATCGTCGCATGGATAAGAGATTTATAGATGAACAGTTGCTGTTCTGGGCTGTTCCTCTCATTATTTAGAGAGCAGCGGTTTCTGAAGTGTAACTTTCGTCTCAAGTACAACAGGTCCCCGGTTCAATCATCACTTGTAGGCAGAGAGCAATAAAATATATGAACAGCCGCGCAGTATTCTCCTTTTCTCTATACAGTTCTGTACACACTCAAACTCTACAGAGACATCGACAGTGTGGGAGATCATTACAGGATCCTGCAGCGCTGCCTCGGTCAATAGCAACAGTTCGGAGCCGCATTTGAGGCCCGGCAACAAACCCATTGTGTTGGTTTACTGTTCCCCAGCTCCTGGAGTGAGTGAGGCCGCGACAGCAGCAACGTTCAGGCCGCCTGTCCGTCCGGTTCCCTCCAAGCGCCCGCTTCAGTGATAGCTTGTTTCGCAGCGATGGGCAGTTTACGCTCTCTGAGGCTGCAATCGCTGCAATTTGGAAACCGCTGCTCTCTAAATAATTGTAGGCACAACTCAGAAGAGAACTGTCATCTATAAATGCTCTTATTCGTGCGAAATGGGTTCCATTAACCTTTCTAAAACTGCTAATTTATTAATTAAGCAAAACTCATTAAACTGTGCAAAACGTTTCTGGTAATCGCCAGTAATCAACCGATAACTTTCTGTTTCGGACTGATCGAAATACACACATGGTTAACGAGTCATAGGCAAAACTTTAAAAAAAATGTTGTGTTATGCATGTGATAAATTTACATCCGTTCTCATTTTATAGACTGCACTTTTAGGAGTTGAGTAAAAATGTTCTATGTTTATGACGCCAGGAATCTGGTGCAGCCTTTGGTAAATTCATCAGCTCGCGAACACATCAGAGTAACTCCTGCTGCACTCTGTCATATAACCCCAGCCAATGCTCCTCAATTAAACAACAGTAACCAGTGCCGCAGCCCCGCGCACTATTAAGCAATCTGAAAAGTTAAGTAAATGAGCATGGATATCTCCAACCCACAGTGCACGTCTCTAGTGGTGCAATCGTTTAGCGTGCCATATTTCTATGAGAGTAGAGGTTCTGGAAATGCCGGCGTTTTAATTTCGAGCCTCACTTGCAGCAGCCAATGCTTTTGCGGTGTGATATTTCTCCCGGAGCTGATGGTACAATTGGTGTTTTCGGAAGCTTTCTCCTTATTAGCTGTTTCACGTAGGCACTTAGTTTCCTCAGGCCCACCGTGTTGCAATAACGGATGCGAGTTTTAAAGGAGCCCTTCAGTGTTACTTATTGACAGGACGAAAGTGGAGCCAGTGTTAACTCTTAAAGCAGCAACTATCAGGCAAAGTATAATGTGCAGGAAATAGATTTGATTTCAACGCAGTGACTAAGAATTTGGCACAATCGAGAAGATGTGTAAACTCACGGGTTATCTGTACGAACATACTAATTAGGAGCAGGAGAAGGCCACTCGGCCCCTCGAGCCAGCTCCGCCATTCAATAAGATCATGGCTGATCATCGACATATACTCCACTTTCCTGCGTGATCCCCATATCCATTGATTCCCCTAGTGTCCAAAAACCTATCTATCTCAGCCTTGAATATACTCAAAGACTCAGCATTCACAGCCCTCTGGGGCAGAGAATTCCAAACATTCACAACCCTCTGAGTGAAGAAATTCTTAAGGAAGCTCGGAGCTCTTTGTCTGAGATTTGTCCCACAGATGTGAGAGGATGGATTTACCTTCTTTAACTGAAGAATGACGGAAAGTTTGATACATATTTTAAAAATTGTATTCTTTGTAGTGCGTTTCATGAACCTTCTTTAATTTAAAAGGATTACCGAAATACTTCAGTCAGAATTTAAACTTTGCATTGGCCGGAAATGGAACCCGCATGGCAGGCGAGAATTCTACCTCTGGACCAACAGAGCCTAGTATTCAATTCTGTTGTTACGCTCCTGAGTCTTTTAATGAAAGAATAAAACACAAAGCAAAATATTGCAGAGTCTGGAAATGAAATTATTCAGAAAATGTTGTAAACACTCCGCAGGTCCGGGATCATCTGTGGAGATGGAAACACAGGGTTAACGTTTCAGGTCGATGAGCTCTCCTCCGATCTAATGTTTCGCACCAATCATTGAAAAAATTGCAGGTCATTTTATTAAAATTGATATTTCCACGCTCTGGTCTGTGTGGTTTTCAGATACAGAGTTATTTTGTTGCTTAATTTCACTAATTATAAAACAAAGCTGGGAGTCCAAGCCAGAAACACGTGTTTACTGAACAGGCACTTTAACCAACTGAGCCACGGAATTTTAAGAGAGGTAACTTTTCAGGTCGACGAAGGGTCATTGACCTGAAACGTTAACTCCCTTTCTCTCTCCAGAGATGCTGCCTGACCTGCTGAGTATTTCCAGCATTTCCTGTTTTTATTTCAGATTTCCAGCATCCGCAGTCTTTTGCTTTTGTGCCAAAGTATTTTTCCTGAGCTAAAGGTATTGCAGTTTTCTCTGGTTGTGTTTATCTTTCATTCTCCATCTATGAGTTGTTTCTGAATCCATGAGTTTGTGCTGCTTTGTGGGTGAGCGGCAGACTTGTAGATATGTCCGGCTCGCGCTCCCAGATTGACAGTGTGGAAAATGTGGAGCAGGCTTCTGTAAACAAGCGGGTTAACATTATACAGTTTCTGTACACCTGAGACTGAATTCCTGCTTTTAATAACAAAATCGCGGGTTTCTTGCGTGTACTGGACACAAGCTCGGTGCAGAATTTTTGCCAGTTATTATTTTAAATCTTCTGCAATGTCGCCAAACTGAGGGATTTGGGGATTTTCGTCTAAAGAACGGGGCTCATCCGCGATTTGGGTCCTCGTCTCTCGCATTTAAGTCAGTGGATTTTTCTGTGCGAGAATCCTACCGGTAGACACCATCTCTCAATGTTTCCGTCTCTCTATCTTGCCTCTCTGTGTTTTCCACAGATAGACGTCTCAGGCTTCCTTGAACTGCCAAGGCTGATCTAACCTGCCACACCAGCAGGAAACGGTTAAGAAAGAAATAGTGACTGAGACGGCAGGGTAAGTAATTAAGTAAAGTTAAATTCGAACTTTCAAACAGAACCTGGTGAAGTGAGGATGATATTTTGACTTGAAATGTTTAGTGTACCGCAGATATTGCTGTACATTTTATAGGAAAGCCATATTGGACGGACAGAAGCGGTCTGAATGAAATGCTATGGCTTCATTGCCAGCGACTCGTTGGTCCTCGGGTTTGAATTCTCGCTTGGGGGGTTTCCATTGATTGATATGGGAGTGGTTCTCAGGTTCAAATGATGTCTTTTTACAGTTGCAGAAAGTGCGCAGATTGCTGACATGTTAATTGTTCACAATTCGAAACGACCTCATTGGCTATTCTCAGTCCTTGAAGGACATCAAAGTGGTTTTGCTTCAGAAGTTCATCATCGAAACCTGACTGAACAGCGACTCTGGCGGCACTCGAATCCACAGTCTTTGAATAACTTTTACCAACTCTTGACACGAGAAGTTCAACGCGCTATTCATTGCGCAACAGAGCCGATTACGTCGGAGGATGCTGAATCCGTGAGTTTGAGCTTCTTTGTGGGTGACTGGGAGACTTGAAGATATGTTTACGTGATTTCCCTGTAAATCATTTCCACTTCCGTCTGTTCCCAAAGTTTGTAGAAACGAATTAATGAGAGGATCAAATTGATCGCTCGGAGAAACTCGTCCGCTAAATATTGAAAGTTCACAGTGTTTATTGTGAGCGGTTTAGATTTATTCAGACGCACATCTGGTATAAAAGTAGCCGTGATCTGGGCGTCATTCGAACAGGCGGTCTTATAATCTGGAGTTAGACAGGTTCCCGAAATCCTGTGTGCGTCTCAAATATCCCCATATACAGGCTCTTCCATTATAGGGTCGCACTTTGAGACACCACGTCATCAATTCTAACTGTGTTGCACATGAAGGCTTTCAAACCCCCGCCAGCTCCCGCGGGGTGTGAGACAGCCATGAGAAGCAAAATTCCCTATCAGCACCCCGCTTGCTTCTGCTGCCTGCTGCCAGTAATCTGCAACAAAGCCAATTGCAGAGACAGGGCGCAAATAACAATCGGGGAAAGAGGCATGAACTCAAAATCCAAATTAGCAGGACAGGATCTGAGTGACAATTAATGTTCTGGGGTGTGAACTTCCGTTAGAGCTGCAAACAAATAGGTGTAAGAGAGAGAGAATCTATTTGCTCTGTTGGGAGGGTCCAGCACAACGGGGCCTAACGGTAAAATTAGAGCTACCACGTTCAGGGATGATATAAGGAAGCTGTTCTTCACACAAGGGTTGTGGGAATCTGGAACTCCCTTCCTGAAACAGCTGTTCAGGCTGGGGTTCAATTGACAATTTCCAAATGAGATCGATAGATTTGTGTTCGGCGAGGATGTGAAGGTTTATGCAATCATTGCAAGTAGATGGAGTTCAGATACAGATCTGCCATGATCTAATTGAATTGCGGAGCAGGCTCGAGGGCCTGAATGGCCTTGTGATGCTTCTATGTTCTTATGACAGTAACAGGACAGAAACATCAACAGCTGCAAACATACGTCGTATTTTATTCATAGTTAACAGCAAAAATATCCGTGCCGTGCGCAACTATGCTGTTGCCAGAAAAAATACGCGAAGCTGACGTGTGGCGCTGTGATCATTGATCATATCATCGTTAGTGCTCTGCATTGTGGCCGCAGTAGCCTCGGTTCAAACTTAAATCATGTCACAGCTCGCTTTTTATCTTCTGTCCTCTGCGGCACCTGCCAATGGAACTGACTGAAAAATCAATCTTTATGACATGAAAAATTATGTTTTTTTGGCGGTGAAAACCTTTTTACTCCTTTAAAACCCCGCGCTCTCACAAGCCTGAGCTTGATGCCCCATAATTCAAACCCACCTCTTCTCCCAGGTTTTAACTCTTCCACAATCAGTAGCCATTCTTTACTTCCCTCCTTCCATTTCATTGTCACTTGCCTGCGGTATTATCTTAATCTAGCATTCACTTTCATGTGCTTACGTGGTTAAATTCTCTCTGCTACCACCGCGGTTCATGGGGGCACATGTCCCATTCGCACCAATGTACAACCAGTCGATACATTGAGATCTGTGTGACAGATCGACAGATAATCACTATGAAACCAGGACTGAACTTCAGATGGACAGCGGCCGGATTGTTCACGAAATTTCCTTGGAGAATCTTGTTAACTGAAGGACTGGGATTTATTTTAATGCTGGTTCGTGCTTTTCCCAAAACTGTTGTAGTGCGTGAGTGACAGGGAGCGCTACCTAGCTGCCAATGAGGGTTTAAATGTGAACAAGTGGCCCGCTGTTACAGTGCAGTTGGATCGGAAGTGCTTCGTCTTAATCTTAACAGTTCCTTTGAAGTGTGCGATTGAAACAAATAGAGGTTAAATGGAAAGAGCACTAGTGGGTGAAACCAGCAATTACAGGAGGTTGGCCATAATTGAAATGTTTTTGAATGCCCATGGCGCGGGACCCTCTGTTCTTCATGAAGAGGGGGGGCAGGAATACAGTTTAACAGAAATAAATTGTACAGACGTGTTACAAATCAGAAAACTGCACTGGTCTAAGATCGATAACAGTTTGAAATTAAATTCATTTCCAAAGGATAAAGTTAACCCTTTCTGCCAGCTCCCACTTCATTTGCTTTTTCTGTTTATCGTTCAAGCGGTGTAAGAACATAAGAACATAAGAAATTGGAGCAGGAGTAGGCCATTCAGCCCTTCGAGGATTGCCCCGAACAGCAGATTTGGGCACTGAATCTATTTCTATTGTTGCAGGAGTTGTTCTGTTCCTCTAATAGTTCCCTCACCAGGAAAACGCCTGTTTTAACTCACAGGCATTAAATGGGCGGTTTTATTATAGGTTGGAGAGTTTCCATCAAAAAGATTTTAATAAATCTGCAAAAAGACGAGGTTAGGACTGGAACTGATAAGATGTCGATCACAGAGTTAACATCAAATTCAGGCTCATTGTCCAATGAAGCAGGAAACCGTGAACAAGAAGGATGTGAATGAAGCAATGAGGGAAGCAAGGGAGGAAGGAGGAAGGAGCTCTCGATTCAATCTTCTTTCCATTAGAGCTGGGTGAAATATTAGGCTGAAAAATTGGGAGAATTTTACCAAACAGGGAGAGAAAATATTGTCTAACTTGGGGAATGTAACATTTTCAGGCCACGTATCTTCCAACTGGATTAACAGTCCTGAGACGTTAATGTCTCACCAACCTCGAACTAACATTATTATACAAAAGGAGTCATCCAAAAATCCCTTTTATTTCAGTATTTCTGTTTCAAACGGTAGAAACAACCTTTAATAAAGTCTCTTTACCACATGTCCTGCCTGTGTTCCCAGATTGACAATGTGGAAAATGTGGAGCAGGCTTCTGGATACAAACGGACTTATATATTTATTTTACAGATTCGGCACTTCTGGGACTGAACTCCTGCTTTAAAGAATAAAATTGCCGTTTTCTTGCGATGTACTGAACAAAGGCTGATTTTCTGCCAGTTATTATTTGAAGACTTGTGGAATGTCTCCAGGCCGAGGAAAGTGGTTCTATTAAAATTTTGGAGCGCGTCCGGGATTTGGACCTGGTGCCTCTTGCATTTTAATTGTTGTGAATTCCCAAAACAAGAATCACACCCCTAGAGCAAAGAGCCACTAACCCTGCAATGCGTGTTTAATCTCGGCCATGATAATTTCACATACATAAAGCAGATATTTTAGATCAGAGACAGCGTTAAATCTCATATATTGCTCAAATGCATCAATGTGTGAATATGACATTAAATGTGTTTCAGTACAGTGGGGGGATTTAAAACACATTCGGGGCCAGTGCATTCCAAGGTAATCTTACCTGTGGTTGTCTTGCCTCCCTCCCACATGCTGCCGGTTTTTAGACCTTGTTTTATATCTGCTGCTTTGCTGGGCCAGTGCATTCGACAGGATCTGTCCTGGGACCCCAGCTGTTCACAATATATATAAATGATCTGGATCAGGGAATTGGATGCAATATTTCCAAATTCGCTGACGACACTAAACTAGGAGGAGGGGTGGGCTCTGATGAGGATGTCAGGAGGCTACAGTGCGATTTGGACAGGTTGGGGGAATGGGCGGATACGTGGCAGATGCACTATAATGTGGATAAATGCGAGGTTATCCACTTTGGGGGTAAAAACAGGAGGGTAGATTATTATCTAAATGGCAATAGATTGGGAGATGGGGAAGTGCAGAGGGACCTGGGTGTTCTTGTGCACCAGTCACTGAAGGAGAGCATGCAGGTGCAACAGGCGATCAAGAAGGCAAATGGTATGTTGGCCTTCATATCAAGGGGGTTCGAGTATAGGAATAGGGATACCTTACTACAGCTGTACAAGGTGCTGGTGAGACCGCATCTGGAGTATTGTGTACAGTTTTGGTCGCCACATCTGCGGAAGGATGTTCTTGCCATGGAGGGAGTGCAACGGCGATTCACCAGGCTGATACCTGGAATGGCGGGAATGACCTACGAAGAGAGATTAAATAGTTTGGGCTTGTACTCACTGGAGTTTAGAAGATTGAGAGGGGATCTCATCGAAACATATAAAATTATGGCAGGCCTGGACAGGCTGAATTCAGAGAGAATGTTTCCAATGGCCGGGGAGCACAGAACCAGGGGCCACAGTCTAAAAATAGCGGGCAAATCATTTGAAACAGAGATGAGGAAGAATTTCTTCACTCAAAGAGTGGTGAGCCTGTGGAATTCCCTGCCACAGAGGGCTGTGAAGGCTAATTCAATAAATATTTTCAAGAGAGAATTGGATATATTTCTGAAGGCTAAGGGGATTAAGGGTTACGGAGAAAAGGCGGGGACGGGGTACTGAACTGGTAAGATCAGCTATGATCTCAGACGAAGATCAGCCATGATCTCATTGAATGGCGGAGCAGGCTCGAAGGGCCGAATGGCCTACCCCTGTTCCTATCTCTATGTTTTCTATGTCTCACAACCCTTTCTACAAATACCCTTTCACTGCTTGACTTCTCTGTTCATTAGTTATGAATCACCTTGAGCTGCAATGGTGGTGTTTTTGACGTCAAATTAAAAGGCAGTCTATTGGAAACACGTTGGTTTCACAGTTTCTTTTGCACAGGAATGAACCTGAATCTTTCAAGATGGAATATTGTGTTTGCTGCACCAAAATAAACAATATCTTGTTATAAATGTTGTCTCATTAGTTCCCCGGTGTCAGAGAAAGAATTGTCTGATCCCCACATTTATTTCATACTAGCAGGGGAGCCTGGTGTTGCCAGGGAAATTTTGGGGTGCGCGGTGTCCGTGCCCCTCTGTGTCCCCCCTCTCTGTCCCTCTCCCCCTCTCCTTGTGCTGTCCTCTCCCTGCATCCCTCCCTCCGCTCCCCCTGCCCCCCTCACCTCCCCCTCCCCCCACACCTCCCTCTCCCTCCCTCACATCCCCCTCCTTCCCCTCTCCCTGTCTAGCGCCTGAGGCCCAGTGCCATTCTGATAGCGGCCGTCCGGGGCCTAGCGCTTGAGGCGCGGCCGGTCTGTCGGGCCGAGACGGACCAGAGCTGAGTTCCCTCATGGATTGCGTGGCTGATGGGCGGCCGCTGCAGCGGGATTGGGAGCCACAATGTGGGGGTTCCTGTGGGGATGGAGCTCCCCTGCGGGTGGCGCGGTTGACGGTCGGCCGCTGCCGATGAACCGCCCGTTACGTGGAAACTCACCTGCCGCTGCCGGAGTCAGAATGTGGGGGTTTATTTGGCTGGTAGTGTCCCTGTGGGGATGAAAACAATGGCGGCAAAGTTTAAGGAGATTGGAGCATTAGGTCCCGCCTGTGACGCACCGATTTGTCAAGCATCAGGTGAGTGAACTGCAGGATTGGTCAAGTAGCACGTCACGCAACGCTAATGAGAGGTAGGATTGGTCAAGCGCTAATGAGTGGATTTTTGATTAATTTTTAATGTTTTTTGTAGACTGTCCAAACAATATTTGTGTGACTAAAAAATAAATACAAGCACAAGAGTCCACTAGCGATAAGCTTTCTTTTGATATATCATTTGTGTAGGTACGCTCTATAACCTTTGATTGTATAGCTGGACAGACAGAGAGACAGAGAGAAAGACAGAGAGACATACTCTTAGATATATATATACTTGCTGGAGTGCCCGGCGGTGCCGAGGCTTTTTTGAGGGCATGTTGTTGTTGGAAGAGAGAGAGAGAGAGCGACTGGGGGGGGGGGAAGAGAGAGCGCGACTGGGGGGGCGGAAGAGAGAGACTGACTGGGGGGGAAGAGAGAGAGCGACTGGGGTGAAGAGAGAGCGACGGGGGGAAGAGAGAGAGCGACTGGGGGGAAGAGAGAGCAACTGGGGGGAAGAGAGAGAGAGCGACTGGGGGGAAGAGAGAGAGCGACTGGGGGGAAGAGAGAGAGCGACTGGGGGGAAGAGAGAGAGCGACTGGGGGGAAGGGGAGGGGGAGGGGAGGGAGAGGAGGGTGTAGGGGAGGGGAGGGGGAGGGGAGGGGCCAGGGGGAGGGGGAGGGGAGGGGAGGGGGGCGTTGGGAGGGGCAGGGGAGGGGAGGGGGAGGGAGGGGGGGAGGGGAGGGGGGTGTGGGGGGGGAGGGGAGGGGGTGTGTGGGGAGGAAGGAGGGGGAGGGGAGAAAGGGAGGGGGAGAAAGGGAGGGGGGGAGCTAGCAGACCCTTTCCCCTCTGCCGGCGATGGCTCCGCGGAGCTCCATTCCACCCCACGTACTGACATGTCTCAGCCCGATCCCCGCCCTCCCGAGCCCCGGCCTCCGGAGCCACGCGGTCCCGCGCACACGGCCTCCCGAGCCCTGCGATCCCGCTCTTCCGAGCCCCACGCTCGGCCTCTCCCGAGCCTCCCCCCCCCAGCTCCGCGCTCGCGCTTTCCCGAGCCCCACCCACCCGAGTCCCGCGCTCACTCTCTCCCGAGCCCCGCCCCCCCGAGCCTCACGCACGAGCTCTCCCAAGCCCTGCCCTCCTGAGCTCCGCCCTCCCAAACCCCTCCCCATGCCTGAGCCGGCTTGAAGACCAGAGAGAGAGATGCCGCCGCACAACCTATCGCGTGAGGCCCGGCCGGACTCAAGTCACGCTCCGGGCAGAAGTTGATGCATGCGCTGACTACCGCCCCGTCCGCCTTTACTAAGATGGTGGCAGTGGCAATGGCGACGCTTGGCTCAGGCCCGCCCCCTCCAGCCTTCACAAAGATTGCGGCGATCGCGGGCCTTTTGTTGATCGCGACGGGTGGTGACTAGCTCAGGCGTGGCTGGGCAACAGAGGCCCAGGCTTCGCGGCCTGGAAAAATGGTGAAAGGTAGGAAAATTATAGAGGTTAGAGAAAAGATTTACAAATTAATTAACTTTTTAAAAAAATAATTTGTGTTTTTAAAGCAACTTTTTTTTTGCTGGAAATGTAGATGTGAAAAGAAACACGCAGAAAGTGGGAAAAAGAAATGAACAGTTTGGAATCAAGATGGCGGCCAATCACCTCATCTCAGAACGATAAGGTCAGCCCACACATGCACCGATTGGCCGACCGTCATGTCACCGAAGCGTAGAATTGGTCAATCGTCCTGCCACTCGGCTCTGGCAGGGCCCGTCCGCACGCGCAACGAACCTGCCCCCGCCATGCAGCGATTGGTTGACCGTCGGGTCGCTCGACTGTACGATTGGTCGACCTGAATGTCACTCTATGCTAATGAGCGGATAATGAGAGGAATTTTGAAAGTTTTTTGGATACCGCGGGCGCAATTTTTGTCTCGCCGAAAAGTAAATACACTTCTGACCGCTCTGGAATCATAAGCTTTCTTTTGATGTAATGCACGTGTAGGTAGGCTCTATAACTTTAGAGTGTATAGCCGGACAGACAGGCAGACGGAAGGACAGACAGATAGACAGACAGACAGATCGATCCTTTTATATATGTAGATAATAAGACACAAACTCAGGTAATCATTCAGAATCACCCCACAGATTGGCACTGAGATAAATTAAGTGGGAGATACAGACAACAATGGGACACATGGCGGAATAGACAAGAGAGCTGGAGAAATACAAAATGGACTGAGACTCCAGAAGACAGTGACCGGTAGCTGATAGAGGTCAGTGAGTGGAGGTGAATTTTTTTTTCGGGATTTGGCCCCGTGGCTTAGCTGATCAAAGCGTCTGTCTAGTAAACAGGAGATCCTGTGTTCGACTTGCAGCGGGGCCTTTGTTTTATTGAATCTCTAGGGGTAAGTTTCTTCTCGTGTGAAAAGGCTAAAATTCTTTTTAATGTAACTGCAGCTGCACTGGTTCCCATTCTGGTTGAACGCTCCAATACCTGCGGGGCCTGGGTCGAATTCCACCACTGTCCTAATTTCTGGCGGTGCTGATTTTGGCCTCTTCACCAAAAATCCATCTTTTCTATGCAGTGCCGTGCGTTACTTTGTTGTAGTCAGAGCAGAGCTTCAGTAGTTGATGTGTGGCGCCGTGATCGTATAGTGGTTAGTACTCTGCGTTGTGGCCGCAGCAATCTCGGTCAGAATCCCAGTCACGGCACAGATTTTTCATCCTTCCACAATCAATAACCTTCCTTTACATTCCTCCTTCAATTTCATTGTAAATTTCCTGCAGTATTACCTTAATCTAACATTCACTTTCACCTACTTAAAACGTTAAGTGTGCTCTGCTACCACCGCTGTTCCTGGGGCACATGTCCCATTCACCCCAATCTGAGTTGGTGCTTTCAAACCAGTCGATATACTTAGACCTGCGGGACCTCTCGACAGACAAGCACTGCGAAAGCAGGGCAGGCATTTGGAACCAAAGCAGCCTGATTGTACAAGAAAATTCCTCGGGAAATGAAGTGCACTGGGGAGGCTAACTGAAAAAATGGGTTTGTTCACCTGGTAGTTGCCGCTTTTCCCTAAACAGTTGAGGGGCGTGAGCGATGGGAAGCGCTACATAGCTGCGGATGAAGGGTGAAATATGCAATTTTGACAAACTGGCTACCAAAAATGAAAACGGACGCTCAGTCGTTATCAAGGAGAGTGAGGGACGCTCCGGATGTAAAAGACAGGGTAAGGGACGCTCCGGATGTACCAGACAGTTGAAGGGACTCTCCGGATTTACCAGACAGAGTAAGGGACGCTCCGGATGTACCAGACGGTTTAAGGGACGAGCCGGATTTACCAAACAGGGTAAGGGACGGTCCTGTTGTACCAGACAGGGTAAGTGACACTCCGGATATATCAAACAGGGTAAGGGACGCTCCGGATGCATCAGACAGGGTAAGGGACGCTTCGGATGTATCGGATAAGGTAAGAGACACTCCGGATGTAACAGACAGGGTAATGTACGCTCCCGATGTACCAGACATTGTAAGGGAAGCTCCGGTTGTATCAGATAGGGAAAGGGATGCACCGGATGTACCAGACAGGGTAAGGGATACTCCGGATATAATAAACAGGGTAAGGGATGCTCAAGAGGTTCTGGAGCGCGTAAGGGATGCTCAGGGCCAATCAGACAGAGTAAGGGACACTCAAGAGGTATCAGAGAGTCTGATGGATGCAGATTTATTACTTTCTACAGCTCACATTTTCTAATTATCAATAAAAGCAAAAGTTGAATCCTAATGTAACAGATGGTCTGCCGTGTCCCACGTGGGGGCAATGAGAAGGTAGAATGGGGCCGGAGTGAACATTTACAGTGCTCAGAAATACATTTATAACTGGCATAAATTCCCCCACTCAATACATTTATAAATAATACAGATACATCTAAACATATTTGTAGCGATCAGAGGTGCAAAAGCATTTACAACTAATACAATAGCAACTCACCAATACATTTGTATCTAATATGGACACACACAAATATACTTACAACCATCACTACTGATTGTTTGCTAAAAAAAATACTTTAATTGTTTGTCTTTAAAGCCACAATATTTACATGGTAATTTGCACTGACCTTCCTCCAAAGCCGCTGGAGACTGATGGAGAATGATTTGGGGTCTAAACGATCATTTCTTAGGCGGATTCGAGCAACTTTTGAGCGCAAGTCCAATATTAGAAGTCGACATTAAAAATGGCCTCACGCGGAACCATTCGCAAATGTCAATCTACAATCCCCAAAGCGAGATTCATACCCCTAGACTAAAGACTCACTCTGTCTGGAATACAGGCCCAGTCAACTGGTTATCAAACGGAAAATCAAATGGATTTGTCATGTATTGTCCATTGCATTTTGTCTGAAAAGTGGGCCCGCAGTTCCATTCTGGTTCCAAGCCCTCTTTTTGCTGTCGATTACTTGCCCGGAATGTGCTTGGAGAAGTGTTGGAATCGAGGCACAGCCCTTCCCACGGTCGCTTCCTCTAAATCTCCGTCCAGGATTTTCACCAGTGCAAGCTCCATCAGCTTGAGCTACTGTTTAATTTGTTCTCGGCATTAACTGTGCTGATCCTTTAACTTGTTCCACTACACGGCATCTCCAAATTTGTCGATTGCACCTCGAGGGCACTTTTCATAGGTAAACCTGCAACATCTGCCAGAGAAAGATTCAATTTCAGCGTTTCCAACAACGAGTCGACAAGTATCAACCTCGACATCCTCACCTACACGCTGCAGATGCAAATCTCTGCGCTCCTCTGCTTCAGTGACATTTTTTGTTTCGCAGCGATGGGCAGTTTACACTCTCTGAGGCTGCAATCGCTGTTTTCCGCCGGCAGTAGGCGCTTGGAGAGAGCGGGGCCGGACAGGCAGCCTGAAGTTCGCTGCTGTCGCGGCCTCTCTCACTCCGGGAGCTGGGTAACAGCAAACAAACTCATGGGTTTGTTGCCGGGTCTGAAATGCAGCTCCGAACTGTTGCTATTGACCGAGGCAGCGCTGCAGGATCCTGTAACGTTATCTCACACTGTCGGTATTTCTGTACAGTTTGAGTGTGTACAGAACTGTATAGAGAAAAGGAGAATACCGCACGGCTGTTAATGCATTTTATTGATCTCTACCTACAAGAGATGATCGAATTAGGGACCTGTTGTACTTTAGACGGAAGTGATAACCGCTACACTTCAGAAACTGCTGTTCCTTAAATAATTAGAGAAGCAGCTCAGAACAGCAATTGTCGTCTGCAAATACTCTTACCCTGCGATACGGGTTCCATTGCATGTCAAGGAGTGAACTTTAAGAAAACTGTTAATACTATTAAGTAAAACTCATTAGACTGTGTCAAAAGTTTGTTGTTATCGTCATTAATCACCGGGTAACTCACATGGTTACCGAATCATGGACAAAAGTTTAAAACGTTTCTTGCGTTTTGCATGTGATGAATTTTCATCGGTTCTCATTTTGCAGACCGTATTACAGGAGTTGGGTAAAAATGTTCTGTGTTTATGGCACCAGGATCTGGTGCAGCCGTTGTTAAATTCACCAGCTCGCTAACACATGAGAAATCACCTGCTTCACTCTTTCATATAAACCCAGCCAATGCACCTCAATTAAACAACATTGCGCCCCCGCACGATTAGACAACCTGAAATGTGCAAGTAAATGAGCACGGATAACTAATACGCATCAAGCGCAGCTCTAGTGGCGCAATTGGTTAGCGCGTGGTACTTATATAACAGTATAGCTTCGGGGAAATGCCGAGGTTGTGAGTTCGAACCTCACCTAGAGCAGCCAATGTTTTTGCTCTTAGTTTCCTGAGGCCCACCGTGTTGTAATAACGGATGGGAGTTTTAAAGGAGCCCTTCAGTGTTACTTATTGACAGGAGGGAAGGATGGGGCCAGCGCAGGGAAACCCAATGCAACTTCGAGCCCAAGATCGGCGGCTGGTTGGTCTGGAGATCTGATTCTCGCTCAAGGGATTTCGCTACTTAAAAAGGCGAGAGGTCCAGGGATCTCTACTTACAAGAGATGATTGAATTCGGGGCCTGTTGTACTTTAGACGGAAGTGATAACCGCTACACTTCGGAAACTGCTGCTCTTTAAATAATTAGAGGAGCAGCTCAGAACAGCAATTGTCAGCTACAAATACTCTTACCCTGCGATAGGGTTCCATTGCATGTCAAGGAGTGAACTTTAAGAAAACTGTTTATTCTATTAAGTAAAACTCATTAGACTGTGTGAAAAGATTGTTGTAATCGTCATTAATCACCGGGTAATTCACATGGTTACCGAATCATGGGCAAATGTTTAAAACGTTTCTTCCGTTTTGCATGTGATGAATTTTCATCGGTTCTTATTTTGCAGACCGTATTGTAGGAGTTGGGTAAAAATGTTCAGTGTTTATGGCGCCATGATCTGGTGCAGCTGTTGGTAAATTCACCAGCTCACTAACACATGAGAAAACACCTGCTTCACTCTTTCATATAAACC
The DNA here is from genome assembly GCF_052327205.1 of Somniosus microcephalus. Classification (NCBI taxonomy): domain Eukaryota; kingdom Metazoa; phylum Chordata; class Chondrichthyes; order Squaliformes; family Somniosidae; genus Somniosus; species Somniosus microcephalus. The sequence goes on from NW_028225179.1 coordinate 52,159,714, forward strand.
CAGCCAATGCACCTCCATTAAACAACATTGCGCCCCCGCACGATTAGACAACCTGAAACGTGCAAGTAAATGAGCACGGATAACTGGCACACATGAAGCGCAGCTGTAGTGGCGCAATCGGTTAGCGTGTGGTACTTATATAGAAACATAGTAGATAGGAGCAGGAGTAGGCCATTCGGCCCTTCGAGCCTGCTGCGCCATTCAATGAGATCATGGCTGATCATCCAAATTGAGTACCATGTCCTGCCTTCTCCCCATATCCCTTGATCGCTTTAGCCTCAAGAAATATATCCAACTCTTTCTTGAATATATTTAATGAACTGGCCTCCACCGCCCTCTGTGGCAGAGAATTCCATAGGTTCAGGACTCTCTGGGTGAAGAAATTCCTCCTCATTTCAGTCCTAAATGGCTTACCCCTTATCCTTAGACTATGCCCCCTGATTCTGGACTCCCCGGCCATCAGAAACATCCTTTCTGCATCTAGTCTGTACAGACCTGACAGAATTTTATAGGTTTCGATGAGACCCCCTCTCAATCTTCTAAACTCCAGTGAGTATAAGCCCAATTGACACAATCTCTCCTCGTACGTCATTCCTGCCATCCCAGGTATCAGCCTGGTGAATCTTCGCTGCAATCCCTCCATGGCAAGAACGTCCTTCCTCAGGTAAGGTGACCAAAACTGCACACAATACTCAAGGTGCGGTTTCACCAAGGCCCTGTGCAACTGCAGCAAGACATCCTTGTTCTTCTACTCGAACCCTCTTGCTACGAAGGCCAACATACCATTTGCCTTCTAAACCGCCTGCTGCACCTGCATGCTTACCTTCAGCGACTGGTGCACAAGAACACCCAGGTCTCTTTGCACTTCCCCTTCTCCCAATCTATTGCCATTCAAATAATAATCTGCCTTCCTGCCTTTGCCACCAAAGTGAATAACCTCACATTTATCCACACTATAGTGCATTTGCCATGCTTCCGCCCAATCACCCAACCTGTCCAAATCGTACTGGAGTTTCATGACATCCTCCTCACAGCATACCCTCCCACCCAGCTTTGTGTCGTCTGCAAATTTGGAGATATTACATTCAATTCCCTCGTCCAGATCATTAATATATATTGTGAACAGCTGGGGTCATAGGACCGATCCTTGAGGTACCCCACTAGTCACTGCCTGCCACTTGGAAAACGACCCGTTTATTCCAACTCTTTGCTTTCTGTCCACCAACCAGTTCTCTATCCAACTCAATACCTTGCCCCCAATCCCACGTGCCTTAATTTTGCACGCTAACCTCTTATGCGGGACCTTATCGAAAGCCTTCTGAAAGCCCAAATACACCACTTCCACTGGTTCTCCCTTATCTATTTTACCAGTTACATCCTCAAAAAATTCCAGTAGATTAGTCAAGCATCTTTTGTAAATCCATGTTGACTTTGTCCGATCCTGTCACTGCTTTCCAAGTGCTCTGCTATTACATCTTTTATAATGGACTCTAGCATTTTCCCCACTACCGATGTCAGGCTTACCGGTCTATAATTCCCCGCTTTTTCTCTGCCACCTTTTTTGAATAGTGGGGTAACATTAGCTACCCTCCAATCCTTGGGTACTGTTCCAGAGTCTATCGAGTTCTGGAAGATGACCAGCAATGCATGTATTATTTCTAGGGCCACTTCCTTAAGTGCCCTGGGATGTAGATTATCAGGCCCTGGGGATTTATCGGCCTTCAGACCCATCAATTTTCCTAACACCATTTCCCTACAAATACTGATTTCCTTCAGTTCCAGGAACCTATGTTCCACGGTATTTCTGGGAGGTTATTTGTGTCCTCCTTTGTGAAGACTGAACCAAAATATGTATTTAGTTGGTCTGCCATTTCTTTGCTCCCCATTATAAATGCCCCCGATTCTGACTGCAAGGTACCTACGCTTGACTTCACCAATCTTTTTCTCTTTACATATCTATAAAAGCTTTTACAGTTAGTTTTTATGTTCCCTGTAAGCTTACTCTCATATTCTATTTTCCTTTTCTTAATTAATCCATTTGTCCTCCTTTGTTGAATCCTAAACTGCTCCAAATCCTCAGGATTATTGCTTTTTCTGGCCAATTTGTATGTCGTCTCCTTGGATCTTATGCTATCCCTTATTTCCCTTGTTAGCCACGGTTGAGTCACCTTTTTTGTTTTATTTTTATGCCAAATTGGGATGAACAAATTCTGTAGTTCATCCATTCGGTCTTGGAATGTTTCCCATTGCATATCCACCGTCAACCCTTTGAGTGCCATTCCCCAATCAATCCTACCCAACTCGCTCCTCAGGCCATCGTAGTTTCCTTAATTAAATTGAGGACCCTAGTTTCTGAGTCAACTGCTTCATTCTCCATCTTAATGAAGAATTCGATCATATTATGATAGCTCCGACCCAAGGGGCCTCGTACAACAAGATTGCTAATTAATTCTTTGCCGTTATATAACACCCAGTCTAAGATGGCCTGATCTCTGGTTGGTTCCTCGACATATTGGTCCAGGAAAACATCCTGTAACCACTCCAGGAATTCCTCCTCCACAATATTGTTACTAATTTGGTTAGCCCAATCTATATGTAGATTAATGTCACCCATGATGACTGCTGTGCCCTTATTGCACGATTCTTTAATTTCCCTTTTAATGCCATCCCCAACCTCCACCTTACTGTTTGGAGGTCTATATACCACTCCCACTAATGTCTTTTCCCCCTTAGTATTTCTCAATTATACCCATACAGATTCCACCTCATCAGAGCTAATATCCTTCATTACAATTGTGTTAATCCCTTCTTTAACCAGTAATGCTACCCCTCCTCCCTTTCCTTTTTGCCTATCTTCCCTGAATATCGAATACCCCTGGATGTTGAGTTCCCAGCCTTGGCCGCCCTTGAGCCACGTTTCCGTAATCCCAACCAAATCATATTCGTTTACCTCTATTTGCGCAGCCAATTCGTCCACCTTATTACAAATGCTCCTCGCATTAAGACACAAAGCTTTCAGGTTGTTTTTTAACGCTCTTAGACCTATTAGAATTGTTATTTACTGTGGCCACATTTGATTTAAACCTGTGATTTCTCTGACTGCCACTTTTGCTCTTCTCCTTCCTATCTTTTGCTTTTATCCTTGTTTCCCTTTCCTCTGTCTCCCTGCTCAGGTTCCCAACCCCCTTCCATTTTAGTTTAAACCCTCCCCCAAAGCACTAGCAAACACTCCCCCTAGGACATCGGATCCAGCCCTGCCCAGGTGCAGACCGTCCGGTTTGAAATGGTCCCACCTCCCTCAGAACCGGTTCCAATGTCCCAGGAACTTGAATCCATCCCCCTGGCACCATTCCTCTAGCCACGTATTCATCTGGAGTATCCTTCTATTTCTACTCTGACTAGCACGTGGCACTGGTAGCAATCCTGAGATTACTACCTTTGAGGTCCTGTTTTTTAATTTACCTCCTAACTCCCTATATTGCACTTTTAGGACCTCATCCCGCTTTTTACCAATATCGTTGGTGCCTATATGCACCACGACAACGGGCTGTTCACCCTCCCCTTCCAAGATGTTCTGCAGGCGCTCGGAGACATCCTTGACCCTTGCACCAGGGAGGCAACACACCATCCTGGAGTCTCGTTTGCGGCCACAGAAACGCCTATCTATTCCCCTTACAATTGAATCCCCTATTACTATAGCTCTACCACTCTTTTTCCTCCCATTCTGTGCAGCAAAGCCACCCCTGGTACCAGAAAGTTGGCTGCTGCTGCCTTCCCCTGATAAGCCATCCCCCCCAACAGTACTCAAAGTGGTATATCTGTTGGAGAGGGGGATGGCCACAGGGGACCACTGCACTACCTGCCTGCACCTAGTACTCTGCCTCTTGGGCACCCTTTCCCTTTCTTCCTGTCCAACCTCTACCTGCGGTGTGTCCAACTCTGTAAACGTGCTATTCACGATGTCCCGAGCATCATGAGCGCTCCAGTATGCATCCAATCGCAGCTCCAGTGCCGCAATGAGGTCTGTCAGTAGCTACAGCTTGGTGCACTTCCTGCACATGTAGTTGTCAGGGACACAGGAAGTGTCCCTGAGTACCCACATCTCGCAGGAGGAGCAGATCACGGGGCCGGGCTGTCCTGCCATGACTTACCCTTTAATGAATTGAGTTTAGATTTAATCATTCAACCCTACTAATTACACTACAGTTAAATAGTTTACCAACAGTCCCCGCTACACCAGAGAGACCTTAGAAACTATAAAACAGAGTTAAAGTTTAAAAAAGAGATAAATACTCACCAACCAATCACTTACCTGCATCCTGCTGACGTCACACTTGGATTACTTTTTACCTCTATCCCGGAACCTGGATTGGTACGCCTCTGGTGCTCCCTCGCAGGTCCGCTGCATCTCCGGTCTCAGGGCTATGGGCGTCGCTGCCTCGAGCTGCTCTTTAATTAGCTCCGCCACCTCTGGTGATCCCTTGCAGGTCCGCTGCCTCTCCGGTCTCGGGGCTCTGGGCCTCGCTGCCTCGGGCTGCTGTTTAAGTAGCTCCGCCGCCTCTGGTGCTCCCTCGCAGGTCCGCTGCCTCTCCGGTCTCGGGGCTCTGGGCCTCGCTGCCTCGCGCTGCTATTTAAGTAGCTCCGCCGCCTCTGGTGCTCCCTTGCAGGTCCGCTGCCTCTCCGGTCTCGGGGCTCTGGGCCTCGCTGCCTCTGGCTGCTCTTTAAGTAGCTCCGCCACCTCTGGTGCTCCCTCGCAGGTCCGCTGCCTCTCCGTATACCAGTATAGCTTCGGGGAAATGTTTAGGTTGTGAGTTCGAGCCTCATCTATAGCAGCCAATGTTTTTGCTCTTAGTTTCCTCAGGGCCACCGTGTTGCAATAACGGATGGGAGTTTAAAAGGATCCCTTCAGTGTTACTTATTGACAGGAAGGAAGGTGGGGCCAATTTCAACTGTTAAACCAGCAAATATCAGGCAAAGAATAATGTGCAGGAAATAGATTCGATTTCAAATCAGTGACAAAGCCTTTGGAACAAACGAGAAGCTGTGTAAACTCACCGGTAATCTGTACATGTTTCCGACATCATGTTGAACACAAACAACGATTCACCTGACCATAATGTTGAGGATTCCAAGGACGGAAGTCACGTACAGACAATCGCCCAAAAACCATATCCACAGTTAGGTGGTCGCCGACCTTCTTGTTATGGGGAGAATTGTGAGCAGATTCAGGGAAACGGCTCATGTAAAGAAGTGGATTTAGGAAAATATAAACATATTTCAAATGAATGAACAGGTCCTCTGCGAATTGGGTTCGCACCAGCGCAGGGAAACCCAATACAACTTCGAGCCCAAAATCGGCGGCTCGTTGGTCTAGAGATCTGATTCTCGCTCAAGGAATTATGCTACATAAGAATGCGAGAGGTCCCGGGATCTCTACTTACAAGAGATGATTGAACCAGGGCCCTGTTGTACTTTAGACAGAAGTGATAACCGCTACACTTCGGAAACTGCTGCTCTTTAAATAATTAGAGAAGCAGCTCAGAACAGCAATTATCAGCTACAAATACTCTTACTCTGCGATACGGGTTCCATTGCATGTCAAGGAGTGAACTTTAAGAAAACTCTTTATTTTAATGAGTAAAACTCATTAGACTGTGTGAAAAGTTAGTTGTAATCGTCATTAATCACCGGATAACTCACATGGTTACCGAATCATGGGCAAAAGTTTAAAACGTTTCTTGCGTTTTGCATGTGATGAATTTTTATCGGTTCTCATTTTGCAGCCCGTATTTTAGGAGTTGGCTAAAAATGTTCAGTGTTTATGTCACAAGGATCTGGTGCAGCCGTTGGTAAATTCACCAGCTCGCTAACACATGAGAAAACACCTGCTTCACTCTTTCGTATAAACCCAGCCAATGCACCTCAATTAAACAACATTGCACCCCCGCACGATTAGACAACCTGAAATGTGCTAGTAAATGAGCACGGATAAGTAACTCTCATCAAGCGCAGCTCTAGTGGAGCATTCGGCTCGTGCATAGTACTTGTATAACAGCTATAGTTTCGGGGAAATGTCGAGGTTGTGTGCTCGAGCCTCACCTACAGCAGCCAGCGTTTTTGCTCTTAGTTTCCTCAGGCCCACCGTGTTGCAATAATGGATGGGAATTTTAAAGGAGCCCTTCAGTGTTACTTATTGAGAGGAGGGAAGGTGGGGCCAGTTTTAACTGTTAAACCAGCAACTATCAGGCAAAGACTAATGTGCAGGAAATAGATTCGATTTCAAATCAGTGACTAAGCCTTTGGCACAAACGAGAAGTTGTGTAAACTCACGGGTAATCTGTACATGTTTCCGACATCATGTTGAACACAAACAACGATTCACCTGATCATGATGTTGAGAATTACAAGGACGGAAGTCACGCACAGACAGTCGCCCAAACACCATATCCACAATTAGGTTGTCGCCGACCTTCTTGTTATGGGGAGAATTGAGAGCAGATTCAGGGAAACGGCTCATATGAAGAAGTGGATTTAGGAAAATATAAACTTATTTCAAATGAATGAACAGGTCCTCTGCGAACTGGGTTCGCAACAGCGCAGGGAAACCCAATGCAACTTCGAGCCCAAAATCGGCGGCTCGTTGGTCTAGAGATCTGATTCTCGCTCAAGCAATTTCGCTGCTTAAAAATGCGAGAGGTCCCGGGTTTAAAACCCGGATGAAACCCAGCCAACCTTAACAACTGGGTCATCACAGCTAAAATCGCACTCCTGTTAAAAAGACTTATAAAATTGATGATCCGTGACTTTGCGCTCCCTTGGTTTAATCATAGAGGCATAATGCCACAGGCGGAGGCACTTCTGCCCATCGAGCCAGTGCCGGCTCTCTGTAGACTGATCAATTCAGTACCATTCCTTCGCACTATCGATGTATTCCTGCAAGTTTATTTCCCTAAAGAGCCTATCCAGTCTCCCCTTGAAAACATTGAGTGTCTCCGATTCCACCACTTCCGACGGCATATGCGTAATTTTTTTTCCTCACATCCCCCCTGTACCTCATGCCTAAAGTCTTAAATCCCCTAGTCCTTGTGCCATCAACCAGTGGGAACAGCCGTTACCCGTCTCGCCTATCGAAACCCGTCATAATCATGTACACTTCTATCAAATCACTCCTGCACCTCCTTTACTCTAATGAAAACAAATCCAGCTTCTCCAACCTGTCTTTGTAGCTAAGATCCCTCATCCCCGGAACCATTCTGGTAAATCTCCTCTGCACCCTCTCAAGGGCCTTCACATCCTTCCTAAGGTGTGGTGACCAGATATGACGCAATACTACAGTTGTGGCCTAACCAGTGCTCTATAAAGACACAGCATACCTTCTCCAGTTATGTACTCAATACCTCTATTTATGAAGCCCAAGATCACAAATGCTTTGTTTCCACTCTCTCAATATGTCCTGCCACCTCCAGGGACCTATGGACATTAACTCCCAGGTCCCTCTGTCCCTGCACACTATTTTAAACTGTGCCTTTAAGTGTAAATTGCCTTTCCCTGTTCCTTCTGCCAAAATGCATCACCTCACACTTCTCCATATTAGATCTCATCTGTAACTTTTCTGCCCATTCTGCTAGCCTTGTTATGTCCTTTTTATGTCCTGTAGTCGATTGGCATCATTATCACTGTTTGCCACACCCCCAGGTTTGATGTCATCGGCTAATGTACAAACTCTACTCTGTATTCCAATATACAGGTCATTTATATATATCAAAAAATGCAGTGTGCACAGCACTGAACCTTGGGGAAAACCACTAACTGCCATCCTCCAATCTGAAATACAGCCATTTACCACAACTCGCTGTTTTCTGTCCTTATGCCAATTCCTTATCCAAGCTGCCACATACTCACCTATTCCATGAGTATCAATTTTTTTAACCAGCCTTTTATGTGGTACTTTGTAAAACCCCATCGGAGAATCCATGTCGCCAACATCCACTGCATCCACTTCATCAAAGCTCTCTGTTACTGCATCAACAATTCAATTAGATTCGTCAAGCAAGTTCGGCATTTTACACATCCGTGTTGGCTATACTTAATTAGCTGAAACTTCTCCAAAAGCCCGTTAATTTTCTCCTTGATTATTGTTTCTAAAACTTTAGCCACCACTGATGTTAAACTGACCGGCCTGTAGTTACTAGGAGCATCCTTCCATCCTTTCTTGAACAATTCTGTCACATTTGCCACTTTCAACTCCTCAGGGACCTCCCCCGCATCTAGGGAAGATTGGAAAATTATGGCAAGCCTTCCACTGTCTTCTCCCATAACTCTCTTAGCAACCTGGGATGGAAACCATCTGGACCAGGTGACTTGTCCACTCTAAGCAGACACAGCCTTTCCAGGACATCCTGTCGATCAATTTTCACCCCTTCCATTGCTTCTATATTTTCCACTTTGACCGATAATTTGTCGGCATCCAACTTTTTGGTAAACACCGATACAAAGTATTCATTATGTATCCTAGCCTTGCCCCGCGCTTCTAGTTATATATCACCTTCTTTGTCTCTAATAGGCCGCACCCCGCCTCTTACTACCCACTTAATGTTTACATGCCTGTAGTAGATTTTTGGGTTCACTTTTATGTTTCACGCCATTCTACTCTCATATTCTCTCTTTGCTATTCTTATTTTTATCTTCACATCCCCTCTCAACTTATTATACTTGGTCTGATTCTGCCTTGAAGAATTCACCTGACACGCATCATACAACCTCGTTCTTGTTTAAACAGAAAAGAGGCTGTATGATGCATGTCAGGTAAACAAACTCTTTCAACAGATAAAGAATGATCCAGGAATGACAGCACATCCCTTTTAAACAGACACAGAATGATTCGGGACTGACAGCACATCCCTTTTAAATAGATACAGAATGATCCGTGACTGACAGCACACCCCTTTTAAACAGACACAGAATGACACGAGACTGGCAGCACATCCCTTTTAAACAGACAGAGAATGATCCGGGTCTGACAGCACATCCCTAAACAGACACTGAATGATCCGAGACTGACAGCACATCCCGTTTAAACAGCCACAGAATGATCGGGGACTGACAGGACATCCCTTATCCCTTTTACACAGACACAGAATGACACGAGACTGGCAGCACATCCTTTTTAAACAGAGACAGAATGATCGGGGACTGACAGCACATCCCTTTTAAACAGACACAGAATGATCCGGGCCTGACAGCACATCCCTTTTAAACAGACACAGAATGATCCGGGACTGGCAGCACATTCCTTTTAAACAGACACAGTGTGATCCGGGACTGACAGCACATCCCTTTTAAACAGTTTATCCGTGGGCTCCAAGTTGAAGATTTAGCCCACTGTCATTTTTTTGTCTTTGCCATTTCACTCGAGCCGAATGAACTGAGTTTAGGTGTCAGCCGTGGCTCAGCGGTAGCAAACTCAAACCAAACTCCAGAGACTTGAGCTCAAAGTCCAGGCTGACACTCAATTGCAGTACTGATGGTGTGCTGCACTGTCGACGGTACCGTCTTCTGAAAAGACATTACACCGAAGCCTCAGGTACCATTGCACTATTTTGAAAAGAATGAGGATTTCTCCCCAGTGCACTGCCCATTATTTATCTCTCGACGAAAGACAATAAAAACAGATAACCTGGACATTGATGTGGATAAAATCTTTTGAAATTACATTTGTTCCTAAAAGTTAAAGTTATGTTTCGGCTCTGTAATCATTTGTTTTCCCGCTAGTCTTTCAGTGGGTTTCAATCTCAGAGGAAGGAAGAGAGAGGAAAAAGTGTATCTGCGATTCGCAATCTCTGTTCTACGTTTATGCAATGAGTCCATGTTTATTTTTGTAGTCACATGAAGAGCGCAGAGCCACAGACTGAAAAGCCCCGTGTGGCCAGCAATGATGAGGATAGCGATTAGCACCCATGCGTCCAGAGCACAATGGATTAGTACGAATGACCATCGGTTTTAATGGTCGGTTTTAAGCTTGATTCAGAGCAGAGAAGAAAAAGTTTCGCCCAGTGAGTTAACAGACCGTGCATCACTCTGCTGCTCTTCCCCATAGTCCGACAAGATATTCCATTCCACCTATATATTAGTAATTTGAGCCTTGCCATGAGCTAAGTGTAGCATGCTTGGGAGGAAAATGTGATTTTGCCGGAAGGATCTGTCGGGTTTTTATTTTACCTCTCTTCACTCTTTAGGGTAATCAGAGCTAAGATCAACCAAAGCTTTAAACTTTTCAAGCAAATCGTTTTATTAACCTAATAATACAAGTTTTCACAGAGAGATTTGTACAACCTTTAACTCAGTGGTGTAACTCAACACTCAGATTGGTCAATTATGCTGCTTCGGGAGATGGAGAGATGAATTATGTATTGGTGTGCTCCTTGGTGTTTTTCTGGTCGGTCTTCCACTTCTCCACTCCATTTGTCAGGAACAGTGAGAGCGGAGACTCAGTGAATATTTAAACTCACTTTTGTGGGCTTTTTACAGAGGCCTTTGTCGGGAGTGGTGAGAGCGGAGTTTCAGTGGGTATATAAGCTCACTTTCCCAGACTTTTTCAAAGAGGCTTACCAATCTCACAGACTGGTGGCGGCGCTCCAGAGCCATGTCATGATTCTGAACGTGACGCGGGTAGGAGGAAGCAGCTGATTGCGTGAGTACTTATACTACTCTATAGCTGGACAGTTGAGGTTCATAAAGTTTAGAAAGTCTTAATTTTGTGATTATATTTGCTGTGGTCTCTGTTGTGTAGCGGGGAGTGCTAGGAAACAAGGGCCCTTGAGTATATCATTTAATTGTAGTTTAATTGTTGGTATTGATTTAATTTAAATTAATTAAAAGATAAGTCATGGCAGCACAGCTCGGCCCTGTGGCATGCTCCTCCTGCACTATGTGGGAAATCAGCGACACTTCCTTTGTCCCTGATGACCATATGTGCAAGAAGTGTATCCAGCTGCAGCTACTGACAGACCACATTGCGGCGCTGGAGCTGTGAATGGATACATACTGGAGCATTCGTGATGCTGAGGGCGTCATGGATATCACGTTTAATCAGTTGGTCACATCGCAGGTAAAGGGTGCAAAGGCAGGAAGGGAGTGGGTGACCACCAGGCAGAGTAGTAGGCGCAGTCAGGTAGTGCAGTGATCCCCTGTGGCCATCCCCCTCTCAAAGAGATATACCGCTTGGGATATTGTAGGGGAGGATGGCTTATCGGGGGAAGGCAGCAGCAACCAACTTCCTGGCACCATGAGTGGTTCTGCTGCACGGGACGGGAGGAAAAAGAGTGAGATAGCTATAGTGATAGGGGATTCTATTGTAAGGGGAGTAGATAGGCGTTTCTGCGGCCGCAAACGAGACTCCAGGATGGTATGTTTCCTCCCTGGTGCAAGGGTGAAGGGTGTCTTGGAGCGGCTGCAGGGCATTTTGGAGGGGAAGGGTGAACAGCCAGTTGTCGTGGTACATATAGGTGCAAACGATATAGGTACAAAACGGGACGAGGTCCAAAAAGCTTAATATAGGGAGTTAGGAGGTAAATTAAAAGCTAGGACCTCAAAGGTAGTAATCTCAGGATTGCTACCAGTGCCACGTGCTAGTCAGAGTAGAAATAGAAGGATATGTCAGATGAACATGTGGCTAGAGGAATGGTGCAAGGGGGAGCGATTCAAATTCCTGGGACATTGGAACCGGTTCTGGGGGAGGTGGGACCAGTATATACCAGATGATTTGCACCTGGGCAGGAGCAGGACCGATGTGCTAGGGGGAGTGTTTGCTAGTGCAGTTGGGGAGGTTTTAAACTAAAATGGCAGGGGGTTGGGAACCTGTGCAGGGAGACAGAGGAAACAGAAGCAAGGATGGAAGCAAAAGACAGGAAGGAGAAAAGCAAAAGTGGAAGTCAGAGAGGTCAAGGGTGTAAATCAAACATGGCTGCAGTAAACAAAAATTCTAAAAGGTCTAAAATGGTTAAAAAAACAAGCCTTAAGCCTTTGTGTCTTAATGCGAGGAACATTCGTAATAAGGTGGAAGAATTAGCTGCGCAAATAGATGTAAACAGGTATGATATAATTGGGAGTATAGCGACAAGGCTCCAGGGTGACCAAGGCTGGGAATTCAGCATCCAGGGGTATTCAATATTCAGGAAGGACAGGCAGAAAGTAAAAGGGGATGGGGTAGCATTGCTGGTTAAAGAGGAGATTATCACAATAGTCCGGAAGGGTATTTGCTCTGATGATGTGGAATCTGTATGGGTAAAGCTGAGAAATACCAAGGGGCGGAAAAAGTTAGTGGGAGTTAGATACAGACCCCGAAACAGTAATGCTGAGGTTGGGGATGGCATTAAACGGGAAATTAGAGATGCGTGCAATAAGGTCACAGCAGTTATCATGGGTGACTTTAATCTACATATAGATTGGTCTAACTAACTTAGTAACAATACTGTGGAACAGGAATTCCTAGTGTATGCGGGATGGTTTCCTGGACCAATATGTCGAGGAACCAACTAGAGATCAGGACATTCTAGACTGGGTATTATGTAATGAGAAACGATTAATTAGCAATCTTGTTGTGCGAGGCCCCTTCGGGAGGAGCGATCATAATATGATATAATTCTTCATTAAGATGGAGAGTGATGTATTTGATTCTGAAACATGTGTAATGAATTTAAATAAAGGAAACTACGATTGTATGAGGCGTGAGTTGGCGAGGATGGATTGGGGAAGGTTACTTAAAGGGTTGACGGTGAATAGGCAATGGCAAACATTGAAAGATCACATGCATGAAGTACAGAATTTGTTCATCCCTGTTTGGCATAAAAATAATACAATAAAGGTGACTCAACATTGGCTAACAAGGGAAATTAGGGATAGCATAAGATCCAAGGAGAGTCCACATACATTGGCCAGAAAAAGCAGCAACCCTGAGGATTGGGAGTAGTTTAGGATTCAGCAAAGGAGGACAATGGGATTAATTAAGACGGGGAAATAGAGTATGAGAGTAAGCTTTCGGGGAACATAAAAACTGACTGTAAAAGCTTCTATAGATATGAGAAGAGAAAACGATTGGTAAATTCAAGCGTAGGTCCCTTGCAATCAGAATCAGGGGAATTTATAATGGGGAACAAAGACATGGAAGACCAATTAAATTTATACTTTGGTTCTGTCTTCACAAAGGAGGACACAAATAAACTCTCAGAGATGTCAGGTAACAAAGGGTCTAATGAGAGTGAGGAACAGAATGATATCAGTATTTGTAGGGAAATGGTGTTAGGGAAATTGATGGGATTGAAGGCTGATAAATCCCCACGGTGTGATAGTCTACATCCTAGGGTACTTAAGGAAGAGGCTCAAGAAACAATAGATGCAATGCTGGTCATCTTCCAAAATTCGATCGACCCTGGAACAGTTCCCGTGGACTGGAGGTTAGCTGATGTATCCCCACTATTTAAAAAAGGTGGTAGAGAAAAACGGGGAAGTATAGACCGGTAAGCCTTACATATGTAGTGGGGAAAATGCTAGATTCCATTATAAAAATGTAATAGCAGAGCACGTGGAAAACAGTGACAAGATCGGACAAAGTCAAAATCGATTTACAAAAGGTAAATCATGCTTGACTAATCTACTGGAATGTTTTCAGGACGTAACTGGTAGAATAGATAAGCGGCAACCCGTGGATGTGGTGCATTTGGACTTTCAGAAGGCTTTTGATATGGACCCGCATAAGAGACTAACATGCAAAGTTAACGCACATGGGACTGGGGGTAAGGTACTGACTTGAATAGATAACTGGTTGGCAGACGGGAAGCAATTAATTGGAATAAACAGGTCTTTTTCCAAGTGGCAGGCAGTGACCAATGGGGTACCGCAGGGATCGGTGCTAGGATCCCAGTTATTCACAATATATATTAATGATCTAGACGAGGAAACTAGATGTAATATCTTCAAGTTGGCAGAAGGCACAAAGCTGGGTGGGCGTGTGTGCTATGAGGAGGATGCAGAGAAACTCCAGTATGATTTGGACAGGTTGGGCTATTGGGCTGATGCATGGCAGATGCAGTATAATGTGGATAAATGCGAGGTTCTCCACTTTGGTGGCAAAAACCGGAAGGCAGATCATTATCTGAACAGCAATAGATTGGAAAAATGGGAAGTCCAGCGAGAACTGTGTGTCGTTGTGCACCAATTGCTGAAGGTCAGCATGCAGGTGCAGCAGGCGGTTAAGAAGGCAAATGGTATGCTGTCCTTCATAGTGAGAGGATTCGAGTACAGGAGCAAAGATCTCTTGCTGCAGTTCTACACGCCTTGGTGAGACCACACCTTGAGTATTGTGTGCAGTTTTGGTCGCCTTATCTGTGGAAGGATGTTCTTGCCATGCAGGGAGTGCAGCGAAGATTCACTAGCCTGATACCTGGAATGGAAGTAATGATGTATGAATAGAGATTCGGTCGATTAGGCTCATATTCGCTAGAGTTTAGAAGATTGAGAGGGGGTCCCATTGAAACTTATACAATTCTAACAGGACAGACAGACTAGATGTAACGAGAAAGGATTAATTAGCAATCTTGTTGTACGAGGCCCCTTGGGTCGGAGCGATTATAAAATGATCGAATTCTTCATTAAGATGGAGAATGAAATAGTCGACCTATAGACTAGTGTCCTAAATGTAAATAAAGAAAACTATGATGGTCTGAGGTGCGAGTTGGGTAGGATTGATTGGGGAATGGCACTCAAAGGGTTGACGGTGGACAGGCAATGGCACACATTCAAAGGCCACATGGATAAACTACAGAATTTGTACATCCCAGGTTGGCATAAAAATAAAGCAAAAAAGGTGAAGCAACCGTAGCTAACAAGGGAAATTAGGGATAGCATAAGATCCAAGGAGAGGACATATAAATTGGCCAGTAAAAGCAGTAATCCTGAGGATTGGGAGCAATTTAGGATTCAACAAAGGAGGACAAAGGGATTAATTAAGAAAGGGAAATTAGAATATGAGAGTAAGTTTTCAGGGAACATAAAAACTGACTGTAAAAGATTTTATAGATTTCTGAAGAGAAAAAGATTGGCGAAGTCAAGCGTAGGTCCCTTGCAGTCAGAATCAGGGGAATTTATAATGGGGAGTAAAGAAATGGCAGACCAATTAAATACATATTTTGGTTCTGTCTTCAAAAAGGAGGAAACAAATAACCTCCTAGACATGTCGGGGAACATAGAGTCTGATGAAATGGAGGAACTGAAAGAAATCAGTATATGCCGGAAATGGTGTTAGGGAAATTCATGGGATTGAAGACCGATAAATCCCCAGGGCCTGATAACCTACATCCTAGGATACTTAAGGAAGTGGCCCTAGAAATAATAGATGCATCGCTGATCATCTTCCAACATTCGACGGAATCTGGAACAGTTCCCATGGATTGGAAGGTAGCTAATGTTACCGCACTATTCAAAAATTTGGTGGAGAGAAAACGGGGAATTACAGACTGGTAAGCCTGACATTGGTAGTGGGGAAAATGCTAGAGTCCATTATAAAAGATGTAACAGCAGAACACTTGGAAAGCAGTGACAAGGTTGGACAAAATCAACATGGATTTACAAAAGGTAAATCGTGCTTGACTAATCCACTGGAGTTTTTTGAGGATGTAACTGGTAAAATAGATAAGGTAGAACCAGTGGATGTGATGTATTTGGACTTCCAGAAAGCTGTCGATAAGGTCCCACATAAGAGATTAGCGTGTAAAGTTAAGGCACATGGGATTGGGGGCAAGGTATTGACTTGGATAGAGAACTGGTTGGCAGACAGAAAGCAAAGAGTTGGAATAAACGGGTCTTTTTCCGAGTGGCAGGCAGTGACTAGTGGGGTAACGCAGGGATCGGTCCTTCGACCCAAGCTATTTAAAATATATGGTAATGATCTAGACAAGGGAAGTCGATGTGATATCTCCAAATTTACAGACGAAACAAAGCCTAGTGGGCGTGTGTGCTGTGAGGAGGATGCCGAGAAACTCCAGGATGATTTGGACAGGTTGTGGGATTGTGCAAAAAGCATGGCAGATGCAATATAACGTGGATAAATGTGAAGTTATCCACTTTGGTGGCAAAAATAGGAAGGCAGATTACTATCTGAATGGCAATAGATTGGGTGAAGGGGAAGTGCAAAGAGACCTGGGTGTCCTGTGCACCAATCGCTCAAGGTTAGCATGCAGCTGCAGCAGGCGGTTAAGAAGGCAAATGGTATGTTGGCCTTCATAGCGAAAGGGTTTGAGTACAGGAACAAGGATGTCTTGCTGCAGTTATACAGGGCCTTGGTGAAACCACATCTTGAGTATTGTGTGCAGTTTTAGTCGACTTATCTGAGGAAGGATGTTCTTGCCATGGAAGGAGTTCAGCGAAGATTCACCAGGCTGACACCTGGGATGGCAGGAATAATGTATGAGGAGAGATTGGGATTGTACTCTCTGGAGTTTACAAGAATGAGAGGGGATCTCATTGAAACTTATAAAATTCTGACAGAACAGACAGACTAGATGCAGGAATGCTGTTCCCGATGGCGGGGAGTCCAGAACCAGGGGTCATAATTTAAGCATAAGGGGAAAGCCATTTAGGACTGAAATGAGGAGGAATTTCTTCACCCAGAGAGTGGTGAACCTGTGGAATTCTCTACCACAAAAG
This sequence comes from Somniosus microcephalus, assembly GCF_052327205.1. Classification (NCBI taxonomy): domain Eukaryota; kingdom Metazoa; phylum Chordata; class Chondrichthyes; order Squaliformes; family Somniosidae; genus Somniosus; species Somniosus microcephalus. Next base: position 52,176,412 of record NW_028225179.1, read on the forward strand.
ACAGTTGAGGCCAATTCATTAAATATATTCAAGAAGGAGTTAGATATATTTCTTAAGGCTAAATGGGTCAAGGGATATGGGGAGAATGCAGGGAGAGGGTACTGAATTCGGATGATCAGCCATGATATCATTGAATGGCGGAGCAGGCTCGAGGGGCCGAATGGCCTACTCCTGCTCCTATTTCCTAAGTTTCTATGTTTCTATGTCTGTCTCCTGGAATGTGTTTTGCTTTTCACTTTTGTATTGCAGCTCTCATAAAATTGCTGCTGACAGTAAATAATAATTCTAATAGGCCGAAGACCGTTAAAAAAACAAGCCTGGAGGCTTTGTGTCTTAATGCGAGGAGCATTCGTAATAAGGTGGATGAATTAGCTGCGCAAAAAGAGGTAATCGAATATGATTTGATTGGGATTACGGAAACATGGATCCAGGGTGGCCAAGGCTGGTAACTCAACATGCAGGGGTATTCAATATTCAGGAAAGATAGGCAAAAAGGGAAGGGAGGTGGGGTAGCTTTGCTGGTTAAAGAAAGGATTAACACAATTGTAAGGAAAGATATTGGCTCTGATTATGTGGAATCTGTATGGATAGAACTGAGAAAAACCAAGGGGCAGAAAACGTTAGTGGGAGTGGTATATAGACCTCCAAACAGTAATGTGGAGGTTGGGGATGGCATTAAAAGGGAAATTAGAGAAGAGGACAATAAGGGCACAGCAGTCATCATGGGTGACTTTAATCTACATATAGATTGGGCTAACCAAATTAGTAACAATACTGTGGAGGAGGAATTCCTGGAGCGTTTACGGGATGGTTTCCTGGACCAATACGTCGAGGAACCAACCAGAGAGCAGGCCATCTTAGACTAGGTATTATGTAACGAGAAAGGATTAATTAGCAATCTTGTTGTAGGAGGCCCCTTGGGTCGGAGCGATCATAAAATGATCGAATTCTTCATTAAGATGGAGAATGAAGTAGTCGACCCAGAGACTAGGGTCCTAAATGTAAATAAAGGAATCTATGATGGTCTGAGGTGCGAGTTGGGTAGGATTGATTGGGGAAAGTCACTCAAAGGGTTGACGGTGGATAGGCAATGGCACACATTCAAAGACCGCATGGATAAACTACAGAATTTGTTCATCCCAGTTTGGCATAAAAATAAAACAAAAAAGGTGATGCAACCGTGGCTAACAAGGGAAATTAGGGATAGCATAAGATCCAAGGAGAGGACATATAAATTGGCCAGAAAAAGCAGTAAACCTGAGGATTGGGAGCAGTTTAGGATTCAACAAATAAGGACAAAGAGATTAATTCAGAAAGGGAAATTAGAATATGAGAGTATGCTTTCAGGGAACATAAAAACTGACTGTAAAAGCTCTTATAGATTTCTGAAGAGAAAAAGATTGGTGAAGTCAAGTGTAGATCCCTTGCAGTCAGAATCAGGGGAATTTATAATGGGGAACAAAGAAATGGCTGACCAATTAAATACATATTTTGGTCCTGTCTTCACAAAGGAGGACATAAATAACCTCCTAGAGATGTCGGGGAACATAGAGTCTGATGAAAGTGAGGAACTGAAAGAAATCAGTATATGTCGGGAAATGGTGTTAGGGAAATTGATGGGATTGAAGGCCGATAAATCCCCAGGGCCTGATAACTTACATCCTAGGATACTTAAGGAAGTGGCCCTAGAAATAATAGATGCATTGCTGATCATCTTCCAACATTTGATGGAATCTGGAACAGTTCCCATGGATTGGAAGGTAGCTAATGTTAACCCACTATTCAAAAAAGTTGGTAGAGAGAAAACGGGGAATTACAGACTGGTAAGCCTGACATTGGTAGTGGGGAAAATGCTAGAGTCCATTATAAAAGATGTAATAGCAGAGCACTTGGAAAGCAGTGACAGGATCGGACAAATTCAACGTGGATTTACAAAACGTAATTCGTGCTTGACTAATCCACTGGAGTTTTTTGAGGTTGTAACTGTTAAAATAGATAAGGGAGAACGAGTGGATGTGGTGTATTTCGACTTCCAGAAGGCTGTCGATAAGGTCCCGCATACGAGATTGGCGTGTAAAGTTAAGGCACGTGGGATTGGTGGCAAGGTATTGACTTGGATAGAGAACTGGTTGGCAGACAGAAAGCAAAGAGTTGGAATAAACGGGTCTTTTTCTGAGTGGCAGCAGTGACTAGTGGGGTACCGCACGGATCGGTCCTTCGGCCCAAGCTATATATATTAATGATCCAGACAAGGGAACTTGAAGTAATATCTCCAAATTTGCAGACGAAAAAAAGCTGGGTGGGCTTGTGTGCTGTGAAGAGAATGCTGAGAAATTCCAGGATAATTTGGACAGGTTGGGTGATTGGTGATTGGTGATTGGGCAAAAAGCATGGCAGATGCAATATAACGTGGATAAATGCGAGGGTATCCACTTTGGTGGCAAAAACAGGAAGGCAGATTATTATCTGAATGGTAATAGATTGGGAGAAGGGGAAAGGCAACGAGACCAGGGTGTCCTTGTGCACCAGTCGCTGAAGGTAAGCATGCAGGTGCAGCAGGCGGTTAAGAAGGCAAATGGTATGTTGGCCTTCGTAGCGAAAGGGTTTGAGTACAGGAACAAGGATGTCTTGCTACAGTTGTACAGGGGCTTGGTGAGAGCACATCTTGAGTATTGTTTGCTGTTTTGGTCGCCTTATCTGAGGAAGGATGTTCTTGCCATGGAAGGAGTTCAGCGAACATTCACCAGGCTGATACCTGGGATGGCAGGAATGATGTATGAGGAGAGATTGGTTCGATTGGGCGTATACTCGCTGGAGTTTAGAAGAATGAGAGGGGATCTCATTGAAACTTATAAAATTCTGAAGGACTGGACAGACTAGATGCAGGAAGGATGTTCCCGATGGTCGGGGAGTCCAGAACTAGGGGTCACAGTCTAAGGATAAGGGGTAAGCCATTTAGGACAGAAATGTGGAGGAATTTCTTCACCCAGAGAGTGGTGAACCTGTGGAATTCTCTACCACAGAAGGCAGTAGAGGCCAATCATTAAATATATTCAAGAAGGAGTAGCAATTATTTTTTAAGGCTAAAGGGATCAAGGGGTATGGGGAGAAAGCAGGGACAGGGTACTGAATTTAGATGATCAGCCATGATCGCATTGAATGGCGGAGTAGGCTCGAGGGGCCGAATGGCCTACCCCTGCTCCTATCTTCTATGTTTCTATTTTTAACTCTGGAACAATCTGCTGGTTCGGGCAGTGGACGCCGATTCGCTGAATTTCTTCAAGCGAGAGCTGGACCTGTTTCTGGCTGGGGCAGATTCACCTCTTGCAACAGCTCGGTACTGTGAGGGATACAGGGCCAGGGTGATTTCCTGGGCTAATTCCACTCACCTAGATGTGTCAGAGAGGATTTTCCCCGAGTAGAAACCGAGATGGAATGGACACACGCTGTTTGAAAGGCGGGCTGATGGGGTTTTGGTGGCAGTTAAATTCTACACTGGCTGACCGGCTATGTTGCCAACGGCTCGTTGTTTTGGTGGTGTGATTCTCGCTAAAGGGTTTCACTGATTGATATGTGAGGTCACATGTACAAATCCCGGACAAGCACAATATGTTCCCATTTGTAGTGAATAACCATCAGTTTCTTGCGCAGCACAAACCATCTTGCCTCGCGCTTGCTGCAACATATATGTAATAATAATGACGCACACCTTCAATGCATCATTATTTTGATTCGAGTTCCGAGCAATGTCAGGCTCCATAATCATAATTGATCATAAGCTGCCATTCAGCGATTCTGGTTTGTCAAAATTGAGACTCAAAATGAAAAAGTCCTCATTTGCTCCGCGTTTCTATAGCCTCCCACGTCCCTATAATGTCCGATTCTCCCAGTTATTCACACAGAAATTGCTGCCCTGCCAATCCAGGTCAGTAAGCACAGGAGTGATGGCTGGATGGGATTTGGTGCGAGTAAGGACATGGGCAGGCAGGATTACCTCAGTTTTCTGAAGGATGGAACGTAGCAGGCCGGCCAGGCGTGCTTTGGAATAGTCAAGCCTGTTGTTTTCTGTTCTGGTCACCGCACGCAGGAAGAATATATTGTCCTTGGAGTGGTGCAGTGCAGATTTACCAGATTAATACCGTGGCTTACAGGGTTAAATTATGAGGATTAATTGTATAAATTTGGCTTCTGTTCTCTTGAATTTAGTAGGTTGATGGGTGAGCTGATCATGGTGTTTTAAGTGTTAAAAGGTTTAATAGTGTAGATAGAGTTAAACTCCTTCCTCTGACTGGGGAATCAAGTACAAGGGGGAAAAATTTAAAACTACAGCCGCTGCATTCAAAAGTCAAATCCGAAAGCATCTTTTCACATAAAGGTTTGCAGGAATCTGGAACTCTCTCCCCAATAATTCCGTGGTGGTCAATTGTTGCTTCCAAGACTGAGATCGGCAAGTTGTTGTTAGGTAAGGGGATCAAGCTATATGGAGCAACGCCAGACAAATGTAGGTGAGGTGCAGATCAGCCATGAACTAATGTAATGTCGGAGCAGGTAGAAGGTTGAAAGCACTACACCCGCTCTAAGTTCGGGAATTCTGTTCTCTTCCTTCTCAGATAAGTTTACCCTATATTAGGTGTCTGCAGACTGGATCAAGAAATCGTCCTTTCACTCCTTCTATTCTGGAAGGTCGCTTCCCCCGAAGCAACTCCACCCTTCATTCTCCTTTTCCAGTTCTGGCACAGCTAGAAACAGAGGAGGTCGAAGCTGGACCAGGTTCAACCATACACAGCAGTACTGCACAGCAGCCAGCAGAGGGAGCAGCAGAACCAGGTGGTGCAATACTGCACAGCGGCCAGAGGAGGCTGCAGCAGTGCCAGGTGGTGCAATACTACACAGCGGCCAGAGGAGGGAGCAACAGTACCAGACACACCTGGATACTGTTGAACAAACATACACACGTGGAGGGATTTTACCCCTACCCGCTCGGGGTTAAAATCGAAATTTTCAGCCTAGTATGGAGGCAGCTGCGGCAATGGAGAGAGCTACAAGAAAGTAACTCATGTGGAATACCAGATTACAAGAAGAAACAGCCTCAAAAGTAAAAGTGAGCTCTTTAGGGCTGATATCAGGAGAATGATCAACACTTAGAATGGACTCCAGGCAGAGCGGTGGTGGTTAAACCCTCGGAATGATTTATAGGAATAAACTGGATTAAACAATGAGGTGAAGACTATGGATGCCCTGGAGGGCTGTATTAGAATGGGCTGAATGGCCTTCCTCAGAGGTAAGGATCTTGTGATCATTGCGGGTAGGTGTGAAAACTGTGTCCTTCCCAGTCCCAATCATTATTTATCTTAATGACTGCCTGTACACTGAATAAAACTGGGACATCAATCATTCTGGCCAATTTTTATTCCTCAATCAACATAACAAAAAATAACAGATGATCTGGTCATTATCTGATTGCTGTTTGTGGCAGCTTGCTGTGCGCAAATTGGTAACCATGTTTCCGACATTACAACAGTGATGTACAACAGTACTTCATTGGCTGTAAAGTGCTTTGGGACGTCCGTTTGTGGTAAAAGGCGCACAATAAATGCAAATCTTTTGTTCATTTATCTACTTTAATGCGATGAAAATCCAGAACTGGTTGAATATCGCATTCAACTTCCAGAAAAAACTCGTTTATACAAATAGTAGGCCGTAGAGATTACCTTTCATCCGGCATATTTGCACTGACCCTCTTACCAAAGCGCTTGAGATTCACGTGGATTGATTTGGAAACTGCTCTTTTATCTTTCCAAATGTTTCAAAGGGAATTCAAGGTCAAAAGTCGAGAGCAAAATGAGGGCGCATCCGGGATCTCTCACATATTCTATGCTAATTAACCCGAAGCGAGAATCATACCCCTAGACCAACGAGCCATTGATATAAAAAGCAGCACTTAGAGCGTTTGCATAAGTAAGCCATGTGTTGGCTGTTCTTGATAAGCAGAGCACTTGAGCCCGGGACAGTTCTGACATTGCCTTGTCTGCCAGTCTTCTGAAGCGCCGCACTGCTCCACTCAGACAGTTAATGAATTGTTAGGACGGTAATGTATAGAGGCAGCAGGTACCCATCCCGAGAGCAGCAGCAGCGTTTCTGCATTAGTTTGGTGCGAGGCCTCAGATTTGCACAATATCTCAGCAAAGGCAGTGAGAAGATATGGAGGCAGTGAGTGATGCAACAACCGCCCAGGAAGTGACCATTCGTTTCTGTGACTGAGGCAAGTTTTGTTTGGGCAGGGGGTTTAATCTCAGTTCATAGCCCCACCCATCTCCTCCCATGCCCATCGTGATTTCTGCCACATTTGCACATTCAGGACCAGGCCCGGCAGATTCATCCCTGTCTCACCCGGGGGCGCTGAGGCTCCAACCGCCCCTGATTATCATTTCACCCATCTGTAAATTAAAACGTAAATAAAACTGCTTTACGAAGCTCAGGTGAGGACGGAGACGCTGTGACCTTTTGACGAAATCTCAGCCCCATCAGACAGATGTTTTTGTCTATAAAGATCAAAGCAGTTCCTATTTAGTCCCAGAAAACTTCGGTTCAGACCCGTAAGCATATTTAGACCTACAAGGTACCTACCCTGACAGTGGGAGCACCATCACAGGCACAGACTTTGTAGACGGAGCCAGTCAGCTCCTACCCTAACACAGGGAGCACCACCACAAGCACAGGCTTTCCAACACAGACCTAGGTAGCTCCTAACCTGACAAAGGGAGCACCATCACAAGCACAGACTTTCATACACAGACCCAGTCAGCTCCTGCCCTGACACAGGTACCAGCATCACAGACACAGACTTAACTACACAGACCCAGGGAGCTCCTATACTGACACAGGGAGCGTCACCACAGGCACCGACTGTCCTACACAGATCCAGGGAGCTCCTACCCCGAACCAGGGAGCACCATCACAGGCACAGACTGTCCTACACAGACACAGGGTGCTCCTACCCTGACACAGGGAGCACCGTCACAGGCACAGACTATCCTACAGAAAACCAGATAGCTCCAACCCTGATCCATGGAACACATGTGCTGACCCAAGAGCTCCTGCTCCGACCCATTCGCTCCTACATAGACCCAGACAATTCCTACAATGATTCAGCCAGCACCTATGCATGAGCCACTACACTGACATGGGAACTTCCTACAAGGGCATGGACAGTTCCAAGAAAGGCACAGAATGTGCCTACACGGACCCAGGCATTCCTACGCAGAACCAGACAGCACATACACAGACCCAGACATTCCTATTCAAAACTAGACAGCTCCTACGCAGACATTCCTACTCAGACCCAGACAGCTCCTGCCCTGACCCAAACCTTCCTACACAGACACAGACAGCTCCTACAAAGACCCAGGCACTCATACACAAATCCAGACAGATCCTGCACAGACCCAGATATTCCTACACAGACCCAGACATCTGCATCATAGAAACCAAAGCAAAATGCTGCTGATGCTGTAAATCTGAAATAAAAACAGTAAATGCTGGATATACTGAGCAGGTCTGGCAGCATCTGTGGAGAGAGAAACAGTTAATGTTGCAGGTTGATTGCCTTTCGTTAGCTTCTTCATAAACCCTGGTTGCTCCTACACAAACCTAGAAAGAACCTACACTGACTCAGATGTAACATACAGAGCCAAACAATTCCTACCCTGACACAGACTGCCCTTACACAGATCCAGATATAACGTACCGACCCTGACAGCTCCGACCCTGACACAGACAGCGCTTACTCAGATCCAGATATAATATGCAGAACTAGACAGATGCTACCCTGACACAGACTGCCCTTACACAGATCCAGGTGGTTGGCCCAGAAATTAGGTTCGGAGGCTTGCCGCGCGTGCAAGCCCCCGATGTGCACTCACCCGGCACGCCGACATCTGAAGCCTGGGCCTGCTTGCAATTCCTGTCACTGGCCCGGGTCAGATGTCAGCGCGCTGTGCTTGCCTGATCCAGCGGCGTAGTTAGTGCGATGTGCCGGCTGGGATCAGGTGAGCACTATGCAGCCAATCAGGGGAGGGGAAACTTCATTCATGAGTTTATAGTAAGATCTGTCAAACTCATGAAAAGTAGTGCGCCCAAAAGACTAGTTTAACTTTAAATAAAATTTAAAAAAGCTTCCCAATAATTACATAAACTATAAATAACTTTAAAAAACCATTTTAAACAATTAATCAAATTTTTGAAAAAAATAATTTTTTAAGAAATCGGGTCTAAAAATAAACTTACCTTACTGTAAAGTCCTTAAGAACAATAAAGCTGTGGAAAAAATGTTATAATTCTAAATAATAGACCACTTACCTTAAAGAATCAAGTCCTTACGCCTCCTTTTTATATGTCTAAAAAGTTCAGGCCCTTGCACACGGGCAAACCTGTCAAAAAGAAGGAAGTTCAACGCGTGCGCGCAGGACCTCTGAACCCCTTGGAGGAAATGCTGGTTCCTGCTCATGCGCTGTGCATGCTGATATCCGGCACTTCCAACGGGCCCACACGTGAGTACCCCGTCCGTACTCACGCGTTGGGACCGGAATTACTGGCCCAACTGTATGTTGGCATCGTCAGAAGAGATGCGATGGAGAGGGAGGAACTTAGAAAAAGGAATAGAGTCCTTACAGGAAGCAAGGTGGGAGGACGTGGGGTCAAGTTAGCTTTGGGAGCAGCTGGGCTTCTTTGGTTGAAGTGAGTAGATTCAAAGGAGAAGTAGTTCAATGTAAGTTCAATACAAGTTCAGCCAGGCGGTGGAGGTTGGTAGTGGCTGGTGACTGTGATGGCCTCCGTTCAAGGAAGAAGCGGAGGGTCATCCAGCCGTCCTGGTGGGGGATGGAGGTGTAGCGGGATTGGACGCCCACAGTGAAAGGGAGACGGTGAGGACCAGGAAGCAAGAATGTAAGTGATGTTATTTTTCCCACAGCAGCTTTCAAATCACTGGCATTATCAATGGATTTGTATTTTGACGTGAAAGGAATTTGTTGAATTGTGTACAACTGCGCGTCGCTGTTTATATCACCAGGATGGCCGAGTGGTTAAGGGATCTGAGTGAAGATTGAATGTACGTCATTACGTGTGAATTCTGAGCCCCCCAATGTTGGATGTTATCGATTGTGATAACTCATCGAAGTATTGTAATCATTGGAAAGGAAATTTCAATATTTATATTTCACATTTCCAGGCAGCATTGCTACATTTACAGCAGGTGCTCCGCCGATTGACAGAAAATAGGAAAAGGAGTGGGCCACTCAACTCTTCGAGCATATTCCACCATTCAGTGAGATCATGGCTGACCTGGATCTTAACTTCACCCACCTGCTTTGAACGTCTAATCCATTCGTACCCTTGTCTAAAAGAAAACTATCGATCTCAGGTTTAAATTATTAATTTAATTGGCAAAAGAACGCGAGGTGAGATTAGATTGTTTTATTACTGAGGCGATGAGTTTTTTTTTTACTCAGAGGGTAGCTATGGTCTGGAATTCATTGTCTGAACTGTTGGTGGAAGCAGATCGGATCGCTGATGCAATAGTCAGGGGGGAATTGGATAAATACTTGATGACGAACAATGTGCAGGGCTGTGGGGAAAGTGCGCCATTCTATGGTTCTATGATGCGACAATCCTCTACCTCAGTGACCTTGTGTTTTCACCGGTAAACCGCAGGTCACGTCTCCAATTCACGCCCGTGCCGGCAGCGACTTTCTCACCTTTAATGTGATGTTTCTCTTTTTCTCGCTCTATGATTCGCTCTATTTCTCTCTGTTGCTGTATTTATTTCCTGGTGTCAGTCTCTCTGTATGTCTCACTCAGCCTCAGTCACTTTCTGTAAGCTTTTCTAATTGGGTCACTGTTTATCCGTCCAACTATTACCTTCTCTCCGTCACTCTCTCCATCACCCCCCCACATCATTTTACTCTGCACCTCACGTGTTATCCCTTTAAGCGCTGGTTCAGTTTACAGCTTGCTGATCCTGAGTGTTTCACGTGCATTTTAACATTATTCCTTCATAGGTGTTCGGTGTTGAACGGGAGGGTTACATGGTCTATGGGCTAAAAGCCGAGGGAGTTCTTGTTTAGTTACGCACGATCAGTTCAATGCATCACTTGCCCAGCTGCTGTGCTTTTGCAGTTCAGCTTTTCACCGTCCGTAGCTTTAGAAAATGTCTTTATCCTCTCACATTTTTAGATTATGCTGACGTGTAGTTTGCTCGGCGCTGAAAACTAAACTTAGAGTCTGCAAGGGATTTGTCGAATTTTCAAGCACTGCGCGGCACGGATTCTATCACCAGGATGGCCGAGTTTTTAAGGCGTTAGATTAAATTCTAATAGAAGTGTGTTTGCGTGTGCTCGAACCCCACTTCTGGTAGATGCTCAGGCAACGGGGGTTGAAAATAAAACCTCCAGCCAATTTTGGTATGAAATGGATTAAAAGTCATTTGATCTCTGCAAGGGATGGTGCCATATTTATAATTCACCCTTCAAGACAGCGTTTCTTCATTTACAATTGGTGTTCTGAACATAGGAACAGGAGGAGGCCATTCAGCCCCTTGAGCCTTTTCGCCATTCATTGAATTCCTGTCTGAGCTGTGTCTTAACTCCATCCATCTGCTTTGGCAGCACATCATTTCAACGCATGTCTAGCAAAGACGTACCGATCTCAGGTTAACATTATTAGTTGAGCTGGCATATACTGCTATTTTGTGGGAGAGAGTTCCACACTGCTGCCAACATTCACGTGCAGAAATGCTTCCTAACTTCTTCCCCGAATGGCCTGCCTCTGATTTTACAATTATGCCCCCTTGTCCTAGACTCCGCCACCAACGGCTAAGCATGATTTCTCTCTATCTACCTTATCAATTCGTTTCAAAATCTTAAAAACCTCAATCAAATGCTACAACCTTCTAAATTCCAGGAAGTAGAAGCCCAGTTTATGTAATCGCTCCTCATATTTTAACCCTTGGAGCGCTGGTAACGTTTTGGTGAATGTGCACTGCAACCCCTCCATTGTCAATCTATACTTTCTAACGGCCGGTGCCCAGAACTGTACATAGAACCAGGTATCTGTTAGCTGTAGAATAACTTCCTCTCCTTTATATTCTAGCCTCTCGTTATAAAGCCTTATATGCTGTGCGATTTCTTGATTATTTCTGTACCTTACTGCTACCTTTTAGTGGTCTGTGTGCATGAACCCGAAATAACTTCGGAACTCCACTGTTCCGATCTGTGCACCATGTAATCAATACTCCGATCTACATTTTTGGTCTAAAATGAATGACGACATAATTACCTGCATTGAAATCCATCAGGCACGGTTTCGCCCATTCACTTAAGCTATCAATATATCTTTGTAATTATATGCTGCTGGCTACACGACTTACCTTAGCACCAACCTTTGTATCATCGGCAAACTTGGATATATGGCTCTATATTGTGTTTTCTAAGTCATTAATGACGATAGAAGGAACAATTTATTTAATATCAACATTTATGAATGGGCCTTGCTGGGACAACCTGGCAGGGTCTGTGGGGAGAGGAAGTTGGAGTTAAGGTTTCAGCCCGATGACCATCTGTTACTACAAATAAACATCACGCAATTGTTAGTAGTTTTTAAATAGTGAAAAAGAAAACTCGCTCTCCTATAGCAGCTTTCACGACCATGGGACGTCCGGATTGCTCACGAATGCTCAGTCTGAGTCCCGACAGGACCACAAGGATCCAGACCTCATTACACCCTTGATCCTAACATGGCCAAAGGCGAGGTGAGAGTGATTGCTCTTAGCATCAAAATAGCATTAGGCCGAATGTTGCATCAAGGAGCCCGATTAAAATTGAAGTCAATGGAATCTTTCGGGGGACGTGGGGTAGGGGGAAACTCCTCTGCTGGACACATGCCTAACATAAAGGAAGATGCTTGTGGTTGTTGGAGGCCAATCATACCAGCACCGGGACATCACTGCAGGAGTTAATCTTCACCTGCTTCATCAAAGACCTTCCCTCTATCATAAGGTCAGCAGTGGGGATGTTCAGCGATGATTGCACAGTGTTCAGTTCCATTCTCATCCCATCAGATAATGAAGCAATCCTGGCCTGCATGCAGCAAGAACTGGGCAACATTCAGGCTTGAGTTGATACGTAGAAAGTAACAATCGCGCTACTCAAGTGCCAAAGCTTCTTCCACAGCACCTCCCAAAACCGATGCCTGTACTTCCTAGAAGGACAAGAGCAATTAGTGCATGGGAACACCAACACCTGCAATTTCCCCTCCAAGGCATGCACCATCCTGACTTGGAAATATATTGTCGTTCCTTCATTGTCGCTGGGTCAAAATCCGGGAACTCCTTCCCTAACAGCACTCTGGGTATCTTCACCTCACGGACTGCAGTGGTTCAAAAAGGCACTCATCACCACCTTCTCAAGGGCAATTGGGGATGGTCAATAAATGCTAGTATTGCCAGCGACCCCCACATCGCATGAATGGCGAATGTTTTTAAAAAAATTGCTTTACAGAAAATGAAGTACCTTTTGAAGCGTGGTCACTGCTTGTAATGTATGAAAACACGGCTGCCAATTTCTACACAGCAAGATCCCACTGGTGATGTTGGCTCTCGGACACAGATATGCCCAGGACACCTAGGAGAACTCACTACCTGTTAGAATCATAGTACCCTAGAAATTTGCGGCACAGAAGGAGGGCCATCGGCTCTGGACGAAAGACCTATCCAGCCTAATCCCACTTTCCAGCTATTGGTCCGTAGCCTTGCAGTTTACGGCACATCAAGTGCATATCCAAGTACTTTTCAAATATGATGAGGGTTTCTGCCTCTACCACCATTTCAGGTAGTGCGTTCCAGACCTCCACCACCCTTTGGGTGATAAAAGTTCTCCTGAACACCCCTCTAATCATTCTACCAATTACTTTAAATCTATGGCTCCTTGTTATTGACCTCTCTGCTAACTGAAATAGGTGCTTCCTATCCACTCTAGCTCGGCCCCTCATAATTTTATACACCTCAATTAAGTCTCCCCTCCGCCTCCCCTGTTCCAAAGAAAACAACTCCAGTCTGTCCAATCTTTCCTCAACGCCAACATTCTCCAGTCCTGGCAACACCCAGAGGACAACAGAGGACTCAAACTGAATGTAATTGGAAAGAGCACCAGAGGGCAGATGAGGAAACATTTTTTTACATTGCGAGTTATTATAATCTGTAATGTTCTGCGTGAAATGGTGCTGGAAGCAGATTCAATAGTAACTTTCAAAAGGGAATTGGATAAATACTTGAATTGGAAAATTTTGCAGGGGTATGGGGAAAGAGCTGGGAATAATTGGATTGCTCTTTCAAGAGCACGACGGGGCAAATGGCCTCCTTCTGTGATGTATGATTCTCTAATTATCTGAAAGGTTTTATTGAAGGATTCATGTAAATGAGGCTGTTATTTGCCTGCTCCACTATCTCAGTTTATTTCTGTGTGCAAGTGCCTGTTCTGTTTCAACCTCATTGAAATGATTCGGGGTTCGGTACTAATGAAGCTCAGGTTAAACTCTGACATACGGCGTAGTGGCCAAGTGGTAAGGCGTCGGTCTCGTAAACCGAAGAGCATGGGTTCGACCCCCATCTACGCCTCGGGACATTTATCGCATTTAATTTGACATTTTTAATGTTTCTCCTTTTTATCTCTATCAAATACATTCATAACTTTGAACATTTCTTTCAACTCTCCTCTTGACATTCTTTGCTCTAAAGAGAAAAATCCCTGCTTCTCCAGTCTCTTTGCATAAATGAGGTCCCGCATCCCTGGTACCATTCCAATAAATCGATTCTGCACTCCCTCCAAGGCCTTGCCTTCTTTCGTAAAGTGTGGTGCCCAGAATTGAACGCAATACTCCAGGTGAGGCCTCACCAGTGCTTTATAAATGTTTAGCATAATTTCCTTGCTTTTATACTCTATTCAGCTATTAATAAAAGACAGGATCTCAAATCCGTTTACACAGCTTTCTCAACTTATCCTGCCACCTTCAAAGATTTGTGTGCGCACACCCCATGTGTTCCAGTTCGTGCACCCTCTTTCAAATTGTACCATTTAGAGCTGGTTAATTAATTGCAGGGGAGAGCATTCTGAGTGGTTTCGGGGCCAGTGGTCTGCAGAGGGAGCCGATTAAACGAAATAATCGGCCCCATTAAAGTTCTACCATTTAGTTGACATTGCCTCTCCTCATTCTTCCGACCAAAATATATCACTTTGCACTTCTCTACGTTAACTTTATCTGCCATGTGTCTGCCCATTTCACCAGTCTCTTTCTCTTCATACTCCCCCTTTGTAGCTCTTACTATCTGCTTTGTGACCCTTTGCTGTTCTTTGTAACTTTCCCATTCACCAGGATCGCTGCAATGTTTTGCATTTGTGTTTGCTTCTCCTTTTATTTTAATGCGGTCTCTTACCTCTAGCCGCCCATGCCTATTTTTCGGCCAGTAAAGTTCTTGCCCCTCAGATGTTTAAACTGATTCAATTTCATCTTAAATTATTTCAGAACACCTCCCACTTCTGTCGTTTTACTTGTGAACAGATTTGCCCAGTTTATTGTGGCCAGGCTCTGTCTTGTTGAAGACGGCCTTGCCAAAACGTAGAATCTTTGCAGCTGCTTTGCATTTCTCCCTCTCAAACATTGCGGTGAACTCGAACATGTTATGATCACTATTAAATACAGTTTCACGTACGCTAAATCTGATGAATAAATCTGGCTTGTTACTCATTACTAAATCTAATATGGCATGCCCCCTTCTTGGTTCTAGGACATATCGTTGTAGAAAACTATCCCGGACACACTTAAAAAACCTTTCTGATAAGTGCTAGTCTGCTTACCCCAATCTCTGTGAAAGTTAATATCCCCCATTAATACAACACTGCCTTTATGACGCGCTTGTCTAATTGCTGCATTTATACAATCTAGCACTTCAGACCAGCGACCAGGGAGCCTATACACAAATCCCACTGTCTTAATCGCTCAGTCTTAAATCGTTTCCTATTTCTTAATTCTAACCATAAATTCTCCACTGTCTGTTTACCTCTCGTTATATCCTCCTTAACATTGAATTGATTTCATCCTGAATCACTAAGGCTACTCCTCCCCCTGCACCATTTCCCTATCTTTCCTGTAGTCCTCCAGCAGCACCTCCGCCCCTTTGTATTCCCGCCATCTTGAGATTAAGGCTAATATTCCATGAACCTAGCATTTTTTTGTACGTGTCCGGTAGTTTGAAGTAATTACTCTACGTGGACTATTAAATCTCTCTGCTCCTCCACAGTTCCTAACTATTTGCCATTTTGAAAGTACTCTAATCCACCCGTCAGCCACAGTTTTGCCCATTCACTTAAAGTATAAATGTTCCCTTGCAAATTTCTGCTTCCATCTACATTACTTACTGTGCTGCCTAACCTGGTGCCGTCAGCAAACTTGGACATACGATGGAAGTCATCGAACTGTGAAAGAGGGCTCAGAATGGGAATCGAATTTGGGCTGGCGTGAAAGGGCGTTGGTATTCGGAATGTACAAAATACAGTCCCCAATGCTCCGCTTATCTGCAGCAGACCGAACGTAATTCGTAATATATGTTCGATCCTTATTGGTTGCTGTAACCTGATGCTGTAGCTCGGTGAATCATTGTTTCAATATGGAAAGGGTTTTGCCTCTGTGGGACAATCAGTTAACACGGTCGGCCGTGAGCTCAAAAATTAATGGTTCTACGAACGATCGGGTAATCTTTACATTATCGGCTCACAGTTTCAGATTTCAACGTATGTTTTGACTGAAAGGAAATGTGCTACAAACATTGCCAGCTGGGCAGAGCTGACATTCCCACCATTAACCCTGCGATCGGAAGCAGGCACATCAAAAATATGTAAAAGCCTGAGATTGGCTTCACGGAAATCAGATTTCATCTTAGCAGACAAGTCTCCGAAAGGCCAATGGGAGGCTGTACTGGTTGCAAGAGAGCTGGTTAGCTGTGACATGCATATTTCCGCAGTGAGCCAGACCAGACACTATGCAGGTTTCCACAATGAAAGTCACACCGTTTATTTTGGAAAAGCAAAATGATACTTACATCCTGACTGGTTTCAGTTGATATTTGAGAGATCATTATAAGATCCTGCAGGGCTGCCTCGGTTAATAACAACTGTCCGAAGCTGCATTTCAGACATGCCATCAAATCCATCGTTTTGTTGCCGTTTTCCAGAACCCCGAATGAGTGAGGCCGCGAAAAGCAGCTCTCTTCAATCACCCGCTGCTGGCAAGAAGCCGCGAATGTGGCCTCAGTCAGCGCATTACAGCCCATCTCTGGTGAACACGATACCACTGAAGCAGAGTTGTGCACAACTTTGCATCTCTCGCCTATAGGTGACGTTGTGGAGGTCGATATTATAGAATGGTAGAATATTACAGCACAGAAGTGGGCATTCGGCCCATCGTGCCTGTGCCGGCTCTTTGAAAGAGCGAAACAATTAATCCCACTCCCCTGCAATTTCACCATAGCCCAGTATTTTTTTCAAGTAATTATCATATTACATTTTCAAAGTTACGATTGAATCTGCTTCCACTACCCTTTCAGGCAGTGCATTACAGATCTTAAATATCGCTGCGTATTAATGTTTCCTCATCTCTAAGCATAACAGAAGTCTTTCATCCCTTGTGCCATTCTAGTAAATCTCTACTGCAGACTTTCTGAGGCCTTTACATCCTTCCTCACTGTGGTGCCCAGAATTTGCCACTCTACTCAACCTTATGCCTAAATGATGTTTTATGAAGTTTGAGCATAGATTCCTTGCTTTTGTTCTCTATTTCCCTGTTTATAATATCAAGGATCCCGAATGCCGAATACTGTCCTGCTGAATATTTAAAATGTTGCCAACCCATCAGCAAACTTTGAAATTTGCTCCCGATACCCAAGTCCAGGTCATTTATATATAACAGGAAAAGTGATGGTGCTAATATCCACCCCTGGGGGACCCTACTGCAGCGAAGGCAGCGCATTGCTGTCCATCCTTGGGAAGCAAGATACAATATGGCCTGGCGAAGCCTCCTCATACACCGAGCACAGCGACATAAAATCCGTGGAGATTGAATCCAGGTCAATCGGCCTTCCAGCAACAGTTGGCGAGGACCGAATGAAATGAAACGTTTTACTTGCCTCAGTGAGGAAATCACTGGATAATGTTAGAGGAAAAAAACAGAAAATGCTGGAAATACTCAGCAGGTCAGCCAGCATCTGTGAAGAGAGAACCAGAGTTAACGTTTCGCCAGAACTGGAAAAAAGCAGGAGAAAGAACAGATTTTAAAGCAAGTGTAGCTGCTCGGAAAGGGGGAGGGAATGAAAGTACAACAAGGATGGTCTGTGATAGGATAGAAGGCAGTAGAGGGTAAGAGACATTAACCGATATTCAAGGCAAAAGGAGCTGGTAATGGGGCAGCTTAAGAAACAAAAGATGGCTCTAGATGAAGTGTAAATTGCCCTGACAGAAGGAAAGGCAGCTGCCATGTGAGAGCGAAGAAAATAAAACACAAATAAACAAAAAAGAAGTGTGGAAAAAAATATACATGCTAGGTGCCGATGTTATGGTCTGAAATTGTTGAACTCTATGTTGAGTCCAGAAGTCTGTAAAGTGCCTAATCAAAAGACGAAGTGCTGTTCTTCGAGCTTACTTTGAATTTCAGTGGAACAATGTAAGAGGCCTAGGACGGTGAGGTATGAGCGGGAGTGCAGCGGAAAATGACAGTGACAGGCGACCGAAGCTCCGGGTCACCCTTACGGACTGAATGGAGGTGTTCTGCAAAAGGCCACCCAATCTGCGTTTGGTCTCCCCAGTGTACAGAAGACCCCATCGTGAGCATCGAGTACACTATAGTAAATTGCAAGAAGTACAAGTAACTCGCTGTTTCACCTGGAAGTGATGTTTGGGGCCCCTGACAGTGGGAAGCAGGTGGTATAAGGGCATGCGTTGCATCTCCTGCGCTTGCACAGGAAGGTGACGGGTGAAGGGGAAGAGGTGATTGGGGTGATAGGGGAGTGGACCAGGGTATCGCGGAGGGAGCGGTCCCTTCAGAATGGTGAAAGGGGAGGTGAGGGGAAGATTTGTTTGGTGGTGGGATCACGCTGGAGGTGGCAGAAATGGTGGAGGATGATCCGTTGAATGTGGAGGCTGTTGGGGTGAAAGCGTAGGGGAACCCTATGGTGGTTGCAGGAGGGAGGGGCAGAGGTGAGGGCAGAAGTTCGGGAGATAGAACGGGCATGGCTAAGGGCCATGTCAACCACAGTAGAGGGGAATCCTCAGTTGAGGAAAAATGAAGACATGTCAGAGGAACTAGTATGGAAGGGGGAATCGTCAGAGTAGATGTGGCGCAGATGGAGAAACTGGGAGAATGGAAGAGAGTCCTTACAGGAAGCAGGGTGTGAGGGACTGTAGTCCAGGTAGCTGTGGAAGGAAGTGGGCTTATAGTGAATGTCTGTCAATAACCTATCCACAGAGATGTTGACTTAGAAGTCGAGGAAGGGAAGGGAAGAGTCAGAGATGGACCATGTGAAGGTGATGGACGGGTGGAAATTGGAAACAAAGTGAAGGAAATTTTCTAGTTCAGGGCGAGAGCAGGAAACAGCACCGATACAGTCATCAATGTTCCAGAAAAAGAGGTGAGGGAGGGGACGTGAGTAGGATTGGAACAGTAAGTCAGGATGACCAGTCGGTCTCAGGTGTTTAGGTCGGGGTTGCTCCTGGAGTTGTGGGCTCGCATCCCACTTCTGACGTTTAATCCTTTGTTTATATAGCACGATTTTGCGAGAGGTCATTTTTCGGCCCTTTTGATTATTGCTTCCAGAAACCGAAGCCGACTTCCATCCACGGCAGATTTGTTTTATTGGTTGTAAGTATGTATTGTGTTGGGAGTAAACAGAACAGGGCCCGTGGAATCAATCCATTATGCTCAAATTTGCAGTAATCCACGCAAGAAGTTATCGGACAGGACCGAAATCATTCCACAACAATCTCCAGCGGTTCTGGAAGAAGGTCACTGCAAACCACGATATTGATATCAAGCCTTTAAAGACATCAATTAATGTCTTTCTTAGCAATCAATTACCTGTGGTCCTTGTAAATATAATCGGATGTGTCCATGTTAGATAAAGATGTATTTGTGAGTTGCTGTTGTGCTGAATGTAAGTGATTTTGCGTCTCTGTAGTTTGCTGATATACTTAGATGTGTCTGTATTATCTATATATATATAAAGCGGTCGATCTGTCTGTCCTTCTGTCTGTCTGTCCTTCTGTCTGTCTGTCCTTCTGTCTGTCCTCACGTGTGCGTCTGTCTGGTATGCGCTCGAAAGTTATAGAGCGTACCTACGCGTGCGTTACGTCAAAAGAAAGCTTACCTCTTCCAAAACGGCCTTAAGCGTATTTACGTTTCAGCCGGGCAAAAATCGCGCCCGCGGTATCCGAAAAACCTTCAACATTCCGCTCATTAGCATCTCATTATCCGCTCATTAGCGACAGAGTGACCTCGAGGTATGGTGACCTGACGGTCGACCAATCGGTGCGTGTGTGGGCGGGCCTTATCGTTCTGAACTGAGGTGAGTAGCCGCCATCTTGCTTCCATTCTTTTTCCTGCTTTCTGCTTCTTTCTTTTCAAATATACATTTCCAGCAAAATAAAATTGTTTTTATTAAATTGTTTTAAAAAAAACTAGACTCATTTGTAAGTATTTTCTCTAACCTGAAGATTCTTTTTCCTACCTTTCCCCGTTTTTGTTAGGCCTGAAAGCCTGGGCCTTTCTTGCCCAGCCAGGCCCGAGCTAGGTAATTGTCCCACGGTTTCTGCTAAGCTCCTCACCAGCCCCCCCCCGCGCCCCCGGTGTCACGTTACCCGGGGCAACGGCGTCAGCCACGAGGGTCAGGGTGCGCGCACAGCAGGAGCAGCTGAGACGTGGCGTCTCTCTGTTCCCCGATCGGCTCGGGCGGGGGGTCGGCAGGGCTCTCGGGAGTGCGGATCTCGGCCGGGGCTTGGTGAGCGGGAAGGGTTACCCCGGCAACCGGGTCCGCCGGCCGTCTATCACAGCCGCAATCGGCGGTCTTGAAGCCAGCTCGGGAGGGCGGGGCTCCGGAGGGCGGGGGGCCGGTGTTCGGAAGATCGGGTATCCGGAGATCGGTGGTGGGGTTGGTGGGGGGTGCCAGGGTGAGCCTCGGGGGGCAGGGATCAGGGGGCTCGGGAGTTCGGGGGGGGCGAGCCTCGGGGATCAGGGGGCTCGGGAGTTCGGGGGGGGCGAGCCTCGGGGATCAGGGGGCTCGGGGATTCTCTCCCTTATCCTCCCCTTCCCCTCCCCTCCCTCTCTCCCCTCCCTCTCCCTCCCTCCCCTCCCTCTCCCCTTCCATCCTTCCCCCTCCCCTTCCCCCTCCCCTTCCCCTTCCCCTTCCCCTTCCCCCCCTTCCCCCTCCCCTTCCCCCCCTTCCCCCTCCCCTTCCTCCTTACCCTTCCCCTTCCCCCCCTTCCCCCCCTTCCCTTCCCACCCTTCCCCCCTTCCCCCCTTCCCTCCCCCCTCCCCTTCCCCCCTTCCCCGCTTCCCTCCCCCATCCCCCTCCCCTTCCCCCTTCCCCTTCCCCCCTCCCCTTCCCCCCGCTCTTTTCCCCCCTCTTCCCCCCAGTCGCTCTCTCTCTTCCCCCCAGTCGCTCTCCCTCTTCCCCCCAGTCGCTCTCTCTCTTCCCGCAGTCGCTCGCTCTCTTCCCCCCAGTCACTCTCTCTCTTCCCCCCAGTCGCTCTCTCTCTCTCTTCCAACAACAACATTCCCTCGAAAAAGCCTCGGCACCGCCGGGCACTTCAGCTAGTTATTAATATATTGGTGGGTGATCTGTGTCAGTTATAAATGTATTTCTGAGGACTGAAAATGTCCAGTCCGGCACGATTCTACCTTCTCATTGCCCCACGTGGGGTACGGTAGACTATCTGTTCCATTTGGGTTCAACATTTGTTTTTAGTAACTGTGTTGACATTTAGAAATGTGATAATTATAAAAAAAACAACTCTTGTTCCACCAGCCTCTCTGACACCGCTTCCGCGTCACATAATCTCTCTGCTACCTCCCAAGTGTCCCTCAATCTTTCTGATACAACCTGAGTGTTCATTACCCACTCTGATATCTCCATAGCATTGCTCACCCTCGCTGATAGATCCTCAGTGTCTCTTGCACTCTTTGAAACATCCGAAGCGTCCCTTACGTGCTCTGATACATCCTGAGAGTCTCTAACCTCCCTGATACCGCCACAGAGTCCACTACTCTCTCTGGTATCCACTCAAAGCCCTCATACCCCCTTGATGCTACCTCAGGAACCCTTCAATTCCCTCACATCCTCTGAGCTGACCTTTGCTCTCGCAATCCCCTCTGAGAAACTTTTTGACTCCCTGATACCAGGTGCAAAGGGTGTTTTGAATGCCGTGGCTCAGGCCAATATGGGCGGAACCGGCTGACTTCACAGTGTGTGTAGGAAAGTTAAGTGGACTTTGTGTGTGAGAAGACCACCGAAACGTTTTGCTTGGAGCTCCGCCCTTGAGGCAAGTTTTGTGTTGTCAGGTAAACTGCTACAGTGAAAGCACACAATTAAAAACAGAAAAAGCGAAAAAAAATTCAGCAGCTCAGGCAGCATCTGTGAAGAAATATTCATTATACCAGGACATCACTATCCACTGTGACTGATACTTCACGTGGGTCATAACTTACAATTTCTACACCTCCGTGCAACGAACAGTTTGGGCGGGAATGAGGTCCTTGCTGATTTGAGCAAATAGAGCGAGGCAGCAAAACAAAACTCCCCACTACGGATTGGGCAAAGATGGCACTCAGATGCAGGAGCCTTGGATGTGTTGAAGTAATGAAAAAAAATCTAGTCTGAAATGCAACAACGCGAGAATTCGAAACCCTGCGTGTAGAGCGGAGTCGATTAACGGTCCACATCCTTAACCTCTCAACCACCGCGCCCCGCAAACACAGCACACAGAGATATTTTCTTTCCTTCTTTCTCAATGCAAATCCCTGTACCCAAAGCAAAAGCAACAGGAAAGTCAGCTTTCAGTTGTCAGTCCCCAGTATCAGAAGTGAGATAGCAATGACGTGCTAGCCTGGCTGAGCGTTCTAAGACGCTGGATTTAATTTTCAGTCTTTTCAGGGGAGTAGATTCAAATCCCACCACTGCCACAATTATGTTTATTTTCGGGTTTTACCAAAGAAATGCTCGCTGCAAAGTTCAAAATAAAAATATATGATATAGGAAGCATTGATTGGGTCAAGCAGCATCTAGTGAGTCATACTCTTCATCAACAATTCCTTTATTAAGCGGTATCGTGCGTGGCAATGCTATTCTTTTTATTCCCTCCTGGAATGTGAGCATCGCTGACAAGGCCAGCACTTATTGCCCATCCCTCATTGGCCTTGAGAATGTGGTGGTGAAATTCAACGCAGTATCGCATGGCTCTCCTTAGGAAACATGGATTTTTGGTGAAGATTCCAAAATCAGCACCGCCAGAAATACAGAAGCGGTGAAATTCAACGCAGGCCTCGCAGCCACTGGAGCCTTCATCCAGAATGGGAACTGGTGCAGGCACAGTTACTTTTAAAAGAATTGTAGCCTTTTCACATGAGAAGAAACTCACCCCTGGAGATTCTATAAAAATAGGCCCCGCTGGGAATCGAACCCAGGATCGCCTGTTTACTAGACAGACGCTTTGACCAGCTAAGCCACGGGACCTAATGCTGGCGCAATTTCTCGCCCCCACTCACTGATGTCTATCAGCTTCCGGTCGCAGTCTTCTGGACTCTCAGTGCCGGTTCTTATTTCTCCAGCTCTCTTGTCTATTCCGCCATATGTCCCATTGCTCTCTGTATCTCCCTATTAATTTATCTCAGTGTCAATCTGTGAGGTGATTCTGAATGATTACCCTATCTTTGTGTCTTATATGAAATAAATGGGGGGATCAGCCAACTCTTCCTCTGACACTGGGGAACAAATAAGCCAACAGTTATAACACGATATTGTTTACTGTGATGCAGCAAATGCAATATTCCATCTTAAAAGTTTAAGTTTCAATTCTGGGCAAAAGAAACTGTGACTCCAACGTGTTTCCAATAGCCTGCCTTTTAATCTGACGTCACAAACGCCACCATTGCACCTCAAGGTGATTCATAACTAATAAACAGAGAAGTCAAGCACTGAAAGGGTATTTGTAGAAAGGGTTGTGAGACTGTGGAATGCACTGGCCCAGCAAGCAGCAGATTTAAAACAAGGTTTATAAACCGGCAGCCTGTGGGAGGAAGGGGGCAGAGAGGCAAGAGAGACACAGGAAAGATCAACTTGGAAACTATTGACCCCGAATCTACTTTAAATCCCCCCACTGCATTTCAACCCATTTAATGTCAGATTCACAAATTGATGCATGTGAGCAATATAGGACATTTATCGCTGTCTCTGGTCTAAAATAACTGCTTTATTTTTTGCTCCCACCCGCTGTGTTTAGGCTCTACCCTGAATATTTATCTCCGACCTAGAATCAGTTTGTAATCTGGAGACCAGGTTTCTGCAGGCGGCGGACAGGGAGCAGAGGCTGTGACTGATCTGAGTCATGTGGGAGCAGAACACAATGTTTCTGCTGTTTATTTTCATTACCCTGCAGAATATTCCATACTGTTCTCAACATCTTACATACCGTTAAATATCGGAAGTTTTCTTTTATTGTAATGATCGCTGCGATTCTTCTGGACTTGCTGAATTTGCAGCAAATTAAATATCACGAAACCGTAATCGCCAACAATAAACAGGGTCAGCGATTTGAGAATTTAATATCTTGGAGCCGATATTTTTGCGGCTGCGATGGCCGAGTGGTTAAGGCGTTGGACTTGAAATCCAATGGGGTTTCCTCGCGAAGGTTCGAGCCCTGCTCGCAGCGGGTTTTCTCATTATGATAATTAATTACTTCAAATAAATTATTTTCTTCAATCTGCTCCCTCTGGGAGGATTTTGGAATTTTCAATGCCGGTTTTAAGGAAGCTAAAGGATTGCCGAGACAACTGGATCACTTACTTCAAGAAGGTTTGCTGACCGAATTCCAAAAGTTATCTGCAGATTGTCTGGAAGCTCCAGATAAGGAGGCCTCGACAGTCTCTGAGGTACCTTCCCATACACTCGCTGCTGTCCGGTAGCATCAGTCTGTGTAACCATGGGAGAGAGAGAATGGAAAGTCACTGGAAGGCATGTTTCTGTCAGCAGCAATGTTACAAGAGCAGCCATTCTAAAGTGAAAAGCAGAACACATTCCAGGAGACAGTCCAGGAGACAGACAAACGGAGTGGAGATCTGGAAGACTGGCCAGAAAAAAAACAAGGAGGACACCAACTCATAATTCACCTCTCCCTCTCCCGAAGCAGAAGAATTGAACATTCTGAGTTTTGAGTTGCACCACTGAGGTTGTACAAGTCTCTCTCTGTAAAGCTTGTATTATTATGTCAATAAAACGATTTGTTTGAAAAGTTTGAAGCTTCATTTCCCAAGGAATTTTCTTGTATAATCGGGCTGCATTGGTTCCGAAGGCCGGCTCGGCTTTCGCAGAGCTTGACTGTCGGGGGGACCCGCAGGTCTAAATGTATCGACTGGTTTCAAAGCACCAACTCAGATTGGGGCGTATGGGACATGTGGCCCAGGAAGAGCGGTGGTAGCAGAGCACACTTAGCAGTTTAAGTGACTGAAAGTGAATGTTCGATTAAGGAAATACCGCAGGAAAATTACAATGAAATTGAAGGGGGAAAGTAAAGGAGAGCTATTGATTGTGGAAGGAAGAAAAGTCTGCGTTATGTTTCGGTTTGGAGCCGAAGTTGCTGCGGCCAGAATGCAGATTATTAATCAGTATACGAGCACGGCACCACACATCAACAACTGGAGCTCTGCAAAGTATCGCATGGCTCTCCTTAGGAAACATGGATTGTTGGTGAAGATTCCAAAATCAGCACCGCCAGAAATACAGAAGCGGTGAAATTCAACGCAGGCCTCGCAGCCACTGGAGCCTTCATCCAGAATGGGAACTGGTGCAGGCACAGTTACTTTAAAAGAATTGTAGCCTTTTCACATGAGAAGAAACTCACCCCTGGAGATTCTATAAAAATAGGCCCCGCTGGGAATCTAACCCAGCATCGCCTGTTTACCAGACAGATGCTTTGACCAGCGAAGCCACGGGACCCAATGCTGGCGCAATTTCTCGCCCCCACTCACTGATGTCTATCAGCTTCCGGTCGCAGTCTTCTGGACTCTCAGGCCGTTTCTTATTTCTCCAGCTCTCTTGTCTATTCCGCCATTTGTCCCATTGCTCTCTGTATCTCCCTATTAATTTATCTCAGTGTCAATCTGTGAGGTGATTCTGAATGATTACCCTATCTTTGTGTCTTATATGAAATAAATGGGGGGATCAGACAACTCTTCCTCTGACACTGGGGAACAAATAAGCCAACAGTTATAACACGATATTGTTTACTGTGATGCAGCAAATACAATATTCCATCTTAAAAGTTTCAGTTTCAATTCTGGGCAAAAGAAACTGTGACTCCAACGTGTTTCCAATAGCCTGCCTTTTAATCTGACGTCACAAACGCCACCATTGCACATCAAGGTGATTCATAACTAATAAACAGAGAAGTCAAGCACTGAAAGGGTAGTTGTAGAAAGGGTTGTGAGACTGTGGAATGCACTGGCCCAGCAAGCAGCAGATTTAAAACAAGGTTTATAAACCGGCAGCCTGTGGGAGGAAGGGGGCAGAGAGGCAAGAGAGACACAGGAAAGATCAACTTGGAAACTATTGACCCCGAATCTACTTGAAATCCCCCCACTGCATTTCAACCCATTTAATGTCAGATTCACAAATTGATGCATGTGAGCAATATAGGACATTTATCGCTGTCTCTGGTCTAAAATAACTGCTTTATTATTTGCTCCCACCCGCTGTGTTTAGGCTCTACCCTGAATATTTATCTCCGACCTAGAATCAGTTTGTAATCTGGAGACCAGGTTTCTGCAGGCGGCGGACAGGGAGCAGAGACTGTGACTGATCTGAGTCATGTGGGAGCAGAACACAATGTTTCTGCTGTTTATTTTCATTACCCTGCAGAATATTCCATACTGTTCTGAACATCTTACATACCGTTATATATCGGAAGTTTTCTTTTATTGTAATGATCGCTGCGATTCTTCTGGACTTGCTGAATTTGCAGCAAATTAAATATCACGAAACCGTCATCGCCAACAATAAACGGTCAGCGATTTGAGAATTTAGTATCTTGGAGCCGATATCTTCGCGGCTGCGATGGCCGAGTGGTTAAGGCGTTGGACTTGGAATCCAATGGGGTTACCCCGCGCAGTTTCGAGCCCTACTTGCAGCGGGTTTTCTCATTATGATAATTAATTACTTCAAATAAATTATTTTCTTCAATCTGCTCCCTCTGGGAGGATTTTGGAATTTTCAATGCCGGTTTTAAGGAAGCTAAAGGATTGCCGAGACAACTGGATCATTTAGTTCCAGAAGGTTTGCTGACCGAATTCCAAAAGTTATCTGCAGATTGTCTGGAAGCTCCAGATAAGGAGGCCTCGACAGTCTCTGAGGTACCTTCCCATACACTCGCTGCTGTCCGGTAGCATCAGTCTGTGTAACCATGGGAGAGAGAGAATGGAAAGTCACTGGAAGGCATGTTTCTGTCAGCAGCAATGTTACAAGAGGAGCCATTCTAAAGTGAAAAGATGAACACATTCCAGGAGACAGGCCAGGAGACATCAAACGGAGTGGAGATCTGGAAGACTGACCAGAAAAAAAACAAGGAGGACACCAACTCATAATTCATCTCTCCCTCTCCCGAAGCAGAAGAATTGAACATTCTGAGTTTTGAGTTGCACCACTGAGGTTGTACAAGTCTCTCTCTGTAAAATTTGTACTATTATGTCAATATAACGATTTGTTTGAAAAGTTTGAAGCTTCATTTCCCAAGGAATTTTCTGAATCGGGCTGCATTGGTTCCGAAGGCCGGCTCTGCTTTCGCAGAGCTTGACTGTCGGGAGGTCCCGCAGGTCGAAATGTATCGACTGGTTTCAAAGCACCAACTCAGATTGGGGCGTATGGGACATGTGGCCCAGGAAGAGTGGTGGGAGCAGAGCACACTTAGCAGTTTAAGTGGCTGAAAGTGAATGTTAGATTAAGGAAATACCGCAGGAAAATTATAATGAAATTGAAGGGGGAAAGTAAAGGAGAGCTATTGATTGTGGCAGGAAGAAAAATCTGCGTTATGGTTCTGTTTGGAGCCGAAGTTGCTGCGGCCAGTATGCAGATTATTCATCACTTTACGAGCACGGCACCACACATCAACAACTGGAGCTCTGCAAAGTATCGCATGGCTCTCCTTAGGAAACATGGATTTTTGGTGAAGATTCCAAAATCAGCACCGCCAGAAATACAGAAGCGGTGAAATTCAACGCAGGCCTCGCAGCCACTGGAGCCTTCATTCAGAGTGGGAACTGGTGCAGGCACAGTTACTTTTAAAAGAATTGTAGCCTTTTCACACGAGAAGAAACTCACCCCTGGAGATTCTATAAAAAAAGGCCCCGCTGGGAATCGAACCCAGGATCGCTTGTTTACTGGACAGACGCTTTGACCAGCTAAGCCACGGGACCCAATGCTGGCGCAATTTCTCGCCCCCACTCACTGATGTCTATCAGTTTCCGGTCGCAGTCTTCTGGACTCTCAGGCCGTTTCTTATTTCTCCAGCTCTCTTGTCTGTTCCGCCATATGTCCCATTGCTCTCTGTATCTCCCGCTTAATTTATCTCAGTGTCAATCTGTGAGGTGATTCTGAATGATTACCCTCTGTTTGTGTCTTATATGAAATAAATGGGGGGATCAGACAACTCTTCCTCTGACACTGGGGAACAAATAAGCCAACAGTTATAACACGATATTGTTTACTGTGATGCAGCAAATACAATATTCCATCTTAAAAGTTTCAGTTTCAATTCTGTGCAAAAGAAATTGTGACTCCAACGTGTTTCCAATAGCCTGCCTTTTAATCTGACGTCACAAACGCCACCATTGCACCTCAAGGTGATTCATAACTAATAAACAGAGAAGTCAAGCACTGAAAGGGTATTTGTCGAAAGGTTTGTGAGACTGTGGAATGCACTGGCCCAGCAAGCAGCAGATTTAAAACAAGGTTTATAAACCGGCAGCCTGTGGGAGGAAGGGGACAGAGAGGCAAGAGAGATACAGGAAAGACAACTTGGAAACTATTGACCCCGAATCTACTTTAAATCCCCCCACTGCATTTCAACCCATTTAATGTCAGATTCACAAATTGATGCATGTGAGCAATATAGGACATTTATCGCTGTCTCTGGTCTAAAATAACTGCTTTATTATTTGCTCCCACCCGCTGTGTTTAGGCTCTACCCTGAACATTTATCTCCGACCTAGAATCAGTTTGTAATTTGG
This sequence comes from Somniosus microcephalus, assembly GCF_052327205.1. Lineage (NCBI taxonomy): Eukaryota > Metazoa > Chordata > Chondrichthyes > Squaliformes > Somniosidae > Somniosus > Somniosus microcephalus. Next base: position 52,204,993 of record NW_028225179.1, read on the forward strand.
AGACAAGGTTTCTGCAGGCGGCGGGCAGGGAGCAGAGGCTCTGACTGACCTGAGTCATGTGGGAGCAGAACACAATGTTTCTGCTGTTTATTTTCATTACCCTGCAGAATATTCCATACTGTTCTCAACATCTTACATACCGTTAAATATCGGAAGTTTTGTTTTATTGTAATGATCGCTGCGATTCTTCTGGACTTGCTGAATTTGCAGCAAATTAAATATCACGAAACCGTCATCGCCAACAATAAACAGGGTCAGCGATTCGAGAATTTAGTATCTTGTAGCCGATATCTTCGCAGCTGCGATGGCCGAGTGGTTAAGGCGTTGGACTTGTAAATCCAATGGGGTTTCCCCGCGCAATTCGAGCCCTGCTCGCAGCGGGTTTTCTCATTATGATAATTAACTCCTTCAAATAATTAATTTTCTTCAATCTGCTCCCTCTTGGAGGATTTTGGAATTTTCAATGCCTGTTTGAAGGAAACTAAAGGATTGCCGAGACAACTGGATCACTTACTTCAAGAAGGTTTGCTGACCGAATTCCAAAAGTTATCTGCAGATTGTCTGGAAGCTCCAGATAAGGAGGCCTCGACAGTCTCTGAGGTACCTTCCCATACACTCGCTGCTGTCCGGTAGCATCAGTCTGTGTAACCATGGGAGAGAGAGAATGGAAAGTCACTGGAAGGCATGTTTCTGTCAGCAGCAATGTTACAAGAGCAGCCATTCTAAAGTGAAAAGCAGAACACATTCCAGGAGACAGGCCAGGAGACAGACAAACGGAGTGGAGATCTGGAAGACTGACCACAAAAAAAACAAGGAGGACACCAACTCATAATTCATCTCTCCCTCTCCCGAAGCAGAAGAATTGAACATTCTGAGTTTTGAGTAGCACCACTGAGGTTGTACAAGTCTCTCTCTGTAAAACTTGTATTATTATGTCAATATAACGATTTGTTTGAAAAGTTTGAAGCTTCATTTCCCAAGGAATTTTCTGAATCGGGCTGCATTGGTTCCGAAGGCCGGCTCTGCTTTCGCAGAGCTTGACTGTCGGGAGGTCCCGCAGGTCGAAATGTATCGACTGGTTTCAAAGCACCAACTCAGATTGGGGCGTATGGGACATGTGGCCCAGGAAGAGTGGTGGTAGCAGAGCACACTTAGCAGTTTAAGTGGCTGAAAGTGAATGTTAGATTAAGGAAATACCGCAGGAAAATTATAATGAAATTGAAGGGGGAAAGTAAAGGAGAGCTATTGATTGTGGCAGGAAGAAAAATCTGCGTTATGGTTCTGTTTGGAGCCGAAGTTGCTGCGGCCAGTATGCAGATTATTCATCACTATACGAGCACGGCACCACACATCAACAACTGGAGCTCTGCAAAGTATCGCATGGCTCTCCTTAGGAAACATGGATTTTTGGTGAAGATTCCAAAATCAGCACCGCCAGAAATACAGAAGCGGTGAAATTCAACGCAGGCCTCGCAGCCACTGGAGCCTTCATTCAGAGTGGGAACTGGTGCAGGCACAGTTACTTTTAAAAGAATTGTAGCCTTTTCACACGAGAAGAAACTCACCCCTGGAGATTCTATAAAAATAGGCCCCGCTGGGAATCGAACCCAGGATCGCTTGTTTACTGGACAGACGCTTTGACCAGCTAAGCCACGGGACCCAATGCTGGCGCAATTTCTCGCCCCCACTCACTGATGTCTATCAGTTTCCGGTCGCAGTCTTCTGGACTCTCAGGCCGTTTCTTATTTCTCCAGCTCTCCTCTTGTCTGTTCCGCCATATGTCCCATTGCTCTCTGTATCTCCCGCTTAATTTATCTCAGTGTCAATCTGTGAGGTGATTCTGAATGATTACCCTATGTTTGTGTCTTATATGAAATAAATAGGGGGATCAGACAACTCTTCCTCTGACACTGGGGAACAAATAAGCCAACAGTTATAACACGATATTGTTTACTGTGATGCAGCAAATACAATATTCCATCTTAAAAGTTTCAGTTTCAATTCTGGGCAAAAGAAATTGTGACTCCAACGTGTTTCCAATAGCCTGCCTTTTAATCTGACGTCACAAACGCCACCATTGCACCTCAAGGTGATTCATAACTAATAAACAGAGAAGTCAAGCACTGAAAGGGTATTTGTCGAAAGGTTTGTGAGACTGTGGAATGCACTGGCCCAGCAAGCAGCAGATTTAAAACAAGGTTTATAAACCGGCAGCCTGTGGGAGGAAGGGGACAGAGAGGCAAGAGAGACACAGGAAAGACAACTTGGAAACTATTGACCCCGAATCTACTTTAAATCCCCCCACTGCATTTCAACCCATTTAATGTCAGATTCACAAATTGATGCATGTGAGCAATATAGGACATTTATCGCTGTCTCTGGTCTAAAATAACTGCTTTATTATTTGCTCCCACCCGCTGTGTTTAGGCTCTACCCTGAACATTTATCTCCGACCTAGAATCAGTTTGTAATCTGGAGAGAAGGTTTCTGCAGGCGGCGGGCAGGGAGCAGAGGCTCTGACTGACCTGAGTCATGTGGGAGAAGAACACAATGTTTCTGCTGTTTATTTTCATTACCCTGCAGAATATTCCATACTGTTCTCAACATCTTACATACCGTTAAATATCGGAAGTTTTGTTTTATTGTAATGAGCGCTGCGATTCTTCTGGACTTGCTGAATTTGCAGCAAATTAAATATCACGAAACCGTCATCGCCAACAATAAACAGGGTCAGCGATTCGAGAATTTAGTATCTTGTAGCCGATATCTTCGCAGCTGCGATGGCCGAGTGGTTAAGGCGTTGGACTTGAAATCCAATGGGGTTTTCCCGCGCAATTCGAGCCCTGCTCGCAGCGGGTTTTCTCATTATGATAATTAACTCCTTCAAATAATTAATTTTCTTCAATCTGCTCCCTCTTGGAGGATTTTGGAATTTTCAATGCCGGTTTTAAGAAAACTAAAGGATTGCCGAGACAACTGGATCACTTACTTCAAGAAGGTTTGCTGACCGAATTCCAAAAGTTATCTGCAGATTGTCTGGAAGCTCCAGATAAGGAGGCCTCGACAGTCTCTGAGGTACCTTCCCATACACTCGCTGCTGTCCGGTAGCATCAGTCTGTGTAACCATGGGAGAGAGAGAATGGAAAGTCACTGGAAGGCATGTTTCTGTCAGCAGCAATGTTACAAGAGCAGCCATTCTAAAGTGAAAAGCAGAACACATTCCAGGAGACAGGCCAGGAGACAGACAAACGGAGTGGAGATCTGGAAGACTGACCACAAAAAAAACAAGGAGGACACCAACTCATAATTCATCTCTCCCTCTCCCGAAGCAGAAGAATTGAACATTCTGAGTTTTGACTTGCACCACTGAGGTTGTACAAGTCTCTCTCTGTAAAACTTGTATTATTATGTCAATATAACGATTTGTTTGAAAAGTTTGAAGCTTCATTTCCCAAGGAATTTTCTGAATCGGGCTGCATTGGTTCCGAAGGCCGGCTCTGCTTTCGCAGAGCTTGACTGTCGGGAGGTCTCGCAGGTCTAAATGTATCGACTGGTTTCAAAGCACCAACTCAGATTGGGGCGTATGGGACATGTGGCCCAGGAAGAGTGGTGGTAGCAGAGCACACTTAGCAGTTTAAGTGGCTGAAAGTGAATGTTAGATTAAGGAAATACCGCAGGAAAATTATAATGAAATTGAAGGGGGAAAGTAAAGGAGAGCTATTGATTGTGGAAGGAAGAAAAGTCTGCGTTATGTTTCGGTTTGGAGCCGAAGTTGCTGCGGCCAGAATGCAGATTATTAATCACTATACGAGCACGGCACCACACATCAACAACTGGAGATCTGCAAAGTATCGCATGGCACTGCTTAGGAAACATGGATTTTTGATGAAGATTCCAAAATCAGCACCGCCAGAAATACAGAGGCGGTGAAATTCAACGGAGGCCTCGCAGCCACTGGAGCCTTTATCCAGAATGGGAACTGGTGCAGGCACAGTTACATTTAAAAGAATTGTAGCCTTTTCACACGAGAAGAAACTCACCCCTGGAGATTCTATAAAAATAGGCCCCGCTGGGAATCGAACCCAGGATCTCCTGTTTGCTAGACAGACGCTTTGACCAGCTGAGCCATGGGACCGAATGCTGGCAGAATTTCTCGCCCCCACTCACTGATGTCTATCAGCTTCCGGTCACTGTCTTCTGGGCTCACAGGCCGTTTCTTATTTCTCCAGCTCTCTTGTCCATTCCGCCATATGTCCCATTGCTCTCTGTATCTCCCGTTAATTTATCTCAGTGTCAATCTGTGAGGTGATTCTGAATGATTACCCTATGTTTGTGTCTTATCTATATATATAAATCGGTACTTCTCTCTGTCATTCTGTCTGTCATTCTGTCTGTCATTCTGTCATCGCCTGTGCGTCTGTCGGGCTATGTGCTCGAAAGTTACAGGGCGTACCTACGCACGCGTTACCTCCAAAGAAAGCTTACGCTTCAGAGACGGTTTTAAGCGTATTTCCTTTTCAGTCGGACGAAAAGTATTCGCGCCTTATGCAAAAAACCTTCAGCAAAAAACCTTCAAAATTAAACTCATTATCTGGTAGCATTGATTGACTGACATCAAGGTTCCACCAATCCTGTTCCGTCACGATTGACCAATCCTACAGTACGGTGCCCTGATGGTTGGCCAATCGGTGTGTGTGTGGGCGGGACTATTCGTTTTCATCTCGGGGATGTGGCAGCCATTCTTTCTCTAAGCTTCCAGGTCAAATGACTTCAGCTTCCAGCTATAACGACTTTCAAAGTTAGTATCTCTTTTAAAAATAACATAAGATTTACCAAAAACGTTTGAAAAGTACTTTCACTTTCATTTTTCAACCTTTTAAAAGGTAGACATACAGGGACACAGACAGGGCCCTAAGCCTGCCACTCGATTTAAAATGCTGCCCAGCACCAGATTCACAAAGGGACACAGACAGGGCCCCAAAGCCATAAGTAGTTTCACTTTCATTTTGCAAGCTTTTAAAAGGTAGACAGACAGGGACACACACAGGGCCTTAAAGCCTGCCACTCGATTTAAAATGTTGCCCAGCACCAGATTCACAAAGGGACACAGATAGGGCCCCAAAGCCTGGCACTCGATTTAAAACGCCTGCCCCAAAACAGCCCCGGCAACGCCGGGCTCCCCAGCTAGTATGAAATAAATGGGGGGATCAGACAACTCTTCCTCTGACACTGGGGAACAAATAAGCCAACAGTTATAACACGATATTGTTTACTGTGATGCAGCAAATACAATATTCCATCTCAAAAGTTTCAGTTTCAATTCTGTGCAAAAGAAACTGTGGCTCCAACGTGTTTCCAATAGCCTGCCTTTTAATCTGACGTCACAAACGCCACCATTGCACCTCAAGGTGATTCATAACTAATAAACAGAGAAGTCAAGCACTGAAAGGGTATTTGCAGAAAGGGCTGTGAGACTGTGGAATGCACTGGCCCAGCAAGCAGCAGATTTAAAACAAGGTTTAAAAACCGGCAGCCTGTGGGAGGAAGGGGGCAGAGAGGCAAGAGAGACACAGGAAAGATCAACTTGGAAACTATTGGCCCCGAATCTACTTTAAATCCCCCCACTGTATTTCAACCCATTTAATGTCAGATTCACAAATTGATGCATGTGAGCAATATAGGACATTTATCGCAGTCTCTGGCCTAAAATAACTGCTTTATTATTTGATCCCACCCGGTGTGTTTAGGCCCTGCCCTGAATACTTATCTCCGACCTCGAATCAGTTTGTAATCTGGAGGCAAGGTTTCTGCAGCCGGCGGGCAGGGAGCAGAGGCTGTGGCTGATCTGTGTCATGTGGGAGCAGAACACAATGTTTCTGCTGTTTATTTTCATTACCCTGCAGAATATTCCATACTGTTCTCAACATCTTACATACCGTTAAATATCGGAAGTTTTCTTTTATTGTAATGTTCGCTGCGATTCTTCTGGACTTGCTGAATTTGCAGCAAATTAAATATCACGAAACCGTCATCGCCAACAATAAACAGGGTCAGCGATTTGAGAATTTAATATCTTGAAACCGACGTTGCAGCGGCTGCGATGGCCGAGTGGTTAAGGCGTTGAACTTGAAATCCAATGGGGTTTTCCCGCGCAGGTTCGAGCCCTGCTCGCAGCGGGTTTTCTCATTATGATAATTAATTACTTCGAATAAATTATTTTCTTCAATCTGCTCCCTCTGGGAGGATTTTGCAATTTTCAATGCCGGCTTTAAGGAAACTAAAGGATTGCCGAGACAACTGGATCACTTACTTCAAGAAGGTTTGCTGACCGAATTCCAAAAGTTTTCTGCAGATTGTCTGGAAGCTCCAGATAAGGAGGCCTCGACAGTCTCTGAGGTACCTTCACATTCACTCGGTGCTGTCCGGTAGCATCAGTCTGTGTAACCATGGGAGAGAGAGAATGGAAAGCCACTGGAAGGCTTGTTTCTGTCAGCAGCAATGGTACAAGAGCAGCCATTCTATAGTGAAAAGCAGAACACATTCCAGGAGACAGGCCAGGAGACAGACAAACGGAGTGGAGATCTGGAAGACTGACCAGAAAAAGAACAAGGAGGACACTTACACATAACTCATCTCTCCCTCTCCCGAATCAGAAGAATTGAACATTCTTAGTTTTGAGTGGCACAACTGAGGTTGCACAAGTCTCTCTCGGTAAAACTTGTATTATTATGTCAATAAAACGATTTGTTTGAAAAGTTTGAAGCTTCATTTCCCGAGGAATTTTCTTGTATCATCGGGCTGCATTGGTTCCGAAGGCCGGCCCTGCTTGCGCAGAGCTTGACTGTCGAGAGGTCCCGCAGGTCTAAATGTATCGACTGGTATCAAAGCACCTACTCAGATTGGGGCGTATGGGACATGTGGCCCAGGAAGAGCGGTGGCAGCAGAGCACACTTGGCAGTTTAAGTGGCTGAAAGTGAATGTTAGATTTAGGAAATACCGCAGGAAAATTACAATGAAGTTGAATGGGGTAATTAAAGCAGGGCTATTAATTGTGGAAGGAAGAAAAGTCTGCGTTATGTTTCGGTTTGGAGCCGAAGTTGCTGCGGCCAGAATGCAGAGCATTAATCACTATACGAGCACGGCACCACACATCAACAACTGGAGCTCTACAAAGTATCGCATGGCACTGCTTGGGAAACATGGATTTTTGGTGAAGAGTCCAAAATCAGCTCCGCCAGAAATACTGAAGCGTTGAAATTCGACCCAGGCCTCGCAGCGACTGGAGCCTTCATCCAGAATGGGAACTGGTGCAGGCACAGTTACATTTAAAAGAATTGTAGCCTTTTCACACGAGAAGAAACTCACCCCTGGAGATTCATTAAAGAAAGGCCCCGCTGGGAATCGAACCCAGGATCTCCTCTTCAATTAGATAGACGCTTTGACCAGCGAAGACACGGGGTAGACTGCTGACACACCTTCTCGCCACCACTCACTGATGTCTCTCAGTTTCCGGTCACTGTCTTCTGGACTCTCAGGCCGTTTCTTATTTCTCCAGCTCTCTTGTCCATTTCGCCATGTGTCCCATTGCTGTCTGTATCTCCCGCTTAATTTATCTCAGTGTCAATCTGTGAGGTGATTCTGAATGTTTGTGTCTTATATGAAATAAATGGGGTGATCAGACAACTCTTCCTCTGACACTGGGGAACAGATAAGCCAACAGTTATAACACGATTTTGTTTATTGTGCTGCAGCAAATACAATATTCCATCTTCAAAGTTTCAGTTTCAATTCTGTGCAAAAGAAACTGTGACTCCAACGTGTTTCCAATAGGCTGCCTTTTAATCTGACATCACAAATGCCACCATTGCACCTCAAGGTGATTCATAACTAATAAACAGAGAAGTCAAGCACTGAAAGGGTATTTGTAGAAAGGGTTGTGAGACTGTGGAATGCATTGGCCGAGCAAGCAGCAGATTTAAAACAAGGTTTAAAAACCGGCAGCCTGTGGGAGGAAGGCGGCAGAGAGGCAAGCGAAACACAGGAAAGATCAACTTGGAAACTATTGGCCTCGAATCTACTGTAAATACCCCCACTGTATTTAAACCCATTTAATGTCAGATTCACACATTGATGCATGTGAGCAATATAGGACATTGATCGCTGCCTCTGGTCTAAAATAAATGCTTTATTATTTGATCCCACCCGCTGTGTTTAGGCTCTACCCTGAATATTTATCTCCGACCTAGAATCAGTTTGTAATCTGGAGACAATGTTTCTGCAGCCGGCGGTCAGGGAGCAGAGGCTGTGGCTGATCTGTGTCATGTGGGAGCAGAAGTACGACGCCAACGTTAAAAAGGGGCTTATTAGGGAGCTTTCGCAAATTTCAATCTACAATCCCTCAAGCGAGATTCATACCCATTCACTGAAGTGTCACTCTGTCTGGAATACAGACCGAATCAACTGATTATCAAATGTATATTCAAATAGGTTTGTCATGTATTGTCCATTGCATTTTGACTGACTCAGGTAAGCAGAGTATTGGAGACCGCAGTTTTGCATTCCCAATACCAATGCTCTGTCACGCGTGCCCGCAGTTCCATTTCCATTCCAAACCGTCTTTTTACTGTCAATGATTTGCCCGGAATGTGCTTGGAGAAGTGTTAGAATCGCAGTACAGCCCTTCTCAATGTCGCTTCCTCTAAATTTCCGCTGATGATTTTCACCAGTGTAAGATTCATCAGCTTGAGCTACTGTTTAATTTGTTCTCGGCATTAACTGTGCTGATCCTTTAACTTGTCCCACTGCACGTCATCTCCAAATTTGTCGATTGTTCCTCGAGGGCACTTTTCATACGTAAATCTGCAACATCTGCCAGAGAACGATTCAGGTTCAGCTGTTCCAAAACAATGAGTCGGTCATATTACCTACACGCTACAGATGTAAACCTCTGCGCTCCTCTGCTTCAATGATATCTTGTTACGCAGCGATGGGCAGTTTACGCTCTCTGAGGTTGCAATTGCTGCTTTCCACCAGCAGAGGGCGCTTGGAGAGAGCGGGGCCGGACAGGGAGCCTGAATGTTGCTGCTGTCGCGGCCACGCTCACTCTGGGAGCTGGGGAACAGCAAACAAACTCATGGGTTTGTTACCGCATCTGAAATGCAGCTCCTAACTGTTGCTATTGACCGAGGCATCTTTGCAGGATCCTGTAATGATCTCTCACACTGTCGGTATCTCTGTAGAGTTTAATTGTGTACAGACCTCTTGTCCATTTCGCCATGTGTCTCATTGCTATCTGTATCTACCGCTTTGTTTATATCTGTGTCAATCTGTGAGGTGATTCTGAATGATTACCCTGTGTTTGTGTCTTACATGAAATAAATGAGGAGATCAGACCATCCTTCCTCTGACACTGGGGAGGTAATGAGCCAGCCTTTATAACAAGATATGTTTTATTGTGATGCAGCAAATACAATAGTCCATCTTGAAAGATTCCGGTTCAATTCTGTGCAAAAGAAACTGTTACCCCAACGTGTTTCCAAATCGCCGCCTTTTAATTTGACGTCAGAAACGCCACCATTGCACCTCAAGGTGCTTCATAACTAATAAACAGAGAAGTCAAGCAGTGAAAGGGTATTTGTAAAAAGGCTTGTGGGACTGTGGAATGCTCTGGCCCAGAGAAGCAGAAATAAAACAAGGTTTTAAAACCGTCAGCGTGTGGGAGGAAGGGGAGAGTGAAATAACGAGCCACAGGTAAGATCACCTTAGAAACCATTGGCTCAGAATCTGCTTTAAATCCCCCTACTGTATTGAAACACATTTAATGTCATATTCACACATTGATGCATTGAGATTTAACGCTGTCTCTGATCTAAAATATCTGCTTTATGTATGTGAAATTCTCATTGCCGAGATTAAACAATCAGTGCAAGGTTAGTGGTTCTTTGGTCTAGGGGTGTGGTTGTCATTTTGGGAATTCTCATCAATTAAAATGCAAGAGGTACCGAGTCCAAATTCTGGACGCGCCCCAACATTTTAATAGAACCACTTTCCTCGGCCTGGAGACATTCCACAAATCTTCAAATAATAACTGCCAGAAAAACAGCTTGTGTTCAGTACATCGCAATAAAACGGCAATTTTATTCTTTAAAGCAGGAATTCCGTCCCAGAAGTGCTGAAACTGTGAGGTCAATGTGTAAGTCCGTTTGTTTCCAGAAGCCTGCTCCATATTTTCCACATTGTCAATCTGGGAGCTCGGCAGGACATGCGGTAAAGGGGACTTTATTAAAGGTTGTTTCTACCATTTGGAAACAGAAATACTGAACTAACGAGCCACAGGTAAGATCACCTTAGAAACCATTGGCTCCGAATCTGCTTTAAATCCCCCTACTGTATTTTGTATCAGTCTTTACAGTAGAGGACACTAAAAATATCCCAACACTGGACAAACAGGGGGCAATGGGGGAGGAGGAGCTAAACACGATTAAAATCACTAAGGAGATGGTACTCAGTAAAATAATGGGACTTAAGGCGGATAAATCCCCCGGACCTGATGGCCTACATCCTAGGGTCTTGAGAGAAGTGGCGGTAGGGATTGTGGATGTATCGGTGATTATTTTCCAGATCTCCCTGGACTCAGGAAAGGTCCCAGCAGATTAGAAAACTGCTAATGTAACACCCTTATTTAAGAAGGGAAGTAGACAAAAAGCTGGAAACTATAGACCAGTTAGCCTAACATCTGTGGTTGGCAAAATGTTGGAGTCCATTATTAAGGAAACAGTAACAGAGCATTTGCATAAACATAATTTAATAGGACAGAGTCAGCATGGTTTAACGAAGCGGAAGTCATGTTTGAGACATTTGCTCGAATTCTTTGAGGATGTAACATACAGGGTGGATAAAGGGGAACCAGTGGATGCAGTGTATTTGGATTTCCAAAAGGCACTTGACAAGGTTCCACACAAAAGATTACTGATCAAGATAAAAAAATCACGGGGTTGGGGGTAATATACTGGCATGGGTGGAAGATTTGCTGTCTAACAGAAAACAAAGAGTTGGTATAAATGGTTCGTTCTCGGGCTCGCAATCAGTAACTAGTGGTGTTCCGCAGGGGTCAGTGCTGGGGCCCCAACTCTTTACAATCTATATTAACGATTTGGAGGAAGGGACCGAGTGCAACATATCCAAGTTTGCCGACGATACAAAGATGGGAGGGAAAGCATTGAGTGAGGAGGGCATAAAAAACCTGCAAAAGGACGTAGACAGGCTAAGTGAGTTGGCAGAGATTTGGCAGATGCAACATAATGTTGGAAACTGTGAGGTTATGCACTTTGGCCGAAAAAATCAAAGAGCAAGTTATTATCTAAATGGAGAGAAACTGCAAAGTGCTACAGTACAAAGGGATCTGGGGGTCCTGGTGCATGAAACACAAAAAGTTAGTATGCAGGTGCAGCAGGTGATCAGGAAGGCCAATGAAATCTTGGTTTTTATTGCAAGGGGGATGGAGTATAAAAACGGGGAAGTCTTGCTGCAGTTACACAGGGTATTGGTGAGGCCACACCTGGAATACTGCGTGCAGTTTTGGTTTCCATATTTAAGAAAAGATATACTTGCTCTCGAGGCGGTTCAGAGAAGGCTCACTCGGTTGATTCCAGAGATGAGGAGGTTGATGTATGAGGAAAGGTTGAGTAGGTTGGGACTCTACGCATTGGAGTTCAGAAGAATGAGAGGCGATCTTATCGAAACATATAAGATTGTGAGGGGACTTGATCGGGTGGATGCGGTGAGGATGTTTCCACTGATGGGTGCGACTAGAACTAGGGGGCATAATCTTAGAATAAGTTGCTGCCCTTTCATAACTGAGATGAGGAGAAACTTCTTCACTCAGAGGGTAGTAAACCTATGGAATTTGCTATCCCAGAGAGCTGTGGAAACTGCAACATTAAATAAATTTTAAATGGAGATAGACATTTTCCTAGCAGATAAGGGAATTAGGGGTTACGGGGAGAGGGCAGGGAAGTGGACGTGAGTCTACATTCAGATCAACCATGACCCTATTGAATGGCAGAGCAGGCCCGAGGGGCCGTATGGCCTACTCCTGCTCCTATTTCTTATGTATTGAAACACATTTAATGTCATATTCACACACTGATGCATTAGAGCAATGAGATTTAACGCTGTATCTGATCTAAAATATCTGCTTTATGTATGTGAAATTCTCATTGCCGAGATTAAACAATCAGTGCCAGGCCTGCTTTTAACATGGTAAGTGGTGAATTAATTAAATTAAAACTTTTTTCCACAGGTTTATTATTTTTAAATACTTAAATGAAAGGTAAGTTTATTTTAAGCCGCGTTAAAAACAGTAATTATTTTTTCAAAATTTAAATTTTTTTTTAAATAGTTATTTTATGTAATTTATAGTTATTTTAAAATTGTGATGTTTTCCAAAAAAATGTTGAAGTTTTAGTTAGGTTTTCGGGCAGATCTCTATTCATTGATTTGACAGGTCTTCCTGTCAAATCTGATAATAAAGATTCCGTGCTACGATTGGCTCTCCATTGCCCACGTGATCCCAGGGGACTCTTCGAACTAATGGCGCCACTAGGACATGCAAGCACTGCGCGCCAGCAGCTGGAGCAGGCCCAGGATCAGAATCCCACGCGGGCCCACAGCACAACGGCAGGCGCGCTAGGTAACTGCAGGTCGGGGGCTTCCACGCACGGGAAGCCTCCGACCCGAATTTCTCCCCATAGTAGCCCCAGAGATTCGGGTCCCAACGCGTGAGTATGCACGGGGTACTCACGCGTAGATCCGATGGAAGGGCCGATATCATGCATGCACCGCGCATGCGCGGGAAACCGGCACTCCCGATCCTCTGAACGAAGTGGTTCAGAGGTGGAACGCGCGCGCAGGGGAGGCGGCGCGTGCGTTTTGAACATAGTTTTTTTTTACAGGTTTTCACGCAAGGGTAAGCCTGTAGGATTTACACATTTGAAAAGCAGGCGTAAGGCCTGCTTTTTAAAGGTAAGTGGTCAATTAATTGAAATGAAAACATTTTTTCCATAGGTTTATTGTTTTTAAATAATTTAAAGTAAGGTAAGTTTATTTTTAGCCCCGTTTTTTTATAAAATTATTTTTTTCAAAAATTTAAATTATTTTTAAAATAGTTATTTAATGTAATTTAAAGTTTATTTAAAAAGTGTGATGATTTGTAAAAATTTATTTGAAGGTTAACTACTGTTTTGGGGACCGGAGTATTCATAAGTTTGACAGGTCTTTCTGTCAATCTTATGAATGGGCTTTTCCCTCCTCGGATTGGCTGTCAATGGCTCACATTATCCAAGGGGACGCATCGCACTAACTATGCGGCTGGAACACGCAAGCACAGCGCGCCGGGAGCTGGACCGGGCCACAGAGAGGAAATCCACGGAGCCCTAAAGCTCAACTGCCGGCGCGCAAGGTAAGTGTAGGTCGGGGGCTTGCACCCACGGGAAGCCCCCGACCCGAATTTCTGGGACACATAAAGACAAACAATTACAGTACTTTTAGCAATCAATCACCTGTGATGGATGTAAGTATATTTGTGTTTGTCCATGTTAGATACAAATGTATTTGTGAGTTGCTATTGTGTTAGATGTAAATGCTTTTGCACCTCTGTTCATTACAAATATATTTAGACATATCTGTATTATTTATTAATGTATTGGGTGGGGGAATCAGTGTAAGTTATAAATCTATTTCTCAGCGCTACAATTGTCCAGGCCGGCCCCTTTCTACGGTCTTATTGCCCCCACGTGGGAGACGGCAGACCACCTGTTACATTCGGATTCAACTTTTGCTTTTATTGATAATTAGAAAATGTGAGGTTTAGAAAGTAATAACTCTGCATCCATCAGCCTCTCTGATACCTCTTTACCGTCCCTTATTCTGTCTGATAGGTCCTGAGTGCACCCTAACCGCTCTAGAACCCCCTGAGCATCTCTTACCCTGTCTGGTAATTCCGCAGTGTCCTTTAGAATGTCTGGTACATCCGGAGCGTCCCTTGCCCTGTCTGGTACATCAAGAGCGTCCCTTGCCCTCTCTGGTACATCGGGAGCGTCCCTTAACCTGTATGATACATCCGGAGCGTCCTTTACCCTGGCTGGTACATCCGGAACGTCCCTTACCCTATCTGATACATCCGGAGCGTCCCTTACACTGTCTGTTACATCAGGAGCATGCCTTACACTGTCTGATCTATCCGGAGCGTCCTTACTCTGTGTGATACATTCGCAGAGTCCTTTACCCTGTTTGGTACATCCGGAGCGTCCCTTACACTGTCTGGTAAATCTGGAGAGTCCCTTAAACTGTCTGGCACATTTGGAGCGTCCCTTACCCTGTCTGTTACATCCGTAGCGTCCCTTACCCTGTCTGTTACATCCGGAGCGTCCCTTCCTCTCTTTGTTCCCTACTGAGCGTGCATTATGCATTTTGATAACCAGTTTGCAAAAATTGCATATTTCACATTTCACGCTTCATCCGCAGCCATGTACTGCTTCCCATCGCTCACGCTCCTCAACAGTCTAGGGAAAAGCGCCAACTACCAGCTAAAAAAAAAAACAGTTCTTCAGTTAATCTCCCCAGTTCACTTCATTCCCCAAGGAGTTTACTTGTAAAATCGGGCTGCTTTGGTTCCAAAGGCCGAACCTGCATTCCTACAGCTTGTCTGTCGAGCGGTCCCTCAGGTCTAAAGGTATCGACTTGAGTTTGGGGCGAATGGGACATGTGCCCCAGGAATAGCGGTGGGAGCAGAGCACACTTAGCGGTACGAGTAGGTGAAAGTGAATGTTAGATTAAGGTAATACCACAGGAAAGTTACAACGAAATTGAAGGAGGAAAGTAAAGGAGGGCTATTGATTGTGGAAGGAAGAAAAACCTGTATTATGACTCGGATTCGAAGCGAAGTTGCTGCGGCCACAACGCAGAGTACGAACAACTATACGATCACGGTGCCACATATCAGCAACTGTTTGCGGTTTCCTGCCCCATTGCAAAATGAGTCTGAATTTGATGTTAACTCTGTGTATCATCATCATACCAGCTCCAGTCCTAACCTCATCTTTCTGCAGATTTATTCAAATCTATTTGATGGAAACTCTCTAACATATAATAAAATCGCCCATTTAAAAGCTGTGAGTTAAAACAGGCGTTTTAATGTTGAGGGAAATATTTACAGGAACAGTGCAACTCCTGCAGCAATAGAAATCGAGTCAGTGCCCAGTTCTGCTGTTCGGGGCAATCCTCGCCACCTCGTGTTTCATTTTCACATCGATGGGAAAACTGAGAGCGAACTCCAATCTACACGGGCTTTACACTGGTTAAGAGACAGACAACAAAGAGTAGGGATAAACGGGTCTTTTTCAGGATGGCAGGCTGTAACTAGTGTGGTCACTCAATGATCGTGCTTGGGCCCCAGCTATTCACAATCTATATCAATGATTTAGATGAGGGGACTAAATGTAACATTTCCAAATTTGCTCAAGATACCATGCTAGGTGGCAGTGTCAGTTGTGAAGAGGATGTGAAGAGGCTTCAAGGGAATCTGGACAGGCTCAGTGACTGGGCGAGAACATGGCAGATGGAATATGATGTGGATAAATGTGAAGTTATCCACTTTGGTAGAAAAAACAGGAAGGCAGATTATTTCCTGAATGGTGAAAAATTGGGGAATGCAGATGCTCAAAGGGACATGGGTGTCCTTGTATATGAGTCACTGAAAGTGAATGCGTAGGTGCAGCAAGCCATTCGGTTGGCAAATGGTATGCTGGCCTTCATTACAAGAGGATTTGTGTATAGGAGTAAAGAAGTCTTACTCCAAGTATATAGGGCATTGGTGAGGCCACACCTGGAGTACTGTGTACAATTTTGGTCTCCTTTCCGAAGGAAGGATATACTTGCCATAGAGGGGGTGCAACGAAGGTTCACGAGATTGATTACTGGGATAGCGGGACTGTCCTATGAGAAGAGATTGAGTAAACTAGACCTCTATTCTCTTGAATTCAGAAGAATGAGAGGGGATCTCATTGAAGCATACAGAATTATTTCAGAGCTTGATAAAGTGGATGCTGGGTGGATGATTCCCTAGGCTGGGGAGTCTAGAACCAATGGCCACCGTCTCAGGATAAAGGATAGGCCATTCAGGACTGAGATGAGAAGACATTTCTTCACACAGAGGGTGGTGAATATTTGGAATTCTCTACCCCAGAGGGCTGTGGAGGCTCAGTCATTGGGAATATTCAATATAGAAGTCGATAGATTTCTGACGAGTAAGGGCATCAAGGGATATGGCGATAGGGCCGGTGAATGGAGTTGAGGCAGAACATCAGCCCTGATCACATTGAATGGCTGAGCAGGCTCGAAGGGCCGAATGGCCTACTCCTGCTCCAATTTCTTATGTTCTTATGTTGTTACACCGTTTGAAATATTAACTGAAAAAGCAAATGACGAGGGAGCTGGCAGAAAGGGTTAACTTTATCCTTTGGAAATGAATTTAATTTCAAACTTTTATCTATCTTAGACCAGCGCAGTTTACTCATTCGCACCAAGTCTGTACATTTTATTTCTGTAAAACTTTATTCCTGATGCCGCTCTTCATAAAGAACACAGGGCCTTGCGCCACGGGCATTCAAAGACATTTCAACTCTTTCCATGTGTCCTATATTTGTTTCAATCACACATTTCAACAGAACTCTTAAGATTAAGACGGAACACTTCCGATCTAACTGCACCATAACAGCGGGCCAATAGTTCACAGTTAAACCCCCATTGGCAGCTTGGTAGCGCTGCCCGTCGCTCACGCACTGCAAGAGTTTTCGGAAAAGTGCCAACCAGCATCAAAACAAAACCCAGTTCTTCAGTTAACAAGATATCACAAGATTCTCCAATGAAATTTCGTGAACAATTCGGCCGCTGTTCTTCTAAAGTCCAGTCATGCTTTTGCAGCGCTTATCTGTCAAGCGGTCAAACAGATCTAAATGTATCGACTGGTTGTACACTGGTGCAAATGGAGCATGTGGCCCAATGAACAGCGGTGGTAGCAGAGAGAACTTAACCACGTAAGCACATGAAGTGAATGTTAGATTAAGGTAATACGGCAGGCAAGTGACAATGAAATGGAAGGAGTGAAGTAAAGAATTGCTACTGATTGTGGAAGAAGAAAAAGCTGGGAGAAGAGGCGGGTTTGAATTATGGAGTATCAGGCTCAGGCATGTGAGAGTGCGGGGTTTTAAATGAGTAAATAGGTTTTCACTTCCAAAAAAACATCTTTTTCATGTGGTAAGATTTGATTTATCAGTCTGTTCCATTAGCAGGTGCCGCAGAGGACAGCAGATATAAAGCGAGCTGTGATGTGATTTAAATTTGAACCGAGGTTACTGCGGCCACAATGCAGGGCACTAACCATGATATGATCACAGCACCACACGTCAGCTTCGCGTATTTTTTCTGACCACAGCATAGTTGCACACGGCATGGATATTTTTGCTGTTAAATATGAATAAAATGTGCCGTATGTTTGCAGCGGTTGAGGTTTCTGTCCTGTTACTGTCATAGGAGCAGAGAAATAGGAGGAGGCCATTTAGGACCTCGAGCCTGCTCCGCTATTCAATTAGATCATGGCAGATCTGTATCTTAACTCCATCTACCTGCGATGATTCCATAATCCTTCACATCCTCGCCGAACATAAATTTATCGATCTCATTTTGAAATTGTCAATTGACCCCAGCCTGACCAGTTGTTTTGGGAATAGAATTCCAGATTTCCACTGCCCTCTGTGTGAAGAAGAGATTCCTTACATTATCCCTGAACGGGGGAGCTCTAACTTTACTGCTTCACCCCATTGTGCTGGACCCTCCTACCAGAGGAAATAGGTTCTCTCTCTCTTGCACCTATTTGTTTGCAGTTCTGACCGAAGTCCACACTCCAGAACATGAACTGTCCTTCTGACCCTGTCCCTCTAATTTGGATTTTGAGCCCATGCCTCTTTCCCTGATTATTCTTTGCGCCCTGCCCCTGCAATTTGATTTGTTGTAGATCACTGGCAGCAGGCGGCAGAAGCGACAGGAGCTGGTGGGGGGTTGAAAATCTTCATGTGTCACGAAGTCAGAATGTCTGAAGCGGTGCTTCAGAATATGACCATATATTGAATAAAATCTAAATGTTTAAGACACAACTGGCTTTCAGGAACCAGTCTCACTCCAGACCATAAGGCCTCCTGTTGCTACTTTTACATCACATGTGTGTCTCAATAAATGGAATCCCCTCACAATAAACACTCTCACCTTTCACAGTTTAGCGGACGAGATTCTCGGAGCGATGTGTGTGATCCTCTCATTTATGCGTTTGTACAAAGTTCGGGAAAAGACGGAGTTGGAAATAATTTACAGGGAAATCATTTAAACTTACCTTCAAGGCTCGCGTAACCCACAGAGAAGCACAAACTCACGGATTCAGAACTGTAATATACAGTAGGCTCCACGGCGCATTGGATAGCGCATTGGACGTCTAGTTAATTATTGGAAAAAACATTCAAAAGTGGTGGGTTCAAGTCCCATCAGAGTCGTTGTTTACTCAGGTTTTTGGTGACGACATTTTGCAGCAACACCACAACTCGTTCACTGATGTCCTTCAAGAGATTAGCGTGCAAAGTTAAAGTACATGGGATTGGGGTAATGTACTGACTTGGATAGAGAACTGGTTGGCAGACAGTAAGGAAAGATTTGCATAGTGGTTAGCACTGTTGCCTCACAGCGCCAGGGACCCGGGTTCGAATCCAGCCTCGGGTGACTGTCTGTGTGGAGTTTGCACATTCTCCCCGTGTTTGCGTGGGTTTCCTCCGGGTGCTCCGGTTTCCTCCCACAGTCCAAAGATATGCAGGTTAGGTTGATTGGCTATGATAAAATTGACCCTTAGTGTTAGGGGGATTAAATACGTGGGGTTACGGGGATAGGGTGGGATATGTGTTGGTGTAGGGGTTACGGGGAGCGGGTGGGATATGTGCCGGTGCTGGCTCGATGGGCCGAAATGGACTCTATCTGCACTGTGAGGTTTCTGTGATTTGGAAAAACCGGGTCTTTTTCCGAGTGGCAGGCAATGACTAGTTGGGTACTGCAGGGATCGGTGCTAGGACCCCAGCTATTCACAATATATATTAATGATCTAGATGAGTGAACTAGATGCAATATCTCCAAGTTTGCAGATGACACAAAGCAAGGTGGGCATGTGTGTTCTGATGGAGGATGCAGAGAACCTCCAGTATGATTTGGACAGGTTGGGTGATTGGGCAGATGCATGGCAGCTGCAGTATAATGTGGATAAATATCGAGGTTATCCACTCTGGTAGAAAAAACAGAAAGACAGGTTATAATCTGAACGGCAATAGATTGGGACAAGGGGAAGTGCAGGGATATCTGGGTGCTTTGTGCAACAGTCGCTGAAGGTAAGCATGCAGGTGCAGCAGGCAGTTAAGAAGGCAAATGGTATGTTGGCCTTGAGAGCGAGAGGTTTCGAGTACAGGAGCAAGGATGTCTTGTTGCAATTGTACAGGGCCTTAATGAGACCACACCTTGAGTATTGTGTGCAGTTTTGGTCACTTTATCTGAGGAAGGATCTTCTAGCCAGGGAGCGAATGCAGCGAAGATTCACCAGACTGATACCTGGGAAGGCAGGAATGACGTACGAAGAGAGATTGGGTCGACTAGGCTTATATTCGCTAGAATTTAGAAGAATGAGAGGGGATCTCATTGAAACTTGTTAAATTCTAGCAGGACTAGACAGACTAGATGCAGGAATGATGTTCCCGATGGCGGGGGTCCAGAAACAGGGGTCATAGTCTAAGGATAAAGGGTAAGCCATTTAGGACTGAGATGAGGAGGAATTTCTTCACCCAGAGAGTGGTGAACCTGTAGAATTCTGTACCACAGAAGGCAGTTGAGGACAATTCATTAAATATTTTCAAAGAGTTAGATATATTTCTTAAGGCCAAAGGGATTAAGGGATATGCAGAGAAAGCATGGACAGGGTACTGAATTTGGATGATCTGCCACGATCTCATTAAATGGCGGAACAGGCTCGAGGGGCCGAATGGCCTACTCCTACTCCTATCTTCTATGTTTCTATGTTTCATGAACTGGGAATCGCCAATGAGGCCGCTTGAATTGTGATTAATTAACATGTCAGCTTCAATCTGCGCACCTCCTGGCAATATTTTCTTTACTCCACGTGTGTTGTGTGGACAAACCCTGTGCATTCTGTCCTCTGGAGCTCAAACATTCTCTGGAGAAAAGACAATCCGACCTTCTGGAACGGTACAAAGACATCATTTGAGCCTGGGAATCTCTCCCATATCAATCACTGAAACCCCCCGAGCGTGAATCAAACCCCAAGTCCAACGAGCCGCTGGAAACGAAGCCGTAAGATTTCGCTACCACCCACTGCTGATCAGCCATTGTTTCAGAGCGCTTCTGTCCATCCAATCCGCTTTCTTACACAATGTTCAACAATATCAAGCGGTTCACTAAATATTCCAAGTCAACAATATTAGTCTCAATTCACCAGATTCGGTTGGAAAGTGCGAATTTTACTTTTCTGAATTACTTTCCTTGCCGTCTCGGTCATTATTTCTTTCTTTACTCTTTTCTGCTGGTGTTGCAGGTTCGGGGCAATTCCATCCGGGGAGATATTTTTTTCCAATGAATGACACTAAGCGCAATTTGCTGTGAGGCCGAAATAGCTCAGTTGGGAGAGCGTTAGACTGAAAAAGATCTAAAGGTTCCTGATTCATTCTCTGGTTTTGGCAGTTTTATGGTATTTCCTGTCACTTTCTTTGGTCTGAATCTCGAACTGAATGATTTACTCTGAAATTCTTTATCCGGAACTGAAGGGTTGGTTTTCAATCAATAAAGAAAAAAAGACTTGCATTTCTATTTTGCATTTCATGACCACCGGACCAATCAAAGCACTTTACAGAAGTGGAGTCACTGTTGTAATGTCGGAAACGCGACAGCCATTGCGCACAGCAAGCTCCCACAAACAGCAATGGGGCAATGACCAGATCATCTGTTTTTGTTATGATGGTTGAGTGACATCTAGAGTGGGACATATTTATATCCTCTGTATTTAGTTTTTATTTCTCGATCTACTTCTGCCATTTTCTCTGGTTTTTTCTCTCTCGGTACCGGGTGAACATTTGATTTGATGCATTTGTCCTAAACTGATGCCTTTTGCACATCTCGGGCGGTCCGACACGCTCTGTCTGTCTGTTAATGCTTGTGACCATTAACGGGAACAGGCCGCCAGTTAAACGTTTTTCAGCAAACCGAAGAAACACAAATAAACAAAAAGATGTGTTACTCCACCCCAGAGCAAAGGTGCAATGGATGTTATTGAAAATAAATTCCCCTGACATTCTGTATTTTTTTGTAAAGGCGTTATTAACACGGCCTCTAACCAACTGAGCTGACGGACAGAAAGACTCACCTCGAATGGGTGCGAGCCCCAGGCTGGGCGGTTTGTGTTTCACTTCTCACACTGGGTGACAGAGTTACTGTACCAACAATGAATACATCACATCCCCTAAACATTGTTCCGATATAAAATAAAAATTGCCAAATAAAAACTGAATGTGTAACTGGGAAGTAACAGAAAAAGAGCACAATTCTGAAAAACACTGAGTTTCCCAGCTTGCAAACTGTTCCTTTTTATCAATTTAGGAGCGGTTTCTGTAACTGCGCATGATTTTGAACACGCAGCTTTCATGAACTGGCTTCAGACTGCGATACCATTGCGCCACAGTGAACGGAGTAAAGTTGGGATCTATAGGAGTGAGATCAGTACGGACTGTGGCTCAGGCTCTCCGAGTGCGAGAGGTGGAAGCAGCAACAGCCAGACCGCCTCAACAACAGCGCAGGATCCCCGCCCTCTAATTCAGCGATTCACCCTGCCCCTGAACACGTCATCTGACTTGCCGATAATAAACGGAGAAGAGGTTTCCATCGTGTTGTGATTATCACGTTCACCTCTGCACGCGAAATGTCACTGGTTCGATCCCGGGTGGAAACATTATTTGGAACTTGCTCCAGAAGAACCTCCAGGAGCGAAAAATGAAGCCATTGTTTTCGGTCACCATCACGAACTCTGTTCCCTAGCCATTGACTCCATCCCTCTCCCAAATAATTTTTTGAGGCTGAACATCACTGTTCGCAACCTTGGTGTCATAATTGACCTTGAAATGAGCTTCTGACCACATATCCGCGGCATAACGATGGTCACCTACTTCCACCTCTGTAACATCGCCTGTATACACCCCTTGTTTTGCTCATGCCCTGCTGAAACCCTCATCCATGTCTTTGTTACCTCTAGACTTGAGTATACCAACGCACTCCTGGCTGGCCTCCAAGATTCCACCCTACATAAACTTGAGATCATCCAAAACTCGGCTGCCCGTGTCCAAGCTCGCTCCAAGTCCCGTTCGCCCATCAGTCCTGTGCTCGCTGACCTACATTGGCTCCCGGTTAAGCAGTGCCTCGATTTCATAATTCCCATCCTTGTTTTCAAATCTCTCCAAGGCCTCGCCCCTCCCTATCTCTGTAATCTCCTCCAGCCCCACAACACCCGAGATATCTGCGCTCCTCTAATTCTGCCCTCTTGAGGATCCCTGATTATAATCGCTCAATCTTTGCTGGCTGAGCCTTCTGTTGCCGCCCTAAGCTCTGGAATTCCCTGCCTAAACCTTTCCGCCTCGCTATCCCACCTTCCTCCTTTAAGACGGTTCTTGAAACATATCTCTTTGACCAACTGCCCTAATTTATCCTTGTGTGGATCGGTTTCAAATTTTTTGACTTAAAGCACTCCTGTGCAACGCCTTGGGGCGTTTTCCTACTTTAAAGGCGCTATGTAAATTCAAGTTGTTGTTTTTATTGTTGTTGAGCGCCACCGAGAGCCCGATGTACTCTCCAGATAACGAAACCCCTCGGTCCTACTCTGAAATTGAGCTCAGAGTTTGTCGGATGTTTGACGCCAATTATGTGTGTGATACTGTCCATCAGGGCAATGGTAATTGAACATCCTGTATGGACGATCTCGCTCCATCAATGTTGAAGTTCGGCAGTTAAATGAATCTATAATTTTGGATATGGGGTTTGGGCGATTCTCTGTACGTAACTTGCGTCGTTATAATCCTGAACAACGTGTTCAGGTGAATCGTTGTTAGTGTTCAAAATGATGTAGGAAACATGTACAGATAACCCGTGAGGTTACACATCTTCTCCTTTGTGTCAATGGCTTACTCACTGCGTTGAAATCGAATCTAATTCCTATATATTTTTCTTTGTCTGATAGTTGCTGGTTTAACAGTTAAAACTGACCCCACCTTCCCTCCTGTCAATAAACAATACTGAAGGGCTCCTTTAAAACTCTCATGCTTTATTGCACCACTATGTTGTTTAATTGAGGAGCATTGGCTGGGGTTATATGCTAGAATGCAACAGGAGTTACTCTCATGTATTCACGAGCTGGTGAATTTACCAAAGGCTGCACCAGATTCCTGGTGTCCTAAGCACTGAACATTTTTACCCAACTCCTAATATATAGTCTGTAAAATGAGAACGGATGAAAATACATCACGTGCAGAACACAATATCTTTTTAAAGTTTTGCCTATGACTCGTTAACCATGTGAGTATTTCGCTGAGTCGGAAACAGAAAGTTAGCGGTTGATTAATGGCGATTAAAACAAACTTTTCACACAGTTTATTGAGTTTTGTGTAATTAATAAAATAAACCGTTTTCTGAAAGTTAATTCCTCGATGTGGAATGGAACCATCGTCGCATGGATAAGAGATTTATAGATGAACAGTTGCTGTTCTGGGCTGTTCCTCTCATTATTTAGAGAGCAGCGGTTTCTGAAGTGTAACTTTCGTCTCAAGTACAACAGGTCCCCGGTTCAATCGTCACTTGTAGGCAGAGATCAATAAAATATATGAACAGCCGCGCAGTATTCTCCTTTTCTCTGTACAGTTCTGTACACACTCAAACTCTACAGAGACACCGACAGTGTGGGAGATCATTACAGGATCCTGCACCGCTGCCTCGGTCAATAGCAACAGTTCGGAGCCGCATTTGAGGCCCGGCAACAAACCCATTGTGTTGGTTTACTGTTCCCCAGCTCCTGGAGTGAGTGAGGCCGCGACAGCAGCAACGTTCAGGCCGCCTGTCCGTCCGGTTCCCTCCAAGCGCCCGCTTCAGTGATAGCTTGTTTCGCAGCGATGGGCAGTTTACGCTCTCTGAGGCTGCAATCGCTGCAATTTGGAAACCGCTGCTCTCTAAATAATTGTAGGCACAACTCAGAAGAGAACTGTCATCTATAAATGCTCTTATTCGTGCGACATGGGTTCCATTAACTTTTCGAAAACTGCTAATTTATTAATTAAGCAAAACTCATTAAACTGTGCAAAACGTTTCTGGTAATCGGCAGTAATCAACCGATAACTTTCTGTTTCGGACTGATCGAAATACACACATGGTTAACGAGTCATAGGCAAAACTTTAAAATAAATGTTGTGTTATGCATGTGATAAATTTACATCCGTTCTCATTTTATAGACTGCACTTTTAGGAGTTGAGTAAAAATGTTCTATGTTTATGACGCCAGGAATCTGGTGCAGCCTTTGGTAAATTCATCAGCTCGCGAACACATCAGAGTAACTCCTGCTGCACTCTGTCATATAACCCCAGCCAATGCTCCTCAATTAAACAACAGTAACCAGTGCCGCAGCCCCCCGCACTATTAAGCAATCTGAAAAGTTAAGTAAATGAGCATGGATAACTCCAACCCACAGTGCACGTCTCTAGTGGTGCAATCGTTTAGCGTGCCATATTTCTATGAGAGTAGAGGTTCTGGAAATGCCGGCGTTGTGATTTCGAGCCTTACTTGCAGCAGCCAATGCTTTTGCGGTGTGATATTTCTACCGGAGCTGATGGTACAATTGGTGTTTGCGGAAGCTTTCTCCTTATTAGCTGTTTCACGTAGGCACTTAGTTTCCTCAGGCCCACCGTGTTGCAATAACGGATGCGAGTTTTAAAGGAGCCCTTCAGTGTTACTTATTGACAGGACGAAAGTGGGGCCAGTTTTAACTCTTAAAGCAGCAACTATCAGGCAAAGTATAATGTGCAGGAAATAGATTTGATTTCAACGCAGTGACTAAGAATTTGGCACAATCGAGAAGATGTGTAAACTCACGGGTTATCTGTACGAACATACTAATTAGGAGCAGGAGAGGGCCACTCGGCCCCTCGAGCCAGCTCCGCCATTCAATAAGATCATGGCTGATCATCGACCTATACTCCGCTTTCCTGCGTGATCTCCATATCCATTGATTCCCCTAGTGTCCAAAAACCTATCTATCTCAGCCTTGAATATACTCAAAGACTCAGCATTCACAGCCCTCTGGGGCAGAGAATTCCAAACATTCACAACCCTCTGAGTGAAGAAATTCTTAAGGAAGCTCGGAGCTCTTTGCCTGAGATTTGTCCCACGGATGTGAGAGGATGGATTTACCTTCTTTAACTGAAGAATGACGGAAAGTTTGATACATATTTTTAAAATTGTATACTTTGTAGTGCGTTTCATGAATTTTCTTTAATTTAAAAGGATTACCGAAATACTTCAGTCAGAATTTAAACTTTGCATTGGCCGGAAATGGAACCCGCATGGCAGGCGAGAATTCTACCTCTGGACCAACAGAGCCTAGTATTCAATTCTGTTGTTACGCGCCTGATTCTTTTAATGAAAGAATAAAACACAAAGCAAAATATTGCAGAGTCTGGAAATGAAATTATTCAGAAAATGCTGTAAACACTCCGCACGTCCGGGATCATCTGTGGAGATGGAAACACAGGGTTAACGTTTCAGGTCGATGAGCTCTCCTCCGATCTAATGTTTCGCACCAATCATTGAAAAAATTGCAGGTCATTTTATTAAAATTGATATTTCCACGCTCTGGTCTGTGTGGTTTTCAGATACAGAGTTATTTTGTTGCTTTATTTCACTAATTATGAAAGAAAGCTGGGAGTCCAAGCCAGAAACACGTGTTTACTGAACAGGCACTTTAACCAACTGAGCCACGGAATTTTAAGAGAGGTAACTTTTCAGGTCGACGAAGGGTCATTGACCTGAAACGTTAACTCCCTTTCTCTCTCCACAGATGCTGCCTGACCTGCTGAGTATTTCCAGCATTTCCTGTTTTTATTTCAGATTTCCAGCATCCGCAGTCTTTTGCTTTTGTGCCAAAGTATTTTTCCTGAGCTAAAGGTATTGCAGTTTTCTCTGGTTGTGTTTACCTTTCATTCTCCATCTATGAGTTGTTTCTGAATCCATGAGTTTGTGCTGCTTTGTGGGTGAGCGGCAGACTTGTAGATATGTCCGGCTCGCGCTCCCAGATTGACAGTGTGGAAAATGTGGAGCAGGCTTCTGTAAACAAGCGGGTTAACATTATACAGTTTCTGTACACCTGAGACTGAATTCCTGCTTTTAATAACAAAATCGCGGGTTTCTTGCGTGTACTGGACACAAGCTCGGTGCAGAATTTTTGCCAGTTATTATTTTAAATCTTCTGCAATGTCGCCAAACTGAGGGATTTGGGGATTTTCGTCTAAAGAACGGGGCTCATCCGCGATTTGGGTCCTCGTCTCTCGCATTTAAGTCAGTGGATTTTTCTGTGCGAGAATCATACCGGTAGACACCATCTCTCAATGTTTCCGTCTCTCTATCTTGCCTCTCTGTGTTTTCCACAGCTAGACGTCTCAGGCTTCCTTGAACTGCCAAGGCTGATCTAACCTGCCACACCAGCAGGAAACGGTTAAGAAAGAAATAGTGACTGAGACGGCAGGGTAAGTAATTAAGTAAAGTGAAATTCGAACTTTCAAACAGAACCTGGTGAAGTGAGGATGATATTTTGACTTGAAATGTTTAGTGTACCGCAGATAATGCTGTACATTTTATAGGAAAGCCATATTGGACGGACAGAAGCGGTCTGAATGAAATGCTATGGCTTCATTGCCAGCGACTCGTTGGTCCTCGGGTTTGAATTCTCGCTTGGGGGGTTTCCATTGATTGATGTGGGAGTGGTTCTCAGGTTCAAATGATGTCTTTTTACAGTTGCAGAAAGTGCGCAGATTGCTGACATGTTAGTTGTTCACAATTCGAAACGACCTCATTGGCTATTCTCAGTCCTTGAAGGACATCAAAGTGGTTTTGCTTCAGAAGTTCATCATCGAAACCTGACTGAACAGCGACTCTGGCGGCACTCGAATCCACAGCCTTTGAATAACTTTTACCAACTCTTGACACGAGAAGTTCAACGCGCTATTCATTGCGCAACAGAGCCGATTACGTCGGAGGATGCTGAATCCATGAGTTTGAGCTTCTTTGTGGGTGACTGGGAGACTTGAAGATATGTTTACGTGATTTCCCTGTAAATCATTTCCACTTCCGTCTGTTCCCAAAGTTTGTAGAAACGAATTAATGAGAGGATCAAATTGATCGCTCGGAGAAACTCGTCCGCTAAATATTGAAAGTTCACAGTGTTTATTGTGAGCGGTTTAGATTTATTCAGACGCACATCTGGTATAAAAGTAGCCGTGATCTGGGCGTCATTCGAACAGGCGGTCTTATAATCTGGAGTTAGACAGGTTCCCGAAATCCTGTGTGCGTCTCAAATATCCCCATATACAGGCTCTTCCATTATAGGGTCGCACTTTGAGACACCACGTCATCAATTCTAACTGTGTTGCACATGAAGGCTTTCAAACCCCCGCCAGCTCCCGCGGGGTGTGAGACAGCCATGAGAAGCAAAATTCCCTATCAGCACCCATATCCCGCTTGCTTCTGCTGCCTGCTGCCAGTAATCTGCAACAAACCCAATTGCAGAGACAGGGCGCAAATAACAATCGGGGAAAGAGGCATGAACTCAAAATCCAAATTAGCAGGACAGGATCTGAGTGACAATTAATGTTCTGGGGTGTGAACTTCCGTTAGAGCTGCAAACAAATAGGTGTAAGAGAGAGAGAATCTATTTGCTCTGTTGGGAGGGTCCAGCACAACGGGGCCTAACGGTAAAATTAGAGCTACCACGTTCAGGGATGATATAAGGAAGCTGTTCTTCACACAAGGGTAGTGGGAATCTGGAACTCCCTTCCTGAAACAGCTGTTCAGGCTGGGGTTCAATTGACAATTTCCAAATGAGATCGATAGATTTGTGTTCGGCGAGGATGTGAAGGTTTATGGAATCATTGCAAGTAGATGGAGTTCAGATACAGATCTGCCATGATCTAATTGAATTGCGGAGCAGGCTCGAGGGCCTGAATGGCCTTGTGATGTTTCTATGTTCTTATGACAGTAACAGGACAGAAACATCAACAGCTGCAAACATACGTCGCATTTTATTCATAGTTAACAGCAAAAATATCCGTGCCGTGCGCAACTATGCTGTAGCCAGAAAAAATACGCGAAGCTGACGTGTGGCGCTGTGATCATTGATCATATCATCGTTAGTGCTCTGCATTGTGGCCGCAGTAACCTCGGTTCAAACTTAAATCATGTCACAGCTCGCTTTTTATCTTCTGTCCTCTGCGGCACCTGCCAATGGAACTGACTGAAAAATCAATCTTTATGACATGAAAAATTATGTTTTTTTGGCGGTGAAAACCTTTTTACTCCTTTAAAACCCCGCGCTCTCACAAGCCTGAGCTTGATGCCCCATAATTCAAACCCACCTCTTCTCCCAGGTTTTAACTCTTCCACAATCAGTAGCCATTCTTTACTTCCCTCCTTCCATTTCATTGTCACTTGCCTGCGGTATTACCTTAATCTAGCATTCACTTTCATGTGCTTAAGTGGTTAAATTCTCTCTGCTACCACCGCGGTTCATGGGGGCACATGTCCCATTCGCACCAATGTACAACCAGTCGATACATTTAGATCTGTGTGACAGATCGACAGATAATCACTGTGAAAGCAGGACTGAACTTCAAATGGACAGCGGCCGGATTGTTCACGAAATTTCCTTGGAGAATCTTGTTAACTGAAGGACTGGGATTAATTTTAATGCTGGTTCGTGCTGTTCCCAAAGCTGTTGTAGTGCGTGAGTGACAGGGAGCGCTACCTAGCTGCCAATGAGGGTTTAAATGTGAACAAGTGGCCCGCTGTTACAGTGCAGTTGGATCGGAAGTGCTTCGTCTTAATCTTAACAGTTCCTTTGAAGTGTGCGATTGAAACAAAGAGAGGTTAAATGGAAAGAGCACTAGTGGGTGAAACCAGCAATTACAGGAGGTTGGCCATAATTGAAATGTTTTTGAATGCCCATGGCGCGGGACCCTCTGTTCTTTATGAAGAGCGGGGGCAGGAATACAGTTTAACAGAAATAAATTGTACAGACGTGTTACAAATCAGAAAACTGCACTGGTCTAAGATCGATAACAGTTTGAAATTAAATTCATTTCCAAAGGATAAAGTTAACCCTTTCTGCCAGCTCCCACTTCATTTGCTTTTTCTGTTTATCGTTCAAGCGGTGTAAGAACATAAGAACATAAGAAATTGGAGCAGGAGTAGGCCATTCAGCCCTTCGAGGATTGCCCCGAACAGCAGATTTGGGCACTGAATCTATTTCTATTGTTGCAGGAGTTGTTCTGTTCCTCTAATAGTTCCCTCACCAGGAAAACGCCTGTTTTAACTCACAGGCATTAAATGGGCGGTTTTATTATAGGTTGGAGAGTTTCCATCAAAACGATTTTAATAAATCTGCAAAAAGACGAGGTTAGGACTGGAACTGATAAGATGTCGATCACAGAGTTAACATCAAATTCAGGCTCATTGTCCAATGAAGCAGGAAACCGTGAACAAGAAGGATGTGAATGAAGCAATGAGGGAAGCAAGGGAGGAAGGAGGAAGGAGCTCTCGATTCGATCTTCTTTCCATTAGAGCTGGGTGAAATATTAGGCTGAAAAATTGGGAGAATTTTACCAAACAGGGAGAGAAAATATTGTCTAACTTGGGGAATGTAACATTTTCAGGCCACGTATCTTCCAACTGGATTAACAGTCCTGAGACGTTAATGTCTCACCAACCTCGATCTAACACTATTATACAAAAGGAGTCATCCAAAAATCCCTTTTATTTCAGTATTTCTGTTTCAAACGGTAGAAACAACCTTTAATAAAGTCTCTTTACCACATGTCCTGCCTGTGTTCCCAGATTGAAAATGTGGAAAATGTGGAGCAGGCTTCTGGATACAAACGGACTTATATATTTATTTTACAGATTCGGCACTTCTGGGACTGAACTCCTGCTTTAAAGAATAAAATTGCCGTTTTCTTGCGATGTACTGAACAAAGGCTGATTTTCTGCCAGTTATTATTTGAAGACTTGTGGAATGTCTCCAGGCCGAGGAATGTGGTGCTATTAAAATTTTGGAGCACGTCCGGGATTTGGACCTGGTGCCTCTTGCATTTTAATTGTTGTGAATTCCCAAAACAAGAATCACACCCCTAGAGCAAAGAGCCACTAACCCTGCAATGCGTGTTTAATCTCGGCCATGATAATTTCACATACATAAAGCAGATATTTTAGATCAGAGACAGCGTTAAATCTCATATATTGCTCAAATGCATCAATGTGTGAATATGACATTAAATGTGTTTCAGTACAGTGGGGGGATTTAAAGCAGATTCGGGGCCAGTGCATTCCAAGGTAATCTTACCTGTGGTTGTCTTGCCTCCCTCCCACATGCTGCCGGTTTTTAGACCTTGTTTTATATCTGCTGCTTTGCTGGGCCAGTGCATTCGACAGTCTCACAACCCTTTCTACAAATACCCTTTCACTGCTTGACTTCTCTGTTCATTAGTTATGAATCACCTTGAGCTGCAATGGTGGTGTTTTTGACGTCAAATTAAAAGGCAGTCTATTGGAAACACGTTGGTTTCACAGTTTATTTTGCACAGGAATGAACCTGTATCTTTCAAGATGGAATATTGTGTTTGCTGCACCAAAATAAACAATATCTTGTTATAAATGTTGTCTCATTAGTTCCCCGGTGTCAGAGAATGAATTGTCTGATCCCCACATTTATTTCATACTAGCAGGGGAGCCTGGCGTTGCCAGGGCAATTTTGGGGTGCGCGGTGTCCGTGCCCCTGTGTGTCCCCCCTCTCTGTCCCTCTCCCCCTCTCCTTGTGCTGTCCTCTCCCTGCATCCCTCCCTCCGCTCCCCCTGCCCCCCTCACCTCCCCCTCCCCCCACAACTCTCTCTCCCTTCCTCACATCCCCCTCCCTCCCCTCTCCCTGTCTAGCGCCTGAGGCCCAGTGCCATTCTGATAGCGGCCGTCCTGGGCCTAGCGCTTGAGGCGCGGCCGGGCTGTCGGGCCGAGACGGACCAGAGCTGAGTTCCCTCATGGATTGCGTGGCTGATGGGCGGCCGCTGCAGCGGGATTGGGAGCCACAATGTGGGGGTTCCTGTGGGGATGGAGCTCCCCTGCGGGTGGCGCGGTTGACGGTCGGCCGCTGCCGATGAACCGCCCGTTACGTGGAAACTCACCTGCCGCTGCCGGAGTCAGAATGTGGGGGTTTATTTGGCTGGTAGTGTCCCTGTGGGGATGAAAAAAATGGCGGCAAAGTTTAAGGAGATTGGAGCATTAGGTCCCGCCTGTGATGCACCGATTTGTCAAGCATCAGGTGAGTGAACTGCAGGATTGGTCAAGTAGCACGTCACGCAACGCTAATGAGAGGTAGGATTGGTCAAGCGCTAATGAGTGGATTTTTGAGTAATTTTTAATTTTTTTTGTAGACTGTCCAAACAATATTTGTGTGACTAAAAAGTAAATACAACCACAAGAGCCCACTAGCGATAAGCTTTCTTTTGATATAACATTTGTGTAGGCACGCTCTATAACTTTTGATTGTATAGCTGGACAGACAGAGAGACAGAGAGACAGAGAGAAAGACAGAGAGACATACTCTTAGATAGATATATACTAGCTGGAGTGCCCGGCGGTGCCGAGGCTTTTTTGAGGGCATGTTGTTGTTGGAAGAGAGAGAGAGAGAGCGACTGGGGGGGGGGGGAAGAGAGAGCGCGACTGGGGGGTGGAAGAGAGAGACTGACTGGGGGGGGAAGAGAGTGAGCGACTGGGGGGAAGAGAGAGCGATGGGGGGAAGAGAGAGAGCGACTGGGGGGAAGAGAGAGCAACTGGGGGGAAGAGAGAGAGAGCGACTGGGGGGAAGAGAGAGAGCGACTGGGGGGAAGAGAGAGAGCGACTGGGGGGAAGGGGAGGGGGAGGGGAGGGAGGGGAGGGGGAAGGGGAGGGGAGGGGGAGGGGAGGGGCCAGGGGGAGGGGGAGGGGAGGGGAGTGGGTAGGTGGGAGGGGCAGGGGAGGGGAGGGGGAGGGAGGGGGGAGGGGAGGGGGGTGTGGGGGGGAGGGGAGGGGGTGTGTGGGGAGGAAGGAGGGGGAGGGGAGAAAGGGAGGGGGGAAAGGGAGGGGGGGAGCTAGCAGAACCTTTCCCCTCTGCCGGCGATGGCTCCGCGGAGCTCCATTCCACCCCACGTACTTACATGGCTCAGCCCGATCCCCGCCCTCCCGAGCCCCGGCCTCCGGAGCCACGCGGTCCCGCACACCGGCCTCCCGAGCCCTGCGATCCCGCTCTTCCGAGCCCCACGCTCGGTCTCCCGAGCCCCGTCCCCCCCAGCTCCGCGCTCGCGCTTTCCCGAGCCCCACCCACCCGAGTCGCGCGCTCACTCTCTCCCGAGCCCCGCCCCCCCGATCCTCACGCACGAGCTCTCCCAAGCCCTGCCCTCCTGAGCTCCGCCCTCCCAAACCCCTCCCCATGCCCGAGCCGGCTTCAAGACCAGAGAGAGAGATGCCGCCGCACAGCCTATCGCGTGAGGCCCGGCCGGACTCAAGTCACGCTCCGGGCAGAAGTTGATGCATGCGCTGACTCCCGCCCCGTCCGCCTTTACTAAGATGGTGGCAGTGGCAGTGGCGACGCTTGGCTCAGGCCCGTCCCCTCCAGCCTTCACAAAGATTGCGGCGATCGCGGGCCTTTTGTTGATCGCGACGGGTGGTGACTAGCTCAGGCGTGGCTGGGCAACAGAGGCCCAGGCTTCGCGGCCTGGAAAAATGGTGAAAGGTAGGAAAATTATAGAGGTTAGAGAAAAGATTTACAAATTAATTAACTTTTTTAAAAAATAATTTGTGTTTTTAAAGCAACATTTTTTTTCCTGGAAATGTAGATGTGAAAAGAAACACGCAGAAAGTGGGAAAAAGAAATGAACAGTTTGGAATCAAGATGGCGGCCACTCACCTCATCTCAGAACGATAAGGTCAGCCCACACATGCACCGATTGGCCGACCGTCATGTCACCGAAGCGTAGGATTGGTCAATCGTCCTGCCGCTCGGCTCTGGCAGGGCCCGTCCACACGCGCAACGAACCTGCCCCCGCCATGCAGCGATTGGTTGACCGTCGGGTCGCTCGACCGTACGATTGGTCGACCTTAATGTTACTCTATGCTAATGAGCGGATAATGAGCAGAATTTTGAACGTTTTTTGGATACCGCGGGTGCAATTTTTGTCTCGCCGAAAATTAAATACACTTCTGACCGCTCCGGAATCATAAGCTTTCTTTTGATGTAATGCACGTGTAGGTAGGCTCTATAACTTTAGAGTGTATAGCCGGACAGACAGGCAGATGGAAGGACAGACAGATAGACAGACAGACAGATCGATCCTTTTATATATGTAGATAATAAGACACAAACTCAGGTAATCATTCAGAATCACCCCACAGATTGACACTGAGATAAATTAAGTGGGAGATACAGACAACAATGGGACACATGGCGGAATAGACAAGAGAGCTGGAGAAATACAAAATGGACTGAGACTCCAGAAGACAGTGACCGGTAGCTGATAGAGGTCAGTGAGTGGAGGTGAATTTTTTTTTCGGGATTTAGCCCCGTGGCTTAGCTGATCAAAGCGTCTGTCTAGTAAACAGGAGATCCTGGGTTCGACTTGCAGCGGGGCCTTTGTTTTATTGAATCTCTAGGGGTAAGTTTCTTCTCGTGGGAAAAGGCTAAAATTCTTTTTAATGTAACTGCAGCTGCACTGGTTCCCATTCTGGTTGAACGCTCCAATACCTGCGGGGCCTGGGTCGAATTCCACCACTGTCCTAATTTCTGGCGGTGCTGATTTTGGCCTCTTCACCAAAAATCCATCTTTTCTATGCAGTGCCGTGCGTTACTTTGTTGTAGTCAGAGCAGAGCTTCAGTAGTTGATGTGTGGCGCCGTGATCGAATAGTGGTTAGTACTCTGCGTTGTGGCCGCAGCAATCTCGGTCAGAATCCCAGTCACGGCACAGATTTTTCATCCTTCCACAATCAATAGCCTTCCTTTACATTACTCCTTCAATTTCATTGTAAATTTCCTGCAGTATTACCTTAATCTAACATTCACTTTCACCTACTTAAAACGCTAAGTGTGCTCTGCTACCACCGCTGTTCCTGGGGCACATGTCCCATTCACCCCAATCTGAGTTGGTGCTTTCAAACCAGTCGATATACTTAGACCTGCGGGACCTCTCGACAGACAAGCTCTGCGAAAGCAGGGCCGGCATTTGGAACCAAAGCAGCCTGATTGTACAAGAAAATTCCTCGGGAAATGAAGTGCACTGGGGAGGCTAACTGAAAAAGTGGGTTTGTTCACCTGGTAGTTGCCGCTTTTCCCTAAACAGTTGAGGGGCGTGAGCGATGGGAAGCGCTACATAGCTGCGGATGAAGGGTGAAATATGCAATTTTGACAAACTGGCTACCAAAAATGAAAACGGACGCTCAATAGTTATCAAGGAGAGTGAGGGACGCTCCGGATGTAAAAGACAGGGTAAGGGATGCTCCGGATGTACCAGACAGTTGAAGGGACGCTCCGGATTTACCAGACAGAGTAAGGGACGCTCCGGATGTACCAGACGGTTTAAGGGACGAGCCGGATTTACCAAACAGGGTAAGGGACGGTCCTGTTGTACCAGACAGGGTAAGTGACACTCCGGATATATCAAACAGGGTAAGGGACGCTCCGGATGCATCAGACAGGGTAAGGGACGCTTCGGATGTATCGGATAAGGTAAGAGACACTCCGGATGTAACAGACAGCGTAATGTACGCTCCCGATGTACCAGACATTGTAAGGGAAGCTCCGGTTGTATCAGATAGGGAAAGGGATGCACCGGATGTACCAGACAGGGTAAGGGATACTCCGGATGTACTAAACAGGGTAAGGGATGCTCAAGAGGTTCTGGAGCGCGTAAGGGATGCTCAGGGCCAATCAGACAGAGTAAGGGACGCTCAAGAGGTATCAGAGAGTCTGATGGATGCAGATTTATTACTTTCTACAGCTCACATTTTCTAATTATCAATACAAGCAAAAGTTGAATCCTAATGTAACAGATGGTCTGCCGTGTCCCACGTGGGGGCAATGAGAAGGTAGAATGGGGCCGGAGTGAACATTTACAGTGCTCAGAAATACATTTATAACTGGCATAAATTCCCCCACTCAATACATTTATAAATAATACAGATACATCTAAACATATTTGTAGCGATCAGAGGTGCAAAAGCATTTACAACTAATACAATAGCAACTCACCAATACATTTGTATCTAACATGGACACACACAAATATACTTACAACCATCACTACTGATAGTTTGCTAAAAAAAATACTTTAATTGTTTGTCTTTAAAGCCACAATATTTACATGGTAGTTTGCACTGACCTTCCTCCAAAGCCGCTGGAGACTGATGGAGAATGATTTGGGTTCTAAACGATCATTTCTTAGGCGGATTCGAGCAACTTTTGAGCGCAAGTCCAATATTAGAAGTCGACATTAAAAATGGCCTCACGCGGAACCATTCGCAAATGTCAATCTACAATCCCCAAAGCGAGATTCATACCCCTAGACTAAAGAGTCACTCTGTCTGGAATACAGGCCCAGTCAACTGGTTATCAAACGGAAAATCAAATGGATTTGTCATGTATTGTCCATTGCATTTTGTCTGAAAAGTGGGCCCGCAGTTCCATTCTGGTTCCAAGCCCTCTTTTTGCTGTCGATTACTTGCCCGGAATGTGCTTGGAGAAGTGTTGGAATCGAGGCACAGCCCTTCCCACGGTCGCTTCCTCTAAATCTCCGTCCAGGATTTTCACCTGTGCAAGGTCCATCAGCTTGAGCTACTGTTTAATTTGTTCTCGGCATTAACTGTGCTGATCCTTTAACTTGTTCCACTACACGGCATCTCCAAATTTGTCGATTGCACCTCGAGGGCACTTTTCATAGGTAAACCTGCAACATCTGCCAGAGAAAGATTCAATTTCAGCGTTTCCAACAACGAGTCGACCTATATCAACCTCGACATCCTCACCTACACGCTGCAGATGCAAATCTCTGCGCTCCTCTGCTTCAGTGACATTTTGTTTTGCAGCGATGGGCAGTTTACACTCTCTGAGGCTGCAATCGCTGTTTTCCGCCGGCAGTAGGCGCTTGGAGAGAGCGGGGCCGGACAGGCAGCCTGAAGTTCGCTGCTGTCGCGGCCTCACTCACTCCGGGAGCTGTGTAACAGCAAACAAACTCATGGGTTTGTTGCCGGGTCTGAAATGCAGCTCCGAACTGTTGCTATTGACCGAGGCAGCGCTGCAGGATCCTGTAATGTTATCTCACACTGTCGGTATTTCTGTACAGTTTGAGTGTGTACAGAACTGTATAGAGAAAAGGAGAATACCGCACGGCTGTTAATGCATTTTATTGATCTCTACCTACAAGAGATGATCGAATTAGGGACCTGTTGTACTTTAGACGGAAGTGATAACCGCTACACTTCGGAAACTGCTGCTCTTTAAATAATTAGAGAAGCAGCTCAGAACAGCAATTGTCAGCTACAAATACTCTTACCCTGCGATAGGGTTCCATTGCATGTCAAGGAGTGAACTTTAAGAAAACTGTTTATTCTATTAAGTAAAACTCATTAGACTGTGTGAAAAGATTGTTGTAATCGTCATTAATCACCGGGTAATTCACATGGTTACCGAATCATGGGCAAAAGTTTAAAACGTTTCTCCGTTTTGCATGTGATGAATTTTCATCGGTTCTAATTTTGCAGACCGTATTGTAGGAGTTGGGTAAAAATGTTCAGTGTTTATGGCACCATGATCTGGTGCAGCTGTTGGTAAATTCACCAGCTCACTAACACATGAGAAAACACCTGCTTCACTCTTTCATATAAACCCAGCCAATGCACCTCCATTAAACAACATTGCGCCCCCGCACGATTAGACAACCTGAAACGTGCAAGTAAATGAGCACGGATAACTGGCACACATGAAGCGCAGCTGTAGTGGCGCAATCGGTTAGCGTGTGGTACTTATATAGAAACAAAGTAGATAGGAGCAGGAGTAGGCCATTCGGCCCTTCGAGCCTGCTGCGCCATTCAATGAGATCATGGCTGATCATCCAAATTGAGTACCCTGTCCTGCCTTCTCCCCATATCCCTTGATCCCTTTAGCCTCAAGAAATATATCCAACTCTTTCTTGAATATATTTAATGAACTGGCCTCCACCGCCCTCTGTGGCAGAGAATTCCATAGGTTCAGCACTCTCTGGGTGAAGAAATTCCTCCTCATTTCAGTCCTAAATGGCTTACCCCTTATCCTTAGACTATGACCCCTGATTCTGGATTCCCGGCCATCAGAAACATCCTTTCTGCATCTAGTCTGTACAGACCTGACAGAATTTTATAGGTTTCGATGAGATCCCCACTCAATCTTCTAAACTCCAGTGAGTTTCAGCCCAATTGACACAATCTCTCCTCGTACGTCATTCCTGCCATCCCAGGTATCAGCCTGGTGAATCTTCGCTGCACTCCCTCCATGGCAAGAACCTCCTTCCTCAGGTAAGGTGACCAAAACTGCACACAATACTCAAGGTGCGGTTTCACCAAGGCCCTGTGCAACTGCAGCAAGACATCCTTGTTCTTCTACTCGAACCCTCTTGCTACGAAGGCCAACATACCATTTGCCTTCTAAACCGCCTGCTGCACCTGCATGCTTACCTTCAGCGACTGGTGCACAAGAACACCCAGGTCTCTTTGCACTTCCCCTTCTCCCAATCTATTGCCATTCAAATAATAATCTGCCTTCCTGCCTTTGCCACCAAAGTGAATAACCTCACATTTATCCACATTATAGTGCATTTGCCATGTTTCTGCCCAATCACCCAACCTGTCCAAATCGTACTGGAGTTTCATGACATCCTCCTCACAGCATACCCTCCCACCCAGCTTTGTGTCGTCTGCAAATTTGGAGATATGACATTCAATTCCCTCGTCCAGATCATTAATATATATTGTGAACAGCTGGGGGCATAGGACCGATCCTTGAGGTACCCCACTAGTCACTGCCTGCCACTTGGAAAACGACCCGCTTATTCCAACTCTTTGCTTTCTGTCCGCCAACCAGTTCTCTATCCAACTCAATACCTTGCCCCCAATCCCACGTGCCTTAATTTTGCACGCTAACCTCTTATGCGGGACCTTATCGAAAGCCTTCTGAAAGCCCTAATACACCACTTCCACTGGTTCTCCCTTATCTATTTTACCAGTTACATCCTCAAAAAATTCCAGTAGATTAGTCAAGCATCTTTTGTAAATCCATGTTGACTTTGTCCGATCCTGTCACTGCTTTCCAAGTGCTCTGCTATTACATCTTTTATAATGGACTCTAGCATTTTCCCCACTACCGATGTCAGGCTTACCGGTCTATAATTCCCCGCTTTTTCTCTGCCACCTTTTTTGAATAGTGGGGTAACATTAGCTACCCTCCAATCCTTGGGTACTGTTCCAGAGTCTATCGAGTTCTGGAAGATGACCAGCAATGCATGTATTATTTCTAGGGCCACTTCCTTAAGTGCCCTGGGATGTAGATTATCAGGCCCTGGGGATTTATCGGCCTTCAGACCCATCAATTTTCCTAACACCATTTCCCTACAAATACTGATTTCTTTCAGCTCCAGGAACCTATGTTCCACGGTATTTCTGGGAGGTTATTTGTGTCCTCCTTTGTGAAGACTGAACCAAAATATGTATTTAGTTGGTCTGCCATTTCTTTGCTCCCGATTATAAATGCCCCCGATTCTGACTGCAAGGTACCTACGCTTGACTTCACCAATCTTTTTCTCTTTACATATCTATAAAAGCTTTTACAGTTAGTTTTTATGTTCCCTGTAAGCTTACTCTCATATTCTATTTTCCTTTTCTTAATTAATCCATTTGTCCTCCTTTGTTGAATCCTAAACTGCTCCAAATCCTCAGGATTATTGCTTTTTATGGCCAATTTGTATGTCGCCTCCTTGGATCTTATGCTATCCCTTATTTCCCTTGTTAGCCACGGTTGAGTCACCTTTTTTGTTTTATTTTTATGCCAAACTGGGATGAACAACTTCTGTAGTTCATCCATTCGGTCTTGGAATGTTTCCCATTGCATATCCACCGTCAACCCTTTGAGTGCCATTCCCCAATCAATCCTACCCAACTCGCTCCTCAGGCCATCGTAGTTTCCTTAATTAAATTGAGCACCCTAGTTTCTGAGTCAACTGCTTCATTCTCCATCTTAATGAAGAATTCGATCATATTATGATAGCTCCGACCCAAGGGGCCTCGTACAATAAGATTGCTAATTAATCCTTTGCCGTTATATAACACCCAGTCTAAGATGGCCTGATCTCTGGTTGGTTCCTCGACATATTGGTCCAGGAAACCATTCTGTAACCACTCCAGGAATTCCTCCTCCACAATATTGTTACTAATTTGGTTAGCCCAATCTATATGTAGATTAATGTCACCCATGATGACTGCTGTGCCCTTATTGCACGATTCTTTAATTTCCCTTTTAATGCCATCCCCAACCTCCACCTTACTGTTTGGATGTCTATATACCACACCCACTAATGTCTTTTCCCCCTTAGTATTTCTCAATTATACCCATACAGATTCCACCTCATCAGATCTAATATCCTTCATTACAATTGTGTTAATCCCTTCTTTAACCAGTAATGCTACCCCTCCTCCCTTTCCTTTTTGCCTATCTTCCCTGAATATCGAATACCCCTGGATGTTGAGTTCCCAGCCTTGGCCGCCCTTGAGCCACGTTTCCGTAATCCCAACCAAATCATATTCGTTTACCTCTATTTGCACAGCCAATTCGTCCACCTTATTACAAATGCTCCTCGCATTAAGACACAAAGCTTTCAGGTTGTTTTTTAACGCTCTTAGAACAATTAGAATTGTTATTTACTGTGGCCACATTTGATTTAAACCTGTGATTTCTCTGACTGCCACTTTTGCTCTTCTCCTTCCTATCTTTTGCTTTTATCCTTGTTTCCCTTTCCTCTATCTCCCTGCTCAGGTTCCCAACCCCCTTCCATTTTAGTTTAAACCCTCCCCCAAAGCACTAGCAAACACTCCCCCTAGGACATCGGTTCCAGCCCTGCCCAGGTGCAGACCGTCCGGTTTGAAATGGTCCCACCTCCCTCAGAACCGGTTCCAATGTCCCAGGAACTAGAATCCATCCCCCTGGCAGCATTCCTCTAGCCACGTATTCACCTGGATTATCCTTCTATTTCTACTCTGACTAGCACGTGGCACTGGTAGCAATCCTGAGATTACTACCTTTGAGGTCCTGTTTTTTAATTTACCTCCTAACTCCCTATATTGCACTTTTAGGACCTCATCCCGCTTTTTACCTATATCGTTGGTGCCTATATGCACCACGACAACTGGCTGTTCACCCTCCCCTTCCAAGATGTTCTGCAGGCGGTCGGAGACATCCTTGACCCTTGCACCAGGGAGGCAACACACCATCCTGGAGTCTCGTTTGCGGCCACAGAAACGCCTATCTATTCCCCTTACAATTGAATCCCCTATTGCTATAGCTCTACCACTCTTTTTCCTCCCATTCTGTGCAGCAAAGCCTCCCCTGGTACCAGGAAGTTGGCTGCTGCTGCCTTCCCCTGATAAGCCATCCCCCCCAACAGTACTCAAAGTGATATATCTGTTGGAGAGGGGGATGGCCACAGGGGACCCCTGCACTACTTGCCTGCACCTAGTACTCTGCCTCTTGGTCACCCGTTCCCTTTCTTCCTGTCCAAACTCTACCTGCGGTGTGTCCAACTCTGTAAACGTGCTATTCACGATGTCCCGAGCATCGTGAGCGCTCCAGTATGCATCCAATCGCAGCTCCAGTGCCGCAATGAGGTCTGTCAGCAACTACAGCTTGGTGCACTTCCTGCACATGTAGTTGTCAGGGACAAAGGAAGTGTCCCTGAGTCCCCACATCTCGCAGGAGGAGCAGATCACGGGGCCAGGCTGTCCTGCCATGACTTACCCTTTAATTAATTGAGTTTAGATTGAATCATTCAACCCGACTAATTACACTGCAGTTAAATAGTTTACCAACAGTCCCCGCTACACCAGAGAGACCTTAGAAACTATAAAACAGAGTTGAAGTTTAAAAAAGAGATAAATACTCACCAACCAATCACTTACCTGCATCCTGCTGACGTCACACTTGGATTACTTTTTACCTCTATCCCGGAACCTGGATTGGTACGCCTCTGGTGATCCCTCGCAGGTCCGCTGCCTCTCCAGTCTCGGGGCTCTGGGTCTCGCTGCTTCGGGCTGCTGTTTAAGTAGCTCTGCCGCCTCTGGTGCTCCCTCGCAGGTCCGCTGCGTCTCCGGTCTCAGGGCTCTCGGCGTCGCTGCCTCGAGCTGCTCTTTAATTAGCTCCGCCACCTCTGGTGATCCCTTGCAGGTCCGCTGCCTCTCCGGTCTCGGGGCTCTGGGCCTCGCTGCCTCGGGCTGCTGTTTAAGTAGCTCCGCCGCCTCTGGTGCTCCCTCGCAGGTCCGCTGCCTCTCCGGTCTCGGGGCTCTGGGCCTCGCTGCCTCGGGCTGCTATTTAAGTAGCTCCGCCGCCTCTGGTGCTCCCTTGCAGGTCCGCTGCCTCTCCGGTCTCGGGTCTCTGGGCCTCGCTGCCTCTGGCTGCTCTTTAAGTAGCTCCGCCACCTCTGGTGCTCCCTCGCAGGTCCGCTGCCTCTCGGTATACCAGTATAGCTTCGGGGAAATGTTTCGGTTGTGAGTTCGAGCCTCATCTATAGCAGCCAATGTTTTTGCTCTTAGTTTCCTCAGGGCCACCGTGTTGCAATAACGGATGGGAGTTTAAAAGGATCCCTTCAGTGTTACTTATTGACAGGAAGGAAGGTGGGGCCAATTTCAACTGTTAAACCAGCAAATATCAGGCAAAGAATAATGTGCAGGAAATAGATTCGATTTCAAATCAGTGACAAAGCCTTTGGAACAAACGAGAAGCTGTGTAAACTCACCGGTAATCTGTACATGTTTCCGACATCATGTTGAACACAAACAACGATTCACCTGACCATAATGTTGAGGATTCCAAGGACGGAAGTCACGTACAGACAATCGCCCAAAAACCATATCCACAGTTAGGTGGTCGCCGACCTTCTTGTTATGGGGAGAATTGTGAGCAGATTCAGGGAAACGGCTCATATAAAGAAGTGGATTTAGGAAAATATAAACATATTTCAAATGGATGAACAGGTCCCCTGCGAATTGGGTTCGCACCAGCATAGGGAAACCCAATACAACTTCGAGCCCAAAATCGGCGGCTCGTTGGTCTAGAGATCTGATTCTCGCTCAAGGAATTTTGCTACATAAGAATGCGAGAGGTCCCGGGATCTCTACCTACAAGAGATGATTGAACCAGGGCCCTGTTGTACTTTAGACAGAAGTGATAACCGCTACACTTCGGAAACTGCTGCTCTTTAAATAATTAGAGAAGCAGCTCAGAACAGCAATTATCAGCTACAAATACTCTTACTCTGCGATACGGGTTCCATTGCATGTCAAGGAGTGAACTTTAAGAAAACTCTTTATTTTAATGAGTAAAACTCATTAGACTGTGTGAAAAGTTAGTTGTAATCGTCATTAATCACCGGATAACTCACATGGTTACCGAATCATGGGCAAAAGTTTAAAACGTTTCTTGCGTTTTGCATGTGATGAATTTTTATCGGTTCTCATTTTGCAGCCCGTATTTTAGGAGTTGGGTAAAAATGTTCAGTGTTTATGGCACAAGGATCTGGTGCAGCCGTTGGTAAATTCACCAGCTCGCTAACACATGAGAAAACACCTGCTTCACTCTTTCGTATAAACCCAGCCAATGCACCTCAATTAAACAACATTGCACCCCCGCACGATTAGACAACCTGAAATGTGCTAGTAAATGAGCACGGATAAGTAACTCTCATCAAGCGCAGCTCTAGTGGCGCATTCGGTTCGTGCATGAGTACTTGTAAAACAGCTATAGCTTCGGGGAAATGTCGAGGTTGTGTGCTCGAGCCTCACCTGCAACAGCCAGCGTTTTTGCTCTTAGTTTCCTCAGGCCCACCGTGTTGCAATAATGGATGGGAATTTTAAAGGAGCCCTTCAGTGTTACTTATTGAGAGGAGGGAAGGTGGGGCCAGTTTTAACTGTTAAACCAGCAACTGTCAGGCAAAGACGAATGTGCAGGAAATAGATTCGATTTCAGATCAGTGACTAAGCCTTTGGCACAAACGAGAAGTTGTGTAAACTCACGGGTAATCTGTACATGTTTCCGACATCATGTTGAACACAAACAACGATTCACCTGAACATGATGTTGAGAATTACAAGGACGGAAGTCACGCACAGACAGTCGCCCAAACATCATATCCACAATTAGGTTGTCGCCGACCTTCTTGTTATGGGGAGAATTGAGAGCAGATTCAGGGAAACGGCTCATATGAAGAAGTGGATTTAGGAAAATATAAACTTATTTCAAATGAATGAACAGGTCCTCTGCGAACTGGGTTCGCAACAGCGCAGGGAAACCCAATGCAACTTCGAGCCCAAAATCGGCGGCTCGTTGGTCTAGAGATCTGATTCTCGCTCAAGCAATTTCGCTGCTTAAAAATGCGAGAGGTCCAGGGTTTAAAACCCGGATGAAACCCAGCCAACCTTAACAACTGGGTCATCACAGCTAAAATCGCACTCCTGTTAAAAAGACTTATAAAATTGATGATCCGTGACTTTGCGCTCCCTTGGTTTAATCATTGAGGCATAATGCCACAGGCGGAGGCACTTCTGCCCATCGAGCCAGTGCCGGCTCTCTGTAGACTGATCAATTCAGTACCATTCCTTCGCACTATCGATGTATTCCTGCAAGTTTATTTCCCTAAAGAGCCTATCCAGTCTCCCCTTGAAAACATTGAGTGTCTCCGATTCCACCACGTCCGACGGCATATGCATAATTTTTTTTTCCTCCCATCCCCCCTGTACCTCTTGCCTAAAGTCTTAAATCCCCTAGTCCTTGTGCCATCAACCAGTGGGAA
Organism: Somniosus microcephalus; assembly: GCF_052327205.1. Lineage (NCBI taxonomy): Eukaryota > Metazoa > Chordata > Chondrichthyes > Squaliformes > Somniosidae > Somniosus > Somniosus microcephalus. The sequence goes on from NW_028225179.1 coordinate 52,249,538, forward strand.
CAGCCGTTCCCCGTCTCGCCTATCGAAACCCGTCATAATCTTGTACACTTCTATCAAATCACTCCTGCACCTCCTTTACTCTAATGAAAACAAATCCAGCTTCTCCAACCTGTCTTTGTAGCTAAGATCCCTCATCCCCGGAACCATTCTGGTAAATCTCCTCTGCACCCTCTCAAGGGCCTTCACATCCTTCCTAAAGTGTGGTGACCAGATATGACGCAATACTACAGTTGTGGCCTAACCAGTGCTCTATAAAGACACAGCATACCTTCTCCAGTTATGTACTCAATACCTCTATTTATGAAGCCCAAGATCACAAATGCTTTGTTTCCACTCTCTCAATATGTCCTGCCACCTCCAGGGACCTATGGACATTAACTCCCAGGTCCCTCTGTCCCTGCACACTATTTTAAACTGTGCCTTTAAGTGTAAATTGCCTTTCCCTGTTCCTTCTGCCAAAATGCATCACCTCACACTTCTCCGTATTAGATCCCATCTGTAACTTGTCTGCCCATTCTGCTAGCCTTGTTATGTCCTTTTTATATCCTGTAGTCGATTGGCATCATTATCACTGTTTGCCACACCCCCAGGTTTGATGTCATCGGCTAATGTACAAACTCTACTCTGTATTCCAATATACAGGTCATTTATATATATCAAAAAATGCAGTGGGCACAGCACTGAACCTTGGGGAAAACCACTAACTACCATCCTCCAATCTGAAATACAGCCATTTACCACAACTCGCTGTTTTCTGTCCTTATGCCAATTCCTTATCCAAGCTGCCACATACTCACCTATTCCATGAGTATCAATTTTTTTAACCAGCCTTTTATGTGGTACTTTGTAAAACCCCATCGGAGAATCCATGTCGCCAACATCCACTGCATCCACTTCATCAAAGCTCTCTGTTACTGCATCAACAATTCAATTAGCTTCGTCAAGCAAGTTCGGCATTTTACACATCCGTGTTGGCTATACTTAATTAGCTGAAACTTCTCCAAAAGCCCGTTAATTTTCTCCTTGATTATTGTTTCTAAAACTTTAGCCACCACTGATGTTAAACTGACCGGCCTGTAGTTACTAGGAGCATCCTTCCATCCTTTCTTGAACAATTCTGTCACATTTGCCACTTTCAACTCCTCAGGGACCTCCCCCGCATCTAGGGAAGATTGGAAAATTATGGCAAGCCTTCCACTGTCTTCTCCCATAACTCTCTTAGCAACCTGGGATGGAAACCATCTGGACCAGGTGACTTGTCCACTCTAAGCAGACACAGCCTTTCCAGGACATCCTGTCGATCAATTTTCACCCCTTCCATTGCTTCTATATTTTCCACTTTGACCGATAATTTGTCGGCATCCAACTTTTTGGTAAACACCGATACAAAGTATTCATTATGTATTCTAGCCTTGCCCCGCGCTTCTAGTTACATATCACCTTCTTTGACTCTAATAGGCCGCACCCCGCCTCTTACTACCCACTTAATGTTTACATGCCGGTAGTAGATTTTTGGGTTCACTTTTATGTTTCACGCCATTCTACTCTCATATTCTCTCTTTGCTATTCTTATTTTTATCTTCACATCCCCTCTCAACTTATTATACTTGGTCTGATTCTGCCTTGAAGAATTCACCTGACACGCATCATACAACCTCGTTCTTGTTTAAACAGAAAAGAGGTTGTATGATGCATGTCAGGTAAACAAACTCTTTCAACAGATAAAGAATGATCCAGGAATGACAGCACATCCCTTTTAAACAGACACAGAATGATTCGGGACTGACAGCACATCCCTTTTAAATAGATACAGAATGATCCGTGACTGACAGCACACCCCTTTTAAACAGACACAGAATGACACGAGACTGGCAGCACATCCCTTTTAAACAGACAGAGAATGATCCGGGTCTGACAGCACATCCCTAAACAGACACTGAATGATCCGAGACTGACAGCACATCCCGTTTAAACAGCCACAGAATGATCCGGGACTGACAGCACATCCCTTTTAAACAGTTTATTCGTGGGCTCCAAGTTGAAGATTTAGTCCACTGGCATTTTTTTGTCTTTGCCATTTCACTCGAGCCGAATGAACTGAGTTTAGGTGTCAGCCGTGGCTCAGCGGTAGCAAACTCAAACCAAACTCCAGAGACTTGAGCTCAAAGTCCAGGCTGACACTCAATTGCAGTACTGATGGTGTGCTGCACTGTCGAAGGTACCGTCTTCTGAAAAGACATTACACCGAAGCCTCAGGTACCATTGCACTATTTTGAAAAGAATGAGGATTTCTCCCCAGTGCACTGCCCATTATTTAACTCTCGACGAAAGACAATAAAAACAGATAACCTGGACATTGATGTGGATAAAATCTTTTGAAATTACATGTGTTCCTAAAAGTTAAAGTTATGTTTCGGCTCTCTAATCATTTGTTTTCCCGCTAGTCTTTCAGTGGGTTTCAATCTCAGAGGAAGGAAGAGAGAGGAAAAAGTGTATCTGCGGTTCGCGATCTCTGTTCTACGTTTATGCAATGAGTCCATGTTTATTTTTGTAGTCGCATGAAGAGCGCAGAGGCACAGACTCAAAAGCCCCGTGTGGCCAGCAATAATGAGGATAGCGATTCACACCCATGCGGCCAGAGCACAATGGATTAGTACGAATGACCATCGGTTTTAATGGTCGGTTTTAAGCTTGATTCAGAGCAGAGAAGAAAAAGTTTCGCCCAGTGAGTTAACAGACCGTGCATCACTCTGCTGCTCTCCCCCATAGTCCGACAAGGTATTCCATTCCACCTATATATTAGTAATTTGAGCCTTGCCATGAGCTAAGTGTAGCATGCTTGGGAGGAAAATGTGATTTTGCCGGAAGGATCTGTCGGGTTTTTATTTTACCTCTCTTCACTCTTTAGGGTAATCAGAGCTAAGATCAACCAAAGCTTTAAACTTTTCAAACAAATCGTTTTATTAACCTAATAATACAAGTTTTCACAGAGAGATTTGTACAACCTTTAACTCAGTGGTGTAACTCAACACTCAGATTGGTCAATCATGCTGCTTCGGGAGATGGAGTGATGAATTATGTATTGGTGTCCTCCTTGGTGTTTTTCTGGTCGGTCTTCCACATCTCCACTCCATTTGTCAGGAACAGTGAGAGCGGAGACTCAGTGAATATTTAAACTCACTTTTGTGGGCTTTTTACAGAGGCCTTTGTCGGGAGTGGTGAGAGCGGAGTTTCAGTGGGTATATAAGCTCACTTTCCCAGGCATTTTCAAAGAGGCTTACCAATCTCACAGGCTGGTGGCGGCGCTCCAGAGCCATGTCATGATTCTGAACGTGACGCGGGTAGGAGGAAGCAGCTGATTGGGTGAGTACTTATACTACTCTATAGCTGGACAGTTGAGGTTCATAAAGATTAGAAAGTCTTAATTTTGTGATTATATTTGCTATGGTCTCTGTTGTGTAGCGGGGAGTGCTAGGAAACAAGGGCCCTTGAGTATATCATTTAATTGTAGTTTAATTGTTGGTATTGATTTAATTTAAATTAATTAAAAGATAAGTCATGGCAGCACAGCTCGGCCCTGTGGCATGCTCCTCCTGCACTATGTGGGAAATCAGCGACACTTCCTTTGTCCCTGATGACCATATGTGCAAGAAGTGTATCCAGCTGCAGCTACTGACAGACCACATTGCGGCGCTGGAGCTGTGAATGGATACATACTGGAGCATTCGTGATGCTGAGGGCGTCATGGATATCACGTTTAATCAGTTGGTCACATCGCAGGTAAAGGGTGCAAAGGCAGGAAGGGAGTGGGTGACCACCAGGCAGAGAAGTAGGCGCAGTCAGGTAGTGCAGTGATCCCCTGTGGCCATCCCCCTCTCAAAGAGATATACCGCTTGGGATATTGTAGGGGAGGATGGCTTATCGGGGGAAGGCAGCAGCAACCAACTTCCTGGCACCATGAGTGGTTCTGCTGCACGGGACGGGAGGAAAAAGAGTGAGACAGCTATAGTGATAGGGGATTCTATTGTAAGGGGAGTAGATAGGCGTTTCTGCGGCCGCAAACGAGACTCCAGGATGGTATGTTTCCTCCCTGGTGCAAGGGTGAAGGATGTCTTGGAGCGGCTGCACGGCATTTTGGAGGGGAAGGGTGAACAGCCAGTTGTCGTGGTACATATAGGTGCAAACGATATAGGTACAAAACGGGACGAGGTCCTAAAAGCTTAATATAGGGAGTTAGGAGGTAAATTAAAAGCTAGGACCTCAAAGGTAGTAATCTCAGGATTGCTACCAGTGCCACGTGCTAGTCAGAGTAGAAATAGAAGGATATGTCAGATGAACATGTGGCTAGAGGAATGGTGCAAGGGGGAGCGATTTAAATTCCTGGGATATTGGAACCGGTTCTGGGGGAGGTGGGACCAGTATATACCAGATGATTTGCACCTGGGCAGGAGCAGGACCGATGTGCTAGGGGGAGTGTTTGCTAGTGCAGTTGGGGAGGTTTTAAACTAAAATGGCAGGGGGTTGGGAACCTGTGCAGGGAGACAGAGGAAACAGAAGCAAGGATGGAAGCAAAAGACAGGAAGGAGAAAAGCAAAAGTGGAACTCAGAGAGGTCAAGGGTGTAAATCAAACATGGCTGCAGTGAACAAAAATTCTAAAAGGTCTAAGATGGTTAAAAAAACAAGCCTTAAGCCTTTGTGTCTTAATGCGAGGAACATTCGTAATAAGGTGGAAGAATTAGCCGCGCAAATAGATGTAAACAGGTATGATATAATTGGGAGTATAGTGACAAGGCTCCAGGGTGACCAAGGCTGGGAATTCAGCATCCAGGGGTATTCAATATTCAGGAAGGACAGGCAGAAAGTAAAAGGTGATGGGGTAGCATTGCTGGTTAAAGAGGAGATTATCACAATAGTCCGGAAGGGTATTTGCTCTGATGATGTGGAATCTGTATGGGTAAAGCTGAGAAATACCAAGGGACGGAAAAAGTTAGTGGGAGTTAGATACAGACCCCGAAACAGTAATGCTGAGGTTGGGGATGGCATTAAACGGGAAATTAGAGATGCGTGCAATAAGGTCACAGCAGTTATCATGGGTGACTTTAATCTACATATAGATTGGTCTAACTAACTTAGTAACAATACTGTGGAACAGGAATTCCTAGTGTATGCGGGATGGTTTCCTGGACCAATATGTCGAGGAACCAACTAGAGATCGGGACATTCTAGACTGGGTATTATGTAATGAGAAACGATTAATTAGCAATCTTGTTGTGCGAAGCCCCTTCGGGAGGAGCGATCATAATATGATATAATTCTTCATTAAGCTGGAGAGTGATGTATTTGATTCAGAAACATGTGTAATGAATTTAAATAAAGGAAACTACGATTGTATGAGGCGTGAGTTGGCGAGGATGGATTGGGGAAGGTTACTTAAAGGGTTGACGGTGAATAGGCAATGGCAAACATTGAAAGATCACATGGATGAAGTACAGAATTTGTTCATCCCTGTTTGGCATAAAAATAATACAATAAAGGTGACTCAACATTGGCTAACAAGGGAAATTAGGGATAGCATAAGATCCAAGGAGAGACCACATACATTGGCCAGAAAAAGCAGCAACCCTGAGGATTGGGAATAGTTTAGGATTCAGCAAAGGAGGACAATGGGATTAATTAAGAAGGGGAAATAGATTATGAGAGTAAGCTTTCGGGGAACATAAAAACTGACTGTAAAAGCTTCTATAGATATGAGAAGAGAAAACGATTGGTAAATTCAAGCCTAGGTCCCTTGCAATCAGAATCAGGGGAATTTATAATGGGGAACAAAGACATGGAAGACCAATTAAATTTATACTTTGGTTCTGTCTTCACAAAGGAGGACACAATTAAACTCTCAGAGATGTCAGGTAACAAAGGGTCTAATGAGAGTGAGGAACAGAATGATATCAGTATTTGTAGGGAAATGGTGTTAGGGAAATTGATGGGATTGAAGGCTGATAAAACCCCAGGGTGTGATAGTTTACATCCTAGGGTACTTAAGGAAGAGGCTCAAGAAACAACAGATGCAATGCTGGTCATCTTCCAAAATTCGATCGACCCTGGAACAGTTCCCGTGGACTGGAGGTTAGCTGATGTATCCCCACTATTTAAAAAAGGTGGTAGAGAAAAACGGGGAAGTATAGACCGGTAAGCCTTACATATGTAGTGGGGAAAATGCTAGATTCCATTATAAAAATGTAATAGCAGAGAACGTGGAAAACAGTGACAAGATCGGACAAAGTCAAAATCGATTTACAAAAGGTAAATCATGCTTGACTAATCTACTGGAATGTTTTCAGGACGTAACTGGTAGAATAGATAAGCGGCAACCCGTGGATGTGGTGCATTTGGACTTTCAGAAGGCTTTTGATATGGACCCGCATAAGAGACTAACATGCAAAGTTAACGCACATGGGACTGGGGGTAAGGTACTGATTTGAATAGAAAACTGGTTGGCAGACGGGAAGCAATTAATTGGAATAAACAGGTCTTTTTCCAAGTGGCAGGCAGTGACCAATGGTGTACCGCAGGGATCGGTGCTAGGATCCCAGTTATTCACAATATATATTAATGATCTAGACGAGGAAACTAGATGTAATATCTTCAAGTTGGCAGAAGGCACAAAGCTGGGTGGGCGTGTGTGCTATGAGGAGGATGCAGAGAAACTCCAGTATGATTTGGACAGGTTGGGCTATTGGGCTGATGCATGGCAGATGCAGTATAATGTGGATAAATGCGAGGTTCTCCACTTTGGTGGCAAAAACCGGAAGGCAGATCATTATCTGAACAGCAATAGATTGGAAAAATGGGAAGTCCAGCGAGAACTGTGTGTCGTTGTGCACCAATTGCTGAAGGTCAGCATGCAGGTGCAGCAGGCGGTTAAGAAGGCAAATGGTATGCTGTCCTTCATAGTGAGAGGATTCGAGTACAGGAGCAAAGATCTCTTGCTGCAGTTCTACACGCCTTGGTGAGACCACACCTTGAGTATTGTGTGCAGTTTTGGTCGCCTTATCTGTGGAAGGATGTTCTTGCCATGCAGGGAGTGCAGCGAAGATTCACTAGCCTGATACCTGGAATGGAAGTAATGATGTATGAAGAGAGATTCGGTCGATTAGGCTCATATTCGCTAGAGTTTAGAAGGTTGAGAGGGGATCTCATTGAAACTTATACAATTCTAACAGGACAGACAGACTAGATGTAACGAGAAAGGATTAATTAGCAATCTTGTTGTACGAGGCCCCTTGGGGCGGAGCGATTATAAAATGATCGAATTCTTCATTAAGATGGAGAATGAAATAGTCGACCTATAGACTAGTGTCCTAAATGTAAATAAAGAAAACTATGATGGTCTGAGGTGCGAGTTGGGTAGGATTGATTGGGGAATGGCACTCAAAGGGTTGACGGTGGATAGGCAATGGCACACATTCAAAGGCCACATGAATAAACTACAGAATTTGTACATCCCAGTTTAGCATAAAAATAAAGCAAAAAAGGTGAAGCAACCGTAGCTAACAAGGGAAATTAGGGATAGCATAAGATCCAAGGAGAGGACATATAAATTGGCCAGAAAAAGCTGTAATCCTGAGGATTGGGAGCAATTTAGGATTCAACAAAGGAGGACAAAGGGATTAATTAAGAAAGGGAAATTAGAATATGAGAGTAAGTTTTCAGGGAACATAAAAACTGACTGTAAAAGATTTTATAGATTTCTGAAGAGAAAAAGATTGGCGAAGTCAAGCGTAGGTCCCTTGCAGTCAGAATCAGGGGAATTTATAATGGGGAGTAAAGAAATGGCAGACCAATTAAATACATATTTTGGTTCTGTCTTCAAAAAGGAGGAAACAAATAACCTCCTAGAGATGTCGGGGAACATAGAGTCTGATGAAATGGAGGAACTGAAAGAAATCAGTATATGCCGGAAAAGGTGTTAGGGAAATTCATGGGATTGAAGACCGATAAATCCCCAGGGCCTGATAACCTACATCCTAGGATACTTAAGGAAGTGGCCCTAGAAATAATAGATGCATCGCTGATCATCTTCCAACATTCGATGGAATCTGGAACAGTTCCCATGGATTGGAAGGTAGCTAATGTTACCGCACTATTCAAAAATTTGGTGGAGAGAAAACGGGGAATTACAGTCTGGTAAGCCTGACATTGGTAGTGGGGAAAATGCTAGAGTCCATTATAAAAGATGTAACAGCAGGACACTTGGAAAGCAGTGACAAGGTTGGACAAAATCAACATGGATTTACAAAAGGTAAATCGTGCTTGACTAATCCACTGGAGTTTTTTGAGGATGTAACTGGTAAAATAGATAAGGTAGAACCAGTGGATGTGATGTATTTGGACTTCCAGAAAGCTGTCGATAAGGTCCCACATAAGAGATTAGCGTGTAAAGTTAAGGCACATGGGATTGGGGGCAAGGTATTGACTTGGATAGAGAACTGGTTGGCAGACAGAAAGCAAAGAGTTGGAATAAACGGGTCTTTTTCCGAGTGGCTGGCAGTGACTAGTGGGGTAACGCAGGGATCGGTCCTTCGACCCAAGCTATTTAAAATATATGGTAATGATCTAGACAAGGGAAGTCGATGTGATATCTCCAAATTTACAGACGAAACAAAGCCTAGTGGGCGTGTGTGCTGTGAGGAGGATGCCGAGAAACTCCAGGATGCTTTGGACAGGTTGGGGGATTGTGCAAAAAGCATGGCAGATGCAATATAACGTGGATAAATGTGAAGTTATCCACTTTGGTGGCAAAAATAGGAAGGCAGATTACTATCTGAATGGCAATAGATTGGGTGAAGGGGAAGTGCAAAGAGACCTGGGTGTCCTGTGCACCAATCGCTCAAGGTTAGCATGCAGCTGCAGGAGGCGGTTAAGAAGGCAAATGGTATGTTGGCCTTCATAGCGAAAGGGTTTGAGTACAGGAACAACGATGTCTTGCTGCAGTTATACAGGGCCTTGGTGAAACCACATCTTGAGTATTGTGTGCAGTTTTAGTCGACTTATCTGAGGAAGGATGTTCTTGCCATGGAAGGAGTTCAGCGAAGATTCACCAGGCTGACACCTGGGATGGCAGGAATAATGTATGAGGAGAGATTTGGTCGATTGGGATTGTACTCTCTGGAGTTTACAAGAATGAGAGGGGATCTCATTGAAACTTATAAAATTCTGACAGAACAGACAGACTAGATGCAGGAAGGCTGTTCCCGATGGCGGGGAGTCCAGAACCAGGGGTCATAATTTAAGCATAAGGGGAAAGCTATTTAGGACTGAGATGAGGAGGAATTTCTTCACCCAGAGAGTGGTGAACCTGTGGAATTCTCTACCACAAAAGACAGTTGAGGCCAATTCATTAAATATATTCAAGAAGGAGTTAGATATATTTCTTAAGGCTAAATGGGTCAAGGGATATGGGGAGAATGCAGGGAGAGGGTACTGAATTCGGATGATCAGCCATGATATCATTGAATGGCGGAGCAGGCTCGAGGGGCCGAATGGCCTACTCCTGCTCCTATTTCCTAAGTTTCTATGTTTCTATGTCTGTCTCCTGGAATGTGTTTTGCTTTTCACTTTAGTATTGCAGCTCTCATAAAATTGCTGCTGACAGTAAATAATAATTCTAATAGGCCGAAGACCGTTAAAAAAACAAACCTGGAGGCTTTGTGTCTTAATGCGAGGAGCATTCGTAATAAGGTGGATGAATTAGCTGCGCAAATAGAAGTAATCGAATATGATTTGATTGGGATTACGGAAACATGGATCCAGGGTGGCCAAGGCTGGTAACTCAACATGCAGGGGTATTCAATATTCAGGAAAGATAGGCAAAAAGGAAAGGGAGGTGGGGTAGCTTTGCTGGTTAAAGAAAGGATTAACACAATTGTAAGGAAAGATATTGGCTCTGATTATGTGGAATCTGTATGGATAGAACTGAGAAAAACCAAGGGGCAGAAAACGTTAGTGGGAGTGGTATATAGACCTCCAAACAGTAATGTGGAGGTTGGGGATGGCATTAAAAGGGAAATTAGAGAAGAGGACAATAAGGGCACAGCAGTCATCATGGGTGACTTTAATCTACATATAGATTGGGCTAACCAAATTAGTAACAATACTGTGGAGGAGGAATTCCTGGAGCGTTTACGGGATGGTTTCCTGGACCAATACGTCGAGGAACCAACCAGAGAGCAGGCCATCTTAGACTAGGTATTATGTAACGAGAAAGGATTAATAAGCAATCTTGTTGTATGAGGCCCCTTGGGTCGGAGCGATCATAAAATGATCGAATTCTTCATTAAGATGGAGAATGAAGTAGTCGACCCAGAGACTAGGGTCCTAAATGTAAATAAAGGAATCTATGATGGTCTGAGGTGCGAGTTGGGTAGGATTGATTGGGGAAAGTCACTCAAAGGGTTGACGGTGGATAGGCAATGGCACACATTCAAAGACCGCATGGATAAACTACAGAATTTGTTCATCCCAGTTTGGCATAAAAATAAAACAAAAAAGGTGATGCAACCGTGGCTAACAAGGGAAATTAGGGATAGCATAAGATCCAAGGAGAGGACATATAAATTGGCCAGAAAAAGCTGTAAACCTGAGGATTGGGAGCAGTTTAGGATTCAACTAATAAGGACAAAGAGATTAATTCAGAAAGGGAAATTAGAATATGAGAGTATGCTTTCAGGGAACATAAAAACTGACTGTAAAAGCTCTTATAGATATATGAAGAGAAAAAGATTGGTGAAGTCAAGTGTAGATCCCTTGCAGTCAGAATCAGGGGAATTTATAATGGGGAACAAAGAAATGGCTGACCAATTAAATACATATTTTGGTCCTGTCTTCACAAAGGAGGACATAAATAACCTCCTAGAGATGTCGGGGAACATAGAGTCTGATGAAAGTGAGGAACTGAAAGAAATCAGTATATGTCGGGAAATGGTGTTAGGGAAATTGATGGGATTGAAGGCCGATAAATCCCCAGGGCCTGATAACTTACATCCTAGGATACTTAAGGAAGTGGCCCTAGAAATAATAGATGCATTGCTGATCATCTTCCAACATTTGATGGAATCTGGAACAGTTCCCATGGATTGGAAGGTAGCTAATGTTAACCCACTATTCAAAATTTGGTAGAGAGAAAACGGGGAATTACAGACTGGTAAGCCTGACATTGGTAGTGGGGGAAATGCTAGAGTCCATTATAAAAGATGTAATAGCAGAGCACTTGGAAAGCAGTGACAGGATCGGACAAAATCAACGTGGATTTACAAAACGTAATTCGTGCTTGACTAATCCACTGGAGTTTTTTGAGGTTGTAACTGTTAAAATAGATGAGGGAGAACGAGTGGATGTGGTGTATTTCGACTTCCAGAAGGCTGTCGATAAGGTCCCGCATAAGAGATTGGCGTGTAAAGTTAAGGCACGTGTGATTGGTGGCAAGGTATTGACTTGGATAGAGAACTGGTTGGCAGACAGAAAGCAAAGAGTTGGAATAAACGGGTCTTTTTCTGAGTGGCAGCAGTGACTAGTGGGGTACCGCACGGATCGGTCCTTCGGCCCAAGCTATATATATTAATGATCCAGACAAGGGAACTTGAAGTAATATCTCCAAATTTGCAGACGAAAAAAAGCTGGGTGGGCTTGTGTGCTGTGAAGAGAATGCTGAGAAATTCCAGGATCATTTGGACAGGTTGGGTGATTGGTGATTGGTGATTGGGCAAAAAGCATGGCAGATGCAATATAACGTGGATAAATGCGAGGGTATCCACTTTGGGGGCAAAAACAGGAAGGCAGATTATTATCTGAATGGTAATAGATTGGGAGAAGGGGAAGGGCAACGAGACCAGGGTGTCCTTGTGCACCAGTCGCTGAAGGTAAGCATGCAGGTGCAGCAGGCGGTTAAGAAGGCAAATGGTATGTTGGCCTTCGTAGCGAAAGGGTTTGAGTACAGGAACAAGGATGTCCTGCTACAGTTGTACAGGGGCTTGGTGAGACCACATCTTGAGTATTGTTTGCTGTTTTGGTCGCCTTATCTGAGGAAGGATGTTCTTGCCATGGAAGGAGTTCAGCGAACATTCACCAGGCTGATACCTGGGATGGCAGGAATGATGTATGAGGAGAGATTGGTTCGATTGGGCGTATACTCGCTGGAGTTTAGAAGAATGAGAGGGGATCTCATTGAAACTTATAAAATTCTGAAGGACTGGACAGACTAGATGCAGGAAGGATGTTCCCGATGGTCGGGGAGTCCAGAACTAGGGGTCACAGTCTAAGGATAAGGGGTAAGCCATTTAGGACAGAAATGTGGAGGAATTTCTTCACCCAGAGAATGGTGAACCTCTGGAATTCTCTACCACAGAAGGCAGTAGAGGCCAATTCATTAAATATATTCAAGAAGGAGTAGCAATTATTTTTTAAGGCTAAAGGGATCAAGGGGTATGGGGAGAAAGCAGGGACAGGGTACTGAATTTAGATGATCAGCCATGATCGCATTGAATGGCGGAGTCGGCTCGAGGGGCCGAATGGCCTACCCCTGCTCCTATCTTCTATGTTTCTATTTTTAACTCTGGAACAATCTGCTGGTTCGGGCAGTGGACGCCGATTCGCTGAATTTCTTCAAGCGAGAGCTGGACCTGTTTCTGGCTGGGGCAGATTCACCTCTTGCAACAGCTCGGTACTGTGAGGGATACAGGGCCAGGGTGATTTCCTGGGCTAATTCCACTCACCTAGATGTGTCAGAGAGGATTTTCCCCGAATAGAAACCGAGATGGAATGGACACACACTGTTTGAAAGGCGGGCTGATGGGGTTTTGGTGGCAGTTAAATTCTACACTGGCTGAACGGCTATGTTGCCAACGGCTCGTTGTTTTGGTGGTGTGATTCTCGCTAAAGGGTTTCACTGATTGATATGTGAGGTCACATGTACAAATCCCGGACAAGCACAATATGTTCCCATTTGTAGTGAATTACCATCAGTTTCTTGCGCAGCACAAACCATCTTGCCTCGCGCTTGCTGCAACATATATGTAATAATAATGACGCACGCCTTCAATGCATCATTATTGTGATTCGAGTTCCGAGCAATGTCAGGCTCCATAATCATAATTGATCATAAGCTGCCATTCAGCGATTCTGGTTTGTCTAAATTGAGACTCAAAATGAAAAAGTCCTCGTTTGCTCCGCGTTTCTATAGCCTCCCACGTCCCTATAATGTCCGATTCTCCCAGTTATTCACACAGAAATTGCTGCCCTGCCAATCCAGGTCAGTAAGCACAGGAGTGATGGCTGGATGGGACTTGGTGCGAGTAAGGACATGGGCAGGCAGGATTACCTCAGTTTTCTGAAGGATGGAACGTAGCAGGCCGGCCAGGCATGCTTTGGAATAGTCAAGCCTGTTGTTTTCTGTTCTGGTCACCGCACGCAGGAAGGATATATTGTCCTTGGAGTGGTGCAGTGCAGATTTACCAGATTAATACCGTGGCTTACAGGGTTAAATTATGAGGATTAATTGTATAAATTTGGCTTCTGTTCTCTTGAATTTAGTAGGTTGATGGGTGAGCTGATCATGGTGTTTTAAGTGTTAAAAGGTTTAATAGTGTAGATAGTGTTAAACTCCTTCCTCTGACTGGGGAATCAAGTACAAGGGGGAAAAATTTAAAACTACAGCCGCTGCATTCAAAAGTCAAATCCGAAAGCATCTTTTCACATAAAGGTTTGTAGGAATCTGGAACTCTCTCCCCAATAATTCCGTGGGGGTCAATTGTTGCTTCCAAGACTGAGATCGGCAAGTTGTTGTTAGGTAAGGGGATCAAGCTATATGGAGCAACGCCAGACAAATGTAGGTGAGGTGCAGATCAGCCATGAACTAATGTAATGTCGGAGCAGGTAGAAGGTTGAAAGCACTACACCCGCTCTAAGTTCGGGAATTCTGTTCTCTTCCTTCTCAGATAAGTTTACCCTATATTAGGTGTCTGCAGACTAGATCAAGAAATCGTCCTTTCACTCCTTCTATACTGGAAGGTCGCTTCCCCCGAAGCAACTCCACCCTTCATTCTCCTTTTCCAGTTCTGGCACAGCTAGAAGCAGAGGAGGTCGAAGCTGGACCAGGTTCAACCATACACAGCAGTACTGCGCAGAAGCCAGCAGAGGGAGCAGCAGAACCAGGTGGTGCAATACTGCACAGCGGCCAGAGGAGGGAGAAGAAGTACCAGGTGGTGCAATACTGCACAGCGGCCAGAGGAGGCTGCAGCAGTGCCAGGTGGTGCAATACTACACAGCGGCCAGAGGAGGGAGCAACAGTACCAGACACACCTGGATACTGTTGAACAAACATACACACGTGGAGGGATTTTACCCCTACCCGCTCGGGGTTAAAATCGAAATTTTCTGCCTAGTATGGAGGCAGCTGCGGCAATGGAGAGATCTACAAGAAAGTAACTCATGTGGAATACCAGATTACAAGAAGAAACAGCCTCAAAATAAAAGTGAGCTCTTTAGGGCTGATATCAGGAGAATGATCAACACTTAGAATGGACTCCAGGCAGAGCGGTGGTGGTTAAACCCTCGGAATGATTTATAGGAATAAACTGGATTAAACAATGAGGTGAAGACTATGGATGCCCTGGAGGGCTGTATTAGAATGGGCTGAATGGCCTTCCTCAGAGGTAAGGATCTTGTGATCATTGCGGGTAGGTGTGAAAACTGTGTCCTTCCCAGTCCCAATCATTATTTATCTTAATGACTGCCTGTATACTGAATAAAACTGGGACATCAATCATTCTTGCCAATTTTTATTCCTCAATCAACATAACAAAAAATAACAGATGATCTGGTCATTATCTGATTGCTGTTTGTGGCAGCTTGCTGTGCGCAAATTGGTAACCATGTTTCCTACATTACAACACTGATGTACAACAGTACTTCATTGGCTGTAAAGTGCTTTGGGACGTCCGTTTGTGGTAAAAGGCGCACAATAAATGCAAATCTTTTGTTCATTTATCTACTTTAACGCGATGAAAATCCAGAACTGGTTGAATATCGCATTCAACTTCCAGAAAAAACTCGTTCATACAAATAGTAGGCCGTAGAGATTACCTTTGATCCGGCATATTTGCACTGACCCTCTTACCAAAGCGTTTGAGATTCACGTGGATTCATTTGGAAACTGCTCTTTTATCTTTCCAAATGTTTCAAAGGGAATTCAAGGTCAAAAGTCGAGAGCAAAATGAGGGGTCGTCCGGGATTTGAAACCGGGACCTCTCACATATTCTATGCTAATTAACCCGAAGCTAGAATCATACCCCTAGACCAACGAACCATTGATATAAAAAGCAGCACTTAGAGCGTTTCCATAAGTAAGCCATGTGTTGGCTGTTCTTGATAAGCAGAGCACTTGAGCCCGGAAGAAGGTCACTGCAAACCACGATATTGATATCAAGCCTTTAAAGACATCAATTAATGTCTTTCTTAGCAATCAATTACCTGTGGTCCTTGTAAATATAATCGGATGTGTCCATGTTAGATAAACATGTATTTGTGAGTTGCTGTTGTGCTGAATGTAAGTGATTTTGCGTCTCTGTAGTTTGCTGATATACTTAGATGTGTCTGTATTATCTATATATATATAAAGCGGTCGATCTGTCTGTCCTTCTGTCTGTCTGTCCTTCTGTCTGTCTGTCCTTCTGTCTGTCTCACGTGTGCGTCTGTCCGGTATGCGCTCGAAAGTTATAGAGAGTACCTACGCGTGCGTTACGTCAAAAGAAAGCTTACCTCTTCCAAAACGGTCTTAAGCGTATTTACGTTTCAGCCGGGCAAAAATCGCGCCCGTGGTATCCGAAAAACCTTCAACATTCTGCTCATTAGCATCTCATTATCCGCTCATTAGCGACAGAGTGACCTCGAGGTTTGGTGACCTGACGGTCGACCAATCGGTGCGTGTGTGGGCGGGCCTTATCGTTCTGAACTGAGGTGAGTAGCCGCCATCTTGCTTCCATTCTTTTTCCTGCTTTCTGCTTCTTTCTTTTCAAATATACATTTCCAGCAAAATAAAATTGTTTTTATTAAATTGTTTAAAAAAAAACTAGACTCATTTGTAAGTATTTTCTCTAACCTGAAGATTTTTTTCCTACCTTTCCCCGGTTTTGTTAGGCCTGAAAGCCTGGGCCTTTCTTGCACAGCCAGGCCCGAGCTAGGTAATTGTCCCACGGTTTCTGCTAAGCTCCTCACCAGCCCCCCCCTCGCGCCCCCCGGTGTCACGTTACCCGGGGCAACGGCGTCAGCCACGAGGGTCAGGGTGCGCGCACAGCAGGAGCAGCTGAGACGTGGCGTCTCTCTGTTCCCCGCTCGGCTCGGGCGGGGGGTCGGCGGGGCTCTCGGGAGTGCGGATCTCGGCCGGGGCTTGGTGAGCGGGAAGGGTTACCCCGGCAACCGGGTCCGCCAGCCGTCTCTCACAGCCGCAATCGGCGGTCTTGAAGCCAGCTCGGGAGGGCGGGGCTCCGGAGGGCGAGGGGCCGGTGTTCGGAAGATCGGGTATCCGGAGATCGGTGGTGGGGTTGGTGGGGGGTGCCAGGGTGAGCCTCGGGGGGGCAGGGATCAGGGGGCTCGGGAGTTCGGGGGGGGCGAGCCTCGGGGATCAGGGGGCTCGGGAGTTCGTGGGGGCGAGCCTCGGGGATCAGGGGGCTCGGGGATTCTCCCCCTTATCCTCCCCTTCCCCTCCCTCTCCCCCTCCCTCTCCCCCCCTCTCCCTCCCTCCCCCCTCCCCTTCCCCCCCTCCCCCTCCCCCTCCCCTTCCACCCTTCCCCCTCCCCTTCCCCCTTCCCCTTCCCGCCCTTCCCCTTCCCCCCCTTCCCCCTCCCCTTCCCCTTCCCCCTCCCCTTCCCCCCTCCCCGCCTTCCCCCCTCCCCTTCCCCCCCTTCCCCCCTTCCCTCCCCCCTCCCCTTCCCCCCTTCCCCCCTTCCCTCCCCCCTCCCCTTCCCCCCTTCCCCCCTTCCCTCCCCCCTCCCCTTCCCCCCTCCCCTTCCCCCTCTCCCCTTCGCCCTTCCCCTTCCCCCCTCCCCTTCACCCCTCCCCTTCCCCCCTCTCTTTTCCCCCCTCTTCCCCCCAGTCGCTCTCTCTCTTCCCCCCAGTCGCTCTCCCTCTTCCCCCAGTCGCTCTCTCTCTTCCCGCAGTCGCTCTCTCTCTTCCCCCCAGTCACTCTCTCTCTTCCCCCAGTCGCTCTCTCTCTCTCTTCCAACAACAACATTCCCTCGAAAAAGCCTCGGCACCGCCGGGCACTTCAGCTAGTTATTAATGTATTGGTGGGTGATCTGTGTCAGTTATAAATGTATTTCTGAGGTCTGAAAATGTCCAGTCCGGCACGATTCTACCTTCTCATTGCCCCACGTGGGGTACGGTAGACTATCTGTTCCATTCGGATTCAACATTTGTTTTTAGTAACTATGTTGACATTTAGAAATGTGATAATTATAAAAAAAACAACTCTTGTTCCACCAGCCTCTCTGACACCGCTTCCGCGTCACATAATCTCTCTGCTACCTCCCAAGTGTCCCTCAATCTTTCTGATACAACCTGAGTGTTCATTACCCACTCTGATATCTCCATAGCATTGCTCACCCTCGCTGATAGATCCTCAGTGTCTCTTACACTCTTTGAAACATCCGAAGCGTCCCTTACGCGCTCTGATACATCCTGAGAGTTTCTAACCTCCCTGATACCGCCACAGAGTTCACTACTCTCTCTGGTATCCACTCAAAGCCCTCATACCCCCTTGATACTATCTCAGGAACCCTTCAATTCCCTCACATCCTCTGAGCTGACCTTTGCTCTCGCAATCCACTCTGAGAAACTTTTAGACTCCCTGATACCAGGTGCAAAGAGTGTTTTGAATGCCGTGGCTCAGGCCATTATGGGCGGTACCGGCTGACTTCACAGTGTGTGTAGGAAAGTTAAGTGGACTTTGTGTGTGAGAAGACCACCGAAACGTTTTACTTGGAGCTCCGCTCTTGAGGCAAGTTTTGTGTTGTCAGGTAAACTGCTACAGTGAAAGCACAAAATTAAAAACAGAAAAAGCTGGAAATATTCAGCAGCTCAGGCAGCATCTGTGAAGAAATATTCATTTTACCAGGACATCACTGCCCACTGTGACTGATACTTCACGTGGGTCATAACTTACAATTTCAACACCTCCGTGCAAGGAACAGTTTGGGCGGGAATGAGGTCCTTGCTGATTTGAGAAAATAGAGCGAGGCAGCAAAACAAAACTCCCCACTGCGGATTGGGCAAAGATGGCACTCAGATGCAGGAGCCTTGGATGTGTTGAAGTAATGAAAAAAAATCTAGTCTGAAATGCAACAACGCTAGAACTCGAAACCCTGCGTGCAGAGCGGAGTCGATTAACGGTCCACCTCCTTAACCTCTCAACCACCGCGCCCCGTAAACACAGCACAGAGAGATCTTTTCTTTCCTTCTTTCTCAATGCAAATCCCTGGACCCAAAGCAAAAGCAACAGGAAAGTCAGCTTTCAGTTGTCAGTCCCCAGCTTCAGGAATGAGATAGCAATGACGTGCTAGCGTGGCTGAGCGTTCCAAGCGCTGGATTTAATTTTCAGTCTTTTCAGGGGAGTGGATTCAAATCCCACCGC
Source organism: Somniosus microcephalus (assembly GCF_052327205.1). Classification (NCBI taxonomy): domain Eukaryota; kingdom Metazoa; phylum Chordata; class Chondrichthyes; order Squaliformes; family Somniosidae; genus Somniosus; species Somniosus microcephalus. The sequence goes on from NW_028225179.1 coordinate 52,268,218, forward strand.
TGCCACAATTATGTTTATTTTCGGGTTTTACCAAAGAAATGCTCGCTGCAAAGTTCAAAATAAAAATATATGATATAGGAAGCATTGATTGGGCCAAGCAGCATCTAGTGAGTCATACTCTTCATCAACAATCCCTTTATTAAGCGGTATCGTGCGTGGCAATGCTATTCTTTTTATTCCCTCCTGGAATGTGAGCATCGCTGACAAGGCCAGCACTTATTGCCCATCCCTCATTGGCCTTGAGAAGGTGGTGGTGAAATTCAACGCAGGCCTCGCAGCCACTGGAGCCTTCATCCAGAATGGGAACTGGTGCAGCCACAGTTACTTTTAAAAGAATTGTAGCCTTTTCACACGAGAAGAAACTCACCCCTGGAGATTCTATAAAAATAGGCTCCGCTGGGAATCGAACCCAGGATCTCCTGTTTACAAGATAGACGCTTTGACCAGCTAAGCCACGGGAACCAATGCTGGCGCAATCTCTCGCCCCCACTCACTGATGTCTATCAGCTTCCGGTCGCAGTCTTCTGGACTCTCAGGCCGTTTCTTATTTCTCCAGCTCTCTTGTCTATTCCGCCATACGTCCCATTGCTCTCTGTATCTCCCGCTTAATTTATCTCAGTGTCAATCTGTGAGGTGATTCTGAATGATTACCCTATGTTTGTGTCTTATATGAAATAAATGGGGGGATCAGACAACTCTTCCTCTGACACTGGGGAACAAATAAGCCAACAGTTATACCACGATATTGTTTACTGTGATGCAGCAAATACAATATTCCATCTTAAAAGTTTCAGTTTCAATTCTGGTCAAAAGAAACTGTGACTCCAACGTGTTTCCAATAGCCTGCCTTTTAATCTGACGTCACAATCGCCACCATTGCACCTCAAGGTGATTCATAACTAATAAGCAGAGAAGTCAAGCACTGAAAGGGTATTTGTAGAAAGGGTTGTGAGACTGTGGAATGCACTGGTCCAGCAAGCAGCAGATTTAAAACAAGGTTTAAAAACCGGCAGCCTGTGGGAGGAAGGGGGCAGAGAGGCAAGAGAGACACAGGAAAGATCAACTTGGAAACTATTGACCCCGCATCTACTTTAAATCCCCCCACTGTATTTAAACCCATTTAATGTCAGATTCACAAATTGATGCATGTGAGCAATATAGGACATTTATCGCTGTCTCTGGTCTAAAATAACTGCTTTATTATTTGTTCCCCCCGCTGTGTTTCGGCTCATACCCTGAATATTTATCTCCGACCTAGAATCAGTTTGTAATCTGGAGACAAGGTTTCTGCAGCCGGCGGGCAGGGAGCAGAGGCTGTGACTGATCTGAGTCATGTGGGTGCAGAAAACAATGTTTCTGCTGTTTATTTTCATTACCCTGCAGAATATTGCATACTGTTCTCAACATCTTACATACCGTTAAATATCGGAAGTTTTCGTTTATTGTAATGATCGCTGCGATTCTTCTGGACTTGCTGAATTTGCAGCAAATTAAATATCACGAAACCGTTATCGCCAACAATAAACAGGGTGAGCGATTTGAGAATTTAGTATCTTGGAGCCGACATTTCCGCGGCTGCGATGGCCGAGTGGTTAAGGCGTTGGACTTAAAATCCATATGAGGTTATCCCCGCGAAGGTTCGAGCCCTGCTCCCAGCGGGTTTTCTCATTATGATAATTAATTACTTCAAATAAATTATTTTTTTCAATCTCCTCCCTCTGGGAGGATTTTGGAATTTTAAATGCCGGTTTTAAAGAAACTAAAGGATTGCCGAGAGAACTGGTTCACTTTCTTCAACAAGGTTTGCTGACCGAATTGCAAAAGTTATCTGCAGATTGTCTGGAAGCTCCAGATAAGGAGGCCTCGACAGTCTCTGAGGTACCTTCCCATACACTCGCTGTTGTCCGGTAGCATCAGTCTGTGTAACCATGGGAGAGAGAGAATGGAAAGTCACTGGAAGGCATGTTTCTGTCAGCAGCAATGTTACAAGAGCAGCCATTCTAAAGTGAAAAGCAGAACACATTCCAGGAGACAGGTCAGGAGACAGACAAACGGAGTGGAGATCTGGAAGACTGACCAGAAAAGAACCAAGGAGGACACCAACTCATAATTCATCTCTCCCTCTCCCGAAGCAGAAGAATTGAACATTCTGAGTTCTGAGTTGCACCACTGAGGTTGTACAATTCTCTCTCTGTAAAACTTGTATTATTATGTCAATAAAACGATTTGTTTGAAAAGTTTGAAGCTTCATTTCTCACGGAATTTTCTTGTATAATCGGGCTGCATTGGTTCCGAAGGCCGGCTCTGCTTTCGCAGAGCTTGACTGTCGGGAGGTCCCGCAGGTCGAAATGTATCGACTGGTTTCAAAGCACCAACTCAGTTTGGGGCGTATGGGACATGTGGCCCAGGAAGAGTGGTGGTAGCAGAGCACACTTAGCAGTTTAAGTGGCTGAAAGTGAATGTTAGATTAAGGAAATACCGCAGGAAAATTATAATGAAATTGAAGGGGGAAAGTAAAGGAGAGCTATTGATTGTGGAAGGAAGAAAAGTCTGCGTTATGTTTCGGTTTGGAGCCGAAGTTGCTGCGGCCAGAATGCAGATTATTAATCACTATACGAGCACGGCACCACACATCAACAACTGGAGCTCTGCAAAGTATCGCATGGCACTGCCTAGGAAACATGGATTTTTGGTGAAGAGTCCAAAATCAGCACCGCCAGAAATACAGAAGCAGTGAAATTCAACGCAGGCCTCGCAGCCACTGGAGCCTTCATCCAGAATGGGAACTGGTGCAGGCACAGTCACATTTAAAAGAATTGTAGCCTTTTCACACGAGAAGAAACTCACCCCTGGAGATTCTATAAAAATAGGCCCCGCTGGGAATCGAACCCAGGATCTCCTGTTTACTAGACAGACGCTTTGACCAGCTAAGCCACGGGACCGAATGCTGGCACAATTTCTCGCCCGCACTCACTGATGTCTATCAGCTTGCGTTCACTGTCTTCTGGACTCTCAGGCCGTTTCTTATTTCTCCAGCTCTCTTGTTCATTCCGCCATATGTCCCATTGCTCTCTGTATCTCCCGCTTAATTTATCTCAGTGTCAATCTGTGAGGTTATTCTGAATGATTACCCTATGTTTGTGTCTTATCTATATCTATAAATCGGTACTTCTGTCTGTCATTCTGTCTGTCATTCTGTCTGTCATTCTGTCATCGCCTGTGCGTCTGTCGGGCTATGCGCTCGAAAGTTACAGCGCGTACTACGCGCGCGTTACCTCCAAAGAAAGCTTACGCTTCAGAGACGGTTTTAAGCGTATTTACTTTTCAGTCGGACGAAAAGTGTTCGCGCCTTATGCAAAAAACCTTCAGCAAAAAACCTTCAAAATTAAACTCATTATCTGCTGGCATTGATTGACTGACATCAAGGTTCCACCAATCCTGTTCCGTCACGATTGACCAATCCTACAGTACGGTCCCCTGATGGTTGCCCAATCGGTGTGTGTGTGGGCGGGACTATTCGTTTTCATCTCGGGGATGTGGCAGCCATTCTTTCACTAAGCTTCCAGCTCAAATGATTTCAGCTTCCAGCTATAACGACTTTCAAAGTTAGTATCTCTTTTAACAATAACATAAGATTTACCAAAAACGTTTTATAAGTACTTTCACTTTCATTTTTCAACCTTTTAAAAGGTAGACATACAGGGACACAGACAGGGCCCTAAGCCTGCCACTGGATTTAAAATGTTGCCCAGCACCAGATTCACAAAGGGACACAGACAGGGCCCCAAAGCCATATGAAGTTTCACTTTCATTTTGCAAGCTTTTAAAAGGTAGACAGACAGGGACACACACAGGGCCCTTAAGCCTGCCACTCGATTTAAAATGTTGCCCAGCACCAGATTCACAAAGGGACACAGACAGGGCCCCAAATCCTGGCACTCGATTTAAGCCGCCTGCCCCAAAACAGCCCCGGCAACGACGGGCTCCCCAGCAAGTATGAAATAAATGGGGGGATCAGACAACTCTTCCTCTGACACTGGGGAACAAATAAGCCAACAGTTATACCACGATATTGTTTACTGTGATGCAGCAAATACAATATTCCAGCTTAAAAGTTTCAGTTTCAATTCTGTGCAAAAGAAACTGTGACTCCAACGTGTTTCCAATAGGCTGCCTTTTAATCTGACGTCACAAATGCCACCATTGCACCTCAAGGTGATTCATAACTAATAAACAGAGAAGTCAAGCACTGAAAGGGTATTTGTAGAAAGGGTTGTGAGACTGTGGAATGCATTGGCCGAGCAAGCAGCAGATTTAAAACAAGATTTAAAAACCGGCAGCCTGTGGGAGGAAGGCGGCAGAGAGGCAAGCGAGACACAGGAAAGATCAACTTGGAAACTATTGGCCTCGAATCTACTGTAAATACCCCCACTGTATTTAAACCCATTTAATGTGAGATTCACACATTGATGCATGTGAGCAATATAGGACATTTATCGCTGCCTCTGGTCTAAAATAAATGCTTTATTATTTGATCCCACCCGCTGTGTTTAGGCTCTACCCTGAATATTGATCTCCGACCTAGAATCACTTTGTAATCTGGAGACAATGTTTCTGCAGCCGGCGGGCAGGGAGCAGAGGCTGTGGCTGATCTGTGTCATGTGGGAGCAGAAGTACGACGCCAACGTTAAAAAGGGGCTCACGAGGGACCTTTCGCAAATTTCAATCTACAATCCCTCAAGCGATATTCATACCCATTCACTGAAGTGTCACTCTGTCTGGAATACAGACCGAATCAACTGATTATCAAATGTATATTCAAATAGGTTTGTCATGTATTGTCCATTGCATTTTGACTGATTCAGGTAAGCAGAGTATTGGAGACCGCAGTTTTGCATTCCCAATACCAATGCTCTGTCACGCGTGCCCGCAGTTCCATTTCCATTCCAAACCGTCTTTTTACTGTCAATGATTTGCCCGGAATGTGCTTGGAGAAGTGTTAGAATCGCAGTACAGCCCTTCTCAATGTCGCTTCCTCTAAATTTCCGCTGATGATTTTCACCAGTGTAAGATTCATCAGCTTGAGCTACTGTTTAATTTGTTCTCGGCATTAACTGTGCTGATCCTTTAACTTGTCCCACTGCACGTCATCTCCAAATTTGTCGATTGTACCTCGAGGGCACTTTTCATACGTAAATCTGCAACATCTGCCAGAGAACGATTCAGGTTCAGCTGTTCCAAAACAATGAGTCGGTCATATTACCTACACGTTACAGATGTAAACCTCTGCGCTCCTCTGCTTCAATGATATCTTGTTACGCAGCGATGGGCAGTTTACGCTCTCTGAGGTTGCAATTGCTGCTTTCCACCAGCAGAGGGCGCTTGGAGAGAGCGGGGCCGGACAGGCGGCCTGAATGTTGCTGCTGTCGCGGCCACACTCACTCTGGGAGCTGGGGAACAGCAAACAAACTCATGGGTTTGTTACCGCATCTGAAATGCAGCTCCTAACTGTTGCTATTGACCGAGGCATCGTTGCAGAATCCTGTAATGATCCCTCACGCTGCCGGTATCTCTGTAGAGTTTAATTGTGTACAGAACTCTTGTCCATTTCGCCATGTGTCTCATTGCTATCTGTATCTACCGCTTTGTTTATATCTGTGTCAATCTGTGAGGTGATTCTGAATGATTACCCTGTGTTTGTGTCTTACATGAAATAAATGAGGAGATCAGACCATCCTTCCTCTGACACTGGGGAGCTAATGAGCCAGCCTTTTTCACAAGATATGTTTTATTGTGATGCAGCAAATACAATAGTCCATCTTGAAAGATTCCGGTTCAATTCTGTGCAAAAGAAACTGTGACCCCAACGTGTTTCCAAATCGCCGCCTTTTAATTTGACGTCAGAAACGCCACCATTGCACCTCAAGGTGCTTCATAACTAATAAACAAAGAAGTCAAGCAGTGAAAGGGTATTTGTAAAAAGGCTTGTGGGACTGTGGAATGCTCTGGCCCAGAGAAGCAGAAATAAAACAAGGTTTAAAAACCGTCTGCGTGTGGGAGGAAGGGGAGAGTGAAATAACGAGCCACTGGTAAGATCACCTTAGAAACCATTGGCTCAGAATCTGCTTTAAATCCCCCTACTGTATTGAAACACATTTAATGTCATATTCACACATTGATGCATTGAGATTTAACGCTGTCTCTGATCTAAAATATCTGCTTTATGTATGTGAAATTCTCATTGCCGAGATTAAACAATCAGTGCAAGGTTAGTGGTTCTTTGGTCTAGGGGTGTGGTTGTCATTTTGGGAATTCACATCAATTAAAATGCAAGAGGTACCGGGTCCAAATTCTGGACGCGCCCCAACATTTTAATAGAACCACTTTCCTCGGCCTGGAGACATTCCACAAATCTTCAAATAATAACTGCCAGAAAAACAGCTTGTGTTCAGTACATCGCAATAAAACGGCAATTTTATTCTTTAAAGCAGGAATTCCGTCCCAGAAGTGCTGAAACTGTGAGGTCAATGTGTAAGTCCGTTTGTTTCCAGAAGCCTGCTCCATATTTTCCACATTGTCAATCTGGGAGCTCGGCAGGACATGCGGTAAAGGGGACTTTATTAAAGGTTGTTTCTACCATTTGGAAACAGAAATACTGAACTAACGAGCCACAGGTAAGATCACCTTAGAAACCATTGGCTCCGAATCTGCTTTAAATCCCCCTACTGTATTTTGTATCAGTCTTTACAGTAGAGGACACTAAAAATATCCCAACACTGGACAAACAGGGGGCAATGGGGGGGGGAGGAGCTAAACACGATTAAAATCACTAAGGAGATGGTACTCAGTAAAATAATGGGACTTAAGTCGGATAAATCCCCCGGACCTGATGGCCTACATCCTAGGGTCTTGAGAGAAGTGGCGGTAGGGATTGTGGATGTATCGGTGATTATTTTCCAGATCTCCCTGGACTCAGGAAAGGTCCCAGCAGATTAGAAAACTGCTAATGTAACACCCTTATTTAAGAAGGGAAGTAGACAAAAAGCTGGAAACTATAGACCAGTTAGACTAACATCTGTGGTTGGCAAAATGTTGGAGTCCATTATTAAGGAAACAGTAACAGAGCATTTGCATAAACATAATTTAATAGGACAGAGTCAGCATGGTTTTACGAAGCGGAAGTCATGTTTGAGCAATTTGCTCGAATTCTTTGAGGATGTAACATACAGGGTGGATAAAGGGGAACCAGTGGATGTAGTGTATTTGGACTTCCAAAAGGCACTTGACAAGGTTTCACACAAAAGATTACTGATCAAGATAAAAAAATCACGGGGTTGGGGGTAATATACTGGCATGGGTGGAAGATTTGCTATCTAACAGAAAACAAAGAGTTGGTATAAATGGTTCGTTCTCGGGCTCGCAATCAGTAACTAGTGGTGTTCTGCAGGGGTCAGTGCTGGGACCCCAACTCTTTACAATCTATATTAACGATTTGGAGGAAGGGACCGAGTGCAACATATCCAAGTTTGCCGACGATACAAAGATGGGAGGGAAAGCATTGAGTGAGGAGGGCATAAAAAAGCTGCAAAAGGACGTAGACAGGCTAAGTGAGTTGGCAGAGATTTGGCAGATGCAACATAATGTTGGAAACTGTGAGGTTATGCACTTTGGCCGAAAAAATCAAAGAGCAAGTTATTATCTAAATGGAGAGAAACTGCAAAGTGCTACAGTACAAAGGGATCTGGGGGTCCTGGTGCATGAAACACAAAAAGTTAGTATGCAGGTGCAGCAGGTGATCAGGAAGGCCAATGAAATCTTGGCTTTTATTGCAAGGGGGATGGAGTATAAAAACAGGGAAGTCTTGCTGCAGTTACACAGGGTATTGGTGAGGCCACACCTGGAATACTGCGTGCAGTTTTGGTTTCCATATTTAAGAAAAGATATACTTGCTCTCGAGGCGGTTCAGAGAAGGTTCACTCGGTTGATTCCAGAGATGAGGAGATTGATGTATGAGGAAAGGTTGAGTAGGTTGGGACTCTACTCATTGGAGTTCAGAAGAATGAGAGGCGATCTTATCGAAACATATAAGATTGTGAGGGGACTTGATCGGGTGGATGCGGTGAGGATGTTTCCACTGATGGGTGCGACTAGAACTAGGGGGCATAATCTTAGAATAAGTTGCTGCCCTTTCAAAACTGAGATGAGGAGAAACTTCTTCACTCAGAGGGTAGTAAATCTATGGAATTTGCTATTCCAGAGAGCTGTGGAAGCTGCAACATTAAATAAATTTAAAATGGAGATAGACATTTTCCTAGCAGATAAGGGAATTAGGGGTTACGGGGAGAGGGCAGGGAAGTGGACGTGAGTCTACATTCAGATCAGCCATGACCCTATTGAATGGCAGAGCAGGCCCGAGGGGCCGTATGGCCTACTCCTGCTCCTATTTCTTATGTATTGAAACACATTTAATGTCATATTCACACACTGATGCATTAGAGCAATGAGATTTAACGCTGTATCTGATCTAAAATATCTGCTTTATGTATGTGAAATTCTCATTGCCGAGATTCAACAATCAGTGCCAGGCCTGCTTTTAACATGGTAAGTGGTGAATTAAATAAAATTAAAACTTTTTTCCACAGGTTTATTATTTTTAAACACTTAAATGAAAGGTAAGTTTATTTTAAGCCGCGTTAAAAACAGTAATTATTTTTTTCAAAATTTAATTTTTTTTTTAAATAGTTATTTTATGTAATTTATAGTTATTTTAAAATGGTGATGTTTTCTAAAAAAATGTTGAAGTTTTAGTTAGGTTTTCGGGCAGATCTCTATTCATTGATTTGACAGGTCTTCCTGTCAAATCTGATAATAAAGATTCCGTGCTACGATTGGCTCTCCATTGCCCACGTGATCCCAGGGGACTCTTCGAACTAATGGCGCCACTGGGACATGCAAGCACTGCGCGCCAGCAGCTGGAGCAGGCCCAGGATCAGAATCCCACGCGGGCCCACAGCACAACGGCAGGCGCGCTAGGTAACTGCAGGTCGGGGGCTTCCACGCACGGGAAGCCTCCGACCCGAATTTCTGGCCCATAGTAGGCCCAGAGATTCGGGTCCCAACGCGTGAGTATGCACGGGGTACTCACGCGCAGATCCGATGGAAGGGCCGATATCTTGCATGCACCGCGCATGCGTGGAAAACCGGCACTTCCGATCCTCTGAACGAAGTGGTTCAGAGGTGGAACGCGCGCGCAGGGGAGGCGGCGCGTTCGCTTTGAACATCGTTTTTTTTTACAGGTCTTCACGCAAGGGTAAGCCTGTAGGATTTACACATTTGAAAAGCAGGCGTAAGGCCTGCTTTTTAAAGGTAAGTGGTCAATTAATTGAAATGAAAACATTTTTTCCAGAGGTTTATTATTTTTAAATACTTTAAAGTAAGGTAAGTTTATTTTTAGCCCCGTTTTTTTATAAATTATTTTTTTCAAAAATTTATATTATTTTTAAAATAGTTATTTAATGTAATTTAAAGTTTATTTAAAAAGTGTGATGATTTGTTAAAATTTTTTTGAAGGTTAACTACTGTTTTGTGGACCGGAGTATTCATAAGTTTGACAGGTCTTTCTGTCAATCTTATGAATGGGCTTTTCCCTCCTCGGATTGGCTGCCCATGTCTCACGTTATCCAAGGGGACGCATCGCACTAACTATGCCGCTGGAACACGCAAGCACAGCGCGCCGGGAGCTGGACCGGGCCACAGAGAGGAAATCCACGGAGCCCTAAAGCTCAACTGCCGGCGCGCAAGGTAAGTGTAGGTCGGGGGCTTGCACCCACGGGAAGCCCCGACCCGAATTTCTGGGACACATAAAGACAAACAATTACAGTACTTTTAGCAATCAATCACCTGTGATGGATGTAAGTATATTTGTGTATGTCCATGTTAGATACAAATGTATTTGTGAGTTGCTATTGTGTTAGATGTAAATGCTTTTGCACCTCTGTTCATTCCAAATATATTTAGACATATCTGTATTATTTATTAATGTATTGGGTGGGGGAATCAGTGTAAGTTATAAATCTATTTCTCAGCGCTACAATTGTCCAGGCCGGCCCCTTTCTACGGTCTTATTGCCCCCACGTGGGAGACGGCAGACCACCTGTTACATTCGGATTCAACTTTTGCTTTTATTGATAATTAGAAAATGTGAGGTTTAGAAAGTAATAACTCTGCATCCATCAGCCTCTCTGATACCTCTTTACCGTCCCTTATTCTGTCTGATAGGTCCTGAGTGCACCCTAACCGCTCTAGAACCCCCTGAGCATCTCTTACCCTGTCTGGTAAATCCGCAGTGTCCTTTAGAATGTCTGGTACATCCGGAGCGTCCCTTGCCCTGTCTGGTACATCAAGAGCGTCCCTTGCCCTCTCTGGTACATCGGGAACGTCCCTTAATCTGTATGATACATCCGGAGCGTCCTTTACCCTGGCTGGTACATCCGGAACGTCCCTTACCCTATCTGATACATCCGGAGCGTCCCTTACACTGTCTGTTACATCAGGAGCATGCCTTACACTGTCTGATCTATCCGGAGCGTCCTTACTCTGTGTGATACATTCGCAGAGTCCTTTACCCTGTTTGGTACATCCGGAGCGTCCCTTACACTGTCTGGTAAATCTGGAGAGTCCCTTAAACTGTCTGGCACATTTGGAGCGTCCCTTACCCTGTCTGTTACATCCGTAGCGTCCCTTACCCTGTCTGTTACATCCGGAGCGTCCCTTCCTCTCTTTGTTCCCTACTGAGCGTGCATTATGCATTTTGATAACCAGTTTGCAAAAATTGCATATTTCACATTTCACGCTTCATCCGCAGCCATGTACTGCTTCCCATCGCTCACGCTCCTCAACAGTCTAGGGAAAAGCGCCAACTACCAGCTAAAAAAAAAAACAGTTCTTCAGTTAATCTCCCCAGTTCACTTCATTCCCCAAGGAGTTTACTTGTAAAATCGGGCTGCTTTGGTTCCAAAGGCCGAACAGCTTGTCTGTCGAGCGGTCCCTCAGGTCTAAAGGTATCGACTTGAGTTTGGGGCGAATGGGACATGTGCCCCAGGAATAGTGGTGGGTGCAAAGCACACTTAGCGGTACGAGTAGGTGAAAGTGAATGTTAGATTAAGGTAATACCACAGGAAAGTTACAACGAAATTGAAGGAGGAAAGTAAAGGAGGGCTATTGATTGTGGAAGGAAGAAAAACCTGTATTATGACTCGGATTCGAAGCGAAGTTGCTGCGGCCACAACGCAGAGTACGAACAACTATACGATCACGGTGCCACATATCAGCAACTGTTTGCGGTTTCCTGCCCCATTGCAAAATGAGCCTGAATTTGATGTTAACTCTGTGTATCGTCATCATACCAGTTCCAGTCCTAACCTCATCTTTCTGCAGATTTATTAAAATCTATTTGATGGAAACTCTCTAACATATAATAAAATCGCCCATTTAAACGCTGTGAGTTAAAACAGGCGTTTTAATGTTGAGGGAAATATTTACAGGAACAGAACAACTCCTGCAGCAATAGAAATCGAGTCAGTGCCCAGCTCAGCTGTTCGGGGCAATCCTCGCCACCTCGTGTTTCATTTTCACATCGATGGGAAAACGGAGAGCGAACTCCAATCTACACGGGCTTTACACTGGTTAAGAGACAGACAACAAAGAGTAGGGATAAACGGGTCTTTTTCAGGATGGCAGGCTGTAACTAGTGTGGTCACTCAATGATCGTGCTTGGGCCCCAGCTATTCACAATCTATATCAATGATTTAGATGAGGGGACTAAATGTAACATTTCCAAATTTGCTCAAGATACAATGCTAGGTGGCAGTGTCAGTTGTGAAGAGGATGTGAAGAGGCTTCAAGGGAATCTCGACAGGCTCAGTGACTGGGCGAGAACATGGCAGATGGAATATGATGTGGATAAATGTGAAGTTATCCACTTTGGTAGAAAAAACAGGAAGGCAGAGTATTTCCTGAATGGTGAAAAATTGGGGAATGCAGATGCTCAAAGGGACATGGGTGTCCTTGTATATGAGTCACTGAAAGTGAATGCGTAGGTGCAGCAAGCCATTCGGTTGGCAAATGGTATGCTGGCCTTCATTACAAGAGGATTTGTGTATAGGAGTAAAGAAGTCTTACTCCAAGTATATAGGGCATTGGTGAGGCCACACCTGGAGTACTGTGTACAATTTTGGTCTCCTTTCCGAAGGAAGGATATACTTGCCATAGAGGGGGTGCAACGAAGGTTCACGAGATTGATTACTGGGATAGCGGGACTGTCCTATGAGAAGAGATTGAGTAAACTAGACCTCTATTCTCTTGAATTCAGAAGAATGAGAGGGGATCTCATTGAAGCATACAGAATTATTTCAGTGCTTGATAAAGTGGATGCTGGGTGGATGATTCCCTAGGCTGGGGAGTCTAGAACCAGTGGCCACCGTCTCAGGATAAAGGATAGGCCATTCAGGACTGAGATGAGAAGACACTTCTTCACACAGAGGGTGGTGAATATTTGGAATTCTCTACCCCAGAGGGCTGTGGAGGCTCAGTCATTGGGTATATTCAAAATAGAAGTCGATAGATTTCTGACGAGTAAGGGCATCAAGGGATATGGCGATAGGGCCGGTGAATGGAGTTGAGGCAGAACATCAGCCCTGATCTCATTGAATGGCTGAGCAGGCTCGAAGGGCCGAATGGCCTACTCCTGCTCCAATTTCTTATGTTCTTATGTTCTTACACCGTTTGAAATATTAACTGAAAAAGCAAATGACGAGGGAGCTGGCAGAAAGGGTTAACTTTATCCTTTGGAAATGAATTTAATTTCAAACTTTTATCTACCTTAGACCAGCGCAGTTTACTCATTCGCACCAAGTCTGTACATTTTATTTCTGTAAAACTTTATTCCTGCTGCCGCTCTTCATAAAGAACACAGGGCCTTGCGCCACGGGCATTCAAAGACATTTCAACTCTTTCCATGTATCCTATATTTGTTTCAATCACACATTTCAACAGAACTCATAAGATTAAGACGGAACACTTCCGATCTAACTGCACCATAACAGCGGGCCAATAGTTCACAGTTAAACCCCCATTGGCAGCTTGGTAGCGCTGCCCGTCGCTCACGCACTGCAAGAGTTTTCGGAAAAGTGCCAACCAGCATCAAAACAAAACCCAGTTCTTCAGTTAACAAGATATCACAAGATTCTCCAATGAAATTTCGTGAACAATTCGGCCGCTGTTCTTCTAAAGTCCAGTCATGCTTTTGCAGCGCTTATCTGTCAAGCGGTCAAACAGATCTAAATGTATCGACTGGTTGTACACTGGTGCAAATGGAGCATGTGCCCCAATGAACAGCGGTGGTAGCAGAGAGAACTTAACCACGTAAGCACATGAAGTTAATGTTAGATTAAGGTAATACGGCAGGCAAGTGACAATGAAATGGAAGGAGTGAAGTAAAGAATTGCTACTGATTGTGGAAGAAGAAAAAGCTGGGAGAAGAGGCGGGTTTGAATTATGGAGTATCAGGCTCAGGCATGTGAGAGTGCGGGGTTTTAAATGAGTAAATCGGTTTTCACCTCCAAAAAAACATCTTTTTTCATGTGGTAAGATTTGATTTATCAGTCTGTTCCATTAGCAGGTGCCGCAGAGGACAGCAGATATAAAGCGAGCTGTGATGTGATTTAAATTTGAACCGAGGTTACTGCGGCCACAATGCAGGGCATTAACCATGATATGATCACAGCACAACACGTCAGCTTTGCGTATTTTTTCTGACCACAGCATAGTTGCACACGGCACGGATATTTTTGCTGTTAAATATGAATAAAATGTGCCGTATGTTTGCAGCGGTTGAGGTTTCTGTCCTGTTACTGTCACAGGAGCAGAGAAATAGGAGGAGGCCATTTAGGACCTCGAGCCTGCTCCGCTATTCAATTAGATCGTGGCAGATCTGTATCTTAACTCCATCTACCTGCGATGATTCCATAATCCTTCACATCCTCGCCGAACATAAATTTATCGATCTCATTTTGAAATTGTCAATTGACCCCAGCCTGACCAGTTGTTTTGGGAATAGAATTCCAGATTTCCACTGCCCTCTGTGTGAAGAAGAGATTCCTTACATCATCCCTGAACGGGGGAGCTCTAACTTTACTGCTTCACCCCATTGTGCTGGACTCACCTACCAGAGGAAATAGATTCCCTCTCTCTTGCACCTATGTGTTTGCAGTTCTGACCGAAGTCCACACTCCAGAACATTAACTGTCCTTCTGATCCTGTCCCTCTAATTTGGATTTTGAGCCCATGCCTCTTTCCCTGATAATTCTTTGCGCCCTGCCCCTGCAATTTGATTTGTTGTAGATCACTGGCAGCAGGCGGCAGAAGCGACAGGAGCTGGTGGGGGGTTGAAAATCTTCATGTGTCACAAAGTCAGAATGTGTGAAGCGGTGTTTCAGAATATGACTATATATAGAATAAAATATAAATGTTTAAGACACAACTGGATTTCAGGAACCCGTCTCACTCCAGATCATAAGGCCTCCTGTTGCTACTTTTACATCACATGTATGTCTCAATAAATGGAATCCCCTCACAATAAACACTCTCACCTTTCACAGTTTAGCGGACGAGATTCTCGGAGCGATGTGTGTGACCCTCTCATTTATGCGTTTGTACAAAGTTCGGGAAAAGACGGAGTTGGAAATAATTTACAGGGAAATCATTTAAACTTATCTTCAAGGCTCGCGTCACCCACAGAGAAGCACAAACTCACGGATTCAGAGCTGTAATATACAGTAGGCTCCATGGCGCATTGGATAGCGCTTTGGACATCTAGTTAATTATTGGAAAAAATATTCAAAAGTGGTGTGTTCAAGTCCCATCAGAGTCGTTGTTTAGTCAGGTTTTTGGTGACGACATTTTGCAGCAACACCACAACTCGTTCACTGATGTCCTTCAAGAGATTCGCGTGCAAAGTTAAAGTACATGGGATTGGGGGTAATGTACTGACTTGGATAGAGAACTGGTTGGCAGACAGTAAGCAAAGATTTGGAAAAACCGGGTCTTTTTCCGTGTGGCAGGCAATGACTAGTTGGGTACTGCAGGGATCGGTGCTAGGACCCCAGCTATTCACAATATATATTAATGATCTAGATGAGTGAACTAGATGTAATATCTCCAAGTTTGCAGACGACACAAAGCAAGGTGGGCATGTGTGTTCTGAGGAGGATGCAGAGAAACTCCAGTATGATTTGGACAGGTTGGGTGATTGGGCAGATGCATGGCAGCTGCAGTATAATGTGGATAAATGCGAGGTTATCCACTCTGGTGGAAAAAACAGAAAGACAGGTTATAATCTGAACGGCAATAGATTGGGACAAGGGGAAGTGCAGCGATATCTGGGTGCTTTGTGCAACAGTCGCTGAAGGTAAGCATGCAGGTGCAGCAGGCCGTTAAGAAGGCAAACGGTATGTTGGCCTTGAGAGCGAGAGGTTTCGAGTACAGGAGCAAGGATGTCTTGCTGCAATTGTACAGGGCCTTGATGAGACCACACCTTGAGTATTGTGTGCAGTTTTGGTCACTTTATCTGAGGAAGGATCTTCTAGCCATGGAGCGAATGCAGCGAAGATTCACCAGACTGATACCTGGGAAGGCAGGAATGACGTACGAAGAGAGAGTGGGTCGACGAGGCTTATATTCGCTAGAATTTAGAAGAATGAGAGGGGATCTCATTGAAGCTTGTTAAATTCTAGCAGGACTAGACAGACTAGATGCAGGAATGATGTTCCCGATGGCGGGGGTCCAGAAACAGGGGTCATAGTCTAAGGATAAAGGGTAAGCCATTTAGGACTGAGATGAGGAGGAATTTCTTCACCCAGAGAATGGTGAACCTGTAGAATTCTGTACCACAGAAGGCAGTTGAGGACAATTCATTAAATATTTTCAAAGAGTTAGATATATTTCTGAAGGCCAAAGGGATTAAGGGATATGCGGAGAAAGCATGGACAAGGTACTGAATTTGGATGATCTGCCACGATCTCATTAAATGGCGGAACAGGCTCGAGGGGCCGAATGGCCTACTCCTGCTCCTATCTTCTATGTTTCTATATTTCAAGAACTGGGAATCGCCAATGAGGCCGCTTGAATTGTGATTAATTAACATGTCAGCTTCAATCTGCGCACCTCCTGGCAACATTTTCTTTACTCCACGTGTGTTGTGTGGACAAACCCTGTGCATTCTGTCCTCTGGAGCTCAAACATTCTCTGGAGAAAAGACAATCCGACCTTCTGGAACGGTACAAAGACATCATTTGAGCCTGGGAACCTCTCCCATATCAATCACTGAAACCCCCCGAGCGTGAATCAAACCCCAAGTCCAACGAGCCGCTGGAAACGAAGCCGTAAGATTTCGCTATCACCCACTGCTGATCAGCCATCGTTTCAGAGCGCTTCTGTCCATCCAATCCGCTTTCTTACACAATGTTCAACAATATCAAGCGGTTCACTAAATATTCCAAGTCAACAATATTAGTCTCAATTCACCAGATTCGGTTGGAAAGTGCGAATTTTACTTTTCTGAATTACTTTCCTTGCCGTCTCAGTCATTATTTCTTTCTTTACTCTTTTCTGCTGGTGTTGCAGGTTAGGGGCAATTCCATCCGGGGAAATATTTTTTTCCAATGAATGACACAAAGCGCAATTTGCTGTGAGGCCGAAATAGCTCAGTTGGGAGAGCGTTAGACTGAAAAAGATCTAAAGGTTCCTGATTCATTCTCTGGTTTTGGCAGTTTTATGGTATTTCCTGTCACTTTCTTTGGTCTGAATCTCGAACTGAATGATTTACTCTGAAATTCTTTATCCGGAACTGAAGGGTTGGGTTTGAATCAATAAAGAAAAAAAGACTTGCATTTCTATTTTGCATTTCATGACCACCGGACCAATCAAAGCACTTTACAGAAGTGGAGTCACTGTTGTAATGTCGGAAACGCGACAGCCATTGCGCACAGCACGCTCCCACAAACAGCAATGGGGCAATGACCAGATCATCTGTTTTTGTTATGATGGTTGAGTGACATCTAGAGTGGGACATATTTATATCCTCTGTATTTAGTTTTTATTTCTCGATCAACTTCTGCCATTTTCTCTGGTTTTTTCTCTCTCGGTACCGGGTGAACATTTGATTTGATGCATTTGTCCTAAACTGATGCCTTTTGCACATCTCGGGCGGTCCGACACGCTCTGTCTGTCTGTTAATGCTTGTGACCATTAACGGGAACAGGCCGCCAGTTAAACGTTTATCAGCAAACCGAAGAAACACAAATAAACAAACAGATGTGTTACTCCACCCCAGTGCAAAGGTGCAATGGATGTTATTGAAAATAAATTCCCCTGACATTCTGTATTTTTTTGTAAAGGCGTTATTAACACGGCCTCTAACCAACTGAGCTGACGGACAGAAAGACTCACCTCGAATGGGTGCGAGCCCCAGGCTGGGCGGCTTGTGTTTCACTTCTCACACTGGGTGACAGAGTTACTGTACCAACAATGAATACATCACATCCCCTAAACATTGTTCCGATATAAAATAAAAATTGCCAAATAAAAACTGAATGTGTAACTGGGAAGTAACAGAAAAAGAGCACAATTCTGAAAAACACTGAGTTTCCCAGCTTGCAAACTGTTCCTTTTTATCAATTTAGGAGCGGTTTCTGTAACTGCGCATGATTTTGAACACGCAGCTTTCATGAACTGGCTTCAGACTGCGATACCATTGCGCCACAGTGAACTGAGTAAAGTTGGGATCTATAGGAGTGAGATCAGTGCGGACTGTGGCTCAGGCTTTCCGAGTGCGAGAGGTGGAAGCAGCAACAGCCAGACCGTCTCAACAACAGCGCAGGATCCCCGCCCTCTAATTCAGCGATTCACCCTGTCCCTGAACACGTCATCTGACTTGCCGATAATAAACGGAGCAGAGGTTTCCATCGTGTTGTGATTATCACGTTCACCTCTACACGCGAAATGTCTCTGGTTCGATCCCGGGTGGAAACATTATTTGGAACTTGCTCCAGAAGAACCTCCAGGAGCGAAGAATGAAGCCATTGTTTTCGGTCACCATCACGAACTCTGTTCCCTAGCCATTGACTCCATCCCTCTCCCAAATAATTTTTTGAGGCTGAACATCACTGTTCGCAACCTTGGTGTCATAATTGACCTTGAAATGAGCTTCTGACCACATATCCGCGGTATAACGATGGCCACCTACTTCCACCTCTGTAACATCGCCTGTATACACCCCTTGTTTTGCTCATGCGCTGCTGAAACCCTCATCCATGTCTTTGTTACCTCTAGACTTGACTATACCAACGCACTCCTGGCTGGCCTCCAAGATTCCACCCTACATAAACTTGAGATCATCCAAAACTCGGCTGCCCGTGTCCAAACTCGCTCCAAGTCCCGTTCGCCCATCACTCCTGTGCTCGCTGACCAACATTGGCTCCCGGTTAAGCAGTGCCTCGATTTCATAATTCTCATCCTTGTTTTCAAATCTCTCCAAGGCCTCGCCCCTCCCTATCACTGTAATCTCCTCCAGCCCCACAACACCCGAGATATCTGCGCTCCTCTAATTCTGCCCTCTTGAGGATCCCTGATTATAATCGCTCAATCTTTGCTTGCTGAGCCTCCTGTTGCCGCCATAAGCTCTGGAATTCCTTGCCTAAACCTTTCCGCCTCGCTACCCCACCTTCCTCCTTTAAGACGGTTCTTGATACATATCTCTTTGACCAACTGCCCTAATTTATCCTTGTGTGGATCGGTTTCAAATTTTTTGACTTAAAACACTCCTGTGCAACGCCTTGGGACGTTTTCCTACGTTAAAGGCGCTATGTAAATACAAGTTGTTGTTTTTATTGTTGTTGAGCGCCACCGAGAGCTCGATGTACTCTCCAGATAACGAAACCCCTCGGTCCTACTCTGAAATTGAGCTCAGATTTTGTCGGATGTTTGACGCCAATTATGTGTGTGATACTGTCCATCAGGGCCATGGTAATTGAACATCCTGTATGGACGATCTCGCTCCATCAATGTTGAAGTTCGACAGTTAAATGAATCTATAATTGTGGATATGGGGTTTGGGCGATTCTCTGTACGCAACTTGCGTCGTTATAATCCTGAACAACATGTTCAGGTGAATCGTTGTTTGTGTTCAAAATGATGTAGGAAACATGTACAGATAACCCGTGAGTTTACACATCTTCTCCTTTGTGTCAATGGCTTACTCACTGTGTTGAAATCGAATCTAATTCCTGTATATTTTTCTTTGTCTGATAGTTGCTGCTTTAACAGTTAAAACTGACCGCACCTTCCCTCCTGTCAATAAGCAATACTGAAGGGCTCCTTTAAAAGTCTCATGCTTTATTGCACCACCATGTTGTTTAATTGAGGAGCATTGGCTGGGGTTATATGCTAGAATGCAGCAGGAGTTACTCTCATGTATTCACGAGCTGGTGAATTTACCAAAGGCTGCACCAGATTCCTGGTGTCCTAAGCACTGAACATTTTTACCCAACTCCTAATATATAGTCTGTAAAATGAGAACGGATGAAAATACATCACGTGCAGAACACAATATCTTTTTAAAGTTTTGCCTATGACTCGTTAACCATGTGAGTATTTCGCTGAGTCGGAAACAGAAAGTTAGCGGTTGATTAATGGCGATTAAAACAAACTTTTCACACAGTTTATTGAGTTTTGTGTAATTAATAAAATAAACAGTTTTCTGAAAGTTAATTCCTCGACGTGGAATGGAACCATCGTCGCATGGATAAGAGATTTATAGATGAACAGTTGCTGTTCTGGGCTGTTCCTCTCATTATTTAGAGAGCAGCGGTTTCTGAAGTGTAACTTTCGTCTCAAGTACAACAGGTCCCCGGTTCAATCATCACTTGTAGGCAGAGAGCAATAAAATATATGAACAGCCGCGCAGTATTCTCCTTTTCTCTATACAGTTCTTTACACACTCAAACTCTACAGAGACACCGACAGTGTGGGAGATCATTACAGGATCCTGCAGCGCTGCCTCGGTCAATAGCAACAGTTCGGAGCCGCATTTGAGGCCCGGCAACAAACCCATTGTGTTGGTTTACTGTTCCCCAGCTCCTGGAGTGAGTGAGGCCGCGACAGCAGCAACGTTCAGGCCGCCTGTCCGTCCGGTTCCCTCCAAGCGCCCGCTTCAGTGATAGCTTGTTTCGCAGCGATGGGCAGTTTACGCTCTCTGAGGCTGCAATCGCTGCAATTTGGAAACCGCTGCTCTCTAAATAATTGTAGGCACAACTCAGAAGAGAACTGTCATCTATAAATGCTCTTATTCGTGCGACATAGGTTCCATTAACTTTTCGAAAACTGCTAATTTATTAATTAAGCAAAACTCCTTAAACTGTGCAAAACGTTTCTGGTAATCGCCAGTAATCAACCGATAACTTTCTGTTTCGGACTGATCGAAATACACACATTGTTAACGACTCATAGGCAAAACTTTAAAAAAAATGTTGTGTTATGCATGTGATAAATTTACATCCGTTCTCATTTTATAGACTGCACTTTTAGGAGTTGAGTAAAAATGTTCTATGTTTATGACGCCAGGAATCTGGTGCAGCCTTTGGTAAATTCATCAGCTCGCGAACACATCAGAGTAACTCCTGCTGCACTCTGTCATATAACCCCAGCCAATGCTCCTCAATTAAACAACAGTAACCAGTGCCGCAGCCCCCCGCACTATTAAGCAATCTGAAAAGTTAAGTAAATGAGCATGGATAACTCCAACCCACAGTGCACGTCTCTAGTGGTGCAATCGTTTAGCGTGCCATATTTCTATGAGAGTAGAGGTTCTGGAAATGCCGGCGTTGTGATTTCGAGCCTCACTTGCAGCAGCCAATGCTTTTGCGGTGTGATATTTCTACCAGAGCTGATGGTACAATTGGTGTTTTCGGAAGCTTTCTCCTTATTAGCTGTTTCACGTAGGCACTTAGTTTCCTCAGGCCCACCGTGTTGCAATAACGGATGCGAGTTTTAAAGGAGCCCTTCAGTGTTACTTATTGACAGGACGAAAGTGGAGCCAGTGTTAACTCTTAAAGCAGCAACTATCAGGCAAAGTATAATGTGCAGGAAATAGATTTGATTTCAACGCAGTGACTAAGAATTTGGCACAATCGAGAAGATGTGTAAACTCACGGGTTATCTGTACGAACATACTAATTAGGAGCAGGAGAGGGCCACTCGGCCCCTCGAGCCAGCTCCGCCATTCAATAAGATCATGGCTGATCATCGACCTATACTCCACTTTCCTGCGTGATCCCCATATCCATTGATTCCCCTAGTGTCCAAAAACCTATCTATCTCAGCCTTGAATATACTCAAAGACTCAGCATTCACAGCCCTCTGGGGCAGAGAATTCCAAACATTCACAACCCTCTGAGTGAAGAAATTCTTAAGGAACATCGGAGCTCTTTGCCTGAGATTTGTCCCACAGATGTGAGAGGATGGATTTACCTTCTTTAACTGAAGAATGACGGAAAGTTTGATACATATTTTAAAAATTGTATTCTTTGTAGTGCGTTTCATGAACCTTCTTTAATTTAAAAGGATTACCGAAATACTTCAGTCAGAATTTAAACTTTGCATTGGCCGGAAATGGAACCCGCATGGCAGGCGAGAATTCTACCTCTGGACCAACAGAGCCTAGTATTCAATTCTGTTGTTACGCTCCTGTTTCTTTTAATGACAGAATAAAACACAAAGCAAAATATTGCAGAGTCTGGAAATGAAATTATTCAGAAAATGTTGTAAACACTCCGCAGGTCCGGGATCATCTGTGGAGATGGAAACACAGGGTTAACGTTTCAGGTCGATGAGCTCTCCTCCGATCTAATGTTTCGCACCAATCATTGAAAAAATTGCAGGTCATTTTATTAAAATTGATATTTCCACGCTCTGGTCTGTGTGGTTTTCAGATACAGAGTTATTTTGTTGCTTAATTTCACTAATTATAAAACAAAGCTGGGAGTCCAAGCCAGAAACACGTGTTTACTGAACAGGCACTTTAACCAACTGAGCCACGGAATTTTAAGAGAGGTAACTTTTCAGGTCGACGAAGGGTCATTGACCTGAAACGTTAACTCCCTTTCTCTCTCCACAGATGCTGACTGACCTGCTGAGTATTTCCAGCATTTCCTGTTTTTATTTCAGATTTCCAGCATCCGCAGTCTTTTGCTTTTGTGCCAAAGTATTTTTCCTGAGCTAAAGGTATTGCAGTTTTCTCTGGTTGTGTTTATCTTTCATTCTCCATCTATGAGTTGTTTCTGAATCCATGAGTTTGTGCTGCTTTGTGGGTGAGCGGCAGACTTGTAGATATGTCCGGCTCGCGCTCCCAGATTGACAGTGTGGAAAATGTGGAGCAGGCTTCTGTAAACAAGCGGGTTAACATTATACAGTTTCTGTACACCTGAGACTGAATTCCTGCTTTTAATAACAAAATCGCGGGTTTCTTGCGTGTACTGGACACAAGCTCGGTGCAGAATTTTTGCCAGTTATTATTTTAAATCTTCTGCAATGTCGCCAAACTGAGGGATTTGGGGATTTTCGTCTAAAGAACGGGGCTCATCCGCGATTTGGGTCCTCGTCTCTCGCATTTAAGTCAGTGGATTTTTCTGTGCGAGAATTATACCGGTAGACACCATCTCTCAATGTTTCCGTCTCTCTATCTTGCCTCTCTGTGTTTTCCACAGATAGACGTCTCAGGCTTCCTTGAACTGCCAAGGCTGATCTAACCTGCCACACCAGCAGGAAACGGTTAAGAAAGAAATAGTGACTGAGACGGCAGGGTAAGTAATTAAGTAAAGTGAAATTCGAACTTTCAAACAGAACCTGGTGAAGTGAGGATGATATTTTGACTTGAAATGTTTAGTGTACCGCAGATATTGCTGTACATTTTATAGGAAAGCCATATTGGACGGACAGAAGCGGTCTGAATGAAATGCTATGGCTTCATTGCCAGCGACTCGTTGGTCCTCGGGTTTGAATTCTCGCTTGGGGGGTTTCCATTGATTGATATGGGAGTGGTTCTTAGGTTCAAATGATGTCTTTTTACAGTTGCAGAAAGTGCGCAGATTGCTGACATGTTAATTGTTCACAATTCGAAACGACCTCATTGGCTATTCTCAGTCCTTGAAGGACATCAAAGTGGTTTTGCTTCAGAAGTTCATCATCGAAACCTGACTGAACAGCGACTCTGGCGGCACTCGAATCCACAGCCTTTGAATAACTTTTACCAACTCTTGACACGAGAAGTTCAACGCGCTATTCATTGCGCAACAGAGCCGATTACGTCGGAGGATGCTGAATCCGTGAGTTTGAGCTTCTTTGTGGGTGACTGGGAGACTTGAAGATATGTTTACGTGATTTCCCTGTAAATCATTTCCACTTCCGTCTGTTCCCAAAGTTTGTAGAAACGAATTAATGAGAGGATCAAATTGATCGCTCGGAGAAACTCGTCCGCTAAATATTGAAAGTTCACAGTGTTTATTGTGAGCGGTTTAGATTTATTCAGACGCACATCTGGTATAAAAGTAGCCGTGATCTGGGCGTCATTCGAACAGGCGGCCTTATAATCTGGAGTTAGACAGGTTCCCGAAATCCTGTGTGCGTCTCAAATATCCCCATATACAGGCTCTTCCATTATAGGGTCGCACTTTGAGACACCACGTCATCAATTCTAACTGTGTTGCACATGAAGGCTTTCAAACCCCCGCCAGCTCCCGCGGGGTGTGAGACAGCCATGAGAAGCAACATTCCCTATCAGCACCCATATCCCGCTTGCTTCTGCTGCCTGCTGCCAGTAATCTGCAACAAACCCAATTGCAGAGACAGGGCGCAAATAACAATCGGGGAAAGAGGCATGAACTCAAAATCCAAATTAGCAGGACAGGATCTGAGTGACAATTAATGTTCTGGGGTGTGAACTTCCGTTAGAGCTGCAAACAAATAGGTGTAAGAGAGAGATAATCTATTTGCTCTGTTGGGAGGGTCCAGCACAACGGGGACTAACGGTAAAATTAGAGCTACCACGTTCAGGGATGATATAAGGAAGCTGTTCTTCACACAAGGGTAGTGGGAATCTGGAACTCCCTTCCTGAAACAGCTGTTCAGGCTGGCCTTCAATTGACAATTTCCAAATGAGATCGATAGATTTGTGTTCGGCGAGGATGTGAAGGTTTAAGGAATCATTGCAAGTAGATGGAGTTCAGATACAGATCTGCCATGATCTAATTGAATTGCGGAGCAGGCTCGAGGGCCTGAATGGCCTTGTGATGTTTCTATGTTCTTATGACAGTAACAGGACAGAAACATCAACAGCTGCAAACATACGTCGCATTTTATTCATAGTTAACAGCAAAAATATCCGTGCCGTGCGCAACTATGCTGTAGCCAGAAAAAATACGCGAAGCTGACGTGTGGCGCTGCGATCATTGATCATATCATCGTTAGTGCTCTGCATTGTGGCCGCAGTAACCTCGGTTCAAACTTAAATCATGTCACAGCTCGCTTTTTATCTTCTGTCCTCTGCGGCACCTGCCAATGGAACTGACTGAAAAATCAATCTTTATGACATGAAAAATTATGTTTTTTTGGCGGTGAAAACCTTTTTACTCCTTTAAAACCACGCGCTCTCACAAGCCTGAGCTTGATGCCCCATAATTCAAACCCACCTCTTCTCCCAGGTTTTAACTCTTCCACAATCAGTAGCCATTCTTTACTTCCCTCCTTCCATTTCATTGTCACTTACCTGCGGTATTACCTTAATCTAGCATTCACTTTCATGTGCTTACGTGGTTAAATTCTCTCTGCTACCACCGCGGTTCATGGGGGCACATGTCCCATTCGCACCAATGTACAACCAGTCGATACATTTAGATCTGTGTGACAGATCGACAGATAATCACTGTGAAAGCAGGACTGAACTTCAGATGGACAGCGGCCGGATTGTTCACGAAATTTCCTTGGAGAATCTTGTTAACTGAAGGACTGGGATTTATTTTAATGCTGGTTCGTGCTTTTCCCAAAACTGCTGTAGTGCGTGAGTGACAGGGAGCGCTACCTAGCTGCCAATGAGGGTTTAAATGTGAACAAGTGGCCCGCTGTTACAGTGCAGTTGGATCGGAAGTGCTTCGTCTTAATCTTAACAGTTCCTTTGAAGTGTGCGATTGAAACAAATAGAGGTTAAATGGAAAGAGCACTAGTGGGTGAAACCAGCAATTACAGGAGGTTGGCCATAATTGAAATGTTTTTGAATGCCCATGGCGCGGGACCCTCTGTTCTTTATGAAGAGCGGGGGCAGGAATACAGTTTAACAGAAATAAATTGTACAGACGTGTTACAAATCAGAAAACTGCACTGGTCTAAGATCGATAACAGTTTGAAATTAAATTCATTTCCAAAGGATAAAGTTAACCCTTTCTGCCAGCTCCCACTTCATTTGCTTTTTCTGTTTATCGTTCAAGCGGTGTAAGAACATAAGAACATAAGAAATTGGAGCAGGAGTAGGCCATTCAGCCCTTCGAGGATTGCCCCGAACAGCAGATTTGGGCACTGAATCTATTTCTATTGTTGCAGGAGTTGTTCTGTTCCTCTAATAGTTCCCTCACCAGGAAAACGCCTGTTTTAACTCACAGGCATTAAATGGACGGTTTTATTATAGGTTGGAGAGTTTCCATCAAAAAGATTTTAATAAATCTGCAAAAAGACGAGGTTAGGACTGGAACTGATAAGATGTCGATCACAGAGTTAACATCAAATTCAGGCTCATTGTCCAATGAAGCAGGAAACCGTGAACAAGAAGGATGTGAATGAAGCAATGAGGGAAGCAAGGGAGGAAGGAGGAAGGAGCTCTCGATTCGATCTTCTTTCCATTAGAGCTGGGTGAAATATTAGGCTGAAAAATTGGGAGAATTTTACCAAACAGGGAGAGAAAATATTGTCTAACTTGGGGAATGTAACATTTTCAGGCCACGTATCTTCCAACTGGATTAACAGTCCTGAGACGTTAATGTCTCACCAACCTCGAACTAACATTATTATACAAAAGGAGTCATCCAAAAATCCCTTTTATTTCAGTATTTCTGTTTCAAACGGTAGAAACAACCTTTAATAAAGTCTCTTTACCACATGTCCTGCCTGTGTTCCCAGATTGACAATGTGGAAAATGTGGAGCAGGCTTCTGGATACAAACGGACTTATATATTTATTTTACAGATTCGGCACTTCTGGGACTGAACTCCTGCTTTAAAGAATAAAATTGCCGTTTTCTTGCGATCCACTGAACAAAGGCTGATTTTCTGCCAGTTATTATTTGAAGACTTGTGGAATGTCTCCAGGCCGAGGAAAGTGGTTCTATTAAAATTTTGGAGCGCGTCCGGGATTTGGACCTGGTGCCTCTTGCATTTTAATTGTTGTGAATTCCCAAAACAAGAATCACACCCCTACAGCAAAGAGCCACTAACCCTGCAATGCGTGTTTAATCTCGGCCATGATAATTTCACATACATAAAGCAGATATTTCAGATCAGAGACAGCGTTAAATCTCATATATTGCTCAAATGCATCAATGTGTGAATATGACATTAAATGTGTTTCAGTACAGTGGGGGGATTTAAAGCAGATTCGGGGCCAGTGCATTCCAAGGTAATCTTACCTGTGGTTGTCTTGCCTCCCTCCCACATGCTGCCGGTTTTTAGACCTTGTTTTATATCTGCTGCTTTGCTGGGCCAGTGCATTCGACAGTCTCACAACCCTTTCTACAAATACCCTTTCACTGCTTGACTTCTCTGTTCATTAGTTATGAATCACCTTGAGCTGCAATGGTGGTGTTTCTGACGTCAAATTAAAAGGCAGTCTATTGGAAACACGTTGGTTTCACAGTTTCTTTTGCACAGGAATGAACCTGAATCTTTCAAGATGGAATATTGTGTTTGCTGCACCAAAATAAACAATATCTTGTTATAAATGTTGTCTCATTAGTTCCCCGGTGTCAGAGAAAGAATTGTCTGATCCCCACATTTATTTCATACTAGCAGGGGAGCCCGGCGTTGCCAGGGCAATTTTGGGGTGCGCGGTGTGCGTGCCCCTGTGTGTCCCCCCTCTCTGTCCCTCTCCCCCTCTCCTTGTGCTGTCCTCTCCCTGCATCCCTCCCTCCGCTCCCCCTGCCCCCCTCACCTCCCCCTCCCCCCACACCTCCCTCTCCCTCCCTCACATCCCCCTCCCTCCCCTCTCCCTGTCTAGCGCCTGAGGCCCAGTGCCATTCTGATAGCGGCCGTCCGGGGCCTAGCGCTTGAGGCGCGGCCGGGCTGTCGGGCCGAGACGGACCAGAGCTGAGTTCCCTCATGGATTGCGTGGCTGATGGGCGGCCGCTGCAGCGGGATTGGGAGCCACAATGTGGGGGTTCCTGTGTGGATGGAGCTCCCCTGCGGGTGGCGCGGTTGACGGTCGGCCGCTGCCGATGAACCGCCCGTTACGTGGAAACTCACCTGCCGCTGCCGGAGTCAGAATGTGGTGGTTTATTTGGCTGGTAGTGTCCCTGTGGGGATGAAAAAAATGGCGGCAAAGTTTAAGGAGATTGGAGCATTAGGTCCCGCCTGTGACGCACCGATTTGTCAAGCATCAGGTGAGTGAACTGCAGGATTGGTCAAGTAGCACGTCATGCAACGCTAATGAGAGGTAGGATTGGTCAAGCGCTAATGAGTGGATTTTTGAGTAATTTTTAATGTTTTTTGTAGACTGTCCAAACAATATTTGTGTGACTAAAAATTAAATACAACCACAAGAGTCCACTAGCGATAAGCTTTCTTTTGATATAACATTTGTGTAGGTACGCTCTATAACTTTTGATTGTATAGCTGGACAGGCAGAGAGACAGAGAGACAGAGAGAAAGACAGAGAGACATACTCTTAGAGATATATATACTAGCTGGAGTGCCCGGCGGTGCCGAGGCTTTTTTGAGGGCATGTTGTTGTTGGAAGAGAGAGAGAGAGAGTGCCTGGGGGGGGAAGAGAGAGCGCGACTGGGGGGCGGAAGAGAGAGACTGACTGGGGGGAAGAGAGAGAGCGACTGGGGGGAAGAGAGAGCGATGGGGGGAAGAGAGAGAGCGACTGGGGGGAAGAGAGAGCAACTGGGGGGAAGAGAGAGAGAGCGACTGGGGGGAAGGGAGAGAGCGACTGGGGGGAAGAGAGAGAGCGACTGGGGGGAAGAGAGAGAGCGACTGGGGGGAAGGGGAGGGGGTTGGGAGGGAGGGGAGGGGGTAG
Source organism: Somniosus microcephalus (assembly GCF_052327205.1). NCBI lineage: Eukaryota > Metazoa > Chordata > Chondrichthyes > Squaliformes > Somniosidae > Somniosus > Somniosus microcephalus. The sequence continues at coordinate 52,296,604 of NW_028225179.1, forward strand.
GGGAGGGGAGGGGGAGGGGAGGGGCCAGGGGGAGGGGGAGGGGAGGGGAGGGGGGAGGTGGGAGGGGCAGGGGAGGGGAGGGGGAGGGAGGGGGGAGGGGAGGGGGTGTGGGGGGGAGGGGAGGGGGTGTGTGGGGAGGAAGGAGGGGGAGGGGAGAAAGGGAGGGGGGAGAAAGGGAGGGGGGGAGCTAGCAGACCCTTTCCCCTCTGCCGGCGATGGATCCGCGGAGCTCCATTCCACCCCACATACTGACATGGCTCAGCCCGATCCCCGCCCTCCCGAGCCCCGGCCTCCGGAGCCATGCGGTCCCGTGCACCGGCCTCCCGAGCCCTGCGATCCCGCTCTTCCGAGCCCCACGCTCGGCCTCTCCCGAGCCCCGCCCCCCACCAGCTCCGCGCTCGCGCTTTCCCGAGCCCCACCCACCCGAGTCCCGCGCTCACTCTCTCCCGAGCCCCGCCCCCCCGAGCCTCACGCACGAGCTCTCCCAAGCCCTGCCCTCCTGAGCTCCGCCCTCCCAAACCCCTCCCCATGCCCGAGCCGGCTTCAAGACCAGAGAGAGAGATGCCGCCGCACAACCTATCGCGTGAGGCCCGGCCGGACTCAAGTCACGCTCCGGGCAGAAGTTGATGCATGCGCTGACTCCCGCCCCGTCCGCCTTTACTAAGATGGTGGCAGTGGCAGTGGCGACGCTTGGCTCAGGCCCGCCCCCTCCAGCCTTCACAAAGATTGCGGCGATCGCGGGCCTTTTGTTGATCGCGACGGGTGGTGACTAGCTCAGGCGTGGCTGGGCAACAGAGGCCCAGGCTTCGCGGCCTGGAAAAATTGTGAAAGGTAGGAAAATTATAGAGGTTAGAGAAAAGATTTACAAATTAATTAACTTTTAAAAAAAATAATTTGTGTTTTTACAGCAACTTTTTTTTTGCTGGAAATGTAGATGTGAAAAGAAACACGCAGAAAGTGGGAAAAAGAAATGAACAGTTTGGAATCAAGATGGCGGCCACTCACCTCATCTCAGAACGATAAGGTCAGCCCACACATGCACCGATTGGCCGACCGTCATGTCACCGAAGCGTAGGATTGGTCAGTGGTCCTGCCACTCGGCTCTGGCAGGGCCCGTCCGCATGCGCAACGAACCTGCCCCCGCCATGCAGCGATTGGTTGACCGTTGGGTCGATCGACCGTACGATTGGTCGACCTTAATGTCACTCTCTGCTAATGAGCGGATAATGAGCGGAATTTTGAACGTTTTTTGGATACCGCGGGCGCAATTTTTGTCTCGCCGAAAAGGAAATACACTTTTGACCGCTCTGGAATCATAAGCTTTCTTTTGATGTAATGCATGTGTAGGTAGGCTCTATAACTTTAGAGTGTATAGCCGGACAGACAGGCAGACGGAAGGACAGACAGATAGACAGACAGACAGATCGATCCTTTTATATATGTAGATAATAAGACACAAACTCAGGTAATCATTCAGAATCACCCCACAGATTGACACTGAGATAAATTAAGTGGGAGATACAGACAACAATGGGACACATGGCGGAATAGACAAGAGAGCTGGAGAAATACAAAATGGACTGAGACTCCAGAAGACAGCAGCTGATAGAGGTCAGTGAGTGGAGGTGAATTTTTTTTTCGGGATTTGGCCCCGTGGCTTAGCTGATCAAAGCGTCTGTCTAGTAAACAGGAGATCCTGGGTTCGACTTGCAGCGGGGCCTTTGTTTTATTGAATCTCTAGGGGTAAGTTTCTTCTCGTGTGAAAAGGCTAAAATTCTTTTTAATGTAACTGCAGCTGCACTGGTTCCCATTCTGGTTGAACGCTCCAATACATGCGGGGCCTGGGTCGAATTCCACCACTGTCCTAATTTCTGGCGGTGCTGATTTTGGCCTCTTCACCAAAAATCCATCTTTTCTATGCAGTGCCGTGCGTTACTTTGTTGTAGTCAGAGCAGAGCTTCAGTAGTTGATGTGTGGCGCCGTGATCGTATAGTGGTTAGTACTCTGCGTTGTGGCCGCAGCAATCTCGGTCAGAATCCCAGTCACGGCACAGATTTTTCATCCTTCCACAATCAATAGCCTTCCTTTACATTCCTCCTTCAATTTCATTGTAAATTTCCTGCAGTATTACCTTAATCTTACATTCACTTTCACCTACTTAAAACGCTAAGTGTGCTCTGCTACCACCGCTGTTCCTGGGGCACATGTCCCATTCACCCCAATCTGAGTTGGTGCTTTCAAACCAGTCGATATACTTAGACCTGCGGGACCTCTCGACAGACAAGCTCTGCGAAAGCAGGGCCGGCATTTGGAACCAAAGCAGCCTGATTGTACAAGAAAATTCCTCGGGAAATGAAGTGCACTGGGGAGGCTAACTGAAAAATTGGGTTTGTTCACCTGGTAGTTGCCGCTTTTCCCTAAACAGTTGAGGGGCGTGAGCGATGGGAAGCGCTACATAGCTGCGGATGAAGGGTGAAATATGCAATTTTGACAAACTGGCTACCAAAAATGAAAACGGACGCTCAGTAGTTATCAAGGAGAGTGAGGGACGCTCCGGATGTAAAAGACAGGGTAAGGGACGCTTCGGATGTACCAGACAGTTGAAGGGACGCTCCGGATTTACCAGACAGAGTAAGGGACGCTCCGGATGTACCAGACGGTTTAAGGGACGAGCCGGATTTACCAAACAGGGTAAGGGACGGTCCTGTTGTACCAGACAGGGTAAGTGACACTCCGGATATATCAAACAGGGTAAGGGACGCTCCGGATGCATCAGACAGGGTAAGGGACGCTTCGGATGTATCGGATAAGGTAAGAGACACTCCGGATGTAACAGACAGGGTAATGTACGCTCCCGATGTACCAGACATTGTAAGGGAAGCTCCGGTTGTATCAGATAGGGAAAGGGATGCACCGGATGTACCAGACAGGGTAAGGGATACTCCGGATGTACTAAACAGGGTAAGGGATGCTCAAGAGGTTCTGGAGCGCGTAAGGGATGCTCAGGGCCAATCAGACAGAGTAAGGGACGCTCAAGAGGTATCAGAGAGTCTGATGGATGCAGATTTATTACTTTCTACAGCTCACATTTTCTAATTATCAATAAAAGCAAAAGTTGAATCCTAATGTAACAGATGGTCTGCCGTGTCCCACGTGGGGGCAATGAGAAGGTAGAATGGGGCCGGAGTGAACATTTACAGTGCTCAGAAATACATTTATAACTGGCATAAATTCCCCCACTCAATACATTTATAAATAATACAGATACATCTAAACATATTTGTAGCGATCAGAGGTGCAAAAGCATTTACAACTAATACAATAGCAACTCACCAATACATTTGTATCTAATATGGACACACACAAATATACTTACAACCATCACTACTGATTGTTTGCTAAAAAAAATACTTTAATTGTTTGTCTTTAAAGCCACAATATTTACATGGTAGTTTGCACTGACCTTCCTCCAAAGCCGCTGGAGACTGATGGAGAATGATTTGGGTTCTAAACGATCATTTCTTAGGCGGATTCGAGCAACTTTTGAGCGCAAGTCCAATATTAGAAGTCGACATTAAAAATGGCCTCACGCTGAACCATTCGCAAATGTCCATCTACAATCCCCAAAGCGAGATTCATACCCCTAGACTAAAGAGTCACTCTGTCTGGAATACAGGCCCAGTCAACTTGGTTATCAAACGGAAAATCAAATGGATTTGTCATGTATTGTCCATTGCATTTTGTCTGAAAAGTGGGCCCGCAGTTCCATTCCGGTTCCAAGCCCTCTTTTTGCTGTCGATTACTTGCCCGGAATGTGCTTGGAGAAGTGTTGGAATCGAGGCACAGCCCTTCCCACTGTCGCTTCCTCTAAATCTCCGTCCAGGATTTTCACCAGTGCAAGGTCCATCAGCTTGAGCTACTGTTTAATTTGTTCTCGGCATTAACTGTGCTGATCCTTTAACTTGTTCCACTACACGGCATCTCCAAATTTGTCGATTGCACCTCGAGGGCAATTTTCATAGGTAAACCTGCAACATCTGCCAGAGAAAGATTCAATTTCAGCGTTTCCAACAACGAGTCGACCTATATCAACCTCGACATCCTCACCTACACGCTGCAGATGCAAATCTCTGCGCTCCTCTGCTTCAGTGACATTTTGTTTCGCAGCGATGGGCAGTTTACACTCTCTGAGGCTGCAATCGCTGTTTTCCGCCGGCAGTAGGCGCTTGGAGAGAGCGGGGCCGGACAGGCAGCCTGAAGTTCGCTGCTATCGCGGCCTCACTCACTCCGGGAGCTGGGTAACAGCAAACAAACTCATGGGTTTGTTGCCGGGTCTCAAATGCAGCTCCGAACTCTTGCTATTGACCGAGGCAGCGCTGCAGGATCCTGTAATGTTATCTCACACTGTCGGTATTTCTGTACAGTTTGAGTGTGTACAGAACTGTATAGAGAAAAGGAGAATACCGCACGGCTGTTAATGCATTTTATTGATCTCTACCTACAAGAGATGATCGAATTAGGGACCTGTTGTACATTAGACGGAAGTGATAACCGCTACACTTCAGAAACTGCTGTTCCTTAAATAATTAGAGAAGCAGCTCAGAACAGCAATTGTCGTCTGCAAATACTCTTACCCTGCGATACGGGTTCCATTGCATGTCAAGGAGTGAACTTTAAGAAAACTGTTTATACTATTAAGTAAAACTCATTAGACTGTGTCAAAAGTTTGTTGTAATCGTCATTAATCACCGGGTAACTCACATGGTTACCGAATCATGGACAAAAGTTTAAAACGTTTCTTGCGTTTTGCATGTGATGAATTTTCATCGGTTCTCATTTTGCAGACCGCATTACAGGAGTTGGGTAAAAATGTTCAGTGTTTATGGCACCAGGATCTGGTGCAGCCGTTGGTAAATTCACCAGCTCGCTAACACATGAGAAATCACCTGCTTCACTCTTTCCTATAAACCCAGCCAATGCACCTCAATTAAACAACATTGCGCTCCCGCACGATTAGACAACCTGAAATGTGCAAGTAAATGAGCACGGATAACTAATGCGCATCAAGCGCAGCTCTAGTGGCGCAATTGGTTAGCGCGTGGTACTTATATAACAGGATAGTCTTATAGATACATAGATACATAGAAGATAGGAGCAGGAGTAGGCCATTCGGCCCTTCGTGCCTGCTCCGCCATTCGATGAGATCATGGCTGATCCTTTAATTCAGTATCCCGTCCCCGCCTTCTCTCCGTAACCCTTAACCCCTTTTGCCCGTAGAAATATATCTAATTCCCTCTTAAATATATTTAATGAGCTGGCGTACACTGCCCTCTGTGGCAATGAGTTCCACAGGTTCACCACTCTCTGAGTGAAGAAATTCCCCCTCATCTCTGTCCTAAATGGTTTAGCCCTTATCCTTAAATTATGTCCTCTAGTTCTGTTCTCACCCGCCAAGGGAAACATTCCTTCTGCATCCAGTCTGTCTAGACCTGTCAGAATTTTATACACTTCTATGAGGTCCCCTCTCAATCTTCTAAACTCCAGTGTGTACATCCCTAAACTACATAGTCTCTCCTCATAGGTCATTCCCGCCATTCCTGGTATCAGCCTGGTGAATCGCCGCTGCACCCCCTCCATGGCAAGAACATCCTTCCTCAGATGAGGCGACCAAAACTGTACACAGTACTCGAGGTGTGGTCTCACCAGTGCCCTGTACAGCTGCAGCAAGGTATCCCTGTTCCTGTATTCTAACCCTTTTGCTATGAAGGCCAGCATACCGTTTGCCTTCTTGACCGCCTGTTGCACCTGCATGCTCGCCTTCAGTGACTGGTGTACAAGAACACCCAGGTCTCTCTGTACTTCCCCCTCTCCCAATCTATTGCCATTTAAATAATAATTTGCCCTCCCGTTCCTGCACCCAAGGTGGATAACTTCGCACTTGTCCACATTATAGTGCATCTGCCATTTATCCGCCCAATCGCCCAGTCTGTCCAAATCGCTCTGGAGCTTCCTGGTCTCTTCCTCTGAGCCCACCCCCCCTCCTAGTTTAGTGTCGTCTGCAAATTTGGAAATGCTGCATCCGACTCCCTGATCCAGGTCATTAATGTAAATTGTGAACAGCTGGGGGCCCAGGACAGATCCCTGTGGTACCCCACTTGTTACTGCCTGCCATTCAGAAAATGAGCCGTTTATTCCAACTCTCTGTTTTCTATCTGACAGCCAGTTCCCTATCCACGCCAAAACTTTCCCCTTTATCCCATGAGCCTCAATTTTCCATGCTAATCTTTTATGTGGGACCTTATCGAAGGCCTTTTGGAAGTCCAGGTACACCACATCTACTGGCTCTCCCCCATCTATTCTACCAGTTACTCCCTCAAAAAATTCCAATAGATTAGTCAAGCACGATTTACCCTTTGTAAATCCATGTTGACTCTGTCCTATCCTGTCCCCATTTGCTAAGTGCTCTGCTATTTCATCCTTAATGATGGACTCCAGCATTTTGCCCACAACTGATGTAAGGCTTACAGGTCTGTAATTACCTGCTTTTTCCCTACCCCCCTTTTTGAATAGTGGGGTAACGTTAGCTACCCTCCAATCCATCGGCACTGTTCCCGAGTCTAATGAATTCTGAAAAATCATCCTTAGTGCATCCGCTATCTCTAGGGCCACCTCCTTCAGTACCGTAGGATGCATGTTATCAGGCCCTGGGGATTTGTCCACCTTCAATCCCTTTAGCTTCCTTAACACCATATCCTTAGAGATATTGATTTGCGTCAGTTCCTCCTTTGCCAATGTCCCTATTTTTCCCGATATCCCAGGGAGGTTTTTTGTGTCTTCCTTCGTAAAGACTGACCCAAAGTATGCATTTAGTTGATCTGCCATTTCCTTATTTCCCATTATATATTCCCCCGTATCTGACTGCAATGGACCAACTTTGGTTTTCACCAGTCTTTTCCTTTTGATATATTTATAAAAGCTTTTGGAGTCTTCGGGGAAATGCCGAGGTTGTGAGTTCGAACTTCACCTAAAGCAGTCAATGTTTTTGCTCTTAGTTTCCTGAGGCCCACCGTGTTGCAATAACGGATGGGAGTTTTAAAGGAGCCCTTCAGTGTTACTTATTGACAGGAGGGAAGGTGGGGCCAGCGCAGGGAAACCCAATGCAACTTCGAGCCCAAGATCGGCGGCTGGTTGGTCTAGAGATCTGATTCTCGCTCAAGGGATTTCGCTACTTAAAAAGGCGAGAGGTCCAGGGATCTCTACCTACAAGAGATGATTGAATTCGGGGCCTGTTGTACTTTAGACGGAAGTGATAACCGCTACACTTCGGAAACTGCTGCTCTTAAATAATTAGAGGAGCAGCTCAGAACAGCAATTGTCAGCTACAAATACTCTTATCCTGCGATAGGGTTCCATTGCATGTCAAGGAGTGAACTTTAAGAAAACTGTTTATTCTATTAAGTAAAACTCATTAGACTGTGTGAAAAGATTGTTGTAATCGTCATTAATCACCGGGTAATTCACATGGTTACCGAATCATGGGCAAATGTTTAAAACGTTTCTTCCGTTTTGCATGTGATGAATTTTCATCGGTTCTTATTTTGCAGACCGTATTGTAGGAGTTGGGTAAAAATGTTCAGTGTTTATGGCGCCATGATCTGGTGCAGCTGTTGGTAAATTCACCAGCTCACTAACACATGAGAAAACACCTGCTTCACTCTTTCATATAAACCCAGCCAATGCACCTCCATTAAACAACATTGCGCCCCCGCATGATTAGACAACCTGAAACGTGCAAGTAAATGAGCACGGATAACTGGCAAACATGAAGCGCAGCTGTAGTGGCGCAATCGGTTAGCATGTGGTACTTATATAGAAACATAGTAGATAGGAGCAGGAGTAGGCCATTCGGCCCTTCGAGCCTGCTGCGCCATTCAATGAGATCATGGCTGATCATCCAAATTGAGTACCCTGTCCTGCCTTCTCCCCATATCCCTTGATCCCTTTAGCCTCAAGAAATATATCCAACTCTTTCTTGAATATATTTAATGAACTGGCCTCCACCGCCCTCTGTGGCAGAGAATTCCATAGGTCCAGCACTCTCTGGGTGAAGAAATTCCTCCTCATTTCAGTCCTAAATGGCTTATCCCTTATCCTTAGACTATGACCCCTGATTCTGGACTCCCCGGCCATCAGAAACATCCTTTCTGCATCTAGTCTGTACAGACCTGACAGAATTTTATAGGTTTCGATGAGATCCCCTCTCAATCTTCTAAACTCCAGTGAGTATAGTCCCAATTGACACAATCTCTCCTCGTACGTAATTCCTGCCATCCCAGGTATCAGCCTGGTGAATCTTCGCTGCACTCCCTCCATGGCAAGAACGTCCTTCCTCAGGTAAGGTGACCAAAACTGCACACAATACTCAAGGTGCGGTTTCACCAAGGCCCTGTGCAACTGCAGCAAGACATCCTTGTTCTTCTACTCGAACCCTCTTGCTACGAAGGCCAACATACCATTTGCCTTCTAAACCGCCTGCTGCACCTGCATGCTTACCTTCAGCGACTGGTGCACAAGAACACCCAGGTCTCTTTGCACTTCCCCTTCTCCCAATCTATTGCCATTCAAATAATAATCTGCCTTCCTGCCTTTGCCACCAAAGTGAATAACCTCACATTTATCCACATTATAGTGCATTTGCCATGTTTCTGCCCAATCACCCAACCTGTCCAAATCGTACTGGAGTTTCATGACATCCTCCTCACAGCATACCCTCCCACCCAGCTTTGTGTCGTCTGCAAATTTGGAGATATTACATTCAATTCCCTCGTCCAGATCATTAATATATATTGTGAACAGCTGGGGTCATAGGACCGATCCTTGAGGTACCCCACTAGTCACTGCCTGCCACTTGGAAAACGACCCGTTTATTCCAACTCTTTGCTTTCTGTCCGCCAACCAGTTCTCTATCCAACTCAATACCTTGCCCCCAATCCCACGTGCCTTAATTTTGCACGCTAACCTCTTATGCGGGACCTTATCGAAAGCCTTCTGAAAGCCCAGATACACCACTTCCACTGGTTCTCCCTTATCTATTTTACCAGTTACATCCTCAAAAAATTCCAGTAGATTATTCAAGCATCTTTTGTAAATCCATGTTGAATTTGTCCGATCCTGTCACTGCTTTCCAAGTGCTCTGCTATTACATCTTTTATAATGGACTCTAGCATTTTCCCCACTACCGATGTCAGGCTTACCGGTCTATAATTCCCCGCTTTTCCTCTGCCACCTTTTTTGAATAGTGGGGTAACATTAGCTACCCTCCAATCCTTGGGTACTGTTCCAGAGTCTATCGAGTTCTGGAAGATGACCAGCAATGCATGTATTATTTCTAGGGCCACTTCCTTAAGTGCCCTGGGATGTAGATTATCAGGCCCTGGGGATTTATCGGCCTTCAGACCCATCAATTTTCCTAACACCATTTCCCTACAAATACTGATTTCTTTCAGTTCCAGGAACCTATGTTCCACGGTATTTCTGGGAGGTTATTTGTGTCCTCCTTTGTGAAGACTGAACCAAAATATGTATTTAGTTGGTCTGCCATTTCTTTGCTCCCCATTATAAATGCCCCCGATTCTGACTGCAAGGTACCTACGCTTGACTTCACCAATCTTTTTCTCTTTACATATCTATAAAAGCTTTTACAGTTAGTTTTTATGTTCCCTGTAAGCTTACTCTCATATTCTATTTTCCTTTTCTTAATTAATCCATTTGTCCTCCTTTGTTGAATCCTAAACTGCTCCAAATCCTCAGGATTATTGCTTTTTCTGGCCAATTTGTATGTCGTCTCCTTGGATCTTATGCTATCCCTTATTTCCCTTGTTAGCCACGGTTGAGTCACCTTTTTTGTTTTATTTTTATGCCAAACTGGGATGAACAACTTCTGTAGTTCATCCATTCGGTCTTGGAATGTTTCCCATTGCATATCCACCGTCAACCCTTTGAGTGCCATTCCCCAATCAATCCTACCCAACTCGCTCCTCAGGCCATCGTAGTTTCCTTAATTAAATTGAGGACCCTAGTTTCTGAGTCAACTGCTTCATTCTCCATCTTAATGAAGAATTCGATCATATTATGATAGCTCCGACCCAAGGGGCCTCGTACAACAAGATTGCTAATTAATCCTTTGCCGTTATATAACACCCAGTCTAAGATGGCCTGATCTCTGGTTGGTTCCTCGACATATTGGTCCAGGATACCATCCTGTAACCACTCCAGGAATTCCTCCTCCACAATATTGTTACTAATTTGGTTAGCCCAATCTATATGTAGATTAATGTCACCCATGATGACTGCTGTGCCCTTATTGCACGATTCTTTAATTTCCCTTTTAATGCCATCCCCAACCTCCACCTTACTGTTTGGAGGTCTATATACCACTCCCACTAATGTCTTTTCCCCCTTAGTATTTCTCAATTATACCCATACAGATTCCACCTCATCAGAGCTAATATCCTTCATTACAATTGTGTTAATCCCTTCTTTAACCAGTAATGCTACCCCTCCTCCCTTTCCTTTTTGCCTATCTTCCCTGAATATCGAATACCCCTGGATGTTGAGTTCCCAGCCTTGGCCGCCCTTGAGCCACGTTTCCGTAATCCCAACCAAATCATATTTGTTTACCTCTATTTGCGCAGCCAATTCGTCCACCTTATTACAAATGCTCCTCGCATTAAGACACACAGCTTTCAGGTTGTTTTTTAACGCTCTTAGACCTATTAGAATTGTTATTTACTGTGGCCACATTTGATTTAAACCTGTGATTTCTCTGACTGTCACTTTTGCTCTTCTCCTTCCTATCTTTTGCTTTTATCCTTCTTTCCCTTTCCTCTATCTCCCTGCTCAGGTTCCCAACCCCCTTCCATTTTAGTTTAAACCCTCCCCCAAAGCACTAGCAAACACTCCCCCTAGGACATCGGTTCCAGCCCTGCCCAGGTGCAGACCGTCCGGTTTGAAATGATCCCACCTCCCTCAGAACCGGTTCCAATGTCCCAGGAACTTGAATCCATCCCCCTGGCACCATTCCTCTAGCCACGTATTCATCTGGAGTGTCCTTCTATTTCTACTCTGACTAGCACGTGGCACTGGTAGCAATCCTGAGATTACTACCTTTGAGGTCCTGTTTTTTAATTTACCTCCTAACTCCCTATATTGCACTTTTAGGACATCATCCCGCGTTTTACCTATATCGTTGGTGCCTATATGCACCACGACAACGGGCTGTTCACCCTCCCCTTCCAAGATGTTCTGCAGGCGCTCGGAGACATCCTTGACCCTTGCACCAGGGAGGCAACACACCATCCTGGAGTCTCGTTTGCGGCCACAGAAACGCCTATCTATTCCCCTTACAATTGAATCCCCTATTACTATAGCTCTACCACTCTTTTTCCTCCCATTCTGTGCAGCAAAGCCACCCCTGGTACCAGGAAGTTGGCTGCTGCTGCCTTCCCCTGATAAGCCATCCCCCCCAACAGTACTCAAAGTGGTATATCTGTTGGAGAGGGGGATGGCCACATGGGACCCCTGCACTACCTGCCTGCACCTAGTACTCTGCCTCTTGGTCACCCGTTCCCTTTCTTCCTGTCCAACCTCTACCTGCGGTGTGTCCAACTCTGTAAACGTGCTATTCACGATGTCCCGAGCATCGTGAGCGCTCCAGTATGCATCCAATCGCAGCTCCAGTGCCGCAATGAGGTCTGTCAGTAGCTACAGCTTGGTGCACTTCCTGCACATGTAGTTGTCAGGGACAAAGGAAGTGTCCCTGAGTTCCCACATCTCGCAGGAGGAGCAGATCACGGGGCCGGGCTGTCCTGCCATGACTTACCCTTTAATTAATTGAGTTTAGATTTAATCATTCAACCCTACTAATTACACTACAGTTAAATAGTTTACCAACAGTCCCCGCTACACCAGAGAGACCTTAGAAACTATAAAACAGAGTTAAAGTTTAAAAAAGAGATAAATACTCACCAACCAATCACTTACCTGCATCCTGCTGACGTCACACTTGGATTACTTTTTACCTCTATCCCGGAACCTGGATTGGTACGCCTCCGGTGATCCCTCGCAGGTCCGCTCCCTCTCCGGTCTCGGGGCTCTGGGTCTCGCTGCTTCGGGCTGCTGTTTAAGTAGCTCTGCCGCCTCTGGTGCTCCCTCGCAGGTCCGCTGCGTCTCCGGTCTCAGGGCTCTGGGCGTCGCTGCCTCGAGCTGCTCTTTAATTAGCTCCGCCACCTCTGGTGATCCCTTGCAGGTCCGCTGCCTCTCCGGTCTCGGGGCTCTGGGCCTCGCTGCCTCGGGCTGCTGTTTAAGTAGCTCCGCCGCCTCTGGTGCTCCCTCGCAGGTCCGCTGCCTCTCCGGCCTCGGGGCTCTGGGCCTCGCTGCCTCGGGCTGCTATTTAAGTAGCTCCGCCGCCTCTGGTGCTCCCTTGCAGGTCCGCTGCCTCTCCGGTCTCGGGGCTCTGGGCCTCGCTGCCTCTGGCTGCTCTTTAAGTAGCTCCGCCACCTCTGGTGCTACCTCGCAGGTCCGCTGCCTCTCCGTACACCAGTATAGCTTCGGGGAAATGTTTAGGTTGTGAGTTCGAGCCTCATCTATAGCAGCCAATGTTTTTGCTCTTAGTTTCCTCAGGGCCACCGTGTTGCAATAACGGATGGGAGTTTAAAAGGATCCCTTCAGTGTTACTTATTGACAGGAAGGAAGGTGGGGCCAATTTCAACTGTTAAACCAGCAAATATCAGGCAAAGAATAATGTGCAGGAAATAGATTCGATTTCAAATCAGTGACAAAGCCTTTGGAAAAAACGAGAAGCTGTGTAAACTCACCGGTAATCTGTACATGTTTCCGACATCATGTTGAACACAAACAACGATTCACCTGACCATAATGTTGAGGATTCCAAGGACGGAAGTCACGTACAGACAATCGCCCAAAAACCATATCCACAGTTAGGTGGTCGCCGACCTTCTTGTTATGGGGAGAATTGTGAGCAGATTCAGGGAAACGGCTCATATAAAGAAGTGGATTTAGGAAAATATAAACATATTTCAAATGAATGAACAGGTCCTCTGCGAATTAGGTTCGCACCAGCGCAGGGAAACCCAATACAACTTCGAGCCCAAAATCGGCGGCTCGTTGGTCTAGAGATCTGATTCTCGCTCAAGGAATTTTGCTACATAAGAATGCGAGAGGTCCCGGGATCTCTACCTACAAGAGATGATTGAACCAGGGCCCTGTTGTGCTTTAGACAGAAGTGATAACCGCTACACTTCGGAAACTGCTGCTCTTTAAATAATTAGAGAAGCAGCTCAGAACAGCAATTATCAGCGACAAATACTCTTACTCTGCGATACGGGTTCCATTGCGTGTCAATGAGTGAACTTTAAGAAAACTCTTTATTTTAATGAGTAAAACTCATTAGACTGTGTGAAAAGTTAGTTGTAATCGTCATTAATCACCGGATAACTCACATGGTTACCGAATCATGGGCAAAAGTTTAAAACGTTTCTTGCGTTTTGCATGTGATGAATTTTTATCGGTTCTCATTTTGCAGCCCGTATTTTAGGAGTTGGGTAAAAATGTTCAGTGTTTATGGCACAAGGATCTGGTGCAGCCGTTGGTAAATTCACCAGCTCGCTAACACATGAGAAAACACCTGCTTCACTCTTTCGTATAAGCCCAGCCAATGCACCTCAATTAAACAACATTGCACCCCCGCACGATTAGACAACCTGAAATGTGCTAGTAAATGAGCACGGATAAGTCACGGTCATCAAGCGCAGCTCTAGTGGCGCTTTCGGTTCGTGCATAGTACTTGTGTAACAGCTATAGCTTCGGGGAAATGTCGAGGTTGTGTGCTCGAGCCTCACCTACAACAGCCAGCGTTTTTGCTCTTAGTTTCCTCAGGCCCACCGTGTTGCAATAATGGATGGGAATTTTAAAGGAGCTCTTCAGTGTTACTTGTTGAGAGGAGGGAAGGTGGGGCCAGTTTTAACTGTTAAACCAGCAACTAGCAGGCAAAGACTAATGTGCAGGAAATAGATTCGATTTCAAATCAGTGACTAAGCCTTTGGCACAAACGAGAGGTTGTGTAAACTCACGGGTACTCTGTACATGTTTCCGACATCATGTTGAACACAAACAACGATTCACCTGATCATGATGTTGAGAATTACAAGGACGGAAGTCACGCACAGACAGTCGCCCAAACACCATATCTACAATTAGGTTGTCGCCGACCTTCTTGTTATGGGGAGAATTGAGAGCAGATTCAGGGAAACGGCTCATATGAAGAAGTGGATTTAGGAAAATATAAACTTATTTCAAATGAATGAACAGGTCCTCTGCGAACTGGGTTCGCAACAGCGCAGGGAAACCCAATGCAACTTCGAGCCCAAAATCGGCGGCTCGTTGGTCTAGAGGTCTGATTCTCGCTCAAGCAATTTCGCTGCTTAAAAATGCGAGAGGTCCCGGGTTTAAAACCCGGATGAAACCCAGCCAACCTTAACAACTGGGTCATCACAGCTAAAATCGCACTCCTGTTAAAAAGACTTATAAAATTGATGATCCGTGACTTTGCGCTCCCTTGGTTTAATCATAGAGGCATAATGCCACAGGCGGAGGCACTTCTGCCCATCGAGCCAGTGCCGGCTCTCTGTAGACTGATCAATTCAGTACCATTCCTTCGCACTATCGATGTATTCCTGCAAGTTTATTTCCCTAAAGAGCCTATCCAGTCTCCCCTTGAAAACATTGAGTGTCTCCGATTCCACCACTTCCGACGGCATATGCGTAATTTTTTTTTCCTCACATCCCCCCTGTACCTCTTGCCTAAAGTCTTAAATCCCCTAGTCCTTGTGCCATCAACCAGTGGGAGCAGCCGTTCCCCGTCTCGCCTATCGAAACCCGTAATAATCTTGTACACTTCTATCAAATCACTCCTGCACCTCCTTTACTCTAATGAAAACAAATCCAGCTTCTCCAACCTGTCTTTGTAGCTAAGATCCCTCATCCCCGGAACCATTCTGGTAAATCTCCTCTGCACCCTCTCAAGGGCCTTCACATCCTTCCTAAAGTGTGGTGACCAGATATGACGCAATACTACAGTTGTGGCCTAACCAGTGCGCTATAAAGACACAGCATACCTTCTCCAGTTATGTACTCAATACCTCTATTTATGAAACCCAAGATCACAAATGCTTTGTTTCCACTCTCTCAATATGTCCTGCCACCTCCAGGGACCTATGGACATTAACTCCCAGGTCCCTCTGTCCCTGCACACTATTTTAAACTGTGCCTTTAAGTGTAAATTGCCTTTCCCTGTTCCTTCTGCCAAAATGCATCACCTCACACTTCTCCGTATTAGATCCCATCTGTAACTTGTCTGCCCATTCTGCTAGCCTTGTTATGTCCTTTTTATGTCCTGTAGTCGATTGGCATCATTATCACTGTTTGCCACACCCCCAGGTTTGATGTCATCGGCTAATGTACAAACTCTACTCTGTATTCCAATATACAGGTCATTTATATATATCAAAAAATGCAGTGGGCACAGCACTGAACCTTGGGGAAAACCACTAACTACCATCCTCCAATCTGAAATACAGCCATTTACCACAACTCGCTGTTTTCTGTCCTTATGCCAATTCCTTATCCAAGCTGCCACATACTCACCTATTCCATGAGTATCAATTTTTTTAACCAGCCTTTTATGTGGTACTTTGTAAAACCCCATCGGAGAATCCATGTCGCCAACATCCACTGCATCCACTTCATCAAAGCTCTCTGTTACTGCATCAACAATTCAATTAGATTCGTCAAGCAAGTTCGGCATTTTACACATCCGTGTTGGCTATACTTAATTAGCTGAAACTTCTCCAAAAGCCCGTTAATTTTCTCCTTGATTATTGTTTCTAAAACTTTAGCCACCACTGATGTTAAACTGACCGGCCTGTAGTTACTAGGAGCATCCTTCCATCCTTTCTTGAACAATTCTGTCACATTTGCCACTTTCAACTCCTCAGGGACCTCCCCCGCATCTAGGGAAGATTGGAAAATTATGGCAAGCCTTCCACTGTCTTCTCCCATAACTCTCTTAGCAACCTGGGATGGAAACCATCTGGACCAGGTGACTTGTCCACTCTAAGCAGACACAGCCTTTCCAGGACATCCTGTCGATCAATTTTCACCCCTTCCATTGCTTCTATATTTTCCACTTTGACCGATAATTTGTCGGCATCCAACTTTTTGGTAAACACCGATACAAAGTATTCATTATGTATTCTAGCCTTGCCCCGCGCTTCTAGTTATATATCACCTTCTTTGTCTCTAATAGGCCGCACCCCGCCTCTTACTACCCACTTAATGTTTACATGCCGGTAGTAGATTTTTGGGTTCACTTTTATGTTTCACGCCATTCTACTCTCATATTCTCTCTTTGCTATTCTTATTTTTATCTTCACATTCCCTCTCAACGTATTATACTTGGTCTGATTCTGCCTTGAAGAATTCACCTGACATGCATCATACAACCTCGTTCTTGTTTAAACAGAAAAGAGGTTGTATGATGCATGTCAGGTAAACAACCTCCTTCAACAGATAAAGAATGATCCAGGAATGACAGCACATCCCTTTTAAACAGACACAGAATGATTCGGGACTGACAGCACATCCCTTTTAAATAGATACAGAATGATCCGTGACTGACAGCACACCCCTTTTAAACAGACACAGAATGACACGAGACTGGCAGCACATCCCTTTTAAACAGAGACAGAATGATCCGGGCCTGACAGCACATCCCTTTTAAACAGACACAGAATGATCCGGGACTGGCAGCACATTCCTTTTAAACAGACACAGTATGATCCGGGACTGACAGCACATCCCTTTTAAACAGTTTATTCGTGGGCCCCAAGTTGAAGATTTAGTCCACTGTCATTTTTTTGTCTTTGCCATTTCACTCGAGCCGAATGAACTGAGTTTATGTGTCAGCCGTGGCTCAGCGGTAGCAAACTCAAGCCCCACTCCAGAGACTTGAGCTCATAATCCAGGCTGACACTCCAGTGCAGTACTGATGGTGTGCTGCACTGTCGACGGTACCGTCTTCTGAAAAGACATTACACCGAAGCCTCAGGTACCATTGCACTATTTTGAAAAGAACGAGGATTTCTCCCCAGTGCACTGCACATTATTTATCTCTCGACGAAAGACAATAAAAACAGATAACCTGGACATTGATGTTGATAAAATCTTTTGAAATTACATTTGTTCCTAAAAGTTAAAGTTATGTTTTGGCTCTCTAATCATTTGTTTTCCCGCTAGTCTTTCAGTGGGTTTCAATCTCAGAGGAAGGAAGAGAGAGGAAAAAGTGTATCTGCGATTCGCAATCTCTGTTCTACGTTTATGCAATGAGTCCATGTTTATTTTTGTAGTCACATGAAGAGCGCAGAGGCACAGACTGAAAAGCCCCGTGTGGCCAGCAATGATGAGGATAGCGATTCGCACCCATGCGTCCAGCGCACAATGGATTAGTACGAATGACCATCGGTTTTAATGGTCGGTTTTAAGCTTGATTCAGAGCAGAGAAGAAAAAGTTTCGCCCAGTGAGTTAACAGACCGTGCATCACTCTGCTGCTCTCCCCCATAGTCCGACAAGGTATTCCATTCCACCTATATATTAGTAATTTGAGCCTTGCCATGAGCTAAGTGTAGCATGCTTGGGAGGAAAATGTGATTTAGCCGGAAGGATCTGTAGGGTTTTTATTTTATCTCTCTTCACTCTTTAGGGTAATCAGAGCTAAGATCAACCAAAGCTTTAAACTTTTCAAACAAATCGCTTTATTAACCTAATAATACAAGTTTTACACAGAGAGATTTGTACAACCTTTAACTCAGTGGTGTAACTCAAAACTCAGATTGGTCAATTATGCTGCTTCGGGAGAAGGAGAGATGAATTATGTATTGGTGTCCTCCTTGGTGTTTTTCTGGTCGGTCTTCCACATCTCCACTCCATTTGTCAGGAACGGTGAGCGCGGAGACTCAGTAAGTATTTAAACTCACTTTTGTGGGCTTTTTACAGAGGCCTTTGTCGGGAGCGGTGAGAGCGGAGTTTCAGTGGGTATATAAGCTCACTTTCCCGGGCTTTTTCAAAGAGGCTTACCAATCTCACAGACCGGCGGCAGCGCTCCAGAGCCATGTCATGATTCTGAACGTGACGTGGGTAGGAGGAAGCAGCTGATTGGGTGAGTACTTATACTACTCTATAGCTGGACAGTTAAGGTTCATAAAGTTTAGAAGGTCTTACTTTTGTGATTATATTTGCTGTGGTCTCTGTTGTGTAGCGGGGAGTGCTAGGAAACAAGGGCCCTTGAGTATATCATTTAATTGTAGTTTAATTGTTGGTATTGATTTAATTTAAATTAATTAAAAGATAAGTCATGGCAGCACAGCTCGGCCCTGTGGCATGCTCCTCCTGCACTATGTGGGAAATCAGCGACACTTCCTGTGTCCCTGATGACCATATGTGCGAGAAGTGTATCCAGCTGCAGCTACTGACAGACCACATTGCGGCGCTGGAGCTGTGAATGGATACATACTGGAGCATTCGTGATGCTGTGGGCGTCATGGATATCACATTTAATCAGTTGGTCACACCGCAGGTAAAGGGTGCAAAGGCAGGAAGGGAGTGGGTGACCACCAGGCAGAGTAGTAGGCGCAGTCAGGCAGTGCAGTGATTCCCTGTGGCCATCCCCCTCTCAAAGAGATATACCGCTTGGGATATTGTAGGGGAGGATGGCTTATCGGGGGAAGGCAGCAGCAACCAACTTCCTGGCACCATGAGTGGTTCTGCTGCACGGGACGGGAGGAAAAAGAGCGAGATAGCTATAGTGATAGGGGATTCTATTGTAAGGGGAGTAGATAGGCGTTTCTGCGGCCGCAAACGAGACTCCAGGATGGTATGTTTCCTCCCTGGTGCAAGAGTGAAGGATGTCTCGGAGCGGCTGCAGGGCATTTTGGAGGGGAAGGGTGAACAGCCAGTTGTCGTGGTGCATATAGGTCCCAACGATATAGGTACAAAACGGGACGAGGTCCTAAAAGCTTAATATAGGGAGTTAGGAGGTAAATTAAAAGCTAGGACCTCAAAGGTAGTAATCTCTGGATTGGTACCAGTGCCACGTGCTAGTCAGAGTAGAAATAGAAGGATATTTCAGATGAACACGTGGCTAGAGGAATGGTGCAAGGGGGAGCAATTCAGATTCCTGGGACATTGGAACCGGTTCTGGGGGAGGTGGGACCAGTATAAACTAGACGAATTGCACCTGGGCAGGAGCAGGACCGATGTGCTAGGGGTAGTGTTTGCTAATGCAGTTGGGGAGGTTTTAAGCTAAAATGGCAGGGGGTTGGGAACCTCTGCAGGGAGACAGAGGAAACAGAAGCAAGGATAGAAGCAAAAGACAGGAAGGAGAAAAGCAAAAGTGGAAGTCAGAGAGGTCAAGGGTGTAAATCAAACATGGCTGCAGTAAACAAAAATTCTAAAAGGACTAAGATGGTTAAAAAAAAAAGCCTTAAGCCTTTGTGTCTTAATGCGAGGAACATTCTTAATAAGGTGGAAGAATTAGCTGCGCAAATAGATGTAAACAGGTATGATATAATTGGGAGTATAGCGACAAGGCTCCAGGGTGACCAAGGCTGGGAATTCAACATCCAGGGGTATTCAATATTCAGGAAGGACAGGCAGAAAGTAAAAGGTGATGGGGTAGCATTGCTGGTTAAAGAGGAGATTATCACAATAGTCCGGAAGGGTATTTGCTCTGATGATGTGGAATCTGTATGGGTAAAGCTGAGAAATACCAAGGGGCGGAAAAAGTTAGTGGGAGTTAGATCCAGACCCCGAAACAGTAATGCTGAGGTTGGGGATGGCATTAAACGGGAAATTAGAGATGCGTGCAATAAGGTCACAGCAGTTATCATGGGTGACTTTAATCTACATATAGATTGGCCTGACTAAATTAGTAACAATACTGTGGAAGAGGAATTCCTAGTGTATGCGGGATGTTTTCCTGGACCAATATGTCGAGGAACCAACTAGAGATCGGGACATTCTAGACTGGGTATTATATAATGAGAAACGATTAATTAGCAATCTTGTCGTGCGAGGCCCCTTGGGGAGGAGCGATCATAATATGATATATATCTTCATTAAGATGAAGAGTGAAGTATTTGATTCAGAAACATGTGTAATGAATTTAAATAAAGGAAACTACGATTGTATGAGGCGTGAGTTGGCGAGGATGGATTGGGGATTGTTACTTAAAGGGTTGACGGTGAATAGGCAATGGCAAACATTTAAAGATCACATGGATGAACTGCAGAATTTGTTCATCCCTGTTTGGCATAAAAATAATACAAAAAAGGTGACTCAACATTGGCTAACAAGGGAAATTAGGGACAGCATAAGATCCAAGGAGAGACCACATACATTGGCCAGAAAAAGCAGCAACCCTGAGGATTGGGAGTAGTTTAGGATTCAGCAAAGGAGGACAAAGGGATTAATTGAGAAGGGGAAATAGAGTATGAGAGTAAGATTTCGGGGAACATAAAAACTGACTGTAAAAGCTTCTATAGATATGAGAAGAGAAAACGATTGGTAAATTCAAGCGTAGGTCCCTTGCAATCAGAATCAGGGGAATTTATAATGGGGAACAAAGACATGGAAGACCAATTAAATACATACTTTGGTTCTGCCTTCACAAAAGAGGACACAAATAAACTCTCAGAGATGTCAGGTAACAAAGGGTCTAATGAGAGGGAGGAACAGAATGATATCAGTATTTGTAGGGAAATGGTGTTAGGGAAATTGATGGGATTGAAGGCTGATAAATCCCCAGGGTGTGATAGTCTACATCCTAGGGTACTTAAGGAAGTGGCTCAAGAAACAATAGATGCAATGCTGGTCATCTTCCAAAATTCGATCGACCCTGGAACAGTTCCCGTGGATTGGAGGTTAGCTGATGTATCCCCACTATTTAAAAAAGGTGGTAAAGAAAAACGGGGAATTATAGACTGGTAAGCCTTACATATGTCCTGGGGAAAATGGTAGATTCCATTATAAAAATGTAATAGCAGAGCACTTGGAAAGCAGTGACAAGATCGGACAAAGTCAAAATCGATTTACAAAAGGTAAATCATGCTTGACTAATCTACTGGAATTTTTTCAGGATGTAACGGGTAGAATAGATAAGCGACAACCAGTGGATGTGGTGCATTTGGACTTTCAGAAGGCTTTCGGTATGGTCCCGCAAAAGAGACTAACATGCAAAGTTAACGCACATGGGACTGGGGTTAAGGTACTGACTTGGATAGAAAACTGGTTGGCAGACGGGGAGTAATTAATTGGACTAAACGGGTCTTTTTCCAAGTGGCAGGCAGTGACCAATGGGGTACCGCAGGGATCGGTGCTAGGATCCCAGTTATTCACAATATATATTAATGATCTAGACGAGGAAACTAGATGTAATATCTTCAAGTTGGCAGAAGGCACAAAGCTGGGTGGGCGTGTGTGCTATGAGGAGGATGCAGAGAAACTCCAGTATGATTTGGACAGGTTGGGCTATTGGGCTGATGCATGGCAGATGCAGTATAATGTGGATAAATGCGAGGTTATCCACTTTGGTGGCAAAAACAGGAAGGCAGATCATTATCTGAACAGCAATAGACTGGGAAAATGGGAAGTCCAGCGAGAACTGTGTGTCGTTGTGCACCAATTGCTGAAGGTCAGCATGCAGGTGCAGCAGGCGGTTAAGAAGGCAAATGGTATGTTGGCCTTCATAGTGAGAGGATTCGAGTACAGGAGCAAGGATCTCTTGCTGCAGTTGTACACGCCTTGGTGAGACCACACCTTGAGTATTGTGTGCAGTTTTGGTCGCCTTATCTGAGGAAG
Source organism: Somniosus microcephalus (assembly GCF_052327205.1). Classification (NCBI taxonomy): domain Eukaryota; kingdom Metazoa; phylum Chordata; class Chondrichthyes; order Squaliformes; family Somniosidae; genus Somniosus; species Somniosus microcephalus. Next base: position 52,318,595 of record NW_028225179.1, read on the forward strand.
CATGTTCTTGCCATGCAGGGAGTGCAGCGAAGATTCACTAGCCTGATACCTGGAATGGCAGTAATGATGTATGAAGAGAGATTGGGTCGATTAGGCTCATATTCGCTAGAGTTTAGAAGATTGAGAGGGGATCTCATTGAAACTCATACAATTCTAACAGGACAGACAGACTAGATGTAACGAGAAAGCATTAATTAGCAATCTTGTTGTACGAGGCCCCTTGGGTCGGAGCGATCATAAAATGATCGAATTCTTCATTAAGATGGAGAATGAAGTAGTCGACCTATAGACTAGTGTCCTAAATGTAAATAAAGGAAACTATGATGGTCTGAGGTGCGAGTTGGGTAGGATTGATTGGGGAATGGCACTCAAAGGGTTGACGGTGGATAGGCAATGGCACACATTCAAAGACCACATGGATAAACTACAGAATTTGTTCATCCCAGTTTGGCATAAAAATAAAGCAAAAAAGGTGACACAACCGTGGCTAACAAGGGAAATTAGGGATAGCATAAGATCCAAGGAGAGGACATATAAATTGGCCAGAAAAAGCAGTAATCCTGAGGATTGGGAGCAGTTTAGGATTCAACAAAGGAGGACAAAGGGATTAATTAAGAAAGGGAAATTAGAATATGAGAGTAAGCTTTCATGGAACATAAAAACTGACTGTAAAAGCTTTTATAGATTTCTGAAGAGAAAAAGATTGGTGAAGTCAAGCGTAGGTCCCTTGAAGTCAGAATCAGGGGAATTTATAATGGGGAGTAAAGAAATGGCAGACCAATTAAATACATATTTGGTCCTGTCTTCAAAAAGGAGGACACAAATAACCTCCTAGAGATGTCGGGGAACATAGAGTCTGATGAAAGGGAGGAACTGAAAGAAATCAGTATATGCCGGAAATGGTGTTAGGGAAATTGATGGGATTGAAGACCGATAAATCCCCAGGGCCTGATAACCTACATCCTAGGATACTTAAGGAAGTGGCCCTAGAAATAATAGATGCATTGCTGATCATCTTCCAACATTCGATGGAATCTGGAACAGTTCCCATGGATTGGAAGGTAGCTAATGTTGCCGTACTATTCAAAAATTTGGTAGAGAGAAAACGGGGAATTACAGACTGGTAAGCCTGACATTGGTAGTGGGGAAAATGCTAGAGTCCATTATAAAAGATGTAATAGCAAAGCACTTGGAAAGCAGTGACAGGGTTGGACAAAATCAACATGGACTTACAAAAGGTAAATCGTGCTTGACTAATCCACTGGAGTTTTTTGAGGATGTAACTGGTAAAATAGATAAGGTAGATCCAGTGGATGTGATGTATTTGGACTTCCAGAAGGCTGTCGATAAGGTCCCGCATAAGAGATTAGCGTGTAAAGTTAAGGCACATGGGATTGGGGGTAAGGTATTGACTTGGATAGAGAACTGGTTGGCAGACAGAAAGCAAAGAGTTGGAATAAACGGGTCTTTTTCCGAGTGGCAGGCAGTGACTAGTGGGGTACCGCAGGAATCGGTCCTTCGACCCAAGCTATTCAAAATATATGTTAATGATCTAGACAAGGGAAGTAGATGTGATATCTCCAAATTTACAGACGAAACAAAGCTGAGTGGGCATGTGTGCTGTGAGGAGGATGCCGAGAAACTCCAGGATGATTTGGACAGGTTGGGGGACTGGGTAAAAGGCATGGCAGATGCAATATAACGTGAATAAATGTGAAGTTATCCACTTTGGTGGCAAAAATAGGAAGGCAGATTACTCTCTGAATGGCAATAGATTGGGTGATGGGGAAGTGCAACGAGACTTGGGTGTTCTTGTGCACCAATCGCTGAAGGTTAGCATGCAGCTGCAGCAGACGGTTAAGAAGGCAAATGGTACGTTGGCCTTCATAGCGAAAGGATTTGAGTACAGGAACAAGGATTTCTTGCTGCAGTTATACAGGGCCTTGGTGAAACCACATCTTGAGTATTGTGTGCAGTTTTAGTCGACTTATCTGAAGAAGGATGTTCTTGCCATGGAAGGAGTTCAGCGAAGATTCACCAACCTGACACCTGGGATGGCAGGAATAATGTATGAGGGGAGATTTGGTCGATTGGGCTTGTACTCTCTGGAGTTTAGAAGAATGAGAGGGGATCTCATTGAAACTTATAAAATTCTGACAGAACAGACAGACTAGATGCAGGAATGCTGTTCCCGATGGCAGGGAGTCCAGAACCAGGGGTCATAATTTAAGCATAAGGGGAAAGCCATTTAGGACTGAGATGAGGAGGAACTTCTTCACCCAGAGAGTGGTGAACCTGTGGAATTCTGTACCACAAAAGACAGTTGAGGCCAATTCATTAAATATATTCAAGAAGGAGTTAGATATATTTCTTAAGGCTAAACGGGTCAAGGGATATGGGGAGAATGCAGGGAGAGGGTACTGAATTCGGATGATCAGCCATGTTATCATTGAATGGCGGAGCAGGCTCGAGGGGCCGAATGGCCTATTCCTGCTCCTATTTCCTAAGTTTCTATGTTTCTATGTCTGTCTCCTGGAATGTGTTTTGCTTTTCACTTTAGAATTGCAACTCTCATAAAATTGCTGCTGACAGTAAATAATAATTCTAATAGGCCGAAGACCGTTAAAAAAACAAGCCTGGAGGCTTTGTGTCTTAATGCGAGGAGCATTTGTAATAAGGTGGATGAATTAGCTGTGCAAATAGAGGTAATCGAATATGATTTGATTGGGATTACGGAAACATGGCTCCAGGGTGGCCAAGGCTGGTAACTCAACATGCAGGCATATTCAATATTCAGGAAAGATAGGCAAAAAGGAAAGGGAGGTGGGGTAGCTTTGCTGGTTAAAGAAGGGATTAACACAATTGTAAGGAAAGATATTGGCTCTGATTATGTGGAATCTGTGTGGATGGAACTGAGAAAAACCAAGGGGCAGAAAACGTTAGTGGGAGTGGTATATAGACCTACAAGCAGTAATGTGGAGGTTGGGGATGGCATTAAAAGGGAAATTAGAGAAGAGGACAATAAAGGCACAGTAGTCATCATGGGTGACTTTAATCCACATATAGATTGGGCTAACCAAATTAGTAACAATACTGTGGAGGAGGAATTCCTGGAGCGTTTACGGGATGGTTTCCTGGACCAATACGTCGAGGAACCAACCAGAGAGCAGGCAATCTTAGATTAGGTATTATATAACGAGAAAGGATTAATTAGCAATCTTGTTGTACGAGGCCCCTTGGGTCGGAGCGATCATAAAATGATCGAATTCTTCATTAAGATGGAGAATGAAGTAGTCGACCCAGAGACTAGGGTCCTAAATGTAAATAAAGGAGTCTATGATGGTCCGAGGTGCGAGTTGGGTAGGATTGATTGGGGAAAGTCACACAAAGGGTTGACGGTGGGTAGGCAATGGCACACATTCAAAGACCGCATGGATAAACTACCGAATCTGTTCATCCCAGTTTGGCATAAAAATAAAACAAAAAAGGTGATGCAACCGTGGCTAACAAGGGAAATTAGGGATAGCATAAGATACAAGGAGAGGACATATAAATTGGCCAGAAAAAGCAGTAAACCTGAGGATTGGCAGCAGTTTAGGATTCAACAAATAAGGACAAAGAGATTAATTCAGAAAGGGAAATTAGAATATGAAAGTAAGCTTTCAGGGAACATAAAAACTGACTGTAAAAGCTCTTATAGATATCTGAAGAGAAAAAGATTGGTGAAGTCAAGTGTAGGTCCCTTGCAGTCAGAATCAGGGGAATTTATAATGGGGAACAAAGAAATGGCAGACCAATTAAATACATATTTTGGTCCTGTCTTCACAAAGGAGGACATAAATAACCTCCTAGAGATGTCGGGGAACATAGAGTCTGATGAAAGTGAGGAACTGAAAGAACCCAGTATATGTTGGGAAATTATGTTAGGGAAATTGATGGGATTGAAGGCCGATAAATCCCCAGGGCCTGATAACTTACATCCTGGGATACTTAAGGAAGTGGCCCTAGAAATAATAGATGCATTGCTGATCATCTTCCAACATTTGATGGAATCTGGAACAGTTCCCATGGATTGGAAGGTAGCTAATGTTACCCCACTATTCAAAAAAGTTGGTGGAGAGAAAACGGGGAATTACAGACTGGTAAGCCTGAGGTTGGTAGTGGGGAAAATGCTAGAGTCCATTATAAAAGATGTAATAGCAGAGCACTTGGAAAGCAGTGACAGGATCCGACAAAATCAACGTGGATTTAAAAAACGTAATTCGTGCTTGACTAATCCACTGGAGTTTTTTGAGGTTGTAACTGCTAAAATAGATAAGGGAGAACGAGTGGATGTGGTGTATTTCGACTTCCAGAAGGCTGTCGATAAGGTCCCGCATAAGGGATTGGCGTGTAAAGTTAAGGCACAAGGGATTGGCGGCAAGGTATTGACTTGGATAGAGAACTGGTTGGCAGACAGAAAGCAAAGAATTGGAATAAACGGGTCTTTTTCTGAGTGGCAGGCCGTGACTAATGGGGTACCGCAGGGATCGGTCCTTCGACCCAAGCTATTCAAAATATATATTAATGATCTAGACAAGGGAACTAGATGTAATATCTCCAAATTTGCAGACGAAACAAAGCTGGGTGGGCTTGTGTGCTGTGAGGAGGATGCTGAGATACTCCAGGATCATTTGGACAGGTTGGGTGATTGGGCAAAAAGCATGGCAGATGCAATATAACGTGGATAAATGCGAGGGTATCCACTTTGGTGGCAAAAACAGGAAGGCAGATTATTATCTGAATGATAATAGATTGGTAGAAGGGGAAGGGCATCGAGACCAGGGTGTCCTTGTGCACCAGTCGCTGAAGGTAAGCATGCAGGTGCAGCAGGCGGTTAAGAAGGCAAATGGTATTTTGGCCTTCGTAGCGAAAGGGTTTGAGTACAGGAAGAAGGATGTCCTGCTACAGTTGTACAGGGGCTTGGTGAGACCACATCTTGAGTATTGTTTGCTGTTTTGGTCGCCTTATCTGAGGAAGGATGTTCTTGCCATGGAAGGAGTTCAGCGAACATTCACCAGGCTGATACCTGGGAAGGCAGGAATGATGGATGAGGAGAGATTCGTTCGATTGGGCTTATACTCGCTGGAGTTTAGAAGAATGAGAGGGGATCTCATTGAAACTTATAAAATTCTGAAGGACTGGACAGACTAGATGCAGGAAGGATGTTCCTGATGGTCGGGGAGTCCAGAACTAGGGGTCAGAGTCTAAGGATAAGGGGTAAGCCATTTAGGACAGAAATGTGGAGGAATTTCTTCACCCAGAGAGTGGTGAACCTGTGGAATTCTCTACCACAGAAGGCAGTAGAGGCCAATTCATTAAATATATTCAAGAAGGAGCAGCATATATTTTTTAAGGCTAAAGGGATCAAGGGGTATGGGGAGAAAGCAGGGACAGGGTACTGAATTTAGATGATCAGCCATGATCGCATTGAATGGCGGAGTAGGCTCGAGGGGCCGAATGGCCTACTTCTGCTCCTATCTTCTATGTTTCTATGTTTAACTCTGGAACAATCTGCTGGTTCGGTCAGTGGACGCCGATTCACTGAATTTCTTCAAGCGAGAGTTGGACCTGTTTCTGGCTGGGGCAGATTCACCTCTTGCAACAGCTCGGTACTGTGAGGGATACAGGGCCAGGGTGATTTCCTGGGCTAATTCCACTCACCTAGATGTGTCAGAGAGGATTTTCCCCGAATAGAAACCGAGATGGAATGGACACACGCTGTTTGAAAGGCGGGCTGATGGGGTTTTGGTGGCAGTTAAATTCTACACTGGCTGAACGGCTATGTTGCCAACGGCTCGTTGTTTTGGTGGTGTGATTCTCGCTAAAGGGTTTCACTGATTGATATGTGAGGTCACATGTACAAATTCCGGACAAGCACAATATGTTCCCATTTGTAGTGAATAACCATCAGTTTCTTGCGCAGCACAAATCATCTTGCCTCGCGCTTGCTGCAACATATATGTAATAATAATGACGCACGCCTTCAATGCATCATTATTGTGATTCGAGTTCCGAGCAATGTCAGGCTCCATAATCATAATTGATCATAAGCTGCCATTCAGCGATTCTGGTTTGTCTAAATTGAGACTCAAAATGAAAAAGTCCTCATTTGCTCCGCGTTTCGATAGCCTCCCACGTCCCTATAATGTCCGATTCCCCCAGTTATTCACACAGAAATTGCTGCCCTGCCAATCCAGGCCAGTAAGCACAGGAGTGATGGCTGGATGGGACCTGTTGCGAGTAAGGACATGGGCAGGCAGGATTACCTCAGTTTTCTGAAGGATAGAACGTAGAAGGCCGGCCAGGCGTGCTTTGGAATAGTCAAGCCTGTTGTTTTCTGTTCTGGTCACCGCACGCAGGAAGAATATATTGTCCTTGGAGTGGTGCAATGCAGATTTACCAGATTAATACCGTGGCTTACAGGGTTAAATTATGAGGATTAATTGTATAAATTTGGCTTCTGTTCTCTTGAATGTAGTAGGTTGATGGGTGAGCTGATCATGGTGTTTTAAGTGTTAAAAGGTTTAATAGTGTAGATAGAGTTAAACTCCTTCCTCTGACTGGGGAATCAAGTACAAGAGGGAAACATTTTAAAACTACAACCGCTGCATTCAAAAGTCAAATCCGAAAGCATCTTTTCACATAAAGGTTTGTAGGACTCTGGAACTCTCTCCCCAATAATTCTGTGGGGGTCAATTGTTGCTTCCAAGACTGAGATCGGCAAGTTGTTGTTAGTTAAGGGGATCAAGCTATATGGAGCAACGGCAGACAAATGTAGGTGAGGTGTAGATCAGCCATGAACTAATGTAATGTCGGAGCAGGTAGAAGGTTGAAAGCACTACACCCGCTCTAAGTTCGGGAATTCTGTTCTCTTCCTTCTCAGTTAAGTTTACCCTACATTAGGTGTCTGCAGACTGGATCAAGAAATCGTCCTTTCACTCTTTCTTTTCTGGAAGGTCGCTTCCCCCGAAGCAACTCCACCCTTCATTCTCCTTTTCCAGTTCTGGCACAGCGAGAAGCAGAGGAGGTCGAAGTTGGACCAGGTTCAACCATACACAGCAGTACTGCGCAGCAGCCAGCAGAGGGAGCAGGTGGTCCAATGCTGCACAGCGGCCAGAGGAGGGAGCAGAAGTACCGGGTGGTGCAATACTGCACAGCGGCCAGAGGAGGCTGCAGCAGTGCCAGGTGCTGCAATACTACACAGCGGCCAGAGGAGGGAGCAACAGTACCAGACACACCTGGATACTGTTGAACAAACATACACACGTGGAAGGATTTTACCCCTACCCGCTCGGGGTTAAAATCGAAATTTTGAGCCTAGTATGGAGGCAGCTGCGGCAATGCAGAGATCTACAAGAAAGTAACTCGTGTGGAATACCAGATTACATTGTGGGAGGAATAACAAGAAGAAACAGACTCAAAAGTAAAAGTGAGCTCTTCAGGGCTGATATCAGGAGAATGATCAACACTTAGAATGGACACCATGGCAGGGCGGTGGTGGTTAAACCCTCGGAATGATTTAGGAAAAAACTGGATTAAACAATGAGGTGAAGACTATGGATGCTCTGGAGGGCTGTATTAGAATGGGCTGAATGGCCTTCCTCAGAGGTAAGGAGCTTGTGATCATTGCGGGTAGGTGTGAAAACTGTGTCCTTCCAGTCCCAATCATTATTTATCTTAATGACTGCCTGTATACTGAATAAAACTGGGACATCAATCATTCTGGCCAATTTTTATTCCTCAATCAACATAACTAACAGATGATCTGGTCATTATCTGATTGCTGTTTGTGGCAGCTTGCTGTGCGCAAATTGGTAACCATGTTTCCAACATTACAACAGTGATGTACAACAGTACTTCATTGGCTGTAAAGTGCTTTTCGACGTCCGTTTGTGGTAAAAGGCGCACAATAAATGCAAATCTTTCGTTCATTTATCTACTTCAATGCGATGAAAATCCAGAACTGGTTGAATATCGCATTCAACTTCCAGAAAAAACTCGTTTATACAAATAGTAGGCCGCAGAGATTACCTTTGATCCGGCATATTTGCACTGACCCTCTTACCAAAGCACTTGAGATTCACGTGGATTGATTTGGAAACTTCTCTTTTATCTTTCCAAATGTTTCAAAGGGAATTCAAGGTCAAAAGTCGAGAGTCAAATGAGGGCTCGTCCGGGATTTGAACCCGGGACCTCTCGCATATTCTAAACTAACCAACCCGAAGCGAGAATCATACCCCTAGGCCAACGAGCCATTGGTATAAAAAGCACCACTTAGAGCGTTTCCATAAGTAAGCCATGTGTTGGCTGTTCTCGATAAGCAGAGCACTTGAGCCTGGGACAGCTCTGACATTGCCTTCTCTACCAGTCTTCTGAAGCGCCGCACTGCTCCACTCAGACAGTTAATGAATTGTTAGGACGGTAATGTATAGAGGCAGCAGGTGCCCATCCCGAGAGCAGCAGCAGCGTTTCTGCATTAGTTTGGTGCGAGGCCTCAGATTTGCACAATATCTCAGCAAAGGCAGTGAGAAGACATGGAGGCAGTGAGTGATGCGACAACCGCCCAGGAAGTGACCATTCGTTTCTGTGACTGAGGGAAGTTTTGTTTGGGCAGGGGGTTTACTGTCAGTTCATAGCCCCACCCATCTCCTCCCATGCCCATCGTGATTTCTGCCACATCTGCACATTCAGGACCAGGCCCGGGCAGATTCACCCCTGTCTCACCCGGGGGCGCTGAGGCTCCAACCGCCCCTGATTATCATTTCACCCATCTGTAAATTAAAACGTAAATAAAACTGCTTTACAAAGTTCAGGTGAGGACGGAGACGCTGTGACCTTTTGACGAAATCTCAGCCCCATCAGACAGATGTTTTTGTCTATAAAGATCAAAGCAGTTCCTATTTAGTCCCAGAAAACTTCGGTTCAGACCCGTAAGCATATTCAGACCTAGAAGGTTAAAGAGGGAGCACCATCACAGGCACAGACTTTATAGACGGAGCGAGTCAGCTCCTACCCTAACACAGGGAGCACCACCACAAGTACAGGCTTTCCTACACAGACCCAGGTAGCTCCTACCCTGACACAGGGAGCACCATCACACGCGCAGACTTTCATACACAGACCCAGTCAGCTGCTGCCCTGACACAGGGAGCACCATCACAGACACAGACTTAACTACACAGACCCAGGGAGCTCCTATACTGACACAGGGAGCGTCACCACAGGCAGCGACTGTCCTACACAGACCCAGGGAGCTCCTACCCAGAACCAGGGAGCACCATCACAGGCACAGACTGTCCTACACAGACACAGGGTACTCCTACCCTGACACAGGGAGCACCGTCACAGGCACAGACTATCCTACAGAAAACTAGATAGCTCCAACCCTGATCCCTGGAACACTTGTGCTGACCCAAGAGCTTCTGCTCCGACCCATTCGCTCCAACATAGGCCCAGCCAATTCCTACAATGACTCAGCCAGCACCTATGCATGAGCCACTACACTGACATGGAAACTTCCTACATGGGCATGGACAGTTCCAAGAAAGGCACAGAATGTGCCTACATGGACCCAGGCATTCCTACGCAGAACCAGACAGCACATACGCAGACCCAGGCATTCCTATTCAGAACTAGACAGCTCCTACGCAGACCCAGGCCGCTCCTACACAGACATTCCTACACAGACCCAGACAGCTCCTGCTCAGACCCAGACACTCATACACAAATCCAGACAGATCCTGCACAGACCCAGATATTCCTGCACAGACCCAGACATCTGCATCATAGAAACCAAAGCAAAATGCTGCTGATGCTGGAAATCTGAAATAAAAACAGTAAATGCTGGATATACTGAGCAGATCTGGCAGCATCTGTAGAGAGAGAAACAGTTAATGTTGCAGGTTGATTGCCTTTCCTTTGCTTCTTCATAAACCCTGGTTGCTCCTACACAAACCTAGAAAGAACCTGCACTGACTCAGATATAAAATACAGAGCCAAACAATTCCTACCCTGACACAGACTGCCCTTACACAGATCCAGATATAACGTACAGACCCTGACAGCTCCGATCCTGACACAGACAGCGCTTACAGAGATCCAGATATAATATGCAGAACTAGATAGCAGCTACTCTGGCAAGACAGCTCGTACACAGATTCAGAAATAACGTACAGTCCCAGACAGTCCCTACGCTGACACAGACTGCCCTTACACAGATCCAGATGGTTGGCCTAGAAATTAGGTTCGGGGGCTTGCCGCGCGTGCAAGCCCACGATGTGCACTCACCCGGCGCGCCGACATCTGAAGCCTGGGCCAGCTTGCAATTCCTGTCACTGGCCCGGTTCAGATGTTCGTGCGCTGTGCTTGCCTGATCCAGCGGCGTAGTTTAAGCGATGTGCCAGCTGGGATCAGGTGAGCAATATGCAGCCAATCAGGGGAGGGGAAACTTCATTCATGAGTTTGATCGTAAGATCTGTCAAACTCATGAAAAGTACGGGCGCCCAAAAGACTAGTTTAACTTTAAATAAAATTTAAAAAAGCATCCCAATAATTAAATAAACGAAAAATAACTTTTAAAAAACCATTTTAAACAATTAATCAAATTTTTGAAAAAAATAATTTTTTAAGAAATCGGGTCTAAAAATAAACTTACCTTACTGTAAAGTCCTTAAAAACAATAAAGCTGTGGAAAAAAGTTATAATTTTAAATAATAGACCACTTACCTTAAAGAATCAAGTCCTTACGCCTCCTTTTTATATGTCTAAAATGTTCAGGCCCTTGCACACGGGCAAACCTGTCAAAAAGAAGGAAGTTCAACGTGTGCGCGCAGGACCTCTGAACCCCTTGGAGGAAATGCCGGTTTCTCGCGCATGCGCTGTGCATGCTGAAACCCGGCACTTCCAACGGGCCAACGCGTGAGGATCCCGTCCGTACTCACGCGTTGGGACCGGAATTACTGGCCCAACTGTATGGTGGCATCGTCAGAAGAGATGCGATGGAACTTAGAAAAAGGAATAGAGTCCTTACAGGACGCAAGGTGGGAGGACGTGGCGTCAAGTTAGCTTTGGGAGCAGCTGGGCTTCTTTGGTTGAAGTGAGTAGATTCAAAGGAGAAATAGTTCAATGTAAGTTCAATACAAGTTCAGCCAGGCGGTGGAGGGTGGTAGTGGATGGTGACTGTGATGTCCTCCGTTCAAGGAAGAAGCGGAGGGCCATCCAGCCGTCCTGGTGGGGAATGGGGGTGTCGCGGGATTGGACGCCCACAGTGAAAGGGAGACGGTGAGGACCAGGAAACCGGAAAGTAACTGATGTTATTTTTCCCACAGCAGCTTTCAAATCACTGGCATTATCAATGGATTTGTATTTTGACGTGAAAGGAATTTGTTGAATTGTGTACAACTGCGCGTCGCTGTTTATATCACCATGATGGCCGAGTGGTTCAGGGATCTGAGTGAAGATTGAATGTACGTCATTACGTGTGAATTCTGAGCCCCCCAATGTTGGATGTTATCGATTGTGATAACTCATCGAAGTATTGTAATCATTGGAAAGGAAATTTCAATATTTATATTTCACATTTCCAGGCAGCGTTGCTACATTTACAGCAGGTGCTCCGCCGATTGACAGAAAATAGGAAAAGGAGTGGGCCATTCAACTCTTCGAGCATATTCCACCATTCAGTGAGATCATGGCTGACCTGGATCTTAACTTCACCCACCTGCTTTGAACGTCTAATCCATTCGTACCCTTGTCTAAAAGAAAACTATCAATCTCAGGTTTAAATTATTAATTTAATTGGCAAAAGATCGCGAGGTGAGATGAGATTGTTTTATTACTGAGGGGATGAGATTGTTTTATTACTGAGGGGATGAGATTTTGTTATTACTCAGAGGGTAGTTATGGTCCGGAATGCATTGTCTGAACTGTTGGTGGAAGCAGATCGGATCGCTGATGCAATAGTCAGGAGGGAATTGGATAAATACTTGATGACGAACAATGTGCAGGGCTGTGGGGAAAGTGCGTCATTCTATGGGTCTATGATGCGACAATCCTCTACCTCAGTGAGCTTGTGTTTTCACCGGTAAACCTTAGGTTACGTCTCCAATTTGCGCCCGTGCCGGCAGCGACTTTCTCACCTTTAATGTGATGTTTCTCTTTTTCTCGCTCTATGATTCGCTCTATTTCTCTCTGTTGCTGTATTTATTTCCTGTGTCAGTCTCTCTGTATGTCTCACTCAGTCTCAGTCACTTTCTGTAAGCTTTTCTAATTGGGTCTCTGTTTATCCGTCCAACTATTACCTTCTCTCCGTCACTCTCTCCATCGCTCCCCACATCATTTTACTCTGCAACTCACGTGTTAACCCTTTAAGCGCTGATTCAGTTTACAGCTTGCTGATCCTGAGTGTTTCACGTGCATTTTTAGATTATTCCTTCATAGGTGTTCGGTGTTGAACGGGAGGGTTACATGGTCTATGGGCTAAAAGCCGAGGGAGTTCTTGTTTAGTTACGCACGATCAGTTCAATGCATCACTTGCCCAGCTGCTGTGCTTTTTCAGTTCAGCTTTTCACCGTCTGTAGCTTTAAGAAAATGTCTTTATCCTCTCACATTTTTAGATTATGCTGACGTGTAGTTTGCTCGGCGCTGAAAACTAAATTTAGAGTCTGCAAGGGATTTGTCGAATTTTCAAGCACTGCGCGGCACAGATTCTATCACCAGGATGGCCGAGTGTTTAAGGCGTTACATTAAATTCTAATAGAAGTGTGTTCACGTGTGCTCGAACCCCACTTCTGGTAGATGCTCAGGCAACGGGGGTTGAAAGTAAAACCTCCAGCCAATTTTGGTATGAAATGGATTAAAAGTCATTTGATCTCTGCAAGGGATGGTGCCATATTTATAATTCACCCTTCAAGACAGCGTTTCTTCATTTACAATTGGTGTTCTGAACATAGGAACAGGAGGAGGCCATTCAGCCCCTTGAGCCTTTTCGCCATTCATTGAATTCCTGTCTGAGCTGTGTCTTAACTCCATCCATCTGCTTTGGCAACACATCATTTCAACGCATGTCTAGCAAAGACGTACCGATCTCAGGTTAACATTATTAGTTGAGCTGGCATATACTGCTATTTTGTGGGAGAGAGTTCCACACTGCTGCCAACCTTCACGTGAACAAATGCTTCCTAACTTCTTTCCCGAATGGCCTGCCTCTGATTTTACAATTTGTCCCCTTGTCCTAGACTCGGCCACCAATGGCGAAACAAAGGTTTCTCTCTATCTACCTGATCAATTCGTTTCAAAATCTTAAAAACCTCAATCAAATGCTACAACCTTCTAAATTCCAGGAAGTAGAAGCCCAGTTTATGTAATCTCTCCTCATATTTTAACCCTTGGAGCGCTGGTAACGTTTTGGTGAATGTGCACTGCAACCCCTCCATTGTCAATCTATACTTTCTAACGGCCGGTGCCCAGAACTGTACATAGAACCAAGTATCTGTTAGCTGTAGAATAACTTCCTCTCCTTTATATTCTAGCATCTCGTTATAAAGCCTTATATGCTGTGCGATTTCTTGATTATTTCTGTACCTTACTGCTACCTTTTAGTGGTCTGTGTGCATGAACCCGAAATAACTTCGGAACTCCACTGTTCCGATCTGTGCACCATGTAATCAATACTCCGATCTACATTTTTGGTCTAAAATGAATGACGACATAATTACCCGCGTTGAAATCCATCAGGCACGGTTTCGCCCATTCACTTAAGCTATCAATATATCTTTGTAATTATATGCTGCTGGCTACACGGCTTACTGTAGCACCAACCTTTGCATCATTGGCAAACTTGCATATATGGCTCTATATTGTGTTTTCTAAGTCATTAATGATGATAGAAGGAACAATTTATTTAATATCAACATTTATGAATGGGCCTTGCTGAGACAACCTGGCAGGGTCTGCGGGGAGAGGAAGTTGGAGTTAAGGTTTCAGCCCGATGACCATCTGTTACTACAAATAAACATCACGCAATTGTTAGTAGTTTTTAAATAGTGAAAAATAAAACTCGCTCTCCTATAGCAGCTTTCACGACCATGGGACGTCCGGATTGCTCACGAATGCTCAGTCTGAGTCCCGACAGGACCACTAGGATCCAGACCTCATTACACCCTTGATCCTAACATGGCCAAAGGCGAGGTGAGAGTGATTGCTCTTAGCATCAAAATAGCATTAGGCCGAATGTTGCATCAAGGAGCCCGAGTAAAATTGAAGTCAATGGAATCTTTTGGGGGGCGTAGGGTAGGGGGAAACTCCTCTGCTGGACACATGCCTAACATAAAGGAAGATGCTTGTGGTTGTTGGAGGCCAATCATATCAGCACCGGGACATCACTGCAGGAGTTAATCTTCACCTGCTTCATCAAAGACCTTCCCTCTATCATAAGGTCAGAAGTGGGGATGTTCAGCGATGATTGCACAGTGTTCAGTTCCATTCTCATCCCATCAGATAATGAAGCAATCCTGGCCTGCATGCAGCAAGAACTGGACAACATTCAGGCTTCAGTTGATACGTAGAAAGTAACAATCGCGCTACACAAGTGCCAAAGCTTCTTCCACAGCACCTCCCAAAACCGATGCCTGTACCTCCTAGAAGGACAAGAGCAGTTAGTGCATGGGAACACCAACACCTGCAAGTTCCCCTCCAAGGCATGCACCATCCTGACTTGGAAATATATTGTCGTTCCTTCATTGTCGCTGGGTCAAAATCCGGGAACTCCTTCCCTAACAGCACTCTGGGTATCTTCAACTCACGGACTGCAGTGGTTCAAAAAGGCACTCATCACCACCTTCTCAAGGGCAATTGGGGATGTTCAATAAATGCTAGTATTGCCAGCGACACCCACATCACATGAATGGCGAATGTTTTTAAAAAAATTGCTTTACAGAAAATGAAGTACTTTTTGAAGCGTGGTCACTGCTTGTAATGTATGAAAACACGGGTGCCAATTTCTACACAGCAAGATCCCACTGGTGACGTTGGCTCTCGGATCCAGATATGCCCAGGACACCTGGGAGAACTCACTACCTGTTAGAATCATGGAACCCTAGAAATTTGCGGCACAGAAGGAGGGCCATCGGCTCTGGACGAAAGACCTATCCAGCCTAATCCCACTTTCCAGCTACTGGTCCGTAGCCTTGCAGTTTACGGCACATCAAGTGCATATCCAAGTACTATTCAAATATGATGAGGGTTTCTGCCTCTACCACCATTTCAGGCAGTGCGTTCCAGACCTCCACCACCCTTTGGGTGATAAACGTTCTCCTGAACACCCCTCTAATCCTTCTACCAATTACTTTAAATCTATGGCTCCTTGTTATTGACCTCTCTGCTAACTGAAATAGGTGCTTCCTATCCACTCTAGCTCGGCCCCTCATAACTTTATACACCTCAATTAAGTCTCCCCTCCGCCTCCCCGTTCCAAAGAAAACAACTCCAGTCTGTCCAATCTTTCCTCAACGCCAACATTCTCCAGTCCTGGCAACACCCAGAGGACAACAGAGGACTCAAACTGAATGTAATTGGAAAGAGCACCAGAGGGCAGATGAGGAAACATTTTTTTACATTGCGAGTTATTATAATCTGTAATGTTCTGCCTGAAATGGTGCTGGAAGCAGATTCAATAGTAACTTTCAAAAGGGAATTGGATAAATACTTGAATTGGAAAATTTTGCAGGGGTATGGGGAAAGAGCTGGGAATAATTGGATTGCTCTTTCAAGAGCACGACGGGGCAAATGGCCTCCTTCTGTGATGTATGATTCTCTAATTATCTGAAAGGTTTTATTAAAGGATTCATGTAAATGAGGCTGTTATTTGCCTGCTCCACTATCTCAGTTTATTTCTGTGCACAAGTGCCTGTTCTGTTTCAACCTCATTGAAATGATTCGGGGTTCGGTACTAATGAAGCTCAAGTTAAACTCTGGTATACGGCGTAGTGGCCAAGTGGTAAGGCGTCGGTCTCGTAAACCGAAGAGCATGGGTTCGACCCCCATCTACGCCTCGGAACATTTATCGCATTTAATTTGACATTTTTAATGTTTCTCCTTTTTATCTCTATCAAATACATTCATAACTTTGAGCATTTCTTTCAACTCTCCTCTTGACATTCTTTGCTCTAAAGAGAAAAATCCCCGCTTCTCCAGTCTCTTTGCATAAATGAGGTCCCGCATCCCTGGTACCATTCCAATAAATCGATTCTGCACTCCTCCAAGGCCTTGCCTTCTTTCGTAAAGTGTGGTGCCCAGAATTGAACGCAATACTCCAGCTGAGGCCTCATCGGTGCTTTATAAATGTTTAGCATAATTTCCTTGCTTTTATAATCTATTCAGCTATTAATAAAAGACAGGATCTGAAATCCGTTTACACAGCTTTCTCAACTTATCCTGCCACCTTCAATGATTTGTGTGCGCACACCCCATGTGTTCCAGTTCGTGCACCCTCTTTCAAATTGTACCATTTAGAGCTGGTTAATTAATTGCAGGGGAGAGCATTCTGAGTGGTTTCGGGGCCAGTGGTCTGCAGAGGGAGACGATTAAACGAAATAATCGGCCCCATTAAAGTTCTACCATTTAGTTGACATTGCCTCTCCTCATTCTTCGGACCAAAATATATCACTTTGCACTTCTTTACGTTAACTTTATCTGCCATGCGTCTGCCCATTTCACCAGTCTCTTTCTCTTCATACTCCTCCTTTGTAGCTCTTACTATCTGCTTTGTGACCCTTTGCTGTTCTTTGTAACTTTCCCATTCACCAGGATCGCTGCAATGTTTTGCATTTGTGTTTGCTTCTCCTTTTATTTTAATGCGGTCTCTTACCTCTAGCCGCCCATGCCTATTTTTTGGCCAGTAAAGTTCTTGCCCCTCAGATGTTTAAACTGATTCAATTTCATCTTAAATTATTTCAGAACACCTCCCACTTCTGTCGTTTTACTTGTGAACAGATTTGCACAGTTTATTGTGGCCAGGCTCTGTCTTGTTGAAGACGGCCTTGCCAAAACGGAGAATCTTTGTAGCTGCTTTGCATTTCTCCCTCTCAAACATTGCGGTGAACTCGAAAATGTTATGATCGCTATTAAATACAGTTTCACGTATGCTAAATCTGATGAATAAATCTGGCTTGTTACTCATTACTAAATCTAATATGGCATGCCCCCTTGTTGGTTCTAGGACATATCGTTGTAGAAACTATCCCAGACACACTTAAAAAACCTTTCTGACAAGTGCTAGTCTGCTTATCCCAATCTCTGTGAAAGTTAATATCCCCCATTAATACAACACTGCCTTTACGATGCGCTTGTCTAATTGCTGCATTTATACAATCTAGCACTTCAGACCAGCGACCAGGGAACCTATACACAAATCCCACTGTCTTAATCGCTCAGTCTTAAATCGTTTCCTATTTCTTAATTCTAACCATAAATTCTCCACTGTCTGTTTACCTCTCGTTATATCCTCCTTAACATTGAATTGATTTCATCCTGAATCACTAAGGCTACTCCTCCCCCTGAACCATTTCCCTATCTTTCCTGTAGTCCTCCAGCAGCACCTCCGCCCCTTTGTATTCCCGCCATCTTGAGATTAAGGCTAATATTCCATGAACCTAGCATTTTTTTGTACGTGTCCGGTAGTTTGAAGTAATTACGCTACGTGGACTATTAAATCTCTCTGCTCCTCCACAGTTCCTAACTATTTGCCATTTTGAAATTACTCTAATCCACCTTTCTTAGTTCGAAAGTGGATGATCTCACAGTTCCCCACATTGAACCCCGTCAGCCACAGTTTTGCCCATTCACTTAAAGTATAAATGTTCCCTTGCAAATTTCTGCTTCCATCTACACTACTTACTGTGCCGCCTAACCTGGTGCCGTCAGCATACTTGGACATACGATGGAAGTCATCGAACTGTGAAAGAGGGCTCAGAATGGGAATCGAACTTTGGGCTGACGTGAAAGGGCGTTGGTATTCGGAATGTACAAAATACAGTCCCCAATGCTCCTCTTATCTGCAGCAGACCGAACGTAATTCGTAATATATGTTCGATCCTTATTGGTTGCTGTAACCTGATGCTGTAGCTCGGTGAATCATTGTTTCAATATGGAAAGGATTTTGCCTCTGTGGGACAATCAGTTAACACGGTCGGCCGTGAGCTCAAAAATTAATGGTTCTGCGAACGATCGGGTAATCTTTACATTATTGGCTCACAGTTTCAGATTTCAACGTGCGTTTTGACTGAAAGGAAATGTGCTACAAACATTGCCAGCTGGGCAGAGCTGACATTCCCACCATTAACCCTGCGATCGGAAGCAGGCACATCAAAAATATATAAAAGCCTGAGATTGGCTTCACGGAAATCAGATTTCATCTTAGCAGACAAGTCTCCGAAAGGCCAATGGGAGGCTGCACTGGTTGCAGGAGAGCTGGTTAGCTGTGACATGCATATTTCCGCAGTGAGCCAGACCAGACTCTATCCAGGTTTCCACAATGAAAGTCACACCGTTTATTTTGGAAGAGCAAAATGATACTTACATCCTGACTGGTTTCAGTTGATATTTGAGAGATCATTATAAGATCCTGCAGGGCTGCCTCGGTTAATAACAACTGTCCGAAGCTGCATTTCAGACATGCCATCAAATCCATCGTTTTGTTGCCGTTTTCCAGAACCCCGAATGAGTGAGGCCGCAAAAAGCAGCTCTCTTCAATCACCCGCTGCTGGCAAAAGCCGCGAATGTGGCCTCAGACAGCGCATTACAACCCATCTCTGGTGAACACGATACCACTGAAGCAGAGTTGTGCACAACTTTGCATCTCTCGCCTATAGGTGACGTTGTGGAGGTCGATATTATAGAATGGTAGAATATTACAGCACAGAAGTGGGCATTCGGCCCATCGTGCCTGTGCCGGCTCTTTGAAAGAGCGAAACAATTAATCCCGCTCCCCTGCAATTTCACCATAGCCCAGTATTTTTTTCAAGTAGTTATCCAATTACATTTTCAAAGTTACGATTGAATCTGCTTCCACTACCCTTTCAGGCAGTGCATTACAGATCTTAAATATCGCTGTGTATTAATGTTTCCTCATCTCTAAACATAACAGAAGTCTTTCATCCCTTGTGCCATTCTAGTAAATCTCTACTGCAGACTCTCTGAGGCCTTTACATCCTTCCTCACTGTGGTGCCCAGAATTTGCCACACTACTCAACCTTATGCCTAAATGATGTTTTATGAAGTTTGAGCATAGATTCCTTGCTTTTGTTCTCTATTTCCCTGTTTATAATAACAAGGATCCCGAATGCCGAATACTGTCCTGCTGAATATTTAAAATGTTGCGAACCCATCAGCAAATTTTGAAATTTGCTCCCGATACCCAAGTCCAGGTCATTTATATATAACAGGAAAAGCGATGGTGCTAATACCCACCCCTGGGGGACACTACTGCAGCGAAGGCAGCGCATTGCTGTCCATCCTTGGGAAGCAAGATACAATATGGCCTGGCAAAGCCTCCTCATACACCGAGCACAGCGACATAAAATCCGTGGAGATTGAATCCAGGTCAATCAGCCTTCCAGCAACAGTTGGCGAGGAACGAATGAAATGAAACATTTTACTTGCCTCAGTGAGGAAATCACTGGATAATGTTACAGGAAAAAAAACAGAAAATGCTAGAAATACTCAGCAGGTCAGCCAGCATCTGTGAAGAGAGAATCAGAGTTAACGTTTCGTCAGAACTGGAAAAAAGCAGGAAAAAGAACAGATTTTAAAGCAAGTGTAGGTGCTGGGAAAGGGGTAGGGAACGAAAGAACAACAAGGATGGTCTGTGATAGGATAGGAGGCAGTAGAGGGTAAGAGACATTAACCGATATTCAAGGCAAAAGGAGATGGTAATGGGGCAGCTTAAGAAACAAAAGATGGCTCTAGATGAAGTGTAAATTGCCCTGACAGAAGGAAAGGCAGCTGCCATGTGGGAGCGAAGAAAATAAAACACAAATAAACAAAAAAGAAGTGTGGAAAAAAATATACATGATAGGTGCCGATGTTATGGTCTGAAATTGTTGAACTCTATGTTGAGTCCAGAAGTCTGTAAAGTGCCTAATCAAAAGACGAAGTGCTGTTCTTCGAGCTTACTTTGAATTTCAGTGGAACAATTTAAGAGGCCTAGGACGGTGAGGTCTGAGCGGGAGTGCAGTGGAGAATGACAGTGACAGGCGACCAGAAGCTCCCGGTCACCCTTACAGACTGAATGGAGGTGTTCTGCAAAAGGCCACCCAATCTGCGTTTGGTCTCCCCAGTGTACAGAAGACCCCATCGTGAACATCGAGTACACTATAGTAAATTGCAAGAAGTACAAGTAAATCGCTGTTTCACGTGGAAGTGATGTTCGGGGCCCCTGACAGTGGGAAGCAGCTGGTATAAGGGCATACGTTGCATCTCCTGCGCTTGCACGGGAAGGTGACGGGTGAAGGGGAAGAGGTGATTGGGGTGATAGGGGCGTGGACCAGGGTGTCACGGAGGGAGCGGTCCCTTCAGAATGGTGAAAGGGGAGGTGATGGGAAGATGTGTTTGGTGGTGGGATCACGCTGGAGGTGGCAGAAATGGTGGAGGATGATCCGTCGAATGTGGAGGCTGTTGGGATGAAAGCATAGGGGAACCCTATGGTGGTTGCAGGAGGGAGGGGCAGAGGTGAGGGCAGAAGTTCGGGAGATAGAACGGGCACGGCTAAGGGCCGTGTCAACCACAGTAGAGGGGAATCCTCAGTTGAGGAAAAATGAAGACATGTCAGAGGAACTAGTATGGAAGGGGGAATCGTCAGAGCACATGTGGCGCAGATGGAGAAACTGGAAGAATGGAAGAGAGTCCTTACAGGAAGCAGGGTGTGAGGGAGTGTAGTCCAGGTAGCTGTGGGAGGAAGTGGGCTTATAGTGAATGTTTGTCAGTAACCTATCCACAGAGATGTTGACTTAGAAGTCGTGGAAGGGAAGGGAAGAGTCAGAGATGGACCATGTGAAGGTGATGGACGGGTGGAAATTGGAAACAAAGTGAAGGAAATTTTCTCGTTCAGGGCGAGAGCAGGAAACAGCACCGATACCGTCATCAATATACCAGAAAAAGAGGTGAGGGAGGGGAAGTGAGTAGGATTGGAACAGTAAGTCAGGATGACCAGTCGGTCTCAGGTGTTTAGGTCGGGGTCGCTCCTGGAGGTGTGGGCTCGCATCCCACTTCTGACGTTTACTCCTTTGTTTATATAGCACGATTTTGCGAGAGGTCCTTTCTCGGCCCTTTTGATTATTGCTTCCAGAAAACGAAACCGACTTCCATCCACGGCAGATTTATTTTATTGGTTGTAAGTATGTATTGTGTTGGGAGTAAACAGAACAGGGCCCGTGGAATCAATCCATTATGCTCAAATTTGCAGTAATCCACGCAAGAATTTATCGGACAGGACCGAAATCATTCCACAACAATCTCCAGCGGTTCTGGAAGAAGGTCACTGCAAACCATGATATTGATATCAAGCCTTTAAAGACATCAATTAATGTCTTTCTTAGCAATCCATTACCTGTGGTCCTTGTAAATATAATCAGATGAGTCCATGTTAGATAAAGATGTATTTGTGAGTTGCTGTTGTTGTTGTGTATGTAATATGTGTGCTACTTTGAACCTATGGACAGGACTGCACTACTTGTTGGGCGTAGTGATACGCAGTACCACTCCTGGCCATAGGGGTATAAATAGTACTGTGGGTACTGATCTCCCCTCAGTTCCCGCCTGTGGGCATGAAGTAAAGACCTATGTATAGTCCCTACCTCCAACCAGTAAAGACCTGTTTGAGTTATACGTTTAAGTCTTTGTGTTAATTGTTCAATACAATACACATACTTAACACTGGCGACGAGTCAGGTTCTTACCCTGCGGCAGTTGAAGAGAGGTTTCAAACATCACCACCCCACTAGAAGCGACAGGCTTTAGGACTCTGAAGCCTCCATCAGCGACTGAGCACTGGAGTGCAGCAAACATCCTGACAGCTTCCAGCGACTGACAGAAGTCTTTCTGCAGTTTCCTTGTTCAACCTAGGTGGTGGGGTAAGCCGTGCAGTGTTGGCTGCAAAGACAGGGCTGGGGAAGTTGGAGAAGATAAGGGCGATCGCAATCCCTGATAAGAGCCGCGGTGAAACGCGCGAGCGGGTAAGCCAGAGCCCGGGAGGGAGCGAGCAAGAGCCGCGCGAGCGGGTAAGCCAGAGGCCGGGAGCCGCTTCAAGTGCGAGGCGCAGCGCGGGCCAGCGATCGGAACCAAAGATAAGGGCCGCACTCGGGGGCTGAAGGGAGACGGCGTCGGGGGACGGGTGAAGACCGCCAAGCGCGGGAAAACCGCCATTTTGTGGGCGGAGGACGACGGCAAGAGCAGGAAGCCGCCATCTTTGATAACAAGTAAACAAAATAAAATCTGAGAAATTGCAAATCTACAATGCCTAAACACGGGAATATTAGCACCTTTGATAGTGACCTCGAAGATTGGGCCATATATGTTGAAAGAGTAAAAAATTATTGTAAGGCCAATAAAATTCATGACCAAGATAAAGCTCTAACATTATTAAATTTAATGGGTGCGAAGACATACGGGCAATTGAAACACCTGTTATCACCAGATGAACCGGCGGATAAGACGTTCGATGAGATTGTTACTGTCCTGAAAGATCATCTAAACCCCACGCCGCTGATGCTAGCGGAACGATTTAAATTTTACGACAGAAGGCAGCTACAGCATGAAAGCAATGCTGATTATTTGCTGGAATTGCGTAAATTAGCGAAATATTGCCAGTTTGGAACGGGACTGACAGAGGCACTTCGAGACAAATTTGTGTGTGGTTTATTTAAACAGGATACACAAAAGCGACTGCTCGAGGAGAATGAGCTGACGCTTGAGAAGGCGGTCACTATGGCAGCAGCACACGAAGCCGCAGCGAGAGGCACGGCAGTAATGCAGCTACGGTCACCGGAGCTCAGTGCACACAAATTGGGTGTGAGTTCTGGCAAATGTTATCGTTGTGGAAAGACAACGCATGATCAGAACCAGTGTTGGTTTAAAAACCAAGAATGTAGAACTTGTGGTAGGCTTGGACATATAGCTAGAGTATGCAGGTCAGGGAAGAAGACCAGCAACAAGAAGTCACCGCAAGGAAAATACGCAAAGGTACACAAGGTGACCGAACAGGAGTCCGATTCAGACGCTAGCAGTAATGAACTGGCTAGCTTAAGCTGTAATGAACTGGCTAGCTTAAGAGTACTCAACGCTGGTAAGGGTGCAGACCTCCAGACAATTTGGGTCACTCTTCAGATAGAAGGAGTCCAAGTAAAACTAGAATTGGACACTGGATCGGCATTGACGGTCATAAATAAGAAAGATTACGGAAAGTTATTCCAACATATTCCCCTACAGGATACGGGGATTATATTGAAAACATACACGGGGCAAAGAGTGTACCCCATCGGGAAAATAGAGGTTGCAGTGGTCCACAAGGGCGAAGACAGTCAAATAATGGACTTATATGTGATATCTGAAGGAGGTTCTCCACTACTAGGACGGGAGTGGATTAGGAAAATGAATATGGACTGGCATTTCCTACAAACAATAACGATTGAGAACTCGGTGAAGATAGTCGGTCCAGACTCTGGAACGGATGATGGTAAGCCCAACTCAGGTGCAAAAGACAAAGTTTCAGCACAGAATTCCACTGAGCAACAACAACATAGTTTAACTGTGGATTCTGAGTCTGGCAAGTCTACTGATGTGCCCACTTCTGAGGGACACCGGGCTCGAACTCAACTCCATTTCAAACTACAACAGCAATTAGAACAAATGCTTCGCCGTTGTGAGCAAGAGTTGAATGCAACGAAAGAGTTCTTTGATATAGAGTTGGAGAATCTGGAAAGACAACAGAAGCAGCTGATGGAGAAAATGGAGCAGGAGCACACAAATCGTCTGATGTCAGAGGAGTTAACGGTCAGCCAACTCCTGCATATGCTGAAGGACAGGACTCTGAAATGGGAAAAACTTGAAAACGAACTTCAATATTCAAACGAAAGGGGTTCGGAGCTCTCAAAGGTTATTGGAAGAGCTGAGGTGGCAACACAGACTGAGATGACTGTAACAGAGCAGCCCTTGGATGCCAAAAGTACGCTGACTCACGTCAACGTAGAACAACAGACCGCTGAAACAGCTGCTCCGGTAGAGGGATTGAATAGTCCGATCAATCAATCTCCAAAAGAAGTTGAAGTAGTAAAATCTCAAATGAGGTCATTAGTAAACGACTTGCTGAAAGCCCAGAAAAAGCTGGATGAAGAGGTACGCATGAAGAAGTCTCTTCAGGAAAGATGTCTGGACTTGGAACAAAAGCTGGCTAACGCCCAGCTGGGTATGGAGGAAATCGAAGACCCTCTCGCTGGCCTAGATCAGGACGACACCGAATATTACTATGTCCTGTCCTGCCCAACTTGTAACTTCGACTCCCACCATACAGAAATCATGGAGGAGCACCGAAAGTCTACGGAACATGGGGAGAAGGTGGCTCTACTACGGAAAAAGGAGGGAGAGAAGGAGGAACTGCGCATGCAGCTGGCAGCTGACAGTGGAACCCAGAGAGTCTCCAAGAAGCAGAAAAGGAAAAGTCGAAACAGAAGATGACCCATCTGAACCATTATTACCTCTACCAGATCACACACGTGGTCCCTCCGAACGGAGCCAATTCAGTTCGGAAGTTCAAACTGTTAAATCCATGGAAGGACTATTGAATGAGTCACTCCAGCAACGTGAACCGACTCCACCACAGAGATTGAATCTGTGAACTGTTTTCCGCAGAGACTGAATCTGTGATCTGTTTTGACATGAAGTTATCTATGTATCTATGTTATTCTGTTATGTAAACCTGAAGTTATATGTGTATATATGTTATTACGTTATGTTAAATGGGGAGATGACTGTAAAGCTAGGAAGGGAGGAATGTTGTGTATGTAATATGTGTGCTACTTTGAACCTATGGACAGGACTGCACTACTTGTTGGGCGTAGTGATACGCAGTACCACTCCTGGCCATAGGGGTATAAATAGTACTGTGGGTACTGATCTCCCCTCAGTTCCCGCCTGTGGGCATGAAGTAAAGACCTATGTATAGTCCCTACCTCCAACCAGTAAAGACCTGTTTGAGTTATACGTTTAAGTCTTTGTGTTAATTGTTCAATACAATACACATACTTAACAGTTGTGTTGAATGTAAGTGATTTTGCGTCTCTGTAAGTTGCTGATATACTTAGATGTGTCTGTATTATTATTAATGTATTGGTGCGTGATCTGTGTCAGTTATAAAGGTATTTCTGAGGTCTGAAAATATCCAATCCGGCACGATTCTACCTTCTCATTGCCCCACGTGGGGTACGGTAGAGTATCTGTTACATTCGGATTCAACATTTGTTTTTAGTAACTATGTTGACATTTAGAAATGTGATAATTATAAAAAAAACAACTCTTGTTCCACCAGCCTTTCTGACACTGCTTCCGCGTCGCATAATCTCTCTGCTACCGCCCAAGTGTCCCTCAATCTTTCTGATACAACCTGAGTGTTCATTACCCACTCTGATATCTCCATAGCATTGCTCACCCTCGCTGATAGATCCTCAGCGTCTCTTACACTCTTTGAAACATCCGAAGCGTCCCTTACGCGCTCTGATACATCCCGAGAGTCTCTAACCCTCCCTGATACCTCCACAGAGTCCACTACTCTCTCTGGTATCCACTCAAAGCCCTCATACCCCCTTGATACTATCTCAGGAACCCTTCAATTCCCTCACATCCTCTTAGCTCACCTTTGCTATCGCAATCCCCTCTGAGAAACTTTTAGACTCCCTGATACCAGGTGCAAGGAGTGTTTGGAATGCCGTGGCTCAGGACAATGTGGCAGGAATCGGCTGACTTCACAGCGTGTGCAGGAAAGTTAAGTGGACTTTGTGTGTGAGAAGAGCACCGAAATGTTTTGCTTGGAGCTCCGCCCTTGAGGCAAGTTTTGTGTTGTTAGGTAAACTGCTATAGTGAAAGCACAAAATTAAAAACAGAAAAAGCTGGAAATATTCAGCAGCTCAGGCAGCATCTGTGGAGAAATATTCATTTTACCAGCATATCACTGTCCACTGTGACTGATACTTCACGTGGGTCATAACTTACAATTTCAACACCTCCGTCCAAGGAACAGTTTGGGCGGGAATGAGGACCTTGCTGATTTGAGAAAATAGAGCGAGGCAGCAAAACAAAACTCCCCACTGTGGATTGGGCAAAGATGGCACTCAAATGCAGGAGCCTTGGATGTGTTGAAGTAATGAAAAAAAGTTCTAGTCTGAAATGCAACAATGCTAGAATTCGAAACCCTGCGTGTAGAGCGGAGTCGATTAACGGTCCACCTCCTTAACCTCTCAACCACCTCGCCCCGTGAACACAGCGCAGAGAGATCTTTTCTTTCCTTCTTTCTCAATGCAAATCCCTGGACCCAAAGGAAAAGCAACAGGAAAGCCAGCTTTCAATTGTCAGTCACCAGCATCAGAAGTGAGATAGCAATGACGGGCTAGCGTGGCTGAGCGTTCTAAGGCGCTAGATTTAATTTTCAGTCTTTTCGGGGGAGTGGATTCAAATCCCACCGCTGCCACAATTATGTTTATTTTCGGGTTTTACCAAAGAAATGCTCGCTGCAAAGTTCAAAATAAAAATATATAATATAGGAAGCATTGATTAGGTCAAGCAGCATCTAGTGACTCATACTCTTCATCAACAGTCCCTTTATTACGCGGCATCGTGCATGGCAATGTTATTCTTTTTATTCCTTCCTGGAATGTGAGCATCGCTGACAAGGCCAGCATTTATTGCCCATCCCTCATTGGCCTTGAGAAGGTGGTGGTGAGCCGCCTTCTGGAACCGCTGCCGTCCGTGTGTTGAAGGTACTCCCGCATTGCTGTTAGAGAGGGAGATCCAGGATTTTAACCAAGTGATAATGAAGGAACGGCGATATATTTCCAAATGACGATGGTGTGTGACTTGGAGGGGAACCTGAAGCTGATGGCATTCCCATGCTCCTGCTGCCCTGGTCCTTCGAGGTGGAAGAATTCAGGGGTTCGGGAGGTGCTGCCTAAGAAGCCTTGGCGAGTTGCTGCAGTGCATCTTGTAGATGGTACACACTGCAGTCACGGTACGCCGGTGGTGGAGTGAGTGAATGTTTAACGTGGTGAATGGGGTGCCAATCAACCACGCTGCTTTGTCCTGGATGGTGTCCAGCTTCTTGACTGTTGTTGGAGCTGCACAGATCCAAGCAAGTGGAGAGTATTCCATCACACACATGACTTGTGCCTTGTAGATGGTGGAACCGCTTAGGGGAGTAAGGAGGTGCGACACACGCCACAGAATGCCCAGCCTCTGACCTGCTCTTGTAGCCACAATGTTCATCGGTTCCCAGACACGGCTCAGGCCGGGACCACCAGCTCTGCTTCGGCTGGATTAGAGAGCGGGGATCCTGCGCTGTTGTTGAGGCGGTCTGGCTGCTGCTGCTTCCACCTCTCACACTCCGAGAGCCCGGGCGGTAGTCCCACCACCTTTTCAGGCCGTGCTTTCCACATCCTAACCACTCGCTGTGTAAACAAAGTTTGTTCTTATGTCGTCTTTGGTTCTTTTGCCAATCACCCTAAATGTGCCCCCTCTGTTTCTCGACACTTCTGCCAATGGGAACAGTTTCTCTCTATCTACTTGTCCAGACGCTCATTATTTTGAACACCTCTGTCAAATCTCTTCTCAGACTTCTCTGCTCCAAGCAGAACAACCGCAGCTTCTCCAGTTTATCCACGTAACTGAAGTCCCTCATCCCTAGAATTATTCCTGTAAATCTTTTTCTGTACCATTTCTAAGGCCTTCACATCCTGTCTAAATTTTGGTGCCCAGAATTGGACACAATACTCCAGTTGGAGCCGAATCAGTGTTTTATACAGGATCATCATAATTTCCACGCTCTATACCTCCATTTTGCAGGGCTACGGGGAAAGGGCGGGAGCGTCGGACTAGCTGAAGTGCTCTTGCTGAGAGCCGTCACGGGCTCGACGTGCCGAATGGCCTTCTTCCGTGCTGTAACCATTCTATTCTCTGATTCTGTGAAAGGCACTATATATATGTTCAAGTTGTTGTTGTATTACGGTTTGTTATAATATTCGTAACATGCAAAATCCAAACTTTACAAAATTAAATCCACACAAAATGCCACGGGGAAATTATTTTGAATAACATCCATTGCACCTTTGCAACACATCTTTCCTTTTATTTGTCTTTCCTCGGTTTGCTGATGAACGTTTAACTCGCGGCCTGTTCACGTTGATGGTCACAAGCAGGAACAGATAGACAGAGCGTGCCTGACCGCTCCGAGATCTGCCAAAGTCATAACGGCACAGCAGGAGGACATTCGGCACATCGAGTTGGGGCCGGCTCTGTTTAGAGCAATCCAGTCCGTCCCATTCCCCCGCTCTATCCCCATAGCCCTGCAAGTTTATTTCCCTCAAGATCCTATCGAGTCTCCCTTTGAAAACATTGAGTGTCTCCACTTCCACCACTTGCGTCGGCAGCGAATTCCAGGTCATCACCACTCGTTGTGTAAAAAAGGATTTCCACTTCTACCGATATTTTGTCAGCATCCACCTCCTTAGTAAACACTGATACAAAGTACTCACTGGGTATTCTAGCCTTTCCTGTGCATCTAAGCATATATCACCTTCTTTTTCCATAACAGGCCCCGCCTTGCCTCTTACTACCCACTTACTGTTTACATGCTGGTAGAAGATTTTTGAGTTCCCTTTTATATTAACCGCCATTCTACTCTCATACTCTCTTTGCCAATATTATTTTCATCTTCACTTCCCCTCTCAACTGATTGTATTTGTTCTGGCTCTCCCTTGAAGAATGCACCTGTCATTCATCGTACACCCTCTTTTTTGTTTCATCATCTTCTCTATCTCCCTCGTCATCCAAGGGGCCCTTGCTTTGGTTCCCTTACTTCTCCCACTTGTTGGAATGTAACTAGCCTGTACTTGGAACGTTTCCTCCTTAAGGATCACCCATTGTTCCGTTACAGTTTTTACTGTCTGTCTTTGGTTCCATTTTATCCTGGCTGGATCCTTTCGCATCCCATTGAAGTTAGCACTATTCCACTTTACAAGGTCTCCTCTAGATTGTCCCTTGCTCCTCTCCATTGCTAATCTAGATCTTATGACACGATGATCACTCATACCCAAGTGTTCTCCACAGACACTTGGTCGACCTGCCCCACCTCATTCCCCAGCACCAGATCCAGAAATGCTTTCTTCCTAGTTGGGCCAAGAACATATTGGTCAAGGAAAATCTCCTGAACAGATTTCAGAAATTCCTCCCCTCCTTTCCTTTTACCCTAGCATTATCCCAATCGATATTTGGGTAATTAAAGCCAGCCAATATCATCATTTTATAGCTGTATAGCATCAGTTTAGGACAAATGCATCAAATGTTCACCCGACAGAGAGAGAGAAAAAATCAGAAAAATGGGTTGAAGGAGATAGGGAAACAAATCTAAATACAGAAAATATAAATATTTCCTAGCCTTGATTTATCGCTATTCCAACCCAATACTTCAGTGGTGGATAACTAACTTCAGTGTAAATCATTCAGTTCGAGAACAGGACTAAAGAAAAAGACACGCAATAACTAAAAACTGCCGAAACCAGAGACCTTAGGATCGTCAGTCGAGCGCTCTCCCAACTGAGCTATTCTGGCCCCTAGTTAATGAAGCTCCGTTTCACACTTTTGGAAGAAAATCTAACCCCGGGTGGACTCCGCTCATTCCTCACTCCGGGGGAATGGGACCCGACCAGATCTCGGAGCTCAGGTTATGTTAATGATCTGCTGAAATGTTTATAAACACAGAAAGCTGACACACCAAGGGAGACCTCACAGGGTTGGACACGGAGTGAAATACACTGAAGGCTTTTTTGTAACATTTACAGAGCACACTAACCCCGAGCAGCAGAGGAAATTATATGAAGTTCAATGTTCAGCATCGAGATGCTGGGGAGATAAGTGTCCCGAATCAGGGAGAGATTTTCTGATACCGCTGCTGAATTTCGTTGATGTCAAACACTCCCTGAACTCACTGCAGGAATTCAGATCTGGTGACCGCCTGTGAAATCAGCCTAAGAGCTAAAATAACACAACTGCCCAACGTGGGGCTCGAGCCCACGACCCTGAGATTTAAAGTTTCATGCTCGACCAACGGAGCAAGTCGGGCCCACACCCACATTCACCCTCTCTGTCTGTTAATGCTGAGCGACAGCTGTTGGCTCCGCCCCAGGAGCCCGTCTTGTTCTGCAAACCATGAACCAGCTTCCTCTCAATTCCCAGGTTTATCAGTAAACTGACCCACACAAGCCCGAGAGAGCGATGGATTCCTCTCACTGATCGACAATAAAACTCAGATTTTCTGCTCTTTTCACCTTCCAAACATTCACATCCATTTTGCTCAGTATTTATTTCGCTTTCCTTTTTATTCTGTTCGTGCTTCTCTTTATAAACATTTCATTGCAATTATTTATGAGAGGGAAGAAATGAACAGAAAATATTTACTGGAATGGTTCCAGGGATGAGGGACTTCAGTTATGTGGAGAGCCTGGAGAAGCTGGGGTTGTTTACAGCAGAGACGGCTAAGAGGAGATTTGACAGAGGTGTTCAAAATCATGAACGGTTTTGACATCGTAAATAAGGATAAACTGTTTCCAGTGGCAGAAGGGTCGGTAACCAGAAACCACAAATTGAACCTCATTGGTAAATGAACCAGAGGCGACATAAGGGACCATTGTTTCATACGGCGAGTTGTTGTGATCTGGAATGCACTGCCCGAAAGGATGGTGGAAGCAGATTCAAGAATAACTTTCAAAAGGAAATTGGATTAATACTGGATGGCAAATCTTTACATGGCTGTATAAAAATATCAGGGTATTGGAACTAATGGAGAGTTCTAACAAAGAGGCAGCACAGGCGCGATGGAAAGTCCCAGGTTTCATTTCTGCCTGCACTGAGATCGATGATCTCACCCAGTGTGCTGCCGGGCTCTACAGAAAGTAGGAAGTGCCGAGGTTCCTACACTGGCCTGTGCTTCATCAGCTGATCTCACCCGGCATGATATTGAGCCGCACAAAGCAGGATGGGCCCAGGCTTCATCACCGGCCTGTGGTGTGTTAGATCACCTCATGATGTGTGCTACTGAGCCATCCAATTCAGTAAACTCTCTGTATACATCCCCGGTTTGTGCTGAGTTAGCAGATATCACCCGGTGTGGTACTGAGCATCATACAGAGCAGGATGGGCCCAGGATCATTGCACGGCTTGTGGTGTGTTTGCTGATCTTATTTGGTGAGTTACTGAGCCTAAAGAACAGCGGAGGTCCAGGCTTCATCTCTGGTCTAAGCTGAATTATCTAAGCTGAATTCTCTGATCCCACCTGCTGGCTGGGCCTCTGTTGGGCATATCTGCGTCCTTGTAGCAACAGTCCGAGTTAAAGGTCATGGTGTGTACAAGAGTTGTTCAGGTCTTCGTAGAAACTTCCTGGGCCTGTGTAAGATCTTACTGGGTCTGTGGTTGAGCTAGCTGTGTCTGTGTAAGAGCTGTATATGTCAGGGTCGGAGCTGTCTGGGCCTGTATGTTATATCTGGGACTGTGTAAGAGCTGTCTGTTTCAGGGTAGGAGCTATCTGGGTCTGCATGTTCTATCTGAGTCTGTGTACGAGCTGCCTTTGACAGGGTAGGAGCTGTGTGGGTCTGTATGTTATATCTGGGTCTGTGTAAGAGCTGTATGTGTCAGGGTAGGAGCTGTCTGGATCTGTATATTATATCTGGGTTTGTGTAAGGGCTGTCTGTGTCAGGGTAGCAATTGTGTGGCTCTTTATGTTATATCTGAGTCAGTGTAGGTTATTTCTAGGTTTGTGTAGGAGCAACCAGGGTATACGAAGAAGCAGATGAAAGGCAATCAACCAGCAACATTAACTGTTTCTCTCTCCACAGATTCTGCCAGACCTACTCAGTATATCCAGCATTTACTGCTTTTATTTCAGATTTCCAGCATCAGCAGCATTTTGCTTTGATTTCTATGAAGAACATGTCTGGGCCCGTGTAGGAATGTCTGGGTCTGTGCAGGAGCTGGCTGAATTTGTGTATGAATGTCTGGGTCTGTTTAAGAGCTGTCTGGGTCGGTGTAGGAATGTCTAGGTCTGTGCATGAGCTGTCTGGATTTGTGTATGAATGTCTGGATCTGTGTAGGATCTGTCTGGATCTGTGTAAGAATTTCCGGGGTCTGTGTAGAAGCTGTCTGGGTCTGTGTAGGAATGTCTGGGTCTGTGTAGGAGCAGTCTGGGTCTGCGTAGGAATGTCTGGGCACGTGTTGGAACATTCTGTGCCTTTCTTGGAACAGTCCGTGCCCGTGTATGAAGTGTCCATTTCAGTATACGGGCTCATGTATAGGCGCTGGCTGTGTCATTGTAGGAATTATCTAGGTCTATGTAGGAGCGAAAGGATCGGTGCAGGAGTACTTGGATCTCTCCAGGTGCTCCCTGGATCAGGGCAGGAGCTATCTGGATCTGTGTAGGGAAGTCTGTGCCTGTGACGGTGCTCCCTGTGTCAGGGAAGTAGCTCCCTGGGTCTGTGTAGTTAAGTCTGTGCCTGCGATGGTGCTCCCTGAATCAGGGTAGGTGCTGACTGGGTCTGTGTAGGAAGGCCTGTGCTTGTGATGGTGCTCCTGTGTCAGGTTAGGAGCTGTCTGGGTCTGTGTAGGAAAGTCCATGCCAGTGATGTTGCGCCCTGTGTCAAGACAGTTGCTGACTGGGTCTGTCTAGGAAAATATGTGCTTGTGATGGTGCTACCTGTGTCAGGGTAGGAGCTGCCTGGGTCCGCTAGGAAAGTCTGTGCCTTTGGTGATGCTCCCTGTTTCACCGTAGGAGCTGTCTGGGTCTGTGTAGGAAAGTCTGTGCCTTTGGTGGTTCTCGCTCTGTCAGGGTGGGAGCTGCCTGTGTCCATCTATGAAAGTCTGTGCCCGTGACGGTGCTCCCCATGTCAGTGTAGGTATAGTCTAGGTCTGAGTAAGCTTATTGTTCTGAATCGAAGCTGCCTGGGAGTACATAGGAACTGCTTTGATCTTTATAGACAGAAGAATCATCTGATGGGGCTGAGATTTGGTCAGAAGGTCACAGCGCCTCCGTCCGCATCTGCGCTTTGTAAAGCACTTTTTTTAGGTTTGAATTTACAGATGGGTAAATTGATAACCAGGGGTGGTAGGAGCCTCAGCGCCCCCGGGTGAGACATGGATGAATATGCCCGGGCCCGGTCCCGAATGTGCAAATGTGGCAGAAATCACGATGGCCGGGGGAGGAGATGGGCGGTGCTATGAACTGAAACCCCTGCCCAAAACAAAACTTGCCACAGTCACAGAACCGAATGGTCACTTCCGGGCAGTTGTTACATCACTTTCTGCCTCCATGTCTTCTCAATGCCTTTGCTGATACATTGTACAAATCTGAGGCACCGCGCCAAACTAGTGCAGAAACTCTGCTGCTGCTCTCGGGATGGGCAGCTGCTGCATCGATACATTACCGTCCTAACAGCTCATTAATTGTCTGAGTGGAGCAGTGCGGCGGTTCAGAAGATGGTAGAGAAGGCATTGTCAGAGCTGTCTCGGTCTCAAGTGCTCTGCTTATCAAGAACGGCCAACAGATGGCTTGATTATGGAAACGTTTTAAGTGTACTTGCTTCACTAGCGGCTCATTGGTCAAGGGGCATGATTCTCGCGTCGGATTGATGAGCATAGAATATGCGTGAGATCCCTGACGAGCCCTCATTTTGCTCGCGACTTTTGACCTTGAATTCAAAACAAAGAAACATAGAAGATAGGAGCAGGTAGGCCATTCGGCCCCTCGAGCCTGCACCGCCATTCAATGAGATCATGGCTGATCATCCAAAATCAGTACCCTGTCCCTGCCTTCTCCCCATATCCCTTGATCCTTTTAGCCTTAAGAAATATATCTAAATCCTTCTTGAATATATTTAATGAATTGGCCTCAACTGCCTTCTGTGGTAGAGAATTCCACAGGTTCACCACTCTCTGGGTGAAGAAATTCCTCCTCATCTCTGTCCTAAATTGTTTACCCCTTATCCTTAGACTGTGACCCCTGGTTCTTGACTCGCCCGCCATCGGGAACATCCTGCCTGCCTCTAGTCTGTTAGAATTTTATAAGTTTCAATGAGATCCCCTCTCATTCTTCTAAACTCCAGCGAGTATAAACCCAATCGACCCAATCTCCCCTCATCCGTCATTCCTGCCATCCCAGGTAACAGTCTGGTGAATCTTCGCTGCACTCCCTCAATGGCAAGAACATCCTTCCTCAGATAAGTCGACCAAAACTGCAGAAAATACTCAAGGTGTGGTCTCACCAAGGCCCTGTACAACTGCAGCAAGACATCCTTTTTCCTGTACTCGAATCCTCTCGCTACGAAGGCCAACATACCATTTTCCTTCTTAATCGCCTGCTGCACCTGCATGCTTAGCTTCAGCGACTGGTGCACAAGGACACCCAGGTCTCGTTGCACATCCCCTTCTCCCAATCTATTGCCGTTCAGATAATAATCTGCCTTCCTGTTTTTGCCACCATAGTGGATAACCTCGCAATTATCCACATTATACTGCATCTGCCATACATCTGCCCAATCACCCAACCTGTCCAAATCATACTGGAGTTTCTCAGCATCCTCCTCACAGCAGACACGCCCACCCAGCTTTGTGTCATCTGCAAACTTGGAGATATTACATCTAGTTCCCTCGACCAGATCAGTAATATATATTGTGAATAGCTGGGGTCCTAGCACCGATCCCTGCGGTACCCCACTAGTCACTGCCTGGCACTCGGAAGAAGAGCCATTTATTCCAACTCTTTGCCTCCTGTCTGCCAACCAGTTCTCTATCCAAGTCAGTACCTTGCCCCCAATTCCATGTGCTTTAACTTTACACGCTAATCTCTTATGACAGACCTTATCGAAAGCTTTCTGAAAGTCCAAATACACCACATCCATTGGTTCTCCCTTATCTGCTCTAACAGTTTCATCATGGAAAAATTCCAGATTAGTCAATCACGATGAACCTTTTGTAAATTCATTTTGACTTTGTCCGATCCCATCACTGTTTTCCAAGTGCTCTGCTATTACGTCTTTTATAATGGACTCTAGCAGTTTCCCCACTACCGATGTCAGGCTTACCGGTCTATAATTCCCCGTTTTCTATCTACCACCTTTTTTGAATAGTGGGGTAAAATTAGCTACCCTCCAATGCATGGGAACTGTTCCAGAATCTATAGAATTTTGGAAGATGACCAGCAATGCATCTACTATTTCTAGGGCCACTTCCTTAAGTACCCTAGGATGTAGATTATCAGGCCCTGGGGATTTATCGGCCTTCAATCCCTTTGAAATATTTGGAAAGATAAAAGAGAAGTTTCCAAATCTATCCAAGTGAATTTCAAGCGCTTTGGGAAGAGGGTCAGTGCAATTATTCTGGATCAGAGGCAATCTCTACGGGCTACACTTTCTATCAACGAGTTTTTTCGGGAGGTTGAATGCGATATTCACCCAGTTCTGGATTTTCATCTAACTGAAGTAGATAAATGAACGAAAGACTTGCATTTATTGAGCGCCTTTTACCACCACCGTACGTCCCAAAGCACTTTGCAGCCAATGAAGTACTGTTGCCTATCCCTGTTGTAATGTAGGAAACGCGGCAGCCATTTTGCGTGCAGCAAGCTCCCACAAACAGCAATGTGATAATGACCAGTTCATCTGGTATTTGTTGTTATGTTGATTGAGGTATAAAAATTGGCCAGAATGATTGATGTCCCAGTTTTATTCAGTATACAGACAGTCTTTAAGATATATAATGATGGAGACTGGGAAGGACACCGTTTTCACACCTACCCGCAATGATCACAAGATCCTCGAGGAAGGCCAATCAGCCCATTCTAATACAGCCCTCCAGAGCATCCCTAGTCTTCACCTCATTGTTTAATCCAGTTTTGTCCTAAATCATTCCGGGGTTTTCACCACCACTGCTCTGCCTGGAGTCCATTCTAAGTGTTGATCATTCTCCTGATGTCAGTCCTAAAGTGTTCACTTTTACTTTTGAGGCTGTTTCTTCTTGCTATTTCTCCCACAATGTAATCTTGTATTCTTGTAGATCTCTGAAATACCATGTCACAGATGCCTCCGTTCTAGTCTGAAGATTTCAATTTTAACTTCCAGCGGCCAGGGGTAAATTCCCTCCAGTCTCTGTTTGTTCTACAGGATCGAGGCGTGTCTGGTACTGCTGCTACCTCCTCTGGCCGCTGTGCAGTATTGCACCACCTGCTGCTACCTCTGCTGGCTGCTGCGCAGTACTGCTGTGTACGGCTGAAACTGGTACAACTTCGACCTCCTCTGCTTCTAGCTGTGCCAGAACTGAAAGAGGAGAATGAAGGGTGGGGAAGCGAACTTACAGAATCGAAGGAGTGAAAATACGATGTTTTGATCCAGTCTGCTGACACCTAATGTAGGGTAAAGTTATCTGAGAAGGAAGAGAACAGAATTCACGAACTTAGAGCGGGAGTAGTCCTTTCAACATTCTACCTGATCCAACATTACATTAGATCATAGCTGATCTGCATCTCACCTACATTTTTCTGCCGTTGCTCAATCTAACTCGATCCCCTTACCTAACAACAACGTGTCGATCTCAGTCTTGGAAGCAACAATTGACCCCCACGGACTTATCAGGAAGAGTGTTCCAGATTCCTACAAACCTTTATGTGAAAAGATGCTTTCGGATTTGAGTTTGAATGGAGCGGCTGTAGTTTTATTTTTTCCCCCTTGTACTTGATTCCCCAGTCAGAGGAACTAGTTTAACTCTATCTACCCAATAAACCTTTTAACACTTTAAACACCCATCAGCTCACCCATCAATCAACTAGATTCAAGAGAACAGAAGCCAAGTTTATACAATTAATCCTCATAATTTAACCCTGTAAGCCTCGGTATTAATCTGGAAAATCTGCGCTGCACCACTCCAAGGGCAATATATCCTCCCTGCGTGCGGTGCCCAGAACAGAACACAACAGACTTGACTATTCCAATGCACGCCTGGCCGGCTTCCTATGTTCTATCCTTTGGGAAACTAAGGTAATCCTGATGGCCCGTGTCCTTACTCGCACCAAGTCCTGTCCAACATTACCCTGTGCTTACTGACCTGGATTGGCAGGGCAACAATTTCTGTGTGAATAACCTGGAGAATCGGATATTATAGGCACGTGTGATGTTATTGAAACCCGTTGCGAACGAGGACTTTTTCATTTTGAGTCTAACTTTAGACAAACCAGAATCACTGAATGGTTGCTTATGATCAATTTTGATTATGGAGCCTGATATTGCTGGGAACTCGAATCATAATAATGATGCAATAAAGGCGTGCATCATTATTATTGCACAAATGTTGCAGCAAGCACGAGGCGAGATGGGTTGCACTGCACCATAAACTGATGGTTTTCCGCTACAAATGGGAACATATTGTGCTTGTCCGGGATTTATACATGACACCTCTCACATATCAATCAGTGAAACCCTTTAACGAGAATCAGACCACCAAAAGAACGAGCCACTGGGAACGCAGCCGTTCAGCCAGTGTAGAATGTATCGGCCACCAACACCCCATCAGCCGGCGTTTCAGATAGCTTGTGTCCATTCCATCTCGGTCTCTATTCGGTGAAAATTCCTCTCTGACCCAACTAGGTGAGCAGATTAAATCCAGGAAATCACCCTGGCACTGTATTCCTCGCAGGACCGAGCTGTTGTATGAGGTGAATCTGCCCCAGCCAGAAACAAGTCCAGCTCTCGCTTGAAGAAATTCAGCGAATCGGCGTCCACTGCCCGAGCCGGCAGATTGTTCCAGAGTTCCACTATTCTCTGTGAAAAGAACCACCTCCAGACATCTGATCAAGATCTGGCCTTATACAACTTAAAATTGTCACACTGGTCCTCCCTCAAATATTTAATTGGAGCAAATTGTGAACTGGACCAACATCTACTCTTTATCATCTTGTAAACATCGATCAGATCAACCCTCATTCTAGACTTCTGTAAAGTGTCGACACGCAACTCGTTCAGCCGATCTTGACAACTAAGATGCTTTATACTGGGAATTAGCCTAGTGGTTCCCCTCGGCACCCTTTCCAAAGCAGGTTGGCCTTTATCTCAAGAGGACTGAAATACTAAAGAGGAGGATGATATTCTCCAGTTTACAATGTTCTAGTTGGACCACAGCTGGAATATTGTGTTCTGTTCTGGGCACGACATGCAGGAAGGATATATTGGCCTTGGCGTTGTGCAGTGCAGATTTACCAGATTAACACGGTGACTTACAATGGTAAATTATGAGGATTGATTGTATAAGTTTGCCTTCTGTTCTCGTGAGTTTAAAAGATTGAGGAGTGATCGGATGGTGGTATTTAACATATTAAATGGATTATTAGGGTAGATAGAGATAAACTATCACCTCTGGGTGGGGAATTATAGACTAGGGTCATAGCCTCAAAATTAGAGCTGGGCAATTTAGAAATCAAATCCGAAAGCAACTTTGCTCGCAAAGGTTTGTAGAAATCCAGAACTCTCTATCTGGAAAGGCTTTGAATGCTGGAGGTCAATTGTTGCTTCCAAGACTGAGATCTACGCGTTGTTGTTAGGTAAGGGAACCAAGATATATGGAGTGAAAGAAGAAAAATGGAAGAGAACTGCAGAACTTTTCTGTCCTAAAGCAAATTTCTTATCCAAGCTGCCACTGACCCACCTATTCCATTCGCCTCAATTTTGTCACCTAGCCTTCTATGTGCTATTTTGTCAATAGCCTTCTGTAATTCCATGTTGACAACATCCATTGCATTCCCTTCATCAATCCTCCCTGTTACTTCATCAAAAAATGCAATTAGATTAAGCAAACATGGTCTGCCCTTTACAAATCCGTGCTGGCTCTCCTTAATGAGCTTAAACCTCTCCAATTGCCCATTAATTTCAGACTTGATTATTACTTCTAAAACTTTACTCACCACTGATGTTAAACTGACCGGCCTGTAGTTATTAGGCTTGTCCTTAGATGTTGTCTTGAAAAATGTTCTCACATTTGCCAGTATCCAATCCTCTTGCACCACCCTGCATCTAGGGAAGATTGGAAAATTATGGCAAGCACTTCCGCTATCTCGCCCCCAATTCCCTTAGCAACCTGGCATGCAAGCCATCTGGACCAGGTGACGTATCCACTCTAAGAATACCCAGCCTGATGTAAAAAGACGAATGAGCTCTTGCTTTGAGTATAAAACAAGACTTTAATCAACTGTTTCGAAACCATGAGATTTCTAGTTGCATCACCAGTTCCTGGTTACAGAAACATCCTGAGCAAGCAGGGCCCACGGCCGAGTATTTATACTCCTTGGATGGCGCCACCAGCTGGCCGCTCAGTGTTACTTCATGCGTTGTTTCTTCATGATGTGATTTATAACATTCTTCCTGCCTAAAAGATTTGGAAGTTCGATGACTTCCTTCTAATGGATTAGGCGGACCACGAATAGCCGCAGTCTTTTAGATCTTTGTTTATGGCTGGAAGGCACGTCTCCCCGGGCCATGTCTTGGTCCCTGGGTTGCTTGATCCGTACTGGTAGCTCGACAGGGTCCGTGCCGCTTTGATCAACCTGAGGGAGACTGGGGAGATCGTGACTCCGGGTGAGGGCCCCCACAGGCACAGAACTGGCTTCAGCTTGGTTGATAGCTGGGAAATGACCAGCGTCCTGGCTTCGGGTGCCCATCCCATGGGGAGCGCTCGGCTCCCTTAGTTGATCCAGTGGAGTAGCTGGCAGATCTCTTGATATCCCAGGTAGGGCGTCATCTTCAAAGGAGCGCAGAGTGTCGGCATCATTATTGTGGTCCCTCTATCAGTTGGGTCCGTGGGACCAGCTGGACTGGGAGCCAGATCTCGGAGTGAAACGGTGGACTCCCGGCCATCAGGGTACCGCACGTGAGCGTAAGTGGGATTAACGTCTGTTAGTTCCACCTCGTCGATGTGGGGATCTTTTTAGAACATCGGACGAATCTTCGGAGCAGCACGGGGTGGGAGCACCCAACCATGATGGTAGGGACGTCCCATGAGTGGAGCGACGCTGGAACCTGAAGAATCGCTCATGAGGAGTGACATTAGTGGACAAAGAAAGAAGAGACCTGATGGAATGCAATGCATCAGGGAGCATAGCTTCCCACAGCTGGTCTGGTAGGTTACGTGACCTCAGTGCAAGATGAACAGTGTTCCAAATGATAGCATTGTATCTCTCAACCTGTCCGTTACCGATGGGATGATACGGTGTCATTTTACTTGTGGTGATTCCCCATTGGGAAAGATAACTTTTGAGTTTGCTTGACATGAAGGATGGACCCCGATCATAGTGGATTAAACTGGCCGTACCACAAAGGGAAAAGACTTGATCGAGACATTTGATCACTGTGGAAGTCAGCATATTGGGAGAGGGGAAAGCAAAGCGAAAGCGTGAATGTTCGTCCACCATTGTAAGCAAGTAGGTGTTTCACGTTGAGGAAGGCCATGGCCCATTAAATCAATGCTGGGTCACTGCATAGGCTGCATAGCATGTATGAGCGAGCCATCCGATGGATGGAAGAATTGTGGTTTTAATTCCGCAAAAATTCTACAGGTGGAGCAGGTTCTTTTCACATCTTCTGCAGCAAATAGGAGATTTTTAGATCGCACAAAGTGTAACATATGGGTAATGGCAGGATGGTATATGTCAGAATGAAGGTCCGCAAGAGTCGAAGTTGACATAGAAGACAGAATGCATGCATGAGGGTATCCCGGGATACATTCTCTTTGCTGGGTCGATACTGTATGTTGTAGCCAAAGGCAGAAAATTCCATCCTCCAGAGTTGTATTTTGTTATTGTTGACCTTAGTGCATTTCCGGTTATCCAGCATAATGACCACGGGGTGCTGATTGGTTATATGCATGAAATGACAACGAGCGAGAAAATGACTCCTATTATGTACTGCTTCGATGATAGCCGTAGCCTCCTTCTCGACAGGAGGATAATGGAGCTCGCTACACTGCAAAGTTCTGGACAGAAATGCAACGGGTCGACCACCTTGATTCAACATAGCTGAGATCGCCACCTCTGATGCATCGCACTTGACCACGAAAGGGAGATTTTCATCGATGGAATGAAGCATGGCTTTTTCCAGTTGTTGCTTGAGGAGGTTGAAAGCTGAAATAGCCATTGCCTCCAACGGAAATGACTTCGCATGAAGGAGGGGCTGGACCTTGTCAGAGAAGTGGGGTATGCACTTCGCATAATAGGCGAACATGCTGAGTTCCTGACGAAGAGAGCCGAGATTCATAGGGGGAGGGAGCTCCTGAAGCGGATGAATTTGCTCCGGATCCGGTTCGATGACGCCATTGCCCACCCACTAGCCAAGGATGTTGACTGATGGTACTAATTTCACAGATTTGGACTCGTTTAAAGTTAAGTAGCGACGACAGAAAACGTCAAAAAAGTTTTTGAGGTTGGCATCATGCTCCTTCTGGTCATGACCAGCAATGGTGATAATATCCAGACATAGAAAAATGTCCGTTAAGTTCTCCTATTTGACTAGGCTATCCATTGCCCGTTGAAAGATGGCCATCCCATTGGTGACCCCAAATGGAAGGCAACAACACTGATAAAGACGACCATTGGCCTCAAAGGCCGTATACTTTTTGTCAGAGTCCTTTAACGGTACTTGATGGTACGTGCTCCTTAAATCAAATGTTGAAATTACCTTGTAGTTGGCAAGGTTATTGACCATGTCATCGATGCGTTGTAGTGGGTAGGCATCCAGGTCGGTATACTGGGTAATAGTTTGCGAGTAATCAATGCAAAGACTTTTCTTGTGCTGCTTCAGATGATTTTTAACAACAAC
Source organism: Somniosus microcephalus (assembly GCF_052327205.1). NCBI lineage: Eukaryota > Metazoa > Chordata > Chondrichthyes > Squaliformes > Somniosidae > Somniosus > Somniosus microcephalus. The sequence goes on from NW_028225179.1 coordinate 52,360,780, forward strand.
GACTTGAGCCCACCAGGAAGATGAACATGGTACAATGATACCATCAGCTAGAAGGCGAGAGATTTCTGCCTCGATAAAGGCTTGATCAGCTTGGCTGAAAAGTCGTGATTTAGTGACTATGGGCTTAAATCAGGGGGATAAATTGGCAAACAAGAATCGCTCGTCTAGCGAAGCCGCCGAAAGCGCACAAAACAGTACTTTGGAAATAGTAAGCTCCGGCTTTGACCCCCCAAACTCGAAAGTGAGTTTTTTGTGTTGTTTCTGGAAATCCTGTCCCAGAAGCACATCACTGCATAGGTTTTTGAGTACCCCAAGCCGGGTGGCGAAATAAGTGCAGCCATTGAGAATAAGGTCGACAAGACAAAAGCTGGAAGAATTGGTGGTCAGTGTCATCAGAGCCATTGCAATTTCCCTGTCCAAGGGGTAAATATGCAGTTTTAACTTACAGACAGCCCGCTCACTAATGAAGCTGTCAGAGCTGCATGAATGGATTAGTGCACTCAAAATGTGTCCATTTACCGAAACCTTCGTGGCTGCATGGGACAGAAATTGGGGGGAAAACAGTTGTGATCGGAGGAGGGGCAGTTTTACCCTTGATAGTTGCAACCGTAGTATTGGTTCTTGAGGAGGAGCAGTTTTATAGATTGCAGCTGTAACCTTAGTAGTGGTTCTTGTGGGCGGAGCAGTTTTATAGTTTGCAGCTGTAGCCTTAGTCGTTGCTCTTGGGTAGTAGCAGTTTTATAGATTGCAGCTGTAAAACTAACAGGGTCTCTCAACCTATACCTTAGAAAAGTGGCCTTTGTTAGTAACAGAGGCTCTTGACTGTCATAACTTAGAAAAGTGACCTTTCTTACTGCAATGATTGCAGGTTGTGTTACGAGCAGGACAATATTTCCTATAATGGAATGCACCTCCTCAGAAGAAACACTTCCTTCCAGATTGCCAAGATGCCGCTAGGGCAGCGTCGTCATCAGTGAAGGCTTCTAGGGTAGGGTTGTCATCAGCTAGGTTAGAGTCATCATCGGTGAGGGCTTCTGCCCGAGACCTATCAAATGAGTCATTAAAAGTGATAGCAGCAGCCCTTGCACACGGTAAATGATATGTATCTGCATTCCTCTTTGCTAAGTCCGGGGAACATCCCTGGTTATAAGCAGCCTGTAACTCGAGGGTTTAATTCTCCAACAGACACTGGCGTACGAAGGGAGACACAATCCCATTAATAAAGGAATCACGAATTAGCTCCTCCTAGTACTGCTCAGCTGTAACAGCTTTAAGATTGCAATCCTTGCTGAGCCTGCAAAGCTTTTGAAGGAATTCGTCAAGTGATTCCCCAGGTTGTTGTCGAGTTATGGCCAGTAGATGCTGAACAAAAATTTCGTTTGGGGCATTAACATATAGTCGCTGTAATATTAGGATAGTGGAGTCAAAGTCGACACAATGTTCGATATAGTCAAACACATGAGGAGATACATAATTGGCAACTATCTCTAATTCATCAGGAACATTTTCACCACACACCCTGTGGTAGTTGCTGAAGTTACGATACCAGTGTTTCCATACCTTAGCATTTTTCGGTGAATTCGGGTCCAGGTCAAGACGGGTGGGTCTGAGTAGTTTGTCCATGATGGATTGATTACTACGCCAGTGTTCTCTTCTACAGTTGAAGTCGTAGCTGGCTGTTCCCGAAATCACTCAGAGCATGGACCAGGTTCAGTTGATTAAATTGATGTAAAAAGACTATTGAGTACTTGGTTTGGGTATAAATCAAGGCTTTAATCAACTGTTTCGAAAAAAATGAGATTTCTAGTTATATCACTAGTTCCTGGTTACAGAAACATCCTGAGCAAGCTGGGCCCAGGCACGAGTATTTATACTCCTTGGACGGCGCCACCAGCTTGCCACACAGTGTTACTTCATGAGTCGTCTCTTCATGATGATGAGATTTATAACACAGCCTATCTAGTACATCCTGTTTATCAATTTTCACCCCTTCCATTGCTTCTACCTTTTCCACTTCTATTGATATTTTGTCAGCATCCACCTCCTTAGTAAACACAGATACAAAGTACTCATTGAGTGTTCTAGCCTTGCCCTGCGCCTTTAAGCATATATCACCTTCTTTGTCCCTAATAGGCCCCTCCCTGCCTCTTACTACCCACTTACTGTTTACATGCCGGTAGAAGATTTTTGTGTTTCCCTTTTATGTTAACCGCCATTTTACTCTCATATTCTCCCTTTGCTAATCTTATTTTCATCTTCACTTCCCCTCTGAACGTATTGTATTTGGTATGGTTCACCGTTGAAGAATCCACCTGACATTCATCATGCATGCTCTTTTTTTGTTTCATCGTCTTCTCTATCTCCTTCGTCATCCAAGGAGCCCTTGCTTTGGTTCCCTTACCCTTCCCTTTTGTTGGAATGTACCTAGCCTGTACTTGGAACATCTCCTCCTTAAAGATCAGCCATTGTTCCATTACAGTTTTTCCTGTCATCATTTTGTTTATTTTTAATCTGGCTGTCTCCTTTCGCTTCCCATTGAAGTAAGCCCTAATCTAGTTTAGAAGTTCCACTCTAGATTGTTCCTTGCTCCTCTCCATTGCTAATCTAAATCTTATGATACGATGATCATTCCTACGCATGTGTTCTCCCACAGACACTTGGTCGACCTGGCACACCTCATTCTCCAGCATTAGTTCCAGCAATGCCTCCTTCCTACATGAGCCAAGAATATATTGTTCAAGGAAATTCGCTTGAAATTCTTCCTCCTCCTTTCCCTTTACTCTAGCATTATCCGAATTGATATTTGTGTAATCAAAGTCCTCCAATATCACCACTCTATAGCTCATGCATATCTCTGCGATTTCCCTGAAGATTTGCTCCTCTGCCTCCCTCTCACTATTTGGGGGCCTGTAGAATACCTCCAATACCGTGATGACACCCATTTTACACGTCAACTCTAATCAAATGGATTCTGTCCTTGTCCCCTCAAGAACATCTTCCGTTTCCAACACTACAATGTCTTCCTTAATCAGCACTGTCACCCCATCTCCCATTTTCCTTCCATATGCTTTCTGAACAGTGTTGAATGTTAAATGCCAAGTCCTTACCGTTTTTAAGACGCGTTTCCGTTGTTGCCACAACATCATATTGCCACCCGACTAATTGTGCTTCTACTCACCAACCTTATTCACCACACTTTGTGATTTTATGTACATGCATTGTAAACCAATTTTTATTTCTTTCATAGTCTTGCTTAGTCTGCTCCTATCTAATATTTTACTACTTCCTTCTCTAGTACTACTTTCTTCTCTAGTACTATCCAAAACACTCACTCTTTTATGCACCTTATTCCGCTTTTGTATTCCTATATTCTGGTGCCCATCCCCCTGCCAAGCTAGATTTAAACACTCCCCAACAGCACTAGCAAACTTCCCCACGACAACATTGGTTCTGGCTCTCTTGAGGTGTAACCCGTTCAGCTTGCACATGTCCCACCTTCGCCAGAAATGGTGCCAATGCCTCCGGAATCTAAAGCCCTCCCTCCTGCACCATCTCTACAGCCACGCATATAGGACAAGAAATGGTGAAACGTCGTGGCCAATGTCTTCACTCAAATGCTTCTTCGCTGTCACAGTGAAATAACGCAAAATTTTCAGTACAGTTGATTATTCTAGAGTGTATTATATGAGGATGCTGAGAGAGACGACAATGTTGAGCTATTAATTCTGCAATAAAAATTAGGAGCAGGAGTCGGCCATACGGCCCCTCAAGCCTGCTCTGCAATTCAATAAGATCATGGCTGATCATCGACCTCAACTCCACTTTCCCGCCCAATCCCCATATCCCGTGATTCCCTCAGAGTCCAAAAATCTATCGATGTCAGCCTTGAATATATTCAACGACTGAGCCTCCACAGCCCTCTGGAATTTCTCCTCATCTCCGGCCTAAATGGCCAACCCCTTATTCTGAGATTATGCCCCCTGGTTCTAGACTCTCCAGCCAGGGGAAACAACCTCTCAGCATCCACTCTGTCAATTCCCCTCAGAATCTTCTACTTCAATGCGATCACCTCTCATTTTTCGAAACTCCAGTGGGTATAGGTTCCTCAATACGTTACGGGTAATACTCGTCAGTGAAGCTTGACAGTGAGTTGGTGGGCTATTAGAGCTGGTGCGGGGCGGGGGGGTATCAGCCAACTCCAGCCTTGCCCCCACCCAATGGATCCACGCACAGATCCGCCTGGATAGTGATGAGTAGTAGAACCTCTCCAGAGGCCTTTCGAGGAGATCAGTCAGCTAAGCAAAGGTCGGGAATGGGAGATGGGACGTTCTCCTGAAACGGCCTTGAACTTTACCAGCAGCTACCTCTTATCTGACCTAGTTTCGTCGCCTCTGTCAACTTTGAAAACTTGGCTCTTATCACGGGTGCAGTGGCCATGGCAAGAAACCGCAGACCATATCCTGCTCCTCCGCCAACCAGTTGCAGCTCCAGTTGCCGCTGAGGTCACACTCAGCGCTCAGGGTGCGGAAGATGTTCTGGGTACTGAGCGGGGCCACCAGCGCCAGTGTGGCAAGAAACAGCACTGGCTCCACTGTTAGGCGGCAGTGGCATCGCCTGATCGGCAGCACGGCCACTGGCGTCAGGGACTTGGACTCGGAGTCAAGCCCCAGCTCGAAACTCGAGCTCGGCTCCGGCCATGGTGAGTCGGTCTGGGGAAGGGGCAGAGCAGTAACCTATTTGACAATATAAGTCATAAATCCAAAACTAATTTTGTAATGAGATTCTAATATTGTTGACTCGAACTAGTCAGCAATGCTCGCACGACAATTGGATGCCTGTGTCCAGTTGGAAAGCTGTCTGAAAGAACATGCAGTCTGGCAGAGCTGGAAGTCCAGCAGATTGACTGTTCTGCTGAGCAGACGATGAGACCCCTTCTAGAAAATGGTTCGTCAGTCCAGCTCAGCGGGGATTAAGCATCTTGAAATTGGGATGGGACTGTGGCAAGAAGTGCAAGGGGTAGTTTCCCTTCCTTGAAGAACATTAATGATTCAGTTGCAGGCTGTGTTTGCACCACTCACCACTCGGCCCAAGGATGAGCCGAGCCGATCAAGTGGAGTTCAAGTTTTTCCACCAGACAGTTAATTCCGTGGAATTTCAAGAACAATTAGAAATCAGATAATAATAACCACATCACATAATGGATAAGGTGTTTAACTTTGAAGTGTATTATTATATTATCAGAAAATTGTAGTTTCCAGTCTTCTGCCGTCGGTTTGCACACTGGGTTCCAACGTTGATCGGACCTGTTTTACATCTGACCATTTCTAACACTCACTGACCTCATGTAACGGAAATATCTAAATTCCTTTTGTTCACAGAAGCTGACTGTACATTTTCAACGCTGTGGATCCGGGTGTAACGTGCAGGACTTGCGGTGAAGAGAACTTTTGTGCACATTGTTTCTGTTTGGATGTCATCATTTTTTATCTTCGTCATTTCACTCCAGCCGAATGAACCGAAGGAAGAAGGAAGGAAGTTCTCTCTCCGATTCACGATCTCTGTTTCACCTTCATTTGAGAAGGTGAAGAATTCCAATGGCCCGTGATATATAAACAAGATATGAACAATGAAGAGGCCAAGACCAGTGGTTTAGACGAGTTTAGAATTTAAAGCTAATTTTATGTAAGATTCAGTCAAATGCTGGGGAGGTTTATCAGCATCAAACATTCAACACAATAAATAAGCACAATGGATTAGCATTCCATCGTCTTAACCTCTCGTCTCCCGTCTACGACAACTCAGCCATTCCATTTCCTGCTTTTTGCATCCAAACAGAAATACTCCGCAAGAAAGTCCCCTTTACCGCTTGTCCTGCCCGTGCACCCAGATCAACAATGCTGAAAATGTAGAATCAGCTTCTGCAAGCAAAAGGCATTCCATTAATTCAGGAAGGCAGTAATGCGCCTGATCGAAAGAAGAGGTGCGCACCCCCTTTAATCAGACCAGGCAGGCTGGTCATGCCAGTTTGATTGCAGGCCAGTACAGAACCCTGTACGGTTTGAATTCGGCACCCAAAGGACCAGTTCACAAGCCAGCTTCTCACATCCTTTCAGCGCTAGAGAAAGCATGACTGACTAATATTCAGGGAAGAGGCTGTATCAAGAAGATTGACGCCGAATGTAAGTTTATCCCAATTCAGGCCAGCTCATGGGTGCAGAATGCAAAATGTAAAGGTCCCGCATTGGCCGGAATCCAACACGGGTCCAAGACGTCCAATGATACACCGAGCAGAATACACCTGGAAGCCTTTAACTTTTCTCAGTTGGTTTGTTTTCAGTTGCTTAAGTGAAGCTCTATGATTTCGAAATATATGGGCAAAATGACACGAAATCTCATGTTTTTAATGGAAAGTATTTATGGTTTCTGAAATGTCGATCAGCTGTAAGAAGCTGAGTTTTGACTAAAATCTAGCGGGGTTGTTCCGGGATTTGAACACGGGGCGTCTCGCAGCTATGAAACACCAAAGCAAGAATGTGAGCAAACCTGTTTCAAAGAGACATCGAATGATCTGCTACGGACGGCAATCCCAATTACGATTAGCAATGACGTCAGATGCTTTATCCATTAGGCCAAGAAAATTTCTTGTGCAATCCGGTTGTTTTGCTTCCAAAAGCCAGCCCTGCTTTCTAAATGCTTGTCTGTCGAGCGGTCCCGTAGTTCTAAATGAATCGACTGGTCTCAAAGCATCAATTCAGATTGCTGCGAATGGGACATGTGCCGTCAGGAACAGCGGTGGTAGCAGAGCAAACTTAACGGTGTAAGTCGGTGAAAGTAAGTGTTAGGCTAAGGTAATGCCGCATGAAAGTGACAAAGAAACGGAAGGAGGAAAGTGAAGGAGGGCTATAGATTGTGGACGGAAGAAAAAGCTGGGACAAGAGGCGGGTTTGAATTATGGAGCATCAAGCTCAGGCATGTGAGAGCGCACGGTTTGAAGGAGTAAATAAGTTTTCACCATCAATAAAAAAAATACTGTTTGATGCAGAGAAGATTGATTTCTTGCTGTGCTCTATCAGCAGGTGCTGCAGAGAACAGAAGATATAAAGCGAACTACACCGTGATTTAGATTCAAACTAAGGTTGCTGTGGCCGCAACGCAGAGTACTGGACCACTAAACGATCCTGCATCACACATCAGCTGCGCCAGCTCTGCCCTGACCACAGCCAAGTCACGCACGGCACTGCTTAGAAAAGATCGATTTTTGGTGAAGATGCCAAAATCAGCACCGCCAGAAATTTTGACACCGGTGGAATCCGAACCATGACCCGCAGCGAATGGAGCCTTAATCCATAATGGGAAGTAGTGCAGCCGCAGTTACATTAAAAAGGATTGTATCCCTTTCGCACGAGAAGAAACTCACCCCTGGAGATTCATTCGGACAAAGAAAAAGGCCCTGCTGGGAGTCGAACCCAGAATTATTCTGTTTAACCACAGAAGCGCTTTAACCAGCTAAGCCACGAATCCAAAACACACCTCAATACTTCCGCCTCCTCTCACTGTTATCTATCAGCTACCTGTCACTGTCTGTTGGAGGCTGAGGCCGTTTATTATTGATTCTCCTCTCCTGTCTATTCCGCCATGTATCCCGATGTTGTCTGTATGTCACTGTGTTTATCTCAGTTTCAATCTGTGGGTTGATTCTGAATGAATACCTGTGTTAGTGTCTTACATGAAATAAATGAGGGGATCAGACAAATCTTCCTCTGACACTGGGGAACTAATGAGCCAACATTTTTAACAAGATTTTGATTATTGTGATGCAACAATTACAATATTCGAACTTGAATGATTTAGGTTCAACTCTGTGCAAAAACACCTGTGATCCCAACGGAGGAAGCGGGAGAGGCAAGAGAGACACAGGAAAGATCACCTTGGAAATTACTGGCCCCGAATCTACTTTAAATCCCCCACTGTATTTAAACACATTTAATGTCATATTTACATATTGATGCATTTGAGCAATATAGGACATCTATCGCTGTCTCTGGTCTAAAATAACTGATTTATATATTTGATCTCTCCCGCTGTGTTCAGTCTCTATCCTGAATATTGATCTCCAAACGTAGAATCAGTTAATAATCTGGAGACAAGGTTTCTGCAGCCGGTGGGCGGGGAGCAGAGGCTGAGGCTGATCTGTGTCTTGTGGCAGCAGAACACAATGTTCCTGCTGTTTATTGTCATTATCCTGCAGAATATTCCGTACTGTTCTCAACATCTTACATTACCGTTAAATATCGGAAGTTTTGTTTTATTGTAATGATGATCACTGTGATTCTTCTGGACTTGCTGAACTTGCAGCAAATTAAATATCACGAAGCTGTCATCACCAATAATAAACAGGGTCAACGATTTGAGAATTTAACTTGTTGGAAATAGCGTTTTTGCAGCTGCGATGGCCGAGTGGTTATGTCGTTGGACTTGAAATGCAATGAGGTTTCCCCAAGTAGGTTCGAACACTGCGCACAGCAGATTCTCTCATTATTGTAATTAATTACATCAAATAATTTATTTTCTTCAATCTTCTCCCTCTGGAAGGATTTTGGAATTTTCAATGCAGGTTTTAAGGAAACTAAAGGACTGCCGAGAGACCCGGATCACTTACTTACTTCAAGTAGTTTTGCTGACCGAATTCCAAAAGTGTTCTGCAGATTGTCTGGAAGCTCCAGATAAGGAGGCCTCGACAGTCTCTGAGGTACCTTCGCATACACTCGGCGCTGTCCGGTAGTATCAGTCTATGTAACCATGGGAGAGAGAGAATGGAAAGTCACTGGAAGGCTTGTTTCTGTCAGCAGCAATGGTACAAGAGCAGCAATTCTAAAGTGAAAAGCAGAACACATTCCAGGAGACAGGCCAGGAGACAGACACACGGACTGGAGATCTGGAAGACTGACCAGAAAAACACCAAGAAGGACACCAACACATAATTCATCTCTCCGTCTCGCGAAGCAGAAGAATTGACCATTCTGAGTTTTGAGTTGCACCACTGAGGTTGTACAAATCTCTCTCTGTAAAACTTGTATTATTATGTTAATAAAACGATTTGTTTGAAAAGTTTAAAGCTTTGGTTGATCTGAGCTCTGATTACCCTAAAGAGGGAAGAGAGCTAAAACTAAAACCCTACAGATCCGTCTGTCCAAAGTCACATTTTCCTCCCAAGCTTGCTACACTTAGCTCATGGCACGGCTTAAATTACTAATATATAGGTGGAATGGAAAATCTTGTCCAACTATGGGGGAGAGCAGCGGAGTGGTTCGCGGTCTGTTCACTCACTGGGCGGAACTTGTTCTTCTCTGCTCTGAATCCAGCTTAAAACCGACCATTAAATCCGACGGTCATTCGTACTAATCCATTGTGCTCTGGACTCGTGGGGTTGAATCCCATCCTCATCATTGCTGGCCACACTGGGATTTTCAGTCTGTGCCTCTGCGCTGTTCATGCGAATACTAAAATAAACACGGACTCATTGCATAAACGTAGAACAGAGATCGCAAATCACAGATACACCATTTCCTCTCTATTCTTTCCTCTGAGATTGAAACCCAATGAAAGACTAGCGGGAAAACAAATGATTAGAAAGCAGAAGCATAATTTTAAATTTTAGGAAAAAATTTAATTTTAAAAGATTTTATCGACAGTAATGACCAGATTATCTGTTTTTTTCTCTTTCGTTGAGAGATAAATAATGGGCAGTGCACTGGGGAGAAATCCTCGTTCTTTTCAAAATAGTGCCATGGTATCTGAGGTCTCGGTGTTACGTCTTTTCAGAAAAACGGTCCCGTCGTAAGTGCAGCACCCCCTCAGTACTGCACTTGAGTATCAGCCTGGATTATGAGCTCAAGTCTCTGGAGTGGGGCTTGAGTTTGCTACCGCTGAGCCACGGCTGACACCTAAACTCAGTTCATTCGGCTCAAGTGAAATGGCGAAGACAAATAAATGACAGTGGACTAAAACTTCAAGCTGGGGCCCAAGAATAAACCACATCATTGTATAACTGTTTAAAAGGGATGATCTGTCATTCCCGGATCATTCTGTGTCTGTTTAAAAGGGATGTTCTGCCAGTCCCGGATCATTCTGTGTTTTTTTAAAAGGGATGTACTGTCAGACCCATTCATTCTGTATCTGTTTAAAAGGGATGTGCTGTCAGTCCCGGATGATTCTGTGTCTGTTTAAAAGGGATGTGCTGTCAGTCCCGGATCATTCTGTGTCTGTTTAAAAGGGATGTTCTGCCAGTCCCGGATCATTCTATGTCTGTTTAAAAGGGATGTTCTGCCAGTCCCGGATCATTCTATGTCTGTTTAAAAGGGATGTTCTGCCAGTCCCGGATCATTCTGTGCCTGTTTAAAAGGGATGTTCTGCCAGTCCCGGATCATTCTGTGTCTGTTTAAAAGGAATGTTCTGCCAGTCCCGGATCATTCTGTGTCTGTTTAAAAGGGATGTTCGGCCAGTCCCGGATCATTCTATGTCTGTTTAAAAGGGATGTTCTGCCAGTTCCGCATCATTCTGTGCCTGTTTAAAAGGAATGTGCTGCCAGTCTCGGATCATTCTGTGCCTGTTTAAAAGGAATGTACTATCAGTGCCGGATCATTCTGTGTCTGTTTAAAAGGGATGTCCTGCCGGTCCCGGATCATTCTGTATCTGTTTAAAAGGGATGTGCTGTCAGTCCCGGACCACTCAGAGTCCGTTTAAAACAAATGTGCAGTCAGTCCTTGATCATCCTGTTTCTGTTTAAAAGGGATGTGCTGTCACTCACATATCATTCTGTTTCTGTATAAAAGGGATGTGCTGTCAGTCCCGGATCATTCTGTATCTGTTTAAAAGGGATGTGCTGCCAGTCCCGGATCATTCTGTGTCTGTTTAAAAGGGATGTGCTGCCAGTCCCGGATCATTCTGTGTCTGTTTAAAAGGGATGTGCTGTCAGTCCCGGATCATTCTGTGTCTGTTTAAAAGGGATGTGCTGTCATTCCTAGATCATTTTTTAACTGTTTAAAGGGAATGTTTAAACAAGGAAGGAGGTTGTATGATGCATATCAGGCGAAGGCGAATTCTTCAAGGCAGAATCAGACCAAATATAATAAGTTGAGAGGGGATGTGAAGATAAAAATAACATTGGCAAAGAGAGTATGAGAGTAGAATGGCGCGAAACATAAAATGGAACCCAAAAATCTACTACTGGCATGTAAACAGTAAGCGAGTAGTAAGAGGCGGAGTGCGGCCTATTAGAGACTTGCCATAATTTTCCAATCTTCCCTAGATGCGGGGGAGATGCTTGAGAACTTGAAAGTGGCAAATGTGACACCATTTTTCAAGAAAGGAGGTAAAGATGATCCAATAACTACAGGCCGGTTAGTTTAACATCAGTGGTGGGTAAAGTTTTAGAAACAAAAGTCAAGGAAAAAATTAACGGGCACTTGGAGAAGTTTAAGCTAATTAAGTAGCGCCAACACGAATGTGTAAAATGCAGAACGTGCTTGGCTAATCTAATTGAATTTTTTGATGAAGTAACAGAGTAAATTGATGAAGTGAGTGCAATGGATGTTGGCTACATGGATTTTCGGAAGGCGTTTGACAAAGTACCACAGAAAAGGCTGGTTAACAAAATTGAGGCTCATGGAATAGGTGAGTCAGTGGCAGCTTGGATAATGAATTGGCTTAAGGACAGAAAACAGCGAGTTGTGGTAAATGGCTGTACTTCAGATTGGAGGATGCTGGACAGTGGTTTTCCCCAAGGGTCAGTGCTCGGGCCACTGCCTTTTTTTTAATATATATAAATGACCTGTATATTGGAATACAGAGTAGAGTTTCTAAATTCGCCGATGACTGCAAACCTGGGGGTGTGGCAAACAGTGATGATGATGCCAATCGACTGCAACAGGACATAAAAAGACTAGCAGAACGGGCAGACAAGTTGCAGATGGGATTTAATACAGAGAATTGTGAGGTGATGCATTTTGGCAGAACGAACAGGGAGAGGGAATATACACTTAAAGGCACAGTTTTAAATAGTGTGCAGGGACAGAGAGACCTGAGAGTTAATGTGCATAGGTCCCTAGATGTGGCAGGACATATTGAGAGAATGGTTAACCAAGCATTTGTGATCTTGGGCTTCATATATAGAGGTATTGAGTACAAAAGTAGAGAAGTTATGCTAAGTCTTTATAGAGCGCTGGCTAGGCCACAACTGGAGTATTGCGTCTCATCTGGTCACCACACTTTAGGAAGGATGTGAAGGCCCTTGAGAGGGTGCAGAGGAGATTTACCAGTTTGGTTCCGGGGAAGGGGGATCTTAGCTACAAGGACAAGTGGGAGAAGCTGGATGTGTTTTCATTAGAGTAAAGGAGGTTGAGGAGTGATTTGATAGAAGTGTACAAGATAATGATGGGTTTCGATAGGCGAGACCGGGAACGGCTTTTCCCACTAGTTGATGGTACAAGGACGAGGGGATTTAAGATTATAGGCAAAAGATACAGGGGGGTGTGAAGAAACAAAGTTACGCACTGGTGATGACCTGCAATTCACTGTCGTTGGAAGTGGTGGAATCAAAGACACTCAATGTTTTCAAGGGGAGACTGGATCGGCATTTGAGGGAAATAAACTTGCAGAAATACGGCGATAGTGCGAGGGAATGGTACTGACTTGATTGCACTACAGAGAACCGGCACTGGTTTGCGTGGGTTTCCTCCGGGTGCTCCGGTTTCCTCCCACAGTCCAAAGATGTGCGGGTTAGGTTGATTGGCTATGATAAATTGACCCTTAGTGTTAGGGGGATTAAATACGTGGGGTTACGGGGATAGAGTGGGATATGTGTTGGTGTAGGGTTACGGGGATCGGGTGGGATATGTGTCGGTGCAGGCTCGATGGGCCGAATGGCCTCTATCTGCACTGTGGGGTTTCTGTGATTCTGTGATTCTGTGATTAAATCGGGTGAGTGCACAGTCATGGATCATCAATTGTATAAGTCTTTTTAACAGGAGTGCGAAATTAGCTGTGATGACCCCGTTGTTAAGGTTGGGGTTCAGGCTGGGATTTGAATCCGGGATCTCTCGCATTTTTTAAGCAGCGAAATTTCCTGAACGAGAATCAGACCTCTAGACCAACGAACCGCCGATTTTGGGCACGAAGTTGTATTAGGTTTCCCTGCGCTGTTGCGAACCCAGTTCGCAGGGGATCTGTTCATTAATATGAAATATGTTTATATTTTCCTAAATCCACTGCTTTATATGAGCCGTTTCCCTGAATCTGCTCACAATTCTCTCCACCACAAGAAGATGGTCACGTGGCCAAATGGATAAGGGGTTTGACTTCGCTGCAAATCGTTCAGTTAGCAGATGATTGCAGATTCGAGTCCTGCCGCGGTCGTTTAAATAACTAGGCGAAACTTTTTCTTCCCTGTTCTGAATCTGACAGCCCCTCACCTGAAGATAACGGAAGGCCTTTTGCTTATATGAGCTGATTGTACGTTTTCAACATTGTAGATCTGTGTGCACGGGAAGGACAAGCGGTTAAGGGGACTTTCTTTCAGAGTATTTCTGCATGGATGCAAATTGCAGGAAATAGAAACATAGAAACATAGAAGATAGGAGCAGGAGTAGGCCATTCGGCCGCTCGAGCCTGTTCCGCCATTTAATCAGATCATGGCTGATCATCCAAATTCAGTACCATGTCCTCGTTTTCTCCCCATATCCCTGGGAAGGGTTGAGCGCAGTGTAATCCATTATGCTTTGCACGTGAGGGTTCGAATCTCGTCCTCGTCGTCATTCCATTACACGTTTGATGTGGATAAACCTTCCGAGCATTTCACAGAATTTTGCGTAAAATAGGCTTTGTAATCGCAATCTCGTCAAAATCACACTGGTGACTCAGGTCTGTGCCCCTGCACTCTTCATATTTTGTTAAAATTAAAACAGACCACTGGAGTTCTTGAATGAAGGTAGAGCGGGAATCGGAGATTGAGAACCATCCCTACCTGTCTTCCTTCCTCTGCGATTGGCACCAAATGAAAAACGAGTGGGAACAAAGACAAATGATTAGGGAGCAGAAACATATCTTTATCGTTTAGGAGGAAAAGTAATTTCAAAAATATTTATCAAACTTAATAAGGAGATGTTCTGTTTTAGTGTCTTTAGTTGAGAGATAAATAATGGGCAGTACAATGGGGAGAAATCCTCGTTCTTTTCGGCATACTCTCATGTGATCTGAAGACTCAGTTGAACGTCATACTAGAAAGATGGGACCGCCGACAGTGCAGCACTCCCTCAGTACTGCAATGGAGTGTCAGCCTGGGTTATGTGCTCAAGTCTCTGGAGTGGGGCTTGCGTTTGCTACCGCTGAGCCACGGCTGACACCAAAACTCAGTTCATTCGGCTGGAGTGAAATGACGGAGCTAAAGGGAAAAACCATAGTGGAGTAAAACTTCAACTTGGCGCCCTAGAAAAATCGCGCATCGTAATCGGCCGCCCGTTATACAAACTGCCCGATTTATCTTTCCATCGATTTCATAAGCAATAAAATCAGGCCTGTCTATAATGGGCGGGCTCGTGGTCAGTCAAGGTTCACTCTGGGTCTGTTTCAACCGGGTGCGCTCACAATCCCGAATCTTGTAGCGTGTTAGTCCATTTTAAAGAAAAGCAATTCCAGTTGTGATGACCGAGTTGGTGAGTTTTAACTAAATGCGGCGGGGCTCTCGCATTTTAATTTGCAAAATTCCCTCAGCGAGAATCATGCCCCAAGACCAACGAGCCGCCGATTTTTGTACGAAGTTGCATCAGGTTTCTCTGTTCTAGTGCGAACCCAGTTCACAGAGGACGTGTTCATTAATTTGAATTATGTTTATCTTTTCCTAAATAAACTTCTTTATATGAGCAGTTTCCCTGAATCTGCTCACAATTCTCCCCATAACAAGACTGTCGGAGACAACCTAATTGTGGTATGGTGTTTGGGCGATTGTCTACACGTAACTTCCGTCCTTGTAATTCTCAACATCATGTTCCGGTGAATCGTTGTTTGTGTTCAACATGATGTCGGAAAAATGTACAGATAACTCGTGAGTTTACACATCTTCTCACTTCTGCCAAAGAGTTAGTCACTGCGTTCAAATCGAATCTATTTCCATTCACATTAGTGCTGTAAAACTCTATGACTCTTTGACATTATTCTTTGCCTGATAGTTGCTGGTTTAACAGTTAAAAGTGGCCCCACCTGCCCTCCTGTCAATAAGTAACACTGAAGGGCTCCTTTAAACCTCCCATCCGTTATTGGAACACGGTGGGCCTGAGAAACCTAAGAGCCCACTTGGAACAGCTAATAAATAGATATTTGTGGAAACACCACTCATAGCTTCGGCTCCGGTCGAAATATCACACCGCAAAAGCATTGACTGCTCTAGGTGAAGCTCGAACTCACAACCTCGGCATATCTCGAAGCCTGGCACTGACTTTATAAGTACCGCACGCTAACCGGTTGCGCCACTAGAGTTGCGCTTGATTGGTGCTAGTTTTCGGTGCTCATTTACTTGCACATCTCAGGTTGTCCAATCGTGCAGGGGCGCAATGTTGTTTAATTGAGGCGCATTGGCTGGGTTTATAAGAATGATTGAAGCAGGAGTTACTCTCATGTGTTAGCGAGCTGGTGAATTTACCAAAGGCTGCAACGAGACCCTGGTGTCATAAGCACTGAACATTTTTCCCCAACTCCTAAAATACAGTCTGCAAAATGTGAACCGATGAAAATTCATCACATGCAAAACAATTTTTTTTTTAAAGTTTTGCCCATGAATCGTTAACCATGTGAGTTACCGGTTGATTAATGACGATTACAACAAACTTCTCACACAGTCTAATTAGATGTATGTAATAGAATAAACAATTTTCGTAAAGTTTACTCCTCGACGTGGAATGGAATCTGTATTGCAGGGTAAGAGTATTTGTAGATTACAATTGCTGTTCTGAGCTGTTTCTCTAATTATTTAATGAGCAGCAGTTTCCGAAGTGTAGCGATTATCACTTCCGTTTAAAGTACAACAGGTTCCTGGTTCAATCATGTTTTGCAGGTAGAGATTAATAAAACACATTAACAGCCACACGGTATTCTCCTTTTCTCTATACAGTTCTGTACACACTCAAAATCTACAGAGACACCGACAGTGTGAGAGGTTATTACAGAATCCTGCAGCGCTGCCTCGGTTAATAGCAACAGTTCGGAGCCGCATTTCAGACGTGGCAACAAACCCATGAGTTTGTTTGCTGTTCCCCAGCTCCCGGAGTGAGTGAGGCCGCGACAGCAGCGAATTTCAGGACACCTGTCCGGCCCCGTTCTCTCAAAGCGCCCGCTGCCAGCGGAAAGAAGCGATTACAGCCTCAGAGAGCATAAATTGCCCATCGCTGCGAAACAAGAAATCACTGAAGCAGAGGAGCGCAGAGATTTGCATCTATAGCGTGTAGGTGAGGATGTCGAGTTTGATATCGATCGACTCATTGTTTTAGAACCGTTGAAATTCAATCTCTCTCCGGCAGATGTTGAAAAGTGCCCTCGAGGTGCAATCGACAAATTTGGAGAGGCCGTGTAGTGGGACAACTTACAGGATCAGCACAGTTAATGCCGAGAACAAATTAAACAGTAGCTCAAGCTGATGAAACATGCACTGGTGGAAATCCTGGAGTGAGATTTAGAGGAAGCGACAATGGGAAGGGCTGTACTGCGATTCTAACACTTCTCCAAGCACATTCCGGGCAAGTCATCGACAGTAATAAGTGGGCTTGGAACCGGAATGGAACCGCGGGCACATGTCTCAGTCAAAATGCAATGGACAATAAATGACAAATCCATTTGATTTGCCTTTGATAACCAGTTGATTGGGCCTGTATTTTAGACAGAGTGACTCTTTAGTCTAGGGTTATGAATCTCGCTTTGTGGATTGTAGATTGAAATTTACGAAAGGTGAGCCTCTTTATAACGTCGACTTCTAACTTTGGACTTGCGCTCAAAAGTTGTTCTAATCCGCCTAGGAAATGATTGATCAGGACCAAAATCATTCTCCATCAATCTCCAGCGGCTTTGGAGGAAGGTCAATGCAAACTGTCATGTAAATATCATGGGTTTAAAGACAAACAATTAAAGTATTTTTTTATCAAACAATCACCGGTGATGGTTGTAAGTATATTTGTGTGTGTCCATAATAGATACGAACGTAATTGTGAGTTGATGTTGTGTTAGATGTAAATGCATTTGCACTTCTGTTGATTACAAATATGTTTAGATGTATCTGCAATATTTATTATTGTGTTGAGTGGGGGAATCTGTGTCAGTTATAGATGTATTTCTGAGCGCTTCAAATATCCAGTCCGGCCCCACTCTACCTTGTCATTGCCCCCACGTGGGACACGGCAGACCATCTGTTACATTCGGATTCAACTTTTGCTTTTATTGACACTTAAAAAATGTGAGGTTTAGAAAGTAATAAATCTGCATCCATCAGCCTCTCTGATACCTCTTGAGCGTCCCTTACTCTGTCTGATTGGCCCTGAGCGTCCCTTACCCGCTCCAGAACCTCTTGAGCATCCCTTACACTGTCTGGTACATTCGGAGGGTCCCTTACCCTGTCTGGTAAATCGGGAGCTTCCCTCACCCTTTCTGAAACATCCGGAGCATCCCTTACACTGTCTGGTGCATCGGGAGCTTACATTACCCAGTCTGGTACATCCGGAGCGTCTCTTACCCTATCCGATGCATCCGGAGCATCCCTTACCCTGTCTGATACATCCGGAGCGGCTCTTACCCTGTGAGATATATCCGGAGTGGCCCTTACCCTGTCTGGTAAAACAGGAGCGTTCCTTACCATGTATGGCAAATTCGGAGCGTACCTGAATCAGTCTGGTACATCCGGAGCGTCCCTTACACTATCTGCTACATCCGGAGTGTCCCTTACCCTGTCTAGTACAACAGAAGCATCCCTTACACTGTCGGGTAAATCCGGAGCGTCCCTTAAACAGTTTGGTTTATCCGGAGCGTCCCTTCACCTGTCTATTACATCCGGAGCGTCCCCTACTCTCCTTGATAAATCCTGATCCACCATTTTAATTTTTGATACCAAGTTTGCCAAAATTGCACATTTCACCCTTCATCCGCAGCTAGGTAGCGCATCCCGTCGCTCACGCTCATCAACTGTTTAGGGAAAAGCGGCAACTACCAGGTGAACAATCCCAGTTGTTCAGTTAGCCTCCCCAGTGCACTTCATTTCCCAAGGAATGTTCTTGTACAATCGGGCTGCTTTGGTTCCAAAGGCCGGTCCTGCTGTCGCAGACCTTGTCTGTCGACAGGTCCCGCTGGTCTAAATCAATCGACTGCTTTCAATGCACCAACTCAGACTGGGGAGAATGGCACATGTGCCCCAGGAACAGCGCAGGGAGCAGAGCATATTTACCGGTTTAAGTAGGTGAAAGTGAATGTTAGCAGGAAAGTTACAATGACATTGAAGGAGGAAGGTAAAGGAGGGCTATTGATTGTGGAAGGAAGAAGAATCTGTGCCATGACTCGGATTCGGACCGAGGTTGCTGCGGCCACAGCGCAGAATACTAACCGCTATACAATAACGGCGCGACACATCAAGTACTGGAGCTCTGCTCTGACCACCACAAAGTAACACATGGCACTGCTTAGAAAAGATGGATTATAGGTGAAGAGTTATAAATCAGCACCGCCAGAAATGAGGAAGTGGTGAAATTCGACCCAGGCCCCGCAGCGATTGGAGCCTTCATCCAGAATGGGAACTAGTGCAGCCGCAGTTACATTTAAACGAATTTTAGCCTTTTCACACGGGAAGAAGCTCACCCCTAGAGATTCATTAAAAAAATGGCCCCGCTGGGAGTCAAACCCAGGATCTCCAGTTTACTAGACAGACGCTTTGACCAGCTAAGCCACGGGGCCGAATCCCAATACAATTTCTCGCCTCCACTCATTAATATCTATCAGCTACCAGTCACTGTCTTCTGGACTCTCAGACCGTTGTTTATTTCTCCAGCTCTCTTGTCTATTCCGCCATGTGTTCCATTGCTGTCTGTATCTCCCGTTTATCTCAGTGTCAATCTGTGAGGTGATTCTGAATGATTACCCTATGTTTGTGTCTTATATGAAATAAATGAGGGGATCAGACAATTCTTCCTCTGACACTGGGGAACTAATGAGCCAACATTTATAACAAGATATTGTGTATTGTGGTGCAGCAAATACAATATTCCATCTTGAAAGATTCAGGTTCAATTCTGTGCAAAAGTAACTTTGACCCCAACGTGTTTGCATTTGGCCGCCTTTTAATTTGACGCCACAAAAGCCACCATTGCACCTCAAGGTGATTAATATCTAAGAATCAGAGAAGTCAAGCAGTGAAAGTGTATTTCTAGAAAGGGTTGTGAGACTGTGGAATGCACTGGCCCAGCAGAGCAGCAGATTTAAAACAAGGTTTAAAAACCGGCTGCGTGTGTGAGGAAGGGGAGAGGGAGGCAAGACAACCACAGAAGATCTCAACAGAAAATGCTGGAAAAACTCAGCAGGCCAGTCAACATCCGTGGAGAGAGAAATAGAGTCAACGTTTCAGGTGGAAACACTTTGACAAGACTGAAAAAGCACAGGAAATGAAACAGATTAAAATGCCAGGCTGGGAGAGAACAAAAGAGAAGTGAAGAGACATTAGGAGATATACAAAACGAGACGAGATGATGATAAGAGTAGTGGAGACAAAAGATGGCTCGAGATTAGCTGTGAAATGCGCTGTCAGATTGGGAGACAGCTGGCATGTGGGAGAGAAAAAAAGGGGGTGGGCAAAAATAAAGGTGTGGATAAAAAATATAAGTGAAAATGTAATGGGGGCCGAGGTTATGATTTGAAATTTTTGAACTCTATGTTGAGTCTGGAAGGCTGTAAAGTGCCTAATCGGAAGATGAGGTGCTGTTCCTCGATCTTACGCTGAGCTTCCGTGGAACAATGCAAGAGGCCGAGGACGGTGAGGTCTGAGTGGGAATGGAGCGGTGAATTACAATGACAGGCGACTGGAAGGTCGGGGTCATCCTTACAGACTGAACAGAGATGTTCCGCACAGCAGTCACCCAATCTGCATTTGGTCTCCCCAATGTAGAGGAGGCCACATCGTGAGCAGTGAATACAGTATACTTGATTGCAAGAAGTACAAGTAAATCGCTGTTTCACCTGGAAGGGGTGTTTCAGGCCATGGACAGTGGGAACGAGGGAGGTATAAGGGCAGGTATTGCATCTCCTGCGCTTGCACGGGAAGGTGCCGGGTGAAGGGGCAGGGGTGTTGGAGGTGATGGAGGAGTGGACTAGGGTATCACGGAGGGAGTGGTCCCTAGGGAATGCTGAAAGGGGAGGTGAGGGGAAGATGTGTTTGGTGGTGGGATCACGTTGGAGGTGGCGGAAGTGGTGGAGGATGATCCGTTGAATGTGGAGTCTAGTGGGGTGAAAGGTGAGGACAAGGGGAACCCTATCATGGTTCCGGGAGGGAGGGGCAGGGGTGAGGGCAGAAGTGCGGGAGATAGAATGGACACGGTTGAGGGCCATGTCAACCATGGTAGACGGGATTCCTCGGTTGCGGAAAAAGGAAGACATCTCGGAAGTACTGATGTGGAAGGCGGCATCATCAGATCGTATGCGGTGGAGATGGAGAAACTGGGAGAATGAAATAGAGTCCTTACAGGAGGCCGGGTGAGGAGGAAGTGCAGTCCATGTAGCTGTGGGAGTCAGTGGGCTCGTAGTGAATTTTGGTCAATAACCTATCCCCAGAGATGGAGACCGAGAAGTCGAGGAAGAGGAGGGAAGATTCGGAGATGGACCATGTGAAGGTGAGGGAAGGGTGGAAATTGGAGGCAAAGTGAATGAACATGTCTAGTTCAGGGCGAGATCAAGCAACGGCACCAATACAGTCATCAATGTACTGGAAAAAGAGGTGAGGGAGGGGACCCGAGTAGGACTGGAACAAAGACTTTTCTGCATACCCCACGATCAGGCAGGCATAGCTAGGACCCATGCGGGTACCCATAGCAACACCTTTGATTTGGAAGAAATGAGTGGAGTCAAAGGAGAAGTTGTTATCGTACATTGAAGATCACCTTGGAATCCACTGGCACCGAATCTGATTTAAATCCCCCCACTGTATTTAAACACATTTAATGTCATATACACATTTTAAAGCACTTGAGCATATTTTTGAGATTTAACATAGAAACCTAGAAGATAGGAGCAGGAGTAGGCCATTCTGCCCCTCAAGCCTGCTCCGCCATTCAGTGCGATCATGGCTGATCATCCAAATACAGTACCCGGTCCCTGCTTTCTCCCCATACCCCTTGATCCTTTTTGCCTGAAGAAATATATCCAACTCCTTCTTGAATATATTTATTGAATTGGCCTCTACTGCCTTCTGTGGTAGAGAATTCCAGAGGTTCACCAATTTCTGGGTGAAGAAATTCCTCCTCATTTCTGTCCTAAATGGCTTACCTCTTATCCTTAGACTGTGACCCCTGGTTCTGGACTCCCCGACCATCGGGATCATCCTTTCTGCATCTAGTCTGTCCAGTCCTGTCAGAATTTTATAAGTTTCAATGAGATCCCCTCTCATTCTTCTAAACTCCAGCGAGTATAAGCCCAATCGACCCAATCTCTCCTCATACGTCACTCCTGCCATCCCAGGTATCAGCCTGGTGAATCTTCGCTGAACTCCTTCCATGGCAAGAACATCCTTCCTCAGACAAGGCGACTAAAACTGCACACATTACTCAAGATGTGGTCTCATCAAGGCCCTGTACAACTGCAGCAAGACATCCTTTTTCCTGTACTCACACCCTCTCGCTACGAAGGCCAACATACCATTTGCCTTCTTAAGTGCCTGCTGCACCTGCATGCTTCACTTCAGCGACTGGTGCACAAGGACACCCAGGTCTCGTTGCACTTCCCCTTCTCCCAATTTATTGCCATTTAGATAATAATCTGCCTTCCTGTTTTTGCCACCAAAGTGGATAACCTCGAATTTATCCACGATATATTGCATCTACCATGCTTCTGCCCAATCACCCAACCTGTCCAAATCATCTGTAGTTTCTCGGCATCCTCCTCACAACACACATGCACACCCAGCTTTGTGTCATCTGCAAATTTGGCGATATTACATCCAAATCCCTTGCCTAGATCAGTAATATATATTGTGAATAGCTGGGGTCCAAGGACTGATCCCTTCAGTACCCCACTAGTCACTGCCTGCCACTCGGAAAAAGACCCGTTTATTCCAACTCTTTGCGTTCTGTCTGTCAACCAGTTCTCTATCCAAGTCAATACCTTGCCCCAATCCCATGAGCCTTAAGTTTACATGCTAATCTCTTATACGGGGCCTTATCGAAAGCCTTCTGAAAGTCCAAATACACCACATCATCTGGTTCTCCCTAATCTATTTTACCAGTTACATCCTCAAAACGTTCCAGTAGATTAGTCAAGCACGATTTACCTTTTGTAAATCCATGTTGACTTTGTCCGATCCTGCCACTGTTTTCCAAGTGCTCTGCTATTACATCTTTTATAATGGACTCTACCATTTTCCCCACTACCGATGTCAGGCTTACCGGTCTGTAATACTCCGTTTGCTCTCTACCACCTTTTTTAAATAGTGGGGTAACATTAGTTACCTTCCAATCCATGGGTACTGTTCCAGATTCCATCGAATGTTGGAAGATGATCAGCAATGCATCTAATTTTTCTAGGGCCACTTCCTTAAGTACCCGAGGATGTAGATTATCAGGCCCTGGGGATTTATCGGACTTCAATCCCATCAATTTCCCTAACACCATTTCCCTACAAATACTGATTTCTTTCAGTTCCTCCCTTTCATCAGACCCTATGTTCCACAGCATCTCTGGGGGGTTATTTGTGTCCTCCTTTTTGAAGACAGAACCAAAATATGTATTTAATTGGTCCGCCATTTCTTTGTTCCCCATTATAAATTCCCCTGACTCTGACTGCAAGGGGCCTACGCTTGACTTCACCAATCTTTTTCTCTTCACATATCTATAAAATCTTCTAAAGTCAGTTTTTATGTTCCCTGAAAGCTTACTCTCATATTCTATTTTCCCCTTCTTAATTAATGCCTTTGTCGTCCTTTGTTGAATCCTAAACTGCTCCCAATCCGCAGGTTTACTGCTTCTTCTGGCCAATTTATATGTCCTCTCCTTGGATCTTATGCTATCCCTAATTTCCCTTGTTAACCACGGTTGAATCACCTTTTTTGTTTTATTTTTATGCCAAACTGGGATGAACAAATTCTGTAGTTCATCCATGCGGTCTTTGAATGTTTGCCATTGCATATCCACCGTCAACACTTTGAGTGACATTCCCCAATCAATCCTACCCAACTCGTGCCTCAGACTATCATATTATGATCGCTCTGACCCAAGGGGCCTCGTAAAACAAGATTGCTAATTAATCCTTTCTCATTACATAATACCCAGCCTAGGATGGCCTGAGCTCTGGTTGGTTCCTCGACTTATAGGTCCAGTAAACCATCCCGTAAAGACTCCAGGAATTCCTCCTCCACAGTATTGTTACTAATTTGGTTAGCCCAATCTATATGTAGATTAAAGTCACCCATGATGATTGCTGTGCCCTTATTGCACGCTTCTCTAATTTCCCTTAACACTGTCTCTGATCTACAATATCTGCTTTATGTATGTGAAATTATCATTGCTGGGGTTAAACAGATTGTGCATGGTTAGCGGTTCTCAGCTCGCAGGGTGTGTTTCACGTTTTGGGACTTCACATCAATTAAAATGCAAGTTCACACAGAACCCACAGTGCAGATAAAGGCCATTTCGGCCCATCGAGCCTGCACATATCCCACCCGATCCCCATAACCCAACGTATTTAATCCCCCTAACACTAAAGGTCAATTTATCATAGTCAATCAACCTAGTCCACACATCTTTGGACTGTGGGAGGAAACCGGAGCACCCGGAGGAAACCCACGCAAACACGGGGAGAATGTGCAAACTCCACACAAACAGTCACCCGAGGCCGGATTCGAACCCGGGTCTCTGGCGCTGTGAGGCAACAGTGCTAGCTACTATGCCACCGTGCTGCCCTTGTACCGGGTTCAAATCCCGGACGCGCCCCAATATTTTAATAGAAGCACTTTCCTCGGCCAGGAGACATTCATCAAGTCTTCAAATAATAACTGCCAGAAAAATCAGCGTGTGTTCAGTACATCGCAAGAAAACGGCAATTTTATTATTTAAAGCAGTAATTCAGTCCCAGAAG
Source organism: Somniosus microcephalus (assembly GCF_052327205.1). Lineage (NCBI taxonomy): Eukaryota > Metazoa > Chordata > Chondrichthyes > Squaliformes > Somniosidae > Somniosus > Somniosus microcephalus. Next base: position 52,385,134 of record NW_028225179.1, read on the forward strand.
TGCCGAAACTGTGAGGTAAATATGTAAATCCATTTGTTTCCAGAAGCCTGCTCCACATTTTCCACATTGTCAACCTGGGAGCATGGGCAGGACCTGCGTGCGGTAAAGTGCCTTTATTAAAGGTTGTTTCTACCATTTGGAAACAGAAATAATGAAATAAAAGGGATTTTTGGCTGAGTCCTTTTGGATAATAATGTTAGTTCGAGGTTGGTAAGAGGTTAAAGTCTCAGGACCATTAATCCGGTTGGAAGATACGAAGACTAAAAATGTTACAGTCCCCAAGTTAGACGATATTTTCTCTCCCTGATTGGTAAACTTCTCCCAATTTCTCAACCTAATATTTCACCCCGCTCTAATGGAAAGAAGCTAGAATCGAGAGCGCCTTCCTCCTTCCTCCCTTCCTTCCCTCCTTGCTTCATTCCCTTCCTCCTTGTTCGTGGTTTCCTGCCTCATTGGACAATGAGCCTGACTTTGATTTTAACTCTGTGATCGACATCTTATCAGTTGCAGTCCTAACCTCGTCTTTTTGCAGATTTGTTCAAATCTATTTGATGGAAACTCTCCAACATTTAATAAAACCGTCCATTAATGCCTGTGAGTTAAAACAGGCGTTTTAATGGTGAAGGGAATATCAGAGGGCCAGAACAACTCCTGCAGCAATCGAAATAGAGTCAGTGCCCAGCTCTGCTGTTTGGCGCAATCCTCGACTCCTCGTGTTTCATTTTCACTTCGATGCGAATAGCTGAGAGCGAACTCCAATCTACACGGGCTTTACAAATGTTAACAGACATAAAACAAAGAGCAGGGATAAACGAGTCGTTTTGAGGATGGCAGGCATTGACTGGTGGGTTACCGCAAGGATCGGTGCTTGGGCCCCACCTATTCACAATCTATATCAATGATTTGGATGAGGGGACTAAATGTAACATTTCCAAATTTGCTGATGATACATAGTTAAGTGGCAGGGTCGGTTGTGAAAAGGACGTGAGGAGGCTTCAAGGGGATCTCGACAGGCTCAGCGAGTGGGCTAGAACATGGCAGATGGAAGATAATGTGGATACATGTGAGGATATCCACTTTGTTAGAAAAAACAGAAAGGCAGAGTACTTCCTAAATGGTGAACAATTGGGGAATGCAGAGGGTTAAAGGGACCTGGGTGTCCTTGTATATCAGTCACTAAAAGTGAATGTGCAGGTGCAGCAAGTCATTAGGAAGGCAATTGGTATGCGGGCCTTCATGACAAGAAGATTTGAGTACAGGAGTGAAGAAGTCTTACTCCAAATATATAGGGCATTGGTGAGGCCACACCTGGAGTACTGTGTACAATTTTGATCTCCTTTCCTATGGAAGCATATACTTGCCATAGAGGGGCTGCATCGAAGATTCACGAGATTGATTCCTCAGATGGCGGGACCATCCTATGAGAGGAGATTGAGTAAACTAGGCCTATATTCTCTTGAATTCAGAACAATGAGAGGGGATCTCATTGAAGCCAGCAATATTATTATAGGGTGGATGCTGGGAGAATGTTTCCCAAGGCTGGGGAGTCCAGAACCAGGGGCCACAATCTCAGTATAAAGGGTAGGCCATTTAGGAATAAGATGAGAAGACATTTCTTCACACAGAGGGTGGTGCATTTTTGGAATTCTCTATCCCAGAGGCCTGTGGAGGCTCTGTCATTGGGTATATTCAAAACAGAAGTCGATAGTTTTCTGACTAGTGAGGGCATCAAGGGATATACCGATAGGGCCGGTGAATGGAGTTGAGGCAGAAATCAGCCATGAACTCATTGAATGGCAGGCTGGGCTCGAAGGGCCGAATGGCCTACTCCTGTTCCTATTTCTTATCTTCTTATGTTCTGACACCGCTTGAACGATTAACAGAAAAAGCAAATGATGAGGGAGCTGGAAGAAAGGGTTAAATTTATCCTTTGGAAATGAATTTAATTTCAAACGTTTATCGATCATAGACCAGTGCAGTTTTCTGATTCGCAACAAGTCAGTACATTTTATTTCTGTTAATCTTTACCCCTGCTCCCGCTCTTCATAGAGAGCACAGCGTCCTGTGCCACGAGCATTCAAAAACATTTCAATTATGGCCATCCTCCTGTAATCGCTGCTTTCACCCACTGGCGCTCTTTCCAGTTATCCTCTATTTATTTCAATCACGCACTTCAAAAGACTTGTTAAGAGTAAGACGGAACACTTCCAATCTAACTGCACCATAACAGCGGGCCAATGGCTCACATTTAAACCCTCGTTGGCAGCTAGGTAGCGCTGCCCGTCGCTCACGCACTGCAAAAGTTTTGGGAAAAGCGCCAGCCAGCATCAAAACAAAACCCAGTTCTGCAGTTAACAAGATATCGCAAGATTCTCAAAGGAAATTTCGTGAACAATCCGGCCGCTGTCGTTCTAAAGTCCAGTCCTGCTTTCGCAGCGCTTATCTGTCAAGCGGTCACACAGATCTAAATATATCGACTGGTTGTACATTGGTGCGAATGGGACATGTGCCCCCATGAACCACGGTGGTAGCAGAGAGAACTTAACCACGCAAGCACATGAAAGTGAATGTTAGATTAAGGTAATACCGCAGGCAAGTGACAAAGAAATGGAAGGAGGCAAGTAAAGAATGGCTACTGATTGTGGAAGAAGAAAAAGCTGGGAGAAGAGGCGGGTTTGAATTATGGAGCATCAAGCTCAGGCGCGGGTTTAAAAGGAGTAAATAGGTTTTCACCGCCAACAAAACATCATTTTTCACGTCGTAAAGCTTGATTTTACAGTCTGTTCCATTAGCAGGTGCCGCAGAGGACAGAAGATGCAAAGCGAGCTGTGACGTGATTTAAGTTTGAACGGAGGTTACTGCGGCCACAATGCAGGGCATTAACCATGATGTGATCACAGCGCCACACGTCAGCTTCGTGTATTTTTTCTGACCACAGCATAGTTGCGCACGGCACGGATATTTTTGCTGTTAAATATGAATAAAAGGCGACGTATGTTTGCAGCTGTTGATGTTTCTGTCCTGTTACTGTCATAGGAACATAGAAACAGGAGGAGGCCATTCAGGCCCTCGAGCCTGCTCCGCTATTCAATTAGATCATGGCAGATCTGTATCTGAACTCCATCTACCTGCGATGCTTCAATAAACCTCCACATCCTCGCTGAACACAAACCTATCGATTTCATTTTGAAATTGTCAATTGATCCCCAGCCTGAGTAGCTGTTTCGGGAAGAGAGTTCAAGATTCCCACTACCCTCTGTGTGAAGGAGCGCTTCCTTACATCATCCCTGAACGGGGTAGCTCTAATTTTACGGTTATGCCCCATTGTGTTGGACCCTCCCAACTGAGGAAATAGATTATCTCTCTCTTACACCTATTTGTTTGCAGCTCTGACCGAAGTTCTCACCCCAGAACATTAACTGTCCCTCTGATCGTGTCCCGCTAATTTGGATTTTGAGTTCATGCCTCTTTCCCTGATGATTCTTTTCGCCCTCTCTCTGCAAATGGATTTGTTGCAGATTACTGGCAGCAGGCGGCAGAAGCAATCGGGATATGGGCGCTGACAGGGAATGCTGCTGCTCAAGGCTGTCTCACAGCGCTAGGGAACCGGGTTCGAATCCGGCCTCCGGCGACTGTCTGTGTGGATTTCGCACATTCTCCCCGTGTTTCCGTGGGTTTTTTCCGGGTGCTCCGGTTTCCTCCCACAGTCCAAAGATGTGCGGGTTAGGTTGCTTGGCTATGATAAAATTGTCCCTTAGTGTTAGGGGGATTAAATACGTGAGGTTACGGGGATATATGTTGGTGTAGGGGTTACGGGGATCGGGTGGGATATGTGTCGGTGCAGGCTCGATGGGCCGAAGTGTGATCGATCTGCACTGTGGGGTTTCTGTGATTCCCAATACCAATGCTCTGTCACGTGTGCCCACAGTTCCATACCCGTTCCAAGCCCTCTTTTTACTGTCGATGACTTGCCCGGAATGTGCTTGGAGAAGTGTTAGAATTGCAGTACAGCCCTTCCCACTTTCGCTTACTCTAAATCTCCATCCAGCATTTTCACCAATGCAATGTTCATCAGCTTGAGCTACTGTTTAATTTGTTCTCGACATTAACTGTGCTGATCCTTTAACTTGTCCCATACACCGCATCTCCAAATTTTTCGATTTCACCTCGAGGGAACTTTTCATACGTAAACCTGAAACAACTGCCAGAGAAAGATTCAATTTCAGCCGTTTCAACAACAATGAGTCGATCGATATTAAGCTCGACCATCCTCACATACACGCTGCAGATGCAAATCTCTCCCCTCCTCTGCTTCAGTGATATTTTGTTTTGCGGTGATGGGCAGTTTATGCTCTCTGAGGCTGCAATCGCTTCTTTCCGCAGGCAGCGGGCGCTTTGAGAGAGCGGGGCCGGACAGGTGGCCTGAAATTCGCTGCTGTCCCGGCCTCACTCACTGCGGGAGCTGGGGAACAGCAAACAAACTCATGGGTTTGTTGCCGCGTCTGAAATGCGGCTCCGAACTGTTGCTATTAACCGAGGCAGAGCTGCAGGATTCTGTAATGATCTCTCACACTGTCGGTGTCTCTGTAGATTTTGATTGCATACAGAACTCCATAGAGAAAAGGAGAATACCGCGCAGCTGTTAATGTATTTTATTGATCTGTACCTACAACAGCTGATTGAACCGGGGACCTGTTGTACTTTATACGGAAGTGATAACCGGTGCACTTCGGAAAAAGGTGCTCTGTAAAGAATGATAGGAACAACTCAGAAGAGAACTGTCATCTATAATGCTCTTAATGGGTTCCATTAACATTTAGAAAACTGCTTATTCTATTAATTATGCAAAACTAACTAATCTGTGCAAAAAGTTTGTGGTAATCGCCATTAATCAACCGCTAACTTTCTGATTCGTACGGACCGAAAAACTCACATGGTTACCGAGTCATAGGCGAATGGGACATGTAACAGGTGTTTTAAGCACCATCATCCAGTTTGTCTCTTATCCCTCCTGCCTTCCATCCTATCACAGACCTTTCCTTTTGCTCTTTCCTCTCCTCCCCCTTTCCCTGCCCCGACACTTGGTTAAAAACCTGTTACAACTCCAGCTTTTTCCAGCTCTGACGGAGGGTAATCGGCCTGAAACGTTAACTTTGTTTCTCTCTCCACAGATGCTCCCTGAGCTGCAATGTATTTCGCGTTGCACTTCTAGTTAATGGTTGAAAAGGTCATTCAAAGTTTATGGGTTCCATTCCCACCAGAGTCGCTGTTCAGTACGATTTCGGTGATGAAGGTTTGCAGCAAAACCACAACTCGTTCATTTACGTCCTTCAAGGATTGGGAATCGCCAGCGAGGTCGCTTGAATTGTGAATAATTAAAATGTCAGCTTCAATCTGCTCACCACCTTAAAATATTTGCTTTATTACACGTGTGTTGTGTCGACAAACCATATGCATTCTGCCCTCTAGAGCTCAAACATTCTCTGGAGAAACGTCAATCGTGCCTTCTGTAAAGAAATAATTTGAACCAGGGAACCTCTCCCATATCAATCAATGAAATCCTTTAACTGCAGAGCCTGTGTCCAGGAGAACAAGGGGTTGACCATTTAGGACTGAGATGAGGAGAAATGTCTTCACTCAGAGGGTGGTGAATCTTTGGAATTCTCTATCCCAGAGGGCTGTGGAGGCTCAGTCTTTGAATCTGTTCAAGACAGAGATCGATAGATTTTTGAATATTAAGGGAATCAAGTGATCTGGGGATAGTGCAGGAAAGTGGAGATGAGGTAGAAGATCAGCCATGATCTTATTGAATTGCGGAGCAAGCTCGAGGGTCCAAATGGCCTACTCCTGCTCCTATTTCTGATGTTCTTGTGTACTTAAGTGAGAATCAAAACCCCGAGACCAACGAGCCGCTGGAAACGAAGCTGTAAGATTTCGCTGCCACGCACAGCTTTCAGACCGCTTCTGTCCATCTAATACCGCTTTCTAATACAATGTTCAGCGATATCAAGCGATACACGAAATATTTCAATTCAACAATATTAGCCCCACTTCACCAGATTCGTCTTGAAAATCCATTGTTAACTTTTCAGAATTACTTCCCCTGCCGTCTCAGTCATTATTTCTTTCTTTACACTTTTCTGCTGGTGTTGCAGGTTAGATCAGCCTCGGCCGTTCAAGGAAATCTGAGAAGTCCATCAGGGTAAAACACAGCGAGACTAAGAAACAAAGACAGGGAGAGAGATGGTATCTATGGGTACGATTCTCACGCAGAAAATTTCGCTGTATTAAATGCGAGAGGCGAAGTTTCAAATCCCGGATGAGCCCCTCGCTTTTTAGTCAAAATCCCAAATTCCCTCGGCTTGGCGATATTGCAGAAAACTTAAAATACAAATTGCCACAAATACTGTGCAGAGCCTGTGTCCAGTGTATATCCAGAAACCCACGATTTTATTATTAAAAACGGGAATTCAGCCCCAGGTGTGCCGAAACTGTGAGGTAAAAATGTAAATCCATTTATTTGCAGAAGCCTGCTCCACATTTTCCACATTGTCAATCTGGGAGCGCGGGTAGGACATATCTTCAAGCCTGCCGCTCACCCACAAAGCAGCACAAACTCACGGATTCAGAAATCACATTATTTTAGCCTCTTTACCGAAAATCCACCGTTTCTAAGCAGTGCCGTGTGTGACTTTACTGTGGTCAGAACAGAATTGCAACAACTAATGTGTGTCGCCGTGATCGTATATTGGTTAGTACTCTCCGTTGTGGCCGCAGCAACCTCGGTTCTCAATCCGAATCATGGCACAGCTTGATTTATATCTCCTGTTCTCTGCGGCACCTGCTGATGGAACGCAATCCCTTAATCAACACGTTAACTTTTACTAAATTAAGAAAATATTTACTGATGGTGTTACGCACAAAACGTGGGATGTGGGACAAAATAACCAGCACAAGCACGGCCGACCACATGGTTTCCTTATGCACTGTAAGTTTCTACGTAGTTTTTGATGAGGTAACAGAGAGTGTTGATGAGGGCAATGAGGTTGACGTGCTGTACATGGACTTCCAAATAGCCGTTTGACAAAGTGCCACATAATAGGCTTGCCAGCAAAGTTAAAGACCATGGAATAAAAGGGTCAGTGGCTGCAAGGATACGGAATTGGCTAAGTGACAGTGAAACAGGGAGTAGTGGTGACTGGCTGTTTTTCAGACTGGAGGAAGGTACACAGTTGTGTTCCCCAGAGGTCGGGACTAGGACCACTGATTTTCTCGCTATATAGTAATGACTTGGGCTTGGGTGTACAGGGCACAATTTCAAAATATGCAACTTACTTTCCCTTAGGGAATTCCACTGACTGAAGTGCGAGAGATCCCAGACGAGCTTCTGGCTTTTTGGTCAGACATCACCAATTGCTTCAGCTTGGCGACACTGCAGAAGTCTTGAAATAATAACTGCCCAAATATACTGTGCAGAGCCTGTGTCTAGTATATAACAAGAAACACGCGATTTTATTATTAAAAGCGGGAATTCAGTCCCAGATGCGCCGAAACTGTGAGGTAAATATGTAAATCCGTTTGCATCCAAAAGCCTGCTCCACATTTTCCACATTGTCAATCTGGCAACACGAGCAGGACATCTCTTAAGTCTGCCGCTCACCCACAAAGCAGCACAAACTAACGGATTCAGAAACAACTCATAGATGGAGAATCAATGATAAGCGATACCAAATGGACCGGCAATTCCTGTAACCCAGGGAAAATGCTTTGGCTCCGTGGGTTAGTTGGTTAAAGTGCCTGTTTATAAACAGACGTTTCTGGCATGGACTCCCAGCTTTGTTGTGTAATTTATGATATTAAGCAACAAAATAACACTGCATCTGGAAATCACGCTGACCAGAGCATGGAAATAACAATTTTAATAAAATTACCAGCATTTTTTTGAAATGATTGGTGTAAACCTTGGATCTGAGGAGAGCTCGTCGACCTGAAACATTAACGCTGTGTTTCCGTCTCCACAGATGATCCCGGACCTGCGGAGTGTTTACAGCATTTTCTGAATAATTTCATTTCCAGACTCTGTAGTATTTAGCATTATCTTTTAGCCTTGCATTATCAGAAACAAGAATGTGACTGGACAATTGAAGCGCGAAATTCGGTACGCGTTGGTGGTTCAGGGGCAAAATTTGCGCCTGCATTGTGGGAAACAAGGTTTCGACTCCCGGCCAATGCAAGTGTGCGCTTCTTACCAAAATACAACAGCAAACTACTGCGGATGCTGGAATTCAGACTAAAGTACTTCGGTTAACATTTTAAATTAAAGAAGTTTCATGAAACACAGTACAAAAAAGACATTTGTATCAAACTTTCCGTCATTCTGTTTTCAAGGAAAAGAGTAATAATTTGAGTTAAGGAAGGTAAATCCATTCCAAACCTCAGGAAACAGCTCCGAGCTTCCACAAGGAGGGAGACGCTGAAACCCGAGCGAGAAAGGAGAAGGATTGGGAGGAAGGATTTTGTTAAAGGCGGTGAGAGCCCGAAGCTGCGGTAATATTTTAGTGTTTGTGGTGGGTTTGCATGGTGTTTTGAATTCGGCGCCCGTGGGACCATTTCAAAAGCCAGCTTCTCACATCGTTTCAGCGCTAGACAAAGCAGCACTGTCTAATATTCCGGGCAGTAGGTGTTTCAAGAAGATTGACGCTGAATGTAAGTTTATCCCAACTCAGGCGAGCTCATGGGTGCAGAAAGCAAAATGTAATGATCCTGCATTGCCCAGAATCGAACACGGGTGTCAGACGTCCAATGAAACACACAGACGGACACTTTAACTTTACTCAGTTGGTTTCTTTTCAGTTGCTCCTGTGAAGCTCTGGGATTTAGAAAGATAGGGTAAAAACGACGCAAAATCACATGTTTTTAAGTAAAGTATTTATGTTTTCTACAATGTCGATTGGCTGTAAGAAGCTGAGTTTTAACTAAAATCTAGTGGGGTTCGACCAAAATTTGAAGCTGGGATTTATCACAATTCAGCTGTGATATGCCTAAAGTGATAATTATACCCCTAGACCAACGAGCCGCCGACATATAAGTGTGAAACTCATTAAGTACTGGAATCTCAGATTCTGACGGTACTGAAGTAAACTGTCTCTGAGAGTGCTATCTAATTAGTCCCACTCTCCATAGACCGACAAATGTTTTCCCTTTAAAGTATATATTGGTAACTTGAGACATGACATAAGCTAAATTAATCAGGCTTGGGAGCAAAAGGTGAATTTGGACATGATGTTAAAGGTGAATGTCAAAAGAACCGAAGGTGTCAAACATCAAATATTTAACATAAACGACGAAGATGGGATTCGAACCCACGCATGCAGAGCACAATGGATTCGCAGTCCATCGCCTTAACCACTCGGCCACCTCGTCTGCCATCAGTTATTTCGTTTACTACATTTTATATCCAAACAGAACTAATCTGCAAGAAATTCCGCTTCACCATTTGTCCTGCCCGTGCACCCAGATCTACAATGTTGAAAATGTACAATCAGCTCTGTAAGCAAAAGGCCGTCCGTTAATTCAGGTGAGGGACTGTCAAAAATGATCGGTTTGATGTCAAATTCAGAACAGAGAAGAAAAAGTTTGCTGTCGTCAAGAAGTTGTGGGGAGGATTGTGAGCAAATCCAGCGCAACACCTCATATAAAGGAGTGGATTTAGGAAAAGATTGATATATTTCGAATTAAGCGAGCTGGGTTCGCACCTGCGCAGGGAAACCCAATGCAACTTCGAACACAACACCTTAACAACTCGTACGATAGAAACATACTGCAGATGCTGGAAATCCGAAATAACAACAGAAAATGCTGGAAAAACTCTGCAGGCCTGGCAACATCTGTGGAGAGAAATTAGAGTCGACGTTTCGGGTGAACCCTTTTTTAAAACTGGAAAGGAAATCAAATAGATCGAAGGCAGGGCTGCGATAGAACAAAAGGAGTAAAGAGACATTAAGAGGTATTCAAAACCAGACGAGATGGTAATAGGACAGTGGAGACAAAAGACGGCTCAGATTAGGTGTGAAGTGTATTGGCAGGATGAGAGACAGCTGCCATGTGGGAGAGAGAAAAAAGGGAAAGGGGGGGAAGGGAAAACCCAAAACAAAGGTGTGGAAACAAATATAAGTAAAAATGTTAATAGGGGCCGAGGTTATGATCTGAAATTGTTGAACTCGATATTGAATCCGGAAGGCTGCAAAGTGCCTAATCGGATGATGAGGTGCTGTTCCTCGAGTTTACGTTGAGCTTCTGTGGAACAATGCAAGAGGCCAAGGACGGTGAGGTCCGAGTGGGAATGGAGCGGTGAATTAAAATGACAGGCGACCGGAAGCACGGGGTCACCCTTACGGACTGAATGGAGATGTTCTGCAAAGCGGTCACCCAATCTGCGTTTGGTCTCCCCAATGTAGAGGAGACCGCATCATGAGCAGCGAATACAGTATACTAGATTGCAAGAAGTACAAGTAAATCGCTGTTTCACCTGGAAAGGGTGTTTGGGGCCCTGGACAGTGGGAAGGGGGTAGGTATAGGGGCAGGTGTTACATCTCCTGCGCTTGCACGGGAAGGTGCCAGGCAAAGGGGAAGGTCTGTTGGGGGTGATAGAGGAGTGGACTAGGGTGTCTCGGAGGGAGCAGTCCCTACGGAATGCTGAAAGGGGAGGGGAGGGGAAGATGCATTTGGTGGTGGGATCATTTTGGAGGTAGCGGAAATGGCGGAGGATGATCCGTTAAATGTGGAGGCTGGTGGGGTGAAAGGTGAGGACAAGGGGAACCCTATCATGGTTCCGGGAGGGAGGGTCAGGGGTGAGGGCAGAAGTGTGGGAGATAGAACGGACACAGTCATCGCAGCTGAAATCGCATTCCCTTAAAAAAGACTAACACACAGAATGATCCGGGACTGTGAGCTCACCCATTTTAAATAGGCACAGAATGATCCGTGACTGACAACAATCCCGATTATGATTAGCAGCGAAATCAGACGCTTTATCCATTAGGCCAAGGAAATTCCGTGTGCAATCCGGCTATTTTGCTTCTGAAGGCCGGCCCTGCTTTCGCAATGCCTGTCTGTCGAGCGGTTCTGCAGGTTTGAATGTATCGACTGGTTTCAAAGCAACAATTGAGATTGGTGCAAATGGGACATGTCCCCCCAGGAACAACGACTGTCGCAGAGCAAACTTAAGTTTGCTGAAGTTAAGTAGTTGAAAGTGAATGTTAGGTTAAGGTAATACCTCAGGAAAGTGGTAAAGAAATAGAAGGAGGAAAGAAAAGGAGGGCTATTGATTGTGGAAGGAAAAGAAAGCTGGGAGAAGAGGTGGGTTTGAAATATGGAGCATCAAACTCAGGCATGTGAGAGCGCGGGGTTTTGAAGGAGTAAATAGCTTTTCACCGCCAACAAATAATATTTGTTTCATGTAGTAATGATTGATTTCTTGTTGCGTTCTATCAGCAGGTGCCACAGAGAACATAATATATAAAGCGAGTTATACCGTGACTTGGATTCCAAACGAGGTTGCTGCGGGTACAACACAGAGTACTGACCACTATATGATCACGGCGCCACACAACAACTGCTGTTCTTCTGCTCTTTCCACAGCAAAGTAATGCACGGCACTGCTTAGAAAAGATGGATTTTTGGGGAAGGCCAAAATCAGCACTGCCAGAAATTATGACAGCGGTGGAATTCGACCCACGTCCCATAGCGACTGGAGCCTTTATCCAGGGTGGGAACTGATGCAGCCGCAGTCACATTTAAGAGGATTGTAGCCCTTTCACACGAGAATAAACTCACCCCTGGAGAGTGATAAAGAAGAAGAAAAAGGCCCCGCTGGGAGTCAAACCCAGGATCTCCTGTTTACTAGACAGGCGCTTTGACCAGCTAAGCCACGGAGCCAAATTAGGCCTCGTCGCTCGTCTCCACTCACTGATATCTATCAGCTACCGGTCACTGACTGCTGGAATCTGAGGCCGTTTTGCATTTAACCATCTCTCTTGTCCGCCTTGTGTCCCGATGCTGTCTGTATCTCTCACTGCGTTTATCTCAGTGTCAATCTGTGAGTTGATTCTTAATGAATACCTGTGTTTGTGTCTTACATTAAATAAATGAGGGGATCAGAAAATTCTTCCTCTGACACTGGGGAACTAATGAGCTAACATTCATAACAAGATTTTGTTTGTTGTGATGCAGCAAATACAATATTCCATCTTGAATGATTTAGGTTCAATTCTGTGCAAAAAGAAACGTTGTCCCCAACGTGCTTCCAATCGGCCGCCTTTTAATTTGACGTCACAAACGCCACTATTGCACCTCAAGGTGATTCATAACTAACAAACAGAGAAGTCAAGCAGTGAAAGGGTATTTGTAGAAAGGGTTGTGAGACTGTGGAATGCACTGGCCCAGAGCAGCAGATTTAAAACAAGGTATTAAACACTGGCAGGTTGTGGGAGGAAGGGGAGAGAGAGGCAAGAGAGATACAGGTAAGATCACGTTGGAAGCCACTGGCCCCGAATCTGCTTTAAATCCCCCCACTATATTTAAACACATTTAATGTCATGTTCATACATTGATGCCTTTGAGCAATATATAATTTGTAACGAGGTCGCTGGTCTAAAATAACTGCTTTATATATTTGGACCCACCCGCTGTGTTTAGGCTCTACCCTGAATACTTATCTCCAACCTAGAATCTGCTTATAATCTAGAGGCAAGGTCTCAGCAGCCGGCGGGCAGGGAGCAGAGGTTGAGGCTGATCTGTGTCATGTGGGAGCAGAACACAATATCCCTGCTGTTTATTTTCATTATCCTGCACAATTTTCGATACTGTTCTCAACATCTTACACTCCTCTAAAATATCGGAGGGTTTAGTTTATTGTAATGATGATCGCCGCGGCTCTTTTCAATTTTATGAATTCGTAGCAAATTACATATCTCCAAATCAGTGAAATCGTCATTGCCGAGATTAAACACTCAGAGCAGGGTCAGCGGCTCTTTGGTCTAGGGCTGTGATTCTCGCTTAGGGAATTTATATCAATTAATGAGAGACTTTTTAATAGAACCAGTTTCCTCGGCCTGGAGACATTCCACAAGTCTTCAAATAACAACTGCCAGAAAATCAGTGCAGACCTGTGTTCAGTATATCGCAAGAAAACGGCAATTTTATTATTAAAAACGGGAATTCAGCCCCAGGTGTGCCGAAACTGTGAGGTAAAAATGTAAATCCATTTATTTGCAGAAGCCTGCTCCACATTTTCCACATTGTCAATCTGGGAGCGCGGGTAGGACATATCTTCAAGCCTGCCGCTCACCCACAAAGCAGCACAAACTCACGGATTCAGAAATCACATTATTTTAGCCTCTTTACCGAAAATCCACCGTTTCTAAGCAGTGCCGTGTGTGACTTTACTGTGGTCAGAACAGAATTGCAACAACTAATGTGTGTCGCCGTGATCGTATATTGGTTAGTACTCTCCGTTGTGGCCGCAGCAACCTCGGTTCTCAATCCGAATCATGGCACAGCTTGATTTATATCTCCTGTTCTCTGCGGCACCTGCTGATGGAACGCAATCCCTTAATCAACACGTTAACATTTACTAAATTAAGAAAATATTTACTGATGGTGTTACGCACAAAACGTGGGATGTGGGACAAAATAACCAGCACAAGCACGGCCGACCACATGGTTTCCTTATGCACTGTAAGTTTCTACGTAGTTTTTGATGAGGTAACAGAGAGTGTTGATGAGGGCAATGAGGTTGACGTGCTGTACATGGACTTCCAAATAGCCGTTTGACAAAGTGCCACATAATAGGCTTGCCAGCAAAGTTAAAGACCATGGAATAAAAGGGTCAGTGGCTGCAAGGATACGGAATTGGCTAAGTGACAGTGAAACAGGGAGTAGTGGTGACTGGCTGTTTTTCAGACTGGAGGAAGGTACACAGTTGTGTTCCCCAGAGGTCGGGACTAGGACCACTGATTTTCTCGCTATATAGTAATGACTTGGGCTTGGGTGTACAGGGCACAATTTCAAAATATGCAACTTACTTTCCCTTAGGGAATTCCACTGACTGAAGTGCGAGAGATCCCAGACGAGCTTCTGGCTTTTTGGTCAGACATCACCAATTGCTTCAGCTTGGCGACACTGCAGAAGTCTTGAAATAATAACTGCCCAAATATACTGTGCAGAGCCTGTGTCTAGTATATAACAAGAAACACGCGATTTTATTATTAAAAGCGGGAATTCAGTCCCAGATGCGCCGAAACTGTGAGGTAAATATGTAAATCCGTTTGCATCCAAAAGCCTGCTCCACATTTTCCACATTGTCAATCTGGCAACACGAGCAGGACATCTCTTAAGTCTGCCGCTCACCCACAAAGCAGCACAAACTAACGGATTCAGAAACAACTCATAGATGGAGAATCAATGATAAGCGATACCAAATGGACCGGCAATTCCTGTAACCCAGGGAAAATGCTTTGGCTCCGTGGGTTAGTTGGTTAAAGTGCCTGTTTATAAACAGACGTTTCTGGCATGGACTCCCAGCTTTGTTGTGTAATTTGTGATATTAAGCAACAAAATAACACTGCATCTGGAAATCACGCTGACCAGAGCATGGAAATAACAATTTTAATAAAATTACCAGCATTTTTTTGAAATGATTGGTGTAAACCTTGGATCTGAGGAGAGCTCTTCGACCTGAAACATTAACGCTGTGTTTCCGTCTCCACAGATGATCCCGGACCTGCGGAGTGTTTACAGCATTTTCTGAATAATTTCATTTCCAGACTCTGTAGTATTTAGCATTATCTTTTAGCCTTGCATTATCAGAAACAAGAATGTGACTGGACAATTGAAGCGCGAAATTCGGTACGCGTTGGTGGTTCAGGGGCAAAATTTGCGCCTGCATTGTGGGAAACAAGGTTTCGACTCCCGGCCAATGCAAGTGTGCGCTTCTTACCAAAATACAGCAGCAAACTACTGCGGATGCTGGAATTCAGACTAAAGTACTTCGGTTAACATTTTAAATTAAAGAAGTTTCATGAAACACAGTACAAAAAAGACATTTGTATCAAACTTTCCGTCATTCTGTTTTCAAGGAAAAGAGTAATAATTTGAGTTAAGGAAGGTAAATCCATTCCAAACCTCAGGGAAACAGCTCCGAGCTTCCACAAGGAGGGAGACGCTGAAACCCGAGCGAGAAAGGAGAAGGATTGGGAGGAAGGATTTTGTTAAAGGCGGTTAGAGCCCGAAGCTGCGGTAATATTTTAGTGTTTGTGGTGGGTTTGCATGGTGTTTTGAATTCGGCGCCCGTGGGACCATTTCAAAAGCCAGCTTCTCACATCGTTTCAGCGCTAGACAAAGCAGCACTGTCTAATATTCCGGGCAGTAGGTGTTTCAAGAAGATTGACGCTGAATGTAAGTTTATCCCAACTCAGGCGAGCTCATGGGTGCAGAAAGCAAAATGTAATGATCCTGCATTGCCCAGAATCGAACACGGGTGTCAGACGTCCAATGAAACACAGAGACGGACACTTTAACTTTACTCAGTTGGTTTCTTTTCAGTTGCTCCTGTGAAGCTCTGGGATTTAGAAAGATAGGGTAAAAACGACGCAAAATCACATGTTTTTAAGTAAAGTATTTATGTTTTCTACAATGTCGATTGGCTGTAAGAAGCTGAGTTTTAACTAAAATCTAGTGGGGTTCAACCAAAATTTGAAGCTGGGATTTATCACAATTCAGCTGTGATATGCCTAAAGTGATAGTTATACCCCTAGACCAACGAGCCGCCGACATATAAGTGTGAAACTCATTAAGTACTGGAATCTCAGATTCTGACGGTACTGAAGTAAACTGTCTCTGAGAGTGCTATCTAATTAGTCCCACTCTCCATAGACCGACAAATGTTTTCCCTTTAAAGTATATATTGGTAACTTGAGACATGACATAAGCTAAATTAATCAGGCTTGGGAGCAAAAGGTGAATTTGGACATGACGTTAAAGGTGAATGTCAAAAGAACCGAAGGTGTCAAACATCAAACATTTAACATAAACGACGAGGATGGGATTCGAACCCACGCATGCAGAGCACAATGGATTAGCAGTCCATCGCCTTAACCACTCGGCCACCTCGTCTGCCATCAGTTGTTTCGTTTACTACATTTTATATCCAAACAGAACTAATCTGCAAGAAATTCCGCTTCACCATTTGTCCTGCCCGTGCACCCAGATCTACAATGTTGAAAATGTACAATCAGCTCTGTAAGCAAAAGGCCGTCCGTTAATTCAGGTGAGGGACTGTCAAAAATGATCGGTTTGATGTCAAATTCAGAACAGAGAAGAAAAAGTTTGCTGTCGTCAAGAAGTTGTGGGGAGGATTGTGAGCAAATCCAGCGCAACACCTCATATAAAGGAGTGGATTTAGGAAAAGATTGATATATTTCGAATTAAGCGAGCTGGGTTCGCACCTGCGCAGGGAAACCCAATGCAACTTCGAACACAACACCTTAACAACTCGTACGATAGAAACATACTGCAGATGCTGGAAATCCGAAATAACAACAGAAAATGCTGGAAAAGCTCTGCAGGCCTGGCAACATCTGTGGAGAGAAATTAGAGTCGACGTTTCGGGTGAACCCTTTTTTAAAACTGGAAAGGAAATCAAATAGATCGAAGGCAGGGCTGCGATAGAACAAAAGGAGTAAAGAGACATTAAGAGGTATTCAAAACCAGACGAGATGGTAATAGGACAGTGGAGACAAAAGACGGCTCAGATTAGGTGTGAAGTGTATTGGCAGGATGAGAGACAGCTGCCATGTGGGAGAGAGAAAAAAGGGAAAGGGGGGGAAGGGAAAACCCAAAACAAAGGTGTGGAAACAAATATAAGTAAAAATGTTAATAGGGGCCGAGGTTATGATCTGAAATTGTTGAACTCGATACTGAATCCGGAAGGCTGCAAAGTGCCTAATCGGATGATGAGGTGCTGTTCCTCGAGTTTACGTTGAGCTTCTGTGGAACAATGCAAGAGGCCAAGGACGGTGAGATCCGAGTGGGAATGCAGCGGTGAATTAAAATGACAGGCGACCGGAAGCACGGGGTCACCCTTACGGACTGAATGGAGATGTTCTGCAAAGCGGTCACCCAATCTGCGTTTGGTCTCCCCAATGTAGAGGAGACCGCATCATGAGCAGCGAATACAGTATACTAGATTGCAAGAAGTACAAGTAAATCGCTGTTTCACCTGGAAAGGGTGTTTGGGGCCCTGGACAGTGGGAAGGGGGTAGGTATAGGGGCAGGTGTTACATCTCCTGCGCTTGCACGGGAAGGTGCCAGGCAAAGGGGAAGGTCTGTTGGGGGTGATAGAGGAGTGGACTAGGGTGTCTCGGAGGGAGCAGTCCCTACGGAATGCTGAAAGGGGAGGGGAGGGGAAGATGCATTTGGTGGTGGGATCATTTTGGAGGTAGCGGAAATGGCGGAGGATGATCAGTTAAATGTGGAGGCTGGTGGGGTGAAAGGTGAGGACAAGGGGAACCCTAGCATGGTTCCGGGAGGGAGGGTCAGGGGTGAGGGCAGAAGTGTGGGAGATAGAACGGACACGGTCATCGCAGCTGAAATCGCATTCCCTTAAAAAAGACTAACACACAGAATGATCCGGGACTGTGAGCTCACCCATTTTAAATAGGCACAGAATGATCCGTGACTGACAACAATCCCGATTATGATTAGCAGCGAAATCAGACGCTTTATCCATTAGGCCAAGGAAATTCCGTGTGCAATCCGGCTATTTTGCTTCTGAAGGCCGGCCCTGCTTTCGCAATGCCTGTCTGTCGAGCGGTTCTGCAGGTTTGAATGTATCGACTGGTTTCAAAGCAACAATTGAGATTGGTGCAAATGGGACATGTCCCCCCAGGAACAACGACTGTCGCAGAGCAAACTTAAGTTTGCTGAAGTTAAGTAGTTGAAAGTGAATGTTAGGTTAAGGTAATACCTCAGGAAAGTGGTAAAGAAATAGAAGGAGGAAAGAAAAGGAGGGCTATTGATTGTGGAAGGAAAAGAAAGCTGGGAGAAGAGGTGGGTTTGAAATATGGAGCATCAAACTCAGGCATGTGAGAGCGCGGGGTTTTGAAGGAGTAAATAGGTTTTCACCGCCAACAAATAATATTTGTTTCATGTGGTAATGATTGATTTCTTGTTGCGTTCTATCAGCAGGTGCCACAGAGAACATAATATATAAAGCGAGTTATACCGTGACTTGGATTCCAAACGAGGTTGCTGCGGGTACAACACAGAGTACTGACCACGATATGATCACGGCGCCACACAACAACTGCTGTTCTTCTGCTCTTTCCACAGCAAAGTAATGCACGGCACTGCTTAGAAAAGATGGATTTTTGGGGAAGGCCAAAATCAGCACTGCCAGAAATTATGACAGCGGTGGAATTCGACCCACGTCCCATAGCGACTGGAGCCTTTATCCAGGGTGGGAACTGATGCAGCCGCAGTCACATTTAAGAGGATTGTAGCCCTTTCACACGAGAATAAACTCACCCCTGGAGAGTGATAAAGAAGAAGAAAAAGGCCCCGCTGGGAGTCAAACCCAGGATCTCCTGTTTACTAGACAGGCGCTTTGACCAGCTAAGCCACGGAGCCAAATTAGGCCTCGTCGCTCGTCTCCACTCACTGATATCTATGAGCTACCGGTCACTGACTGCTGGAATCTGAGGCCGTTTTGCATTTAACCATCTCTCTTGTCCGCCTTGTGTCCCGATGCTGTCTGTATCTCTCACTGCGTTTATCTCAGTGTCAATCTGTGAGTTGATTCTTAATGAATACCTGTGTTTGTGTCTTACATTAAATAAATGAGGGGATCAGAAAATTCTTCCTCTGACACTGGGGAACTAATGAGCTAACATTCATAACAAGATTTTGTTTGTTGTGATGCAGCAAATACAATATTCCATCTTGAATGATTTAGGTTCAATTCTGTGCAAAAAGAAACGTTGACCCCAACGTGCTTCCAATCGGCCGCCTTTTAATTTGACGTCACAAACGCCACCATTGCACCTCAAGGTGATTCATAACTAACAAACAGAGAAGTCAAGCAGTGAAAGGGTATTTGTAGAAAGGGTTGTGAGACTGTGGAATGCACTGGCCCAGAGCAGCAGTTTTAAAACAAGGTATAAACACCGGCAGGTTGTGGGAGGAAGGGGAGAGAGAGGCAAGAGAGATACAGGTAAGATCACGTTGGAAGCCACTGGCCCCGAATCTGCTTTAAATCCCCCCACTATATTTAAACACATTTAATGTCATGTTCATACATTGATGCCTTTGAGCAATATATAATTTGTAACGAGGTCGCTGGTCTAAAATAACTGCTTTATATATTTGGACCCACCCGCTGTGTTTAGGCTCTACCCTGAATACTTATCTCCAACCTAGAATCTGCTTATAATCTGGAGGCAAGGTCTCAGCAGCAGCAGGGAGCAGAGGTTGAGGCTGATCTGTGTCATGTGGGAGCAGAACACAATATCCCTGCTGTTTATTTTCATTATCCTGCACAATTTTCGATACTGTTCTCAACATCTTACACTCCTCTAAAATATCGGAGGGTTTAGTTTATTGTAATGATGGTCGCTGCGGCTCTTTTCAATTTTATGAATTCGTAGCAAATTACATATCTCCAAATCAGTGAACTCGTCATTGCCGAGATTAAACACTCAGAGCAGGGTCAGCGGCTCTTTGGTCTAGGGCTGTGATTCTCGCTTAGGGAATTTATATCAATTAATGAGAGACTTTTTAATAGAACCAGTTTCCTCGGCCTGGAGACATTCCACAAGTCTTCAAATAACAACTGCCAGAAAATCAGTGCAGACCTGTGTTCAGTATATCGCAAGAAAACGGCAATTTTATGAATAAAAACGGGAATTCAGTCACAGATGTGCCGAAACTGTGAGGTAAAATATGTGAATCCGTTTGTTTCCAGAAGCCTGCTCCACATTTTCCACATTGTCAACCTGGAAGCACGGACAGGACATGCGGTAAAGGGACTTTATTAAAGGTTGTTTCTACCGGTTGGAAACAGAAATACTGAAATATAAGGGATTTTTGGATGATTCCTTTTGGATAATAAAGGTAGATCGAGGTTAGTGAGAGGTTAAGGCGAGGGATTGCTAATCTGGTTGGGAGATACGTGGCCTGGAAATGTTACAGTCCCCAAGTTAGACAATCTTTTCTCTCCCTGTTTGGTAAAAATTCTCCCACTTTCTCAAACTAATATTCCACCCAGCTGCAATGGAATGAAGATCGAATCGAGTTCTCCTTCCTCCCTTCCGTCCCTCAATCTTACATTCCCTTCCAACTTGTTCGCAGTTTCCTGCCTCACTGGACAATGAGCCTGATTCTGATGTTAACTCTATGATCGATATCTTATCAGTTCCAGTCCTAACCTCGTCTTTTTGCAGAGTTATTAAAAGCTGTTTGATTGAAAGCTCTCCAACATGTTATAAAACCGTCCATTTAAAGGCTGTGAGATATAACAAGCGTTTTAATGGTGAGGGGAATCTTTAGAGGAAGAGAACATCTCCTGCAGCAATATAAACAGAGTCAGTGCCCAGCTCTGCTGTTCGGGGCAATCCTCGCCTCCTCCTGTTTCATTTTCGCATCGATGGGAGGAGCTGAGCGCGAACTGCAATCTACACGGGCTTTACACCACTTGAAAGATTAACGGGAAAAGCTGGAAAAAAAGTTTTAACTTTATCCTTTGAAAATGAATTTAATTTCAAACTTTTTATCGACCTTCGACCAGCGCAGTTTTCTGATTGGCACCAAGTCTGTACATTTTATTTCTGTTTAACTTTATTCTGCTCCCGCACTTCATAAAGAACACAGCGTCCCGTGCCACGGGCATTCAAAGACCTTTCAATTATGGCCAATCTCCTGTAATCGCTGCTATCACCCACTAGCGATCTTTTCACTTACCCTTTATTTGTTTAAATCGCACACTTCAACAGGCCTGTTAAGATTAAGGCGGAACGCTTTCGATCTTATTGCACCGCACCGCACTAGCGGGCCAATATTTCACACTTAACCCCTCGATTGCAGCGAGGTAGCGCTGCCCGTCACACATGCACCTCAACAGTTTTGGGAAAAGCGCCAACCAGCATGAAAAAAACCCAGTTCTTCAGTTAACAGGCACTCTATCACAAGATTCCCCAATGAAATTTCGTGAACAATCGGGTCCCTGTCGATTTCCCTGTTAACAAAGGCCCCGCTTTCGCAGTGCTTGTCTGTCGAGCAGTCCCACAGATTTAAATGTGTCGACTAGTTTCAAGGTACTAATGTGCATTGGTGCGAATGGGACATGCGCCCTCAGGAACAGCGGTGGCAGCAGAGAAAATTTAACGTCGTAAGTAAAGGAAAGACTTACATTTATATAGCGCCTTTCACGACCACCGGACGTCTCAAAGTGCTTTACAGCCAATGAAGTACTTTTGGAGTGTAGTCACTGTTGCAATGTGGGAAACGCCGCAGCCATATTGAGCACAGCAAGCTCCCACAAACAGCATTGTGATAATGACCAGATAATCTGTTTTTGTTATGTTGATTGAGGGATAAATATTGGACAGGACACCGGGAATAACTCCGCTGCTCTTACTTCGAAATAGTGCCATGGGATCTTTTACATCCACCTGAGAGAGCAGGTGGGGCCTCGATTTAACGTCACATCCAAAATACGGCACCTCCGACAGTGCAGCACTCGCTCAGTACTGCACGGGAGGGGCAGCCTGGATTAATATACTCTAGTCCCTGTAGGATGAATCTGAACCCACGGCCTCCTGCCTCAGAGGCCAGTGTGCTTCCCACTGAGCCACAGCTGACACTAAGTTGGTAAAAGTGAATGTCAGATTATGGGAAAACCACAGGAAAGTGACAATGAAATGAAAGGAGGAAAGTGAAGAAGGGCTAATGGTTGTGGAAGGAAGAAACAGCTGGAAGAGGCGAGTGTGAATTATGGAGAATAAAGCGCAGGTATATGAGAGTGTGGGGTTTTGAAGGAATAAATAGGTTTCACCACAAACAAGACAGATTTCTCCTTTTAATAAATAATGATGATTCTCTGAGTTTTATTAGCAGGTGCCGTAAGGGACAGAAGATGTAAAGCAAGTTGTGCCATGACTCGGATTCCAACCGAGGTTGCTGCAAACACAACGCAGAGTACTGACCACTATACGATTATGGTGCCACAGATTATGCTTCTACCAATTACTTTAATCCATGCCCCTGGTTATTGATCCTTCTGCTATGAGAAATAGTTCCTTCCTATCCACTCTATCTCGGCCCCTCATAACTTTATACCCACAATTAAGTCTCCCATCAGCCCCCTCCGTTCCAAAAAATCAACTCCGCCTATCCAATATTTCTGTCAGGGCTGCTGTCACGGGGCCATGTAGACATGGGGCCGTGCTGTCCGGGCGAGGCTGGTTCTGGACCCAAGTGCAGACAGACAAGGCGAGAAGCAGATATGCAGTCTTAAGTAACAGTACTTTACTAGAATCACACAGGTAAACAGTTACAAAACATAGGAGCTCAAGACAAACTAAGACATAGGTAAATGGCTAGTCAAGATAGGAACTCAACACAAGCTACCATGAGGCAACTGGCTTGTCCAAACTGAGCTCAAGACAAGCTACCACAGGGCAACCGGCTTGTCCAAAACTGAGCACCTTATCAAGACTGAGCAACTTGTCAGCACCTTGTCAAGACCGAGAACAAAGGGAAAAACCACAGATCACAAATACAAGCAAAACATAACACAGATAAACAGTTATAGACATAGGCGCTCAAGACAAGCAACTACTAAGTCAGCCGGCTTGTCAAGGCAAGCTACCACAGGGCAACAGGCTTGTCGAGACTGAGCACCTAGTCAAGACAGAGCAACTTGTCAAGACTGACTCCCTTGTCAGGACTGAGCACAGAGGGAAGAAACCACAGAACTTAAATACAAGCAAAAACAGGTGAAACCAATAAACCAGATGAAAGGCAGTTAAGTAATAAACAGGAGAAACAAGTACCAATTAACAAAGGGAAACCAACCAGTGAAGGTGCATTCTAGGTGTTACTGAAGGAACTAACCGACACCCTCACAATTTCCTCATTGGCAAAAGAACCAGAGGGGAGATGGGGAGATATTGTTTTACGTTGCGAGTTGTTATGATCTGTAATGCTCTGCCTGAAAGGGTGGTGGAAGCAGATTCAATAGTTATTTTGAAAAGGGAAATGTATAAATGCTTGAAGAGGAAATGTTTGCAGGGTATGTTGGGAAAGAGCTGGGACTAATTGGATAGCGCTTTCAAGAGCACGATGGGCCAAATGGCCTCCTTCTGTGATGTATGATTCAATGTTTCTGTGAAAGGTTTTATGAAAGTATTCATGCGAATGAGGTGGAACAGTTGCCCGCTCCACTGTCCCGCTTTATTTTTGTGCATTTGTAGCTGTGCTATTTCAACCTAATTGAAATGATTCAGAATTCGCTACCCAGGAGGCGCGAAACTAAAGACTACTGATGGCGCGGTGGCCAAGTGGTAAGGCGTCGGTCTCATAAACCGAAGATTCATGGATGCGACCCCCGTCCGTGCCTGGAGAAGTTTCATCACCTTCAATGTGACATTTTTAAAACTTTTCTCCTGATGAACTCTATCAAAATCGTTCATAATTTTCAATATTACTATCAAATCTCTTCTTGGCAGTCTCTGCTCTAAAGAGAAAAATCCCAGCTTCTCCAGTCTCTTCACATAAATGAAGTCCCTCACCCCTGGTACCATTCTAGTAAATCTATTCTGCACTCTCTCCAAGGCCTTGACTTTCTTCCTAAAGCGTGGTGCCCAGAATTGAAGACAATACTCCTTATGAGGCCTGACCACTGTTTTTAAAGTTTTAGCATAACTTCCTTGCTTTTGAACTCTATTAATAAAGCCCAGAATACCACGTGCTTTTTAACAGCCTTCTAAACGTGTCCTGACCGCTTCACAGATCTGTGTACGCACACCCCATGTCTCCCTGTTCTTGCGTCCACTTTCAGATTGTGCCATTTAGAGCCGGTTAATAAAATGCAGGGGAGAGCTTTCTGACCAGTTTCATGGCCAGTGATCTCCAGAGGGAGCCGATTAACGTCAATAATTGTTCACGTTAAATTTGTACCATTTAATTCATTTTGCCTCTCCTCATTCTTCCTACCAAAATATATCGCTTCACACTTCTCTGCGTTAAATTTCATCTGTCACGTGTCTGCCCATTTAACCAGATTGAATATGTCCTCCTGTAGTCTGTTACTATCGTCTTCACTGTTTACTACATTACCGTCTTTCGTATTATTTGCAAAATTTTAAATTATGCCCTCTATACCCAAGTTCATTCATCTTCATCAAAAAGAGCAGCGGTCCTACTTTCGACCCCTGAGGAGCACCACTCTAAACTTCCTTCCAGTCTGAGCATTTAAAACCTCTCCCTGCAAAAACTTCCTGACCTGCGGAGCAATTCAAATAGACAGAGTGAGAAGCAAAAGCAGAGAAATTTCAAAACTAAGATCGATAGATTGTTGTTAGGCAAGATTATTAAAGGTTACGGCAACAATGGAGTTAAGATACAGATCAGCCATGACCGAATTGAATGGCGGAATATATTCGAGGGGCTGAATGGTCTACTCCTGTTCATGTGTACAGAGATCCACACACACAAATCCAAACACAGCTGCACACGCACGCAGAGCTGGATAGATAGAGAAACAGAGATGGAGAGACAGGCACACAGACAGGGAATGAATCTGAGTCTGATAGAAAGATAGTGACAGAGAGAGAGCAAGACAGCAGGGAGAGAAACAGAATACGAGGCAGAAATAAGGACAGAGAGAGAGACAGAGAAGGAGGAACAGACAGAGAGTTACACAGAGAGGGAGAAACGAAGAAACAGGTGCAGAGATAGCGAGTCATTGGAGTGCACAGCACCTCAAATAGAACATCATAAGATGTTAGAAATAACTACGAATGAAGGTGCCATTATTCACCGCTTCAACATTGCACGCGTCTGCCTCTCTCTCCAGGCTTCCCATCTAAGGAGGAGACCTTACAGGGAGCTTGTGGTCCCAGTGATTCCCCATAGTAACTCACCCCAGGACAGGCTGCGATTGCATGTCGCTGTTCAGTTATAAAGAAGGAGGGACACCGTCTGATAGAGATAGAGATTCAGACAGAGAAAGAGAGAGAAACAAACAGACAGAGACAGCGAGAGAGAGGGAGAGAGAAATAGAGAGAGAGGAATAGAGAGAGAGCGAGAGAGAGGGAGAGAGAAATAGAGAAAGAGAAATAGAGAGAGATTGAGAGAGAGAGGGGGGGAAAGAGAGGAAGAAGCTGTTGCGAATTGGCTGTAGTTTCCCAAGTCCAGGGCGGGAACACCAAGTTCTAACACAATTGGCGGTAAAGCGCTTTGGGTCATTCTGAAGTTGGGAAAAGCGATAAAATACACGTCCTTCCATTGATCATCTTTACAAACTGCTGGGGATAACAATTACATAGGTTGACAAGGATGTCTATATCTCTCTCCCGGTCTGTCCCTCTCGCTCTCCCTCTCTCTCTGTCTCTCCCTTTTCCTCCTTCCCTCTCTCTGTCTCTCTGTTTGTCCCTATCGCTCCCTCTCTCTGTCTCTCTCTCTCTCATACCCGCAGAATAGCGAATCACAGGGTCCTGTTTCAAAACCGCAAAATGAAAGAATCCCACGATGACGGCTCGGGCAGAATGTTTCTGCGGGGAGTTTGACCATCCGCCAGAGGTGGCGAGAGACAAGGATGCGAGGCTATTAAGAGGCTTCGTGAAAATAATTGCATTAAAATCTGGAGCCTAAAGCAGGTGTGGATCTATGAATCTTTCAGACACTTGACATCGAATGTACAGCACAGGAAAAGGCCATTCGGCACAAGTGGTCTCTGCCGGCGTTTATGCTTCACACGAACCTACTCCCAGCCCACATCATCTAACTTTCAGCATATCCTTCTATTGCTGTCTCCCTCATGTACTTACCTAACTCCCCCTGAAATGCTTCAATGCTATTTACCTCAACTATTCCTTATGGTAGCACGTACTTTGAATAACTAACTATCTCCTGAACTCCCTACTGGGTTTATTAGTGACTATCTTATATTGATGACTTCTAGCTTTACTTAGTGTGACACAAGAGCTTTCCAATCCCCGCCAGCGCCTGGAGACCGGGAAATCCGTCAGGAGCAGCATTCACCGCCAGGGCTGAAATCTTGCTCGGTTTAAACGTCTGTTGTCAGCGGATTGCAGCACATCCAATGGTGAAAATGAGCGACAATATCTGGAAACAGGTAACAGGTCAGTGTGTTACAGAGCGGAACGGACAGTAACCTAACTATCTTAATTATATCACATCTTTATCTTCTATACCCAACGGAACACAAGCCTAGTCTGTGCAACTGTTCTTGATAATCTAACCTGTTTAGCCCCGGTGTCATTCTGGTCAATCTGCGTTGCACCCACTCCAAGGCCAATATATAATTCCTGAGGTGCGGTACCCAGAACTGGACGCAGTGCTCCAGATATGGTCTAAGCAGAACTTTATACAACATATGAACATAGGAACAGGAGTGGGCCATTTAGCCCCTCCAGCCTGTTCCGCCATTCAATGGGAACATGGCTGATCTTCGACCTAACTCCATATACCCGCCTTTGGCCCATATCCCTTAATACCATTGGTGAACAAACATCTATCAATCTCAGATGTAAAATTAACATTTGATCCAGCATCAATTGTCGTTTGTGGAAGAGAGTTCCAAACTTCTCCCACCCATTGTGTGTAGAAGTGTTTCCTAATTTCACTCCTGAAAGACCTGGCTCTAATTTTTAGAATATACCCCCTAGTCCTAGACTGCCCAAGCAGTGGAAATAGTTTCTCTCTATCTATACTATCTGTTCCCCTTAATATCTTGAAAACTTCGATCAAATCTAGCCTTAACCGTTAAATTCTCTGGAATACAACCGTAATTCATGTAATCTCTCCTCCTAAATTAACCCTTGCAGTCCGGTTTTCATTCTGGTAAACCAACACTGCGCTCCCTCCAAGGCCAATATATGTGTAGCTTTCAAAAGCTCTTATAATAATTTGTCCGTGACTGCACAAACCACTCTGGGTACAGGTATAAAGGCCCAGTAATTCCGTTCCAAACGCGTGAGTACGGCCGGGGTACTCACGCGTCTGGCTGGAGGAAATGCCGGTTTTCAGCATGCACAGCGCATGCGGGGAAAACCGGCATTTCCTGTCCTCTGAACGAAGGGGTTCAGAGGCAGAACGCGCGCGACTGCACAGGCAGTGCGTGCGCAGTAAAATTCCTTTTTTTTTTCAGAATTGCGCGCGTGTAAAGGCCTCCGGTCTTTACGCCTGGAAAAACAAAACGTAAGTATTTAGTTTTTCAGCTAAGTGGTCTTTTAGTACAATGTAGAATTTTTTTTCCACAGGTTTGTTATTTTTAAAGGATTTACAGGATGGTAAGTTCAGTTTCAGACCCTATTTTTAAAAAATTTATTTTTTTCAAAAAATTGATTAATTGTTTAAAACATTTTTAAAAACTTATTTATAGTTATTATAATCAGTGGGATGTTTTTTAAAATTTTATTTAAAGTTAAAGTAGTGTTTTGGCAGCCCATACTTTTCATGAGTTTGACAGCTCTTCCTGTCAAACTCATGAATGAGTTTCCCCTCCCCTGATTGGCTGCACGGTGCTCACCTGATCCCAGCCGGCACATCGCACTAACTACGCCGCTGGATCAGGTAATCACATCGTGCCGACAGCTGAACCGGGCCTGTGACAGGAAATGCAAGCAGGCCCGGGCTTCAGATGTCGGTGCTCAGGGTGAGTGCAGATCGGGGGCTTGCACACGCGGCAAGCCCCCAATCCTAATTTCAGGGCCATTGTGTATAATAAAACAGGATTATTAAGCATTAAACTTCCAGTAGAAAGAAGGAGTACTTAACAAGATGACAGTCACAGTCTGTTCGTTGAACCCTGGTGTTCCTTCCGAGTGACTGTGGCGCAGTCTCCTGATGTATCTTACTGTATTCTGTTGACTGAAGCTCGCTTCTTTGGGTTCTTGCTGTGTTCTGTTGAATGAAGCTGCTACCAATCTCCAATTACGCGGTGTGCGCTACTTTCTGTGTTGAAAACCTGTATCTGTATACCCTTTTTCATCTCGTTTTGCCTACGGGGTAGTAATTAACCCTCTGACACCTGATAAAAGTATTGCTTCCCTCGTTTGCCATCGTATGACCTTGTTAATCCCACTAGGTCTCTTTCTGTGCACAAAAAAGTACCCTTCACTTTTCACAGAACATTTCTTAAAATGTTTTCTAAACAGTCTGTCCATCCTATAGCTGTACCAATGAAGGATATCATCAACTTCTATCTCTTTCTCTAGTTCTTGTTTGTTTAAGCATAATATTACTGAAATCCTCTTCCCCACCAGCCTCCATAAACTTAGCACTACATTCCGTTACTTCAGTAATTGAAAACACAGCAGTTTCAGTCAGGTTGGCATAATTTCCCATCCTGCTTTTCTCTCAGCCAGTCGTCATGTTATACAGGCATGTAGGCTTTTAACATTCAACTTCACATATTAAACTTCTTAATAATGTTTACTAAAACCTACAGGTACACCCTATCCTACATATGGTTACTGAAGTGTGGTATCTCAGAACTGCTCACAGTGCTCTAGGTGTGGTCTAAAACCTTACCCAAATGACCCGGCCAAGTCCTGCTCACTTGCTTGTGAGAGCTGCCCCACAGAGTAGTCAAGTAACAACCTGACATAGGCATACTCAAGGAGCCCTTCTCAAAGAATCACACCTTTCAGCCAACGTCCCAGACTTCTCCATCACCATCCCTGGGTATGTCCTGTCCCACCGGCAGGACAGACCCACCAGAGATGGGGGTCACATGTCCCATTCGTACCAATAGTCATTGGTGCAAGAATCCAGTCGATACATTTAGATCTGCATGACTGCAAATTCTCCAATCACTGACCCTGCAGCATGTGTTTCACCTCCGCAATCATTATTGCGCTGGTTTTGTGATATTCAGTTTGTCGTGTGACCACAAGTCTAAAAGAATCGCATCAGTCATTAAAATAATGTTACACCTCTGATATTTAACTGTAATAGAAGATGTTGAGAACAGTACGAGTACGCTGCAGGATAATGAATATAAACAGCAGGAATATTGCAATAAAAGTAGAAAATGTTGGAAACACTCAGCAGGACAGGCAGCATCTGTGGAGAGAGACACAGAGTTATCATTGCAGATCGATGAGCTTTCATCAGAACTGGAACAAGTTAGAAATGTAACCGGTTTTAAGCAAATAAAATGGCAGGCAAAGGGGGAGCGGAGGAAAGAACAAGGGGAAGGACTGTGAAAGGCTGGAAGGCAGGAAAGATTAAATGACAAAAGTGGTGATGGTGCAAGGCTATAGGGGTGGTATTGGGAGAAGCAAAGAAACAAAAGATGGATCCAGAGGAGGTGTAAATGGCAACAGCAGAGTCATTACCAACAGCTGCTGTCCACAAAATGGGAACAGTGGATATGAACTGAAATTGATGAACTGAAATTGATGAACTGAAATTGATGAGCTGAAATTGAGTCCGGATGAAAAGATGAGGTGCTGTTCCTCGAGCTTCCATTGAGCTTTATTAGAAAAGTGTAGGAGGCCGAGGACAGAAGCTCAGAGTCACGCTTGTGGTCTGGATGAAAGTGTTCCAAAAAGTGATCACCCAATCTGCGATTGGTCACCCGAATGTAGAGGAGACCCACGGTGTGAGCAGCGAATACAGTTTACTACATTGAAAGAAGTACAAGGACTTCGCTGTTTCAGCTGGAGCGAGTGTTTCAGGCCCTGGACGGTGGGAAGGGAGGAGGTCAAAGGGCAGGTGCTACATCTCCTGCTCTTGCACGGGAAGCTGTCGTGGCAAGAATCAACCTCCGCATCTGCTCCCTGTTCACCGGCTGCTGAAAACTTGTCTCCAGATTATAAACTGATTCTAGGTTAGAGATAAACATTCAGGGTAGAGCCTAAACACAGCGGTTGGCATAAATATATCTAACCAGAGGCAGCGTTAAATCTCCTGTATTGCTCAAATGCTTCAATATATCAATATGACAATAAACGTGTTCAAATACAGTGGGGGATTTAAAGCTGATTCAGGGCCAGTGGTTTCCAATGTGAACTTACATGTGGCTCTCTTGCCTCTCTCTCCCCTTCCTCCCACACGCTGCAGGTTTTCATACTCTGTTTGAAATCTGCTGCTCTGGGCCAGTGCATTCCACAGTCTCACAACCCTTTCTGCAAATACAATTTCACTGCTTGACTTCTAAGCCTATTGGTTCCGGGTATCGAAGATAAAAAGAAAAAGGTCTTGCATTTATGTAGGATGTCCCAAAACCGCTTTACGGCCAATGAAATACTTTTGAAGTGTAGTCACTGTTGTAATGAAGGAAACGCGGCAACCAATTTGCGCACAGCAAGATCCTACAAACAGACATGAACAGATATCCTGTTTAATGATGTTGACTGAGGGATAAACATTAGCCAGGACACCGGGGATAATTACCTTGCTCTTTGTCGAAATAGTGTTTCCTGTCCACCTGAGAGGCCAGACAGGGCCTCGGTTTTTCATCTCATCCAAAGGACGGCAACTCCGATAGTGCAGCGCTCCCTCAGTATTGCACTGAACTGTCAGCCTCGATTTTTGTGCTCAAGTCTTGGAATAGTTCGTGGATTTCAGGAGACGGGAGGAATCTCCCCCAAGCTCCACCTGAAACTCCGCACAGTCGCAGGACTTGAACCATAAACCCGTCATTTTCTTTGCATGTATCTCTCTATCTCTTCCTAACTATTTCTTTTTTCTCTCTTTTCCCTGATAGATTTCGCAGGCTTCCTAGAACGGCCACTGCTGATCTAACCTGTAACACCAGCAGAAAATGGTAAAGAAAGAAATAATGACTGAGGCGGCAGGGAACGTAATTCAGAAAAGTATAATGGAATGAATAAAATATTTCAAGTAGGTGCGCAGATTGAAGCTGGCCTGTTCTTCAATCACAATTCAGGCGATCTCATTGGCCATTCCCATTCTCTGAAGGGTTTCAATGAACCAGTTGTGGCTTTGCTGCAAAATTTCACCACCGGAATCTGATTAAATAACGACTCTGGTGGGACTCGAACCCACAACCTTTGAATGACTTTCCCAGAAATTATTAACTAGAAGTCCAATGCGCTATCCATTGCGCTACAGAGCCGATGACATGCTAGGGTTTCACATTACTCTATACAGGGATAGTCATTGTTCGTCAACTGCAGCAGCAAAATACTGCGGCTGAAATCCGAAATAACAACAGAAAACGCTGGAAAAACTCAGCAGTCCAGGCAGTGTCCATGGAGAAAGAAACAGAGTTAACGTTTCAGGTCGATGACCCTTCGTCACTCCAGAATGATGCGGGACTGATTAACTTTTGTTCATGTTTCTGTCCTGGAGATACAAGTGGATTGCAGCTGTCAATCATAACAGGGTTTAGGGGGAACTTCCTGCATTAATCAAACCACCACAGCCTCCAGCTGTCAATTAAATCTCCCCATCAGAGAGAGAGAGAGAGAGAGACTGTCAGAGAGCTTCCTGCATCCGGCCCTGAGTCTGTTACACTCACCAGCTGCTCACCCACACCCCGCTGTCAGAAACACTGAACATTTTTACCGAGACCCTTCAAATACAGTCTATAAAATGAGAAAAGGTCAAAGTTCATTAAAATTCGATAGAATGGAACAAAGTTAATAAACTTTCCACCATCACTCGGTAACCATGTTCGCCATTCCTTCAATCGGTGGAATAAATTATCGGCTGTGCCTTGATCGCTTCTGGGCAGTCGGACAGTTCGTCCTTCATTCTGCTCTGATTCACTTTCCCAAAGCGGATCGACAGATCCTCAAATCTACTGACTGGGTTTTCTGTTTTTGGTTCCTTTCGATTTGTCCCGCTCCCGACTGGCAATGTATTCCAGACCTCGTAGCAACCCTCCCCCTTGCATCGTGTCACAGCCTCGATTGAAAGCGACCCACAGCAACCCGAACCTCGTCACCTATCCGCTGACAGACACACCGCGGTCACACTCTGCTTCAGTAAGATTAATGTCCAGAGCGGGTTCAAGGTCCAATTCAATTGCGAGCAGAGCGCAGCACTTGAGAGCGAAACAATTTTGCCTTTTGTAACTGTCTTCTAAAGCGCCGCACTGCTCCACTCAGACAGTTCATTAGGACGATAATGTATCCCAATAGGTTTATCCCAATTCAGCCGTTCTCAGGGGTGCAGAAAGCAAAATGTGAAGATCCTGCATTGGCTGGAATCGAACCCGGGTCTAACACGGCAGGCAAAACGTCTCTGTTTGCACAAGGCAATGTCCGCACAGATCCGCGCAAGTGCCCAGTTAGAAACCTGTCTGAAAGAACATGCAGTCTGACAGAGCTCCTGTGATTACCCAACCCAGTCTGATCTCCAGCCGTTGCACCGGCCACTCGCAGCTGCGATCACCGAGTGTTTAAGGCGTTGGACATGAAATCGAGCGTCATGTGTTCTGCGCAGATGCGAATCCTGCTCCCAGCGCCGCTGCTTCAAGCTCTCTTCCTGAACCGGTCTGAAAGAATGGCTGATCAGCTGTGGGAGGCGGTGCTGTGCTGCCCGTCATTACTTTCAGTAACTCGTTGTCTGTCAGCTGGCTGCACGTGTCCAGTGTGAAACCTGTCTGAGCGCCCAGCAGACTGACTTTAGTTTAACCATCTTTTAAAGATGTTTTCCAAGAGTTGCCCTGAGCAGATGGTGAGTTTCTTTCTGAAGAGCGGTTCGCCAATCCAGCTCCGAGGGAAAGTGGGTTGTGACTGGAGTCACTTGCGTAACAGGAAGTGTGAGGGCGGCAGTTTCCCTTTCTGAAGGACATCAATAACCAGTTGAAGTTTTACTGCATAATCTCCCTGTCGAGCCCTGACCTGAAACAGGACTCGAACCCATAACTTGTCAATGCTGAATCTTGATTCACAAGTCCAATGAGATCTCCATTGCGTCACAGAGCTGATTTCAACGCAAAGCCTTTTCATTTACCTGGCTGGTTGGTTTTTATGTTGCTCCCTTAAAGCTCGGGAATTTCGGACAATGTGGGGAAAACGTTGCGAAATCTGCGTTTTTCTATTTAAAGGAATGTTATTTCGAAAGTGTCGATATGCTGTAAGAATAACCAGTAATAATAAATGGGGCGTCTCCAGGATTTGAACCTGGGACCTCTTGCATTTCAACTTTTAAATCCCAAAGCGAAATTCATACTCCTAGATAAACGAGCCGTCGACCAAGTGCCTTTACCCTCATAAGAGCATAAGAAATAGGAGCAGGCCATTCGGCCCCTCGAGCCTGCTCCGCCATTTCCTAAGATCATGGCTGATCCGATATTTGGCCTCAACTCCACTTTCCTGCCGGCTCCCCATAACCCTTGACTCCCATGTTGCTCAGAAATCTGTCTATCTAAGCCTTGAATATATTCAATGATTCAGCTTCCACAGCTCTTTGGGGTAAAGAATTGCAAAGATTCACGATCCTCTAAGAGAAGAAATTCCTCCTCATCTCCGTCTTAAATGGGCCACCCCTTATGCTGAGACTAGGCCCCCTCGTTCTAGATTCCCTGATGAAGGGAAACATTCTCTCTAAATTTACCCTGTCCAACCGCCTCAGAACCTTATATGTTTCAATAAGATCTCCTCTCATTCTTCTAAACTCCAATGAGTATATGCCCAGCCTGCTCAAACTTTACTCATACTCATAAGACAACCCTTCCATCCCAGGAATCAACCCAGTGAACCTTCTCTTAACTGACTCCAATGCAAGTGTATCCCTCCTTAAATAAGGGGACCAAAACTGTTCACAGCTCTCTAGGTTTGTTCTCACCAGCGCCCTATACAGTTGTAGCAAGACTTCCCTACTTTTATGCTCAATCCCCCTTGAAAAAAGGCCAACATTCCATTTGCCTTCCTAATTACTTGCTTCACCTGCATGTTAACTTTTTGTGTTTCATGTACGAGGACAACCAAATCCCTCTGTACCACCGCATTCTGTAGTCTTTCTCCATTTAAATAATATTTTTCTTTTCTATTCTTCCTACCAAAGTGGATAACTTCACATTTTCCCACATTATATTCCATCTGCCAAATTCTTGCCCATTCACTTAACCTATCTATATCCCTTTGCAGACTCATTATGTTCTCCTCACAACTTGCTTTGTATCATCCGCAAAATTGGCTACAATACACTCGCTTCCTGCATCCAAGTCATTAATATAGATTGAAAATAGTTGAGGCCTCAGTACTGATCCCTGTGGTACGCCACTAGTTACAAATTGCCATCCTGAAAATGACCCATTTATCCCGACTCTCTGTTTTCTGTTAGTTAGCCAATCCTCTATCCTATCTAATATATTACCCCAACACCACGTGCTCTTATCTTATGCAGTAACCTTTTATGTAGCACCTTGTCGAATGCCTTTTGGAAATCCAAATACACAACATCTACTGGTTCCCTTTTATCCACCCTGCTCGTTACCTCCTCAAAGAACTCTAATAGATTTATCAAACATGATTTCCCTTTCATAAAACACCTGTTTGATTGTATTATGATTTTCCAAATGTCCTGCTACTACTTCCTTAATAATGGATTCGAGCATTTTGCCCATTGCAGATGTTAGGCTAACTGGTCTATAGTTTCCTGCATTCTGTCTCCCTTCTTTTTTGAATAAGGGAGTTATATTTGCGGTTTTCAAACCCGCTGGAACCTCTCCAGAATCCAGGGAATTTTGGAAGATAACAACCAATGCATTCACTATCTCTGCAGTCACGTATTTTAAGACCCTAGGATGCAGGCCATCAGGTCCAGGGGACTTGTCAGCCTTTAGACCCAAAAGTTTGCCTAACACTTTTTCTCTACTGATAGTGATTGTGTTAAGTTCCTCCCTCCATTTTGCCCCTTGATCTTCTACTGTTACTGGGATGTGGATTTAGGAAAAGATGATCACATTTCCAATTAATGAACAGGGGCGCTGCGAGCTGGGATCTCACCTGCGCAGAGAAAACTAATGGATCTTTGAACACAACACCTTAACAACTCGGGCATCCCAGCTGAAAACGCACTCTTTTTAAAAAGACTAACGCACAGAATGATCCGGGACTGTGAGCACACCCAGTTTAAACAGACACAGAATGATCAAGGACTGTGAGCACTCCCGGTTTAATCAGACACAGAATGATCCAGGACTGTGAGCACTCCCGGTTTAAACAGACACAGAATGATCCAGAACTGTGAGCACTCCCGGTTAAACAGACACAGAATGATCTGGAACTGTGACCATCCCGCTTTAAACAGACACAGAATGATCCGGGACTGTGAGCGCTCCCGATTTAAACAGACACAGAATCATCCGGGACTGTGAGTACTCCCGGGTTAAACAGACACAGAGTGATCCGGGACTTTGAGAACTCCCGGTTTAAACAGACACAGAGTGATCCAGGACTGTGAGCACTCCCAGTTTAAACAGACATAGAATGATCCAGGACTGTGAGCACTCCCGGTTTAAGCAGGCACAGAATGATCTGGGACTTTGAGCACTCCCAGTTTAATCAGACACAGAATGATCCGGGACTTTGAGCATCCCTTTTAAACAGACACAGAGTGATCCGGGACTTTGAGAACTCCCGGTTTAAACAGACACAGAGTGATCCAGGACTGTGAGCACTCCCGGTTTAAACAGACACAGAATGATCCGGGACTGTGAGCACTCCCAGTTTAAACAGACACAGAATGATCCGGGACTGTGAGAACTCCCGGTTTAAACAGACACAGAATGATCCGGGACTTTGAGCATCCCTTTTAAACAGACACAGAGTGATCCGGGACTGTGAGCACTCCCAGCTTAAACAGACTCAAAATGATCCAGGACTGACAGCACATCCCTTTTAAACATATGCATAAGGATCCGGGACTGACAGCACATCCCTTTTAAACATATGCATAAGGATCCGGGAATGACAGCACATCCCTTTTAAACAGACACAGAATGATCCGGGACTGAGAGCACATCCATTTTTAACAGACACAGAATGACCCGGTACTGGAAATCAGAAATAAAAACAGAGAATGCTGGAAACACTCATCAGGTAAGGCAGCATCGTGGAGCGAGAAACAGAATTAACGTTTCAGGTCAATGACCCTTTGTCAGAACTGAAACAAGTTAAAGAAGAGAGATTATTAAGCAAGTGCAGAGGCAGGGAAAGGGAGGAGGGGAGAAAAGAACAAAAGGGAAGGTCTGTGATAGGATGGAAGGCAGGAGAGATTAAATGACAAAAGGGATGGTGGTAGAAGGCGAAAGGAGATGGTAATGGGACAAGTTAGAAACAAAAGATGAGTCTAGATTTGGTTTAAATGGCAATGGCAGAATCATCAACAGCTGCCATGTGAGAGGCAAAAGCCAAGAGAAAAATAATAGGGGCAGAGGTTATGGTCTGAAAATATTGAACACGATGTTGAGTCCAGAAGACTGTAAAGTGCCTAATCGAAAGATGAGGTGCTGTTCCTCGAGCTTACGCTCAGCTTCGTTGAAACAGTGTAAGAGCCCGAGTCCAGCGAGGTCAGAGTGGGAATGGAGTGGAGAATTAAAGTGACAGGCGACCAGAAGCTCGGGGTCACTCTTACGGACTGAACGGAGGTGTTCTGCAAAGTAGTCACCCAATCTGCATTTGGTCTCCCCAGTGTAGAGAAGACCGCATCGTGAGCAGCGAATACAGTATACTAAATTGCAAGAAGTACAAATAAATCGCTGTTGCACCCGGAACGAGTGTTTGGTGCCCTGGTCAGTGGGAAATGAGGTTGGTAAAATTGCAGGTGTTGTATCTCCTGCGCTTGCACAGGAAGGTGTCATGGGGAGGGGAGGGGCTGTTCTGTGTGATTGAGCAGTGGACCAGGGTGTCGTGGAGCGAGTGGTCCCTTCGGAATGCTGAAAAGGGAGGGGAAAATGTGTTTGGTGGTGGGATCACGATGGAGGTGGAAGAAATGGATGAGGATGATCTGTTGAATGTGTAGGCTGGTGGGGTGAAAGGTGAGGACAAGGAGAATCCTATCGTGGTTCTAGGAGGGAGGGGAAGGGGTGAGATCAGAAGTGTGGGAAATGGAATGGACATGGTCAAGGGCCGTGCCAACCATGGTAAAGTGGAATCTTCGGTTGAGGAAAGATAAAGACATATCGGAAGCACGAGTATGGAAGGTGGCATTGTCAGAACAGATGCAACGGAGTGGGAGGAACTGGGAGAATGAGGTCGAGTCCATACAGGAAGCGGGGTGGGAGGAAGTATAGTCCAGGTAGCTGAGAGAGTCAGTGGGCTTATAGTGGATATTTGTCGACATCCTATTCCCAGAAATGGAGGCAGAGAAGTCGAGGAAGGGAAGAGACGAGTTGGAGATGGACCAAGTGAAGGTGAGGGAAGGGTGGAAATTGTAAGCAAAGTGAATGAAAAAGAGGTGAGGGAGGGCACCTGAGTATGACTGGAACAAAGAATGTTCCACATATCCCAGGAAAAGGCAGGCATAGCTGGGACACATGTGGGTTCCCATAGCAACACCTTTAATTTGGAGGAAGTGAATGGAGTCAAAAGAGAAGTTGTTCAATGTGAGAAGAATATCAGCCAGGGGGAGGATGGTGGTGGTGCATGGGGACTGGTTGGGCCTCTGTTCAATGAGGAAGCGGAACGCCCTCAGGCCATCCTGGTGGGGAATGAGGGATTGGAAGTATATAGTCAAAAGGAGATGATTGGGACCAGGAAACTGGAAACTGTTAAAGTGACAGAGGGCATCGGAAGAGTCGCAGATGTAGTTTGGAAGAGACTGGACAAGAGAAGGGAAAATAGGCTTGAGATAGGAAGAAATCAGTTCCATGCAGAAAAACAGGCTGAAACGATGGGTCTACCAGGGCAGCCCTGTGTGGGTCTTGGGAAGGAGGGAGAAGCGGGCTGTGCAAGGGTGGGGGGACTATGAGGTTGGCGGCCATGGAGGGAAGATCTCCAGAGGAGATGAGGTGAGTGACTGTCTTGGAAACAATGGCTTGATGTTCGGTAGTGGGGTCATGATCTAGGGGGAGATAGGAGCAGGCGTTGGAGAGCTGGCATTCAGCTTCCGCAAGGTAGAGGTCAGTTCGACAAACAACTGCAGCACCCTTGTCAGCAGGTTTAATGACAATGTTGGGGTGGAGCTGAGAGAATGGAGTGCTGCAAGTTCAGAGGAAGGTAGGTTGGAGTGAGTGAGGGGAGCAGAGAAATTGAGATGGCCAATGTCAGGCCGGAAATTCACAATGAAATGATCGAGAGAGGGTAAGAGGCCAGAGGGAGAGGTCGAGGTAGAATGAGAAATCTGAAAATGGGAGAAAGGGTCCACTATGAGGAGGGAAGTCTCCTGGTCAAAGAAGTGGGCACGGAGACGAAGGTAATGGAAAAGGAGCTCAGCGTCGTGCCGAGCACGAAATTCATTGAGGTGGGGGAGTAAGGGGATGAAGCTTAGGCCTTTGCTGAGGACTGATCGTTCAGGGTTAGAGAGGGGCAGATCAGAGGGGATAGAGAAAACACAGCAAGGGTGTGAGATTGGAAGAAGGGATGTCAGAGGAAAGTGAAGGGGACGAAGCATCCCCAGGGACGTTGGTGTCTAAGAGTTGTTGAAGCTCGCGATCCTCGACACCTGAAAGGAAGATAAAATGTTTTGTTGTTGGAGCTGCGGACGAGGCGAAGGATGAAGTGGGACTGTGGACCAGGCCAGCTCTGAGATAGAGTGAGTCGGTGCTGCTGAAGGGAGAGGCGGAGAGCATGCATGTGGCGGCGCCTGGCGTGGAGCGCGGATCTCAGGCTGTGGCCAGAGCCTTGGGTGGAGTAACGCTGAATATCTGGGCGATGTCTGTAATCCCGGGTGGATCCGGGGCACGAAGCGGGGGAAGTCAGTGTGGATCCCGGTGGAATAAGTGGGGGCCGGTGACAGTTGCTGAGGAAGGAGATGGGGCTGTGAGAGCCAGTCTGGCAGATGTCTGATCAAACACCAGAAGGGAAACAGAAAGCAATGGAGATGAAGAGGGTCAAAGAAGCAAAGGGGAATCCCGCCCGTCAGAGAGGCCAGCAGAGCCTCTTCAAGGCGGACATTGCTGGGGGAGAAGCGGCGGTGAATGAAACACTGACATTACAGCCAAAGACTGCAGCTGTTGCAATCTGAGCTGAACACAGAGAGCGCTGGCAACACTCAACGGCTCAGGCAGCCTCTGTGGAGAGAGAAGCTTCAGTTCCAAGACCAAATGGAGCCTCAGGCCACTGTCCGACCTTGCAATGCTAATCAGAGAGCAGCCCGGACCGCCAAGGACCAATCACAGCGCGGCTCTTACCCACCCCACCCGCGCCACCCGCAGGCCAGCTGACGGACAGCTGATTTAAACAATCGACGAGCGCCGCCGCCGCGCTTCGACCAATCGCAGCACAGCCGTGCGGTTAAGGTCCCGCCCGGCGTAATTGCGTCTTTAACGTTCTGCGTCATTCCGTAATTCCGCTGTGACGCATGGACGAGTCGCTGCTGGTCCCCGGAACCAATGACAGAGCGGAGGCGAGACAGCGCTCTTAAAGCGGAGTCGCATTCTGAATTGCGGTTGTGCAGCTATATTTCAGTGATGATCATTCAAGCGGGAACCGGACTGCGGAAAGTCAGAGGGTGAGAGAGGCGGAAACCGGGAGAGAGGAAGGGGTGAATAAATGTGGGGAAGGTGGTGTAGCTTCCAAAAGTTCTTACAATAATTTGTCGGTGACTACACAAATCACTCTGGGTACAGTATATTGTTTTTTAGCATTAAAGCATTAAACATGCAGCACAAAGAATTAATACTTAACAAGGAGATAGTCACAGTTTTGTTCTTTTGTGCCTCGGCGTTCCTTCCGAGTGAATGTGGTGCGGTCTCTTTATTCTCCTGCTGTTTTCTCTTGACTGAAGCTCCTTCAACTCTGATTCTGGGTTCGTGCTGCCTTCAGTGTTCAATATCCATATCTTTATACACTTTCCCTTCCTTTATCTACGTGACTACAAACAGCTATCTGACACCTGGTACATGTTTTATGACCTTGTTGATCCCACTAGATCTTGCTTTGTGCATTTTAAAGGGCCCTTTATCTTTAGTTGTTCTTTCCAAAGACCATTTCCCAAGATGTTGTCTAAACAGTCTGTCCATTTTATAGTGGTATCACTGAGGGGTGCCTTAAATTCCTCTCTCTCTTCTCTTCTCCTATCTCTTTGCCATCACCTTACTGAATACCACATTCCTGACAGTCTCCATAAACCTAGAATTACATTCCATTACTTCAATAATTGAAAACAGAGCGAGTTTCAGTCAGGTTGGCATAATTTCCCATCCTGCTTTTCTCTCAGCCATTCGCCGTTTGATACAGGCTTTTAACATACAATTTCACATATTATAGTTCTTAATAATGTTTACTAATCATACAGATACACCCTATCCTACAGTGGAAATAAATAAAGAGACAGAGAGGTTTAGGGAGGGAATTCCAGAGCTTTGGGCCTTGGCAGCTGAAGGAACGGCCGCCAATGGTGGAGCGATTAAAATTGGGGATGCACAAGAGGCCATAATTGTGGGAACAGAGATATCTCGGGGAATTCTAGAGCTGGAAGAGCTTACAGAGATAGGGAGTGGCAAGGCCATGGAGGGATTTGAAAACAAGGATGAGATTTTAAAAATCAGGTGTTCTGGATCAGGAGCCAATGTAGGTCAGTGAGCACAGGGGTGATGGTTAACCGGGACCTGGCGCAAGTTAGTGTAATGATCAATAACATGTAATTCTATAATGTACACTAGGTGGAGCCGTAGAACTG
This sequence comes from Somniosus microcephalus, assembly GCF_052327205.1. Classification (NCBI taxonomy): domain Eukaryota; kingdom Metazoa; phylum Chordata; class Chondrichthyes; order Squaliformes; family Somniosidae; genus Somniosus; species Somniosus microcephalus. The sequence goes on from NW_028225179.1 coordinate 52,426,201, forward strand.
TGTAGAGCTGTATATAGCTATATGTATAAGACTACACTACCCAGCTGTATGCATATTAAGACTACATTACCCATGAGGCACTAGGCTACCCACAAGGCAGCAGTCAAGATGGAAGCCTCTACAGATACTGTACCTACTCCACATGTGCTCAAGAAAAGTGTCTAGCAAAAGCTAGCTGTGTTCATAATAAGAATGTCTATTTATTAATGAACATAAGATGGTACCAGGGTGGTGAAGATCTGCTGAAAATTGTGAAAAGCGAAATGGAGAATTTGAAGCCACCAGAGCATTTGAAACTCACAGGAACTACAATTGGCAGACTTTTAAACAACAATTCGAACTCTACATTGCAGCCATCAGATTCGGTACAAAGCCAGACGCAAGGAAGATAGCGTTGCTGCTTACGGTTGCAGGCCCACAGGTGATAGAGGTATCTAATACATTTGTATTTAATCCAGAGGAGAACAGAGAAAAATTAGAAGATGTGCTAAAAAAAATTTGATGCACATTGCTCTCCCAAAAAGAATGAGACCTATGAAAGATACATCTTCTGTTCTCGGACACAGCAGCAAAATGAGACTTTTGATAGCTTTATAACTGATCTGAAACTGAAAGCACGGACATGTAATTTCTCTGAGCTCAAAGCATCCATGATTCGTGACCAAATTGTGTTTGGTATTCATGATAAAAAAAAGTCAGGGAACGTCTGTTGAGAGAAACCGAACTAAATTTGGAAAATGCGGTGAAAATATGCAAGCCAGCAAGCTAGCTCGAAAGCACGCGAAGACTTTCAGTGAAATCAATAATGATGCGATTGTAATGAGTGATAATGCTGCTGTCGGTGCTGTGTCCTACAAGGGGAAGAAACGTGGGCAGAACAGAAATGAAAAGCCATTGGAGGATGAAATTTTTAATTGTAAACGCTGTGGTTACAAACACCAGTTAAGACAATGCCCAGCGCTTGAAAAAATGTGCACAAAGTGTAATGGAAAGAATCACTTTGCCAAACAATGCTTTTCAAAAGTAAAAACTAAGAAAGCGCAACGAGTTAATGTAATTGAGGACACTGATTTAAGGGAGACATTTTTTGTACGAATGGTGTCATGTGACAATAGCAAAAAGGATACAGAAAATGTGCAGCCCTCAGAAATGGACAATGCTGAACATAAAGTTAATGCAGTAAAAGATGACAAATGGATGATCCCACTGCAGGTAAATGGAGCATTAGTTACCTTGAAACTAGACACTGGGGCAAAAGCAAACTTAATCAGTATGAGTGACATTAACAATATGAAAGAAAAGCCCAAAATACAGAAAAAGTCAGTACTACTGAAGGACTATAATGGACAGAAAATAGATAGCTTAGGTGTATGCAGGCTTAAAGTAACAGTCAAAGACAAAGTGCATCATCTCATGTTTTCTGTTGTGGCTGAAAGACTTGATTCGATGCTAGGTGACAAAGCTTGTGAGGACTTAGAACTGGTCAAAAGAGTCTACCGTATAAACTGTGCCATAAGCAGACCAGATGACTCAGTGGATTCTGTAGTGAATAATTTCCAGGATGTGTTCAAAGGATTTGGAGTTCTATCATTCACTTACAAGATCCAGCTAAAGGAGGATGCTCAGCCAGTGGTACATGCTCCACGAAGAGTTCCAGCACCCCTGCGTGACCGGCTCAAGAATGAACTGGACAGAATGACCACACTAGGAGTCATCAGGAAAGTCGAAGAGCCAACAGACTGGGTTAACTCCATGGTATGTGTAAAGAAAAAGAACAATGATCTAAGGATATGCATGGATCCAAAGACTTAAATGCAAACATAAAACGAGAACACTACCAGATTCCCAAGCGAGAAGAAATCACCAGTGAAATGTCAGGTGCCAGATACTTTACAAAGCTCGATGCCTCACAAGGATTTTGGCAACTAAAACTGGATGAAGAGAGCACCAAATACTGTACCTTCAACACACCATTTGGCAGGTATTGTTTCCTCAGAATGCCTTTCATGATAATATCTGCATCTGAAATCTTTCACAGAGCGATGAAACACATAATTGAAGGTCTGGAAGGAGTTCAGGTCTATGTTGATGACATCATCATCTGGGGCTCCACACTGAAAGAACACAATGAGAGACTGACTCAAGTGCTACAGAGCATACGCTGGAATGGACTGAAGCTCAACAAAGCCAAGTGTCAGTTTGGCGTCGAGGAAGTCACTTTCCTAGGAGATAATCTATCTGGTAAAGGAATAGAGCCAGATATGGAAAAAGTAAACGCCATACTCAAAATGCCCCGCCCCACTGACAAAAAAGGAGTGCTACGCATCATGGGGATGATAAACTTCATTGGAAAGTTCATTCCTAACTTGTCAGCCAAGACAGCCTGCCTGCGAGACCTGCTACATGAAACAAATGAGTTCGCATGGACAGAAAGACATGAACAAGAGTGGATAAACCTCAAAACAGTGCTGACAACCACACCTGTACTCAGCTTCTTTGACCCAACAAAAAGAATCAAAGTGTCAACAGATGCATCAAAAGATGGCCTAGGTGCGGTCTTGCTACAAGCAAAGGTTGAAGATTGGAAGCCTGTTGCCTATGCCTCCAGGTCTATGACTGATACTGAGTGTTGATACGCCCAGATTGAAAAGGAATGTCTAGGCTTGGTAGTTGGACTAGAAAAGTTTCAAGGCTACATATATGGACTTCCCACCTTCACAGTTGAGACAGTCCACAGCCCTCTGGTTGCCATCATAAAAAAAACCTGAATGAGATGTCTCCAAGGATTCAACGACTCATGATGAAGCTGCAAAGATATGACTTTGAACTGATCTACACACCAGGCAAATACATAGTGTTAGCAGATGCACTATCCCGAGCACCCACAATGAGTCATGTGAGCGCTACTGAAGAAGACGTGGATGTTCATGTGAGTATGGTCACTGCTGCGCTGCCCGTGTCAGACACAAAATCAAAGCAAATAGCAGAAGAAACAGTAAAAGATACAGTATTACAAACAGTAATAGAGAACATTCATCATGGTTGGCCAAAAGGTTCCTGTCCAAAATATTTTCACATAAGGTCAGAATTGAGTGTCGCAAGTGGACTATTACTAAAACAGAACAGATTAGTCATTCCACAGGCTCTACGTCAAGACATGCTCAAAAGGATTCATGAGGGACACCTTGGAATTGAAAAATGTAAAAGGAGAGCAAGAGACACTGTTTATTGGCCTGGCATAAATAAGGACATTGAGAACATGATAGGCAAATGTGAGACATGTCAGAAACACCAAAGCAAACCAGCAAAGGAACCAATGATAGTAGCTGACATACCAAAAGCAGCATGGCAAAAGGTTGGTATGGACCTTTTTCATTTAAATGGTAAACACTATCTAATAGTGATTGACTACTATTCTAACTATCCTGAGATGGCGCTGCTCTCAAGCACCACAGCAAGCAGTGTCATAATGCATGTGAAATCCATCTTCGTCAGGCATGGAATTCCCAGGATTGCCGTTAGCGACAATGGTCCGTGCTTCAACTGTAAGGAGTGGCAACAGTTTGCAGCACATTATGACTTTCAGCACATCACATCCAGTCCTTTGTATGCTCAGTCAAATGGTAAGGCAGAGAAAGGTGTTCAAGTTCTCAAGCAGCTACTGAAGAAAGCGACAGAAAGCAAGTCTGATCCTTATCTCGCCCTGCTGAGCTACCGAGCCTCACCTGTAGACTGTGGTTCTTCACCTGCTGAACTACTAATGGGTCGCAAGTTGCGCACCACGCTACCCTGCTGTGCAAAAGAACAGCAAAGTGAGGAACTGAGACAGAGACTTCAACTGTTAAAGCTGAAACAGAAATCATACTATGACAAGTCATCCAAAACTCTAAAACCATTGACAAGGGATGATGTTGTCAGGATTGAGGATCCAGATGCATGGAACAGGAAAGCTACAGTTCTTGAGGAAGTAGGACCAAGGTCATACACTGTTAGAACTGAGGGAGGACAGATTCTCAGGAGGAACCGCCGTTCCCTCCTAAAAATACAAGAGACTATTCAAGACCAGATTGATGACAATGCCGCAACTGCATCTTGTCATTCACCGCCAGAACAATCTCATGAAGACACATCAGACTTACCCGTGTTGAGAAGATCCACACGTGAAGTAAAAGAGCCTGATAGACTTCATCTTTGAGTACAATGTAAAGCTTTGAAAATGTGTTGACTGTTTTGAAAATGTTTATGTTTATAGAGCACTAACAAAGTGTTACTGATATTATCTTTATTGTTTTCTTGAAAGTTGATTGATATTGATTTTGTTAAACCTCAAAGAAAGGGGGATGTAATGATCAATAACATGTCATTCTATAGTGGACACTAGGTGGAGCCGTAGAGCTGTGTAGAGCTGTATATAGCTATATGTATAAGACTACACTACCCAGCTGTATATATATTAAGACTACATTACCCATGAGGCACTAGGCTACCCACAAGACAGCAGTCAAGATGGAAGCCTCTACAGATACTGTACCTAGTCCACATGTGCTCAATAAAAGTGTCTAGCAAAAGCTAGCTGTGTTCATAATAAGAATGTCTATTTATTAATGAACATAAGAGTTAGGATGCGGGCAACAGCATTTTGGATGAG